>NC_087345.1:45986640-46596674 GCF_030014295.1 Loxodonta africana | reverse complement strand
AAAGAGGAAGACCCTCAAGGAAATGGATTGACACAGTGGCTGTCATGTCTGACAATAAGGTGAGGAGGCATGGAAAGGATAGAAACATGTAATCTTTAATGAGAAGTAAAAAAAAAATTTTTTTTGAAAAAAAACACAAAATTCAAAAATGAAATCCTAAATCCTGAATTTTTTTTTTTTTTTTTTAATTTCAGATTTGTGTTGTAATTGGATTCTCTCAAGCATGCTCTGGAAAGTGATTCTATTTTGAAGACGCACAAAGCAAGGCACATTTAGATGGGTGGCTTAGGCAAATTGGCTTCCTCATGTAAGACAAATTACTTAGAGAAGGGCAATCGGTATTTTTTGAAAAAAGGAGTCACTGCTTCAGTAGACACAAACAGGATGTGGTTAATTGTATGTGTTAACTTGGCTAGACTATGGTGTTGTAAGCCAAATACAAGTCTAGGTGCTGCTATGAAAGTATCTGGACATGATTAACACTTACAAATGTAAGTAAAGCCGATTACTCTCCATAACCTGGGTTGGATTCAGCCAATGAGTTAAAGGCCTTAAAGCAAAAACTAAGGTTTCCTGGAGGGAGAAGGATTCTGCCTCGAAACCGTTACATACATATTCTGCAAGAGTTTCCATCTTGCCTGACCTGTGTATTTCTGACTCAAGACTACTGGGGTTTCCTGCCTGCTGTGGTTAGGAGTTCAGGTATGCCTGAGTCCTCTGATGCTTCTGTATATTCATAGTCTTATTATCTGAGTCCCAAAGAATACGATTTGAGTTAACTTTCTTTGCCCTAAATTGCGTATAAGATATTTGAGGTTTTGAATTCAACTTATATTGTAATTTGTAATCCTGTAGATTCAAGCTATACTTTTGGTTTTTAACCATGTTGGTACTTGAGCTTCAGTGTGTAAGAGATTACACAATATAATTATAGAGAATCCATGAAGTTCATCAATTCCATGGGATAAAAATAAAAAGTTAGAAGCTTAGAGTTACCATTCTCTTTTTCATGTTATATGATGGAGTTAGCAATAACCACCCCATAACACAAACACTGAGGATAATACACCAGAAAGATTTCAAATACAGGGCAACAAAAATTAATAGCATTTACCTACCATATACACCTATTCAAGGAATTCCTGGGCAGTGCAAATATATAAGAGCTTGGCTGCTAACCAAAACATTGCTGGTTCAAGTCTACTCAGAGGTACTTCTAAAGCACAGTCTGTGATCTACTTCTGAAAAATCAGCCACTGAGGCATCTGGGGTCTTAAATGCTAACAAGTGGCCATCTAACATGCATCAATCGGTCTCAACCCCCCTGCATCAAAGGAGAATGAAGAACACTAAGGTCACACGATAACTATGAGCCCAAGAGACAGAAAGGGCCACATGAATCAGAGACTTACATCATCCTGAGACCAGAAGAACTAGATGGTGCTCGGCCACAACTGATGACTACCCTGACAGGGAGCACAACAGAGAACCCCTGAGGGAGCAGGAGAACAGTGGGATACAGACCCCAAATTCTCATAAAAAGACCACACTTAATGGTTTGACTGAGACTAGAGGAATCCTGGTGGTCATGGTCCCCAAACCTTCTATTGGCCCAGGACAGGAACCATTCCCGAAGACAACTCATCAGACATGGAAGGGACTGGACAATGGGTTGGAGAGAGATGCTGACGAAGAGTGAGCTACTTGTATCAGGTGGACACTTGAGACTGTGTTGGCATCTCCTGTCTGGACGGGAGAGAGAAGGGTAGAGAGGGTTAGAAACTGGCAAAATTGTCATGAAAGGAGAGACTGGAAGGAGGGAGCAGGCTGACTCATTAGGGGGAGAGTAAGCGGGAGTATGGAGTAAGGTGTATATAAGCTTGTACGTGACAGACTGACTTGATTTGTAAATGTTCACTTAAAGCTCAATAAAAATTATTAAAAAAAAAATCAGCCACTGAAAACTCTACAGAGCATAATTCTACTAGGACACAGATGGGGTCTATATGAGTCAGGATCAACTCCATGGCAAGTGGTTTGCTTGTTTGTTTCTTTCTCCTTTTTTTTGTTACTTATATTAATAGAGGAACCCTGGTGGTGTAGTGGTTAAGAGCTTGGCTGCTAACCAAAAATTCAGCAGTTTGAATTCACCAGCCATTACCTGGAAGCCCTATGGGGCAGTTCTACACTGTCCTATAGAGTCACTATGAATCAGAATCAGCTCCACAGCTACAGGGGATATTTATAGGAAAGTTATTTGAAATAGATACCCAAAATATTAATGAGGCAGATTCTTCAGAACTTGTATATGTAATTTATTCTATATATTAGACAAAATTGTGGCACTCACCTTTTTTGTCAATAAAGACTTATTGGAACACAACTATACTCACCACTTATATATAGTCTATGATTGCTTTTGTAGTACAGTGGCAGAGTTGAGTTGTTGCAACAGAGACCATACGGCCTGAAAAGTTTAAAATATTTACCCTCTGACCTTTACAGAAAAAGTTTATCAACCATGTTATAGAACATTGATATTCCCTAAAATCTTAGCAACAAAACAATAAATAGGATGTTAGTCTTAGAGATCATTTAAATTTTCTTCATTATATTTCTTTAGAATTTTTTTTCAATTTTTGTGCCGTGAAAAATAAGCAGACATTTGTCTGAGAGAAAAACGTCATTTTCAAATTGAATAAAATAGAAATAAACAAACCATTGAGGAAAAATTCACATAACATTGCTAATGAAATTTCTATACCGAATGTCAGAGAATAAACACATATCACACTGGTGAACAAAAATATGAAAACAAATGCTCAGAAATGAGTTCCTTAGGAATGGAGCTTGTTTTTCAAGGATATTGATAATTTGGGCTTTCAATAACTTGAAGTGACAGTTAAATATCTAGGTGAAGAACTCCTGGAGGCAGCTTATTAGAGTAAAGCACTCCACAGACTTATAAAAAAATGCCTTCTTTGTCTTTACAGACATTTTGTGCTTGTGAAGATTTACTCATTGACAAGCCTCAGTGATTTTTTCCACATTACTTTTTCCTTTTGTACCTTAATTTTGCATGTTTTTCCACTTGTTTTTGAAGTTACCAGTTTGAAACAAACATAATTTTGTATTTCCTAGAGTGCTAATTATGCTCCACAAAGGGAAATGCAACTCAAATGCAACTGTTTCTGCCGTTAAGCAACAGCATTTTCTCTTGAGCTGTGAACTGCAAAATGATAGAGAAAACGGTAGAAGCTATAAATTTACGGCATCTGCAATTGTCAAGCAGTTTCCATAATAACCAGTCAGAATGTTTGCTTTGCTTCCTGGCTAACACCAGCCTTTACGTAAAGATTATATCTCTTTATTGATCTATTTGCTGGAATGAATTATAGAAATTTTTTTTTTTTTCCAAGAGTGGTTTCAAGACCATTGTTTGCCGTGGGTTGGTTGACAAATGGCATATCAATCAACATTTCTGTTTTTGTTTTTTTGGGGGGAAAGTGCTTAATAAAAGTTTATTGACATTTTCATAAAGCTCCTGCAGAACCCCTGCTCTGTAACTCAGCCTCTGCAGTGTCATTGTTTAATGGCTGTGCTAAAATTGAAGTGTAATCCAAATGCCCTTATAGCTCATTTTAGGGACTAAACCAAAAAGAATAAGTAACATAATCCGACATCCTGGTTAAAATAAAATCATAGAGTTACGTGTTCGATAAAAATATTGTTTCATGACACATCATATTAATATTACAGGGACATATTTTTAGTTGTTAACCTTCTTTCCTCTGGTATATCAGGTTAAGCCATTTACGCTATCACAAATATTTAGTTAATTAATATTATTACTTTTTTTTAAAGAAGAAAAATCAAACCTGGTATTTTAGAGACAAAAGTAAAAAAGAGTTAACTGCTCTTAAAGTTAGCGTGGACCTCAGCAATTTTGAAATTAAGTGGTCTGAAGTAAAGTTTTGTCAGCAAATATTGTCTGATTATGGTACTAACTTTAATGAATAGAAAGATCTGCTATGTGACTAAGTAACAACAAATAACACTTAATGAGTTTTTCCTAGGTTCCAGGCACAATGCTAAGCATTTTATAAGCACTATAAAGCCTTCTGGAAACCCTGGTGGCATAGTGGTTAAGTGCTACAACTGCCAACCAAGAGGTTGGCAGTCCAAATCCTCTAGGCACTCCTTGGAAACTCTGTGGGGCAGTTCTACTCTGTCCTATAGGGTCGCAGTGAGTCAGAATCAACTCGATGACAGTGGGTTTATAAAACCTTCTCAAGAACACTGGGAAGTGTTGCCATTTTACAGATTAATGATCTCACTTTTTTTTTTTTTTTTGGCACCTTGGTGGTGTGGTGTTTAAGAAATCAGCTGCTAACCTACAGGTTATCAGTTTGAATTCATCAGCTGGTCCTTGGAAACGCTATGGGGCAGTTCTACTCTGTCCTATAGGGCTGTTATGAGTCAGAATTGACTCGATGGCAACAGAGTTAGTTTTTGATATGATTTGATCATATTTTTACACAGGACGAGTAATTTGCCCATGGCCACAAATCTATTATGCATCAGAACCAAAATTTGAACATAAGCATGTTTTTTCTAGAACTCGAATGAATCACAAACTTAACCGCTTCTTTCACTCTACTTTTTAAGAGTTTATTGCCATGAGTTGCTCTCTAGTTGATTCCAACTCATGGCAACGCTATGTCTGCTGCATAGGGTTTTTAAGGCAGTAACCTTTTGGAAGCAAATTGCCAGATCTGTCTTCCCAGATGCCTCTTGGTGGATTTCAGCCTCCAAACTTTCAGCTAATAGTCCAGCACTTAACCATTTGTGCTACCCAGAGATTCCTGCTTTGAACAACGCAGGCGATAGAATAAGCTAATGGCCTCTTGTAAAAGGGTAACCCAAATCCACTCTCTCTTCATTACTCAGAACCTACTTATCCCTTAGCCAATCCCAGACATACATTATTTGCTTTGATTCTTTAGCCTCTGCCAATGGGCCCATGTGGAATAGAACCTCATCCACTAGAACCCCTATTGCTGGAAAAGATTCCTGTACCTAAAACGAAATTCAAGTATATTTCAGCACCTTCCAAGATGGTTAAAAAAGTGTACATCATTTTGACTGTGATAAAAGAAAACAATGAGTGATACAATGGGATAATAAGGAAAAATTAAAGTTGTGCCCAAGGATTCCTTCATGTTTTAGTAATACCACTGAAAATAACTCTCATATATTGATATGAAATATTCACTGACAGAGAATACTAGATTTTTATGGACTTAAACATGACATTTAACCTCAAGTTTGCTTAAATATGTCTTTCATTTTTGTATCAGTTCCATCATTTCCCTCTTCAGCAACTACCACCTCCAGTGCGTGTCTTCCGTCTAAAGTAAAAGAGATGTGGTAATTACTTAACTATGTAACCACTACCAGGTATAATTGTATCTCTAAGACCTCCATAGCAACCTCAAAGGAAAAGGTCTAGTAACTAGTAAATTCTCAATGAACATAAGTTCTCCTCTTAACTTCTAGAAACTAAGAAACATTCTACAAATGTGGACTAAAATAAATGTCTAGCTAATAATTTGGTTTTCAACACATTCTCACATTATCTAATATTGTTTCAACCTATTCCATGCTGATACATGAGAAATGTTTTGTTAAAGTAAGATAGTTTTACCTTCTTTAGGGAAGATTTTTTATAGAAACTTTATATAAATTTTGTAAGAATTTACTTTATTGCAATGGCTCTGGTTTTTAATTACTTTACTTATTTTTTACCTACTTTAACGATATGTATTATATTTCTTCCCTATATGGGTTTTCTAAATGTATTTTAATGTCAATCCTCATTGTTAAATTAGAGTATAGAGCATGTTGTTAACATTTAAACATAAAACCCTATTCAATTGTTCCCGTTGCAGGTAATTGTTCTGGTTAGTCAGAATTGAGCTTTGTAAAAAATATCAATTCCCTTTAAAGATCTTTAAGCAAATTTTGATTTAGTAGAAGAACCAAATGAAGTCTAATTACAGACAGGAAACAAGTATTATCCTTGAAGTTTCCAAAAGTTGCTTTCATTTAATTGACTTGAAATTAATTTCTGTTACTCTATTGCTATTGGGATTTATGTTTCTAATTCTAACTTAAAAAGTAATTAAAACTGGTATCTAGCATCAGTATATCATATTCTATTTCAAAGGATGCAAAATGTATTAGATAAAATTTCAAGGTAGCAAGAAAAAGGTAAGACGTTAGACATACATTTAATTTATGAGCTTTACAAAGGGAATATAAACAGCCAAATCCAAAATCTCCAGTCTTCGCCTGCAATGGCTTCTATGTTGGGTCTTCAGCCTCCTAGGGACACGTTGATTGCGGTATGATTGAAGCCTTTTTGAGCCTTTTCTGGTAAATAAATAAATATATAAAATGCATAATATATGCGTACATATATGTGAATATATATTTCCAAGGAAGTGTGTATTATTATATAAATAAATAAATACAGACATAAAACCTGGAAAAAGTATACATAAATAAAAATACCTACGTCCAAATGGAAACTCTGGTGGTGTAATGGTTAAGAGCTATGGCTGCTAACAAAAAGGTCAGCAGTTCCAATCCACCAGGGCTCCTTGGAAACCTTATGGGACTGTTCTACTCTGTCCCTTGGTGTTGCTGTGAGTCAGAATTGACTCGACAGGTAATGGGTTTGGTTTTTGGTTTTGCATCCAAATAGTTTCTCCTCCTATGGGAAGAAAATGCTCCTTCCTACCATTAAATACTCCATCATCAGCCCTATCCTCTATTACATTTGGTTAAATTACAGGGTCCACAGTCATTAACTAATACACATTAGTTATTTCCCAATATTTTAAGGCAAAGGCAGATATATTGACTGAGAAATGCCCAAAGGACAGCATGAACTTCTCAAGAGGACTAACCAATGAAGAAAGATATATCCTGTAATTGAAATAAAATCAGCTTTAATTTAGGGAATGCAATAATTTAGTTTTAATTATATTTGACAGGGGAAACTAAGGTCATTGTATGAAGTCTAATTCTAAAGCCCTCTGGACTCTTGAAAACCCTTCCACAAGCTTTATCTCTCATAGGAAATCTAGTCTGATATGCCTTAAGGTTACCAAAGATGAGGAGAATAAATTGTTTCAGTGCCTAGACATTTTTTCTTTTAATGTAGGTTGTTAATATCCTGGTCAGAAACCATGCCTAATTGTATGTTCTCTACAGCACTTAAAAAAATTACAGCACTTAGACCTCAATAAATGTTAAATGACATCAACAACAAGAGACTGTCTTGATTCCCAGTCTGATTGTTAGATTGTGTCCACACTCCTTTACCACATGCTGCACATAAGACACGAGTTTTCCACCCAATCAAAAGGGAAATAGTCCACAAACACTTCTGTTTTCTTTGACTTGAGGCTTTCATATGCTGTGAGCATAGAAGGTAATTCATTAATGATTATTTTTTTTATTTTGTTTTTTAATATTTGATCTCTCAAGAACAGCACACTGAAACTCTAATTAGAAACCACTGAAATGAAAGTTACCTAATTATCCTTGAACTTGTCCTTACTGCAGTCAGAAATCTTTATAAGCTTTGTGATTTTTGCAGTGGATATGCAAATGGTGTTAAAATAGAATTTATTTTCTTATGTGACCTTGCACTTAATGCAAAAGTACATAGCTAGTTACAGAATTAGGAATTATGTGAAAGATGGCATATTTGCTTTTTTTTAAAAAACTCAATAATCAATGAGGCTTTGGTATAAACATATACATATACAAATGCATGTGCATATGCGTACATCCATGATAGAGAACAATTAACAATAACTCAATATTCACATTAATTCGTAAGCATATATGAGTCTAAACAATGTTTTTCCAAGTGTCATAGGTATAATGAATACATTGCCATTCCTAAGAGTTTACAATAAAATATAATCAAGCTGGAGGCAGCAATAAAATAGGAAAGAGAGCAAGTAATTTCCAGTGAAATAGGTATGTTGAAAAGGCTGAAAAATTGTAAGTAATTAAATATAATATTTTGGACACTGAGACTATATGTCAGTGTAATTGTGCCTCTGTAGAATAAGCACACTCTTTATAATTAATGAGGGTAATTGGGGATTTCCAAAGTATAATAATTGGTCTTTATTTTATGTGTGCAGATGGGTTAAGCATATAGGCTAATGGATTAAATATAAAGAAAATGTAAAGAGCAACTCGCAAGCAAATCAAATTATAATGTTTTCTGAAAATATGATTTTACCTCAGTCTTATTACGTGGAGCATTTTTCATATTTGAATCATCTTGGTCAATGTAATTTACATAATTTCCCTAGGACTCATGGCAAAAAGCAGAGGTAATTACCAATAGAAGTTACTTCACACATTATTGATTCTTTCATTCGTCAACAAATATTTATTAAGTACAACTAGGTGTACGGTATTGTTCAAAATGCTGAGGATGCAGCAGTAAACAAAATGGACCACAATCTCTGCTTTTATGGAGCATAGTTTTGTGTATCTTTTCTTCCCTGAAGGTGAATGCTTTGGATATCATCTTTGTTATCTAGCACTGCTATAACAGAAATACCACAAGTGGAGAGCTACAACAAAGAGAAATTAATTTTCTCACAGTCTAGTAGGCTAAAAGTCCAAATTCAGGGCATCAGCTCCAGGGAAAGGGTTTCTCTGTCAGCTCTGGGGGAAGGTCCCTGTCGTCAATCTTCCCCTGGACTAGGAGCTTCTCCATGCTGGAAACCCAGGTCAAAGGATTCACCCTGCTTCTGGCACTGCTTTCTCAGTGGTATGAGGTCCCCACTCTGCTTGCTTCCCCTTCCTTTTATCTCTTGTAAGATACAAGGTGGTACAGTCCACGTCCCTGGGAAACTCCATTTGCATTGGATCAGGGATGCGACCTTAGTAATGGTATAACAGTCTCACTATAATCCTCTTTAACATAAAATTAAAATCACAGAATGGAAGACAACCACACAATACTGGGAATCATGGCCTAGCCAAGTTGACACATATTTTGGGGGGCACAATTCAATCCAACATTCCACTCTTTGGCCCCCCAAATTCATGTCCTTGCTACATGTAAGACACGTTCACCACATCATATCGTAGCAAAAGCCTTAAATCAACTCCAAGTCCAAAATCCAAAACTTCCTCTTTGTGAAATCTAGAATACAAGTTATCTGCTTCCAAAGTACAATGGCAGAACAGGCACAAGCTAGACATTTCCACTACAAATGAGAGAAATTGCAGGGAAGGAAGTGATACCAAGCACCAAGCAAGTCAGCAGAACGCATTAAATTAGCCTTCAAGGCTTGAAAATAATCTTCTGTTCCCTGAAACCATTTACAATGGCCCTGTCCTCCAGACTCTAGGTATTGGCCACACTCTCCGGATTCTGCGTGGAGGCCCCTCGGCCCTGGGCTTCACCTCCACCTTTCAGGCCCACTGGGATGATAACCGTGCTCCCTCAACTTTAGGCACACCATTCCCTAGTCCCTCTGAGTGGTGATGCTACCCTTAGAAACACCAGAGGCCATGGCTCCCATCCTTTGAAACTTCAGAGATCATGGCCATACTTTTTGAGACTGAAGCATCTCAGCTTCCTGTATTCCTTGTCTCTTCAGCTTCTACTTCCCGGTCCCTTGGCCTCTCAGCTCCTTGGGCCTCTCTGACCTTGTCTGCCTGGCTGGGGCAAATGTTCCAAAGCTCTGTAGCTCCACCAATAAGTGTCTGAAGGCACCCCACTCTGCTAGGAATGATCCTGCACAAAAGCATCCAGCTCTCTTGCTCTGTGGGTTGGCAAGGCCAGCTCCACTGATAAGTGCCTGGAAGCACCCCACTCTGCCAGAAAGCCTCCTGTTCACAGGCACTCAGCTCTCTTGCTCTGTGGGTCAGCTCCAGTACTCTCATGATGGTCTCCAGGTTCTGCTGAAGCCAGTCTTCTGCTGCTGCTTCTCGCTATCTGTGTCGTCGTCAACATAACAGCGCTCCTCATTTCGTTCTGAGTCCTCTATCCATCCACAGTTTGAAAATCGCTTCTGCATTTTAAGTACCTGTTAGAGCAGCACCCCACTCACTCAGTACCAAATTCTGTCTTAGTTATCTAGTATTGATATAACAGAAATATCACAAGTGGGTAGCTTCAACAGAGAGAAATTTATTCTCTCACAGTCTAGTAAGCTAAATGTCCAAATTGAGGGTGTCAGGTGCAGGGGAAGACTTTTCTCCCTCTGTTGGCTATGGAGGAAGACCTTTGTCATCAATCTTTCCCTGGACTAGGAACTTCTCTGCACAGGAACGCCAGGTCCAAAAGACATGCTCTGCTCCTGGAACTGACCTTAGTAAGGGTGTTACAATCTCACACTAGTCCTCTTTAACATAAAATTACAATCACAGAATGGAGGACAATCACACAATACTGGGAATCATGGCCTAACCAACTTGACACATATTTTGGGGGGACACAATTCAATCCATGACAGATATTACCATACATATCTGTGTAATATTACAGAGAAATATGTACTGAACAAGATATTCCATTAGAAAGAGAGTAAGGGACTTAGACATGAGACTTGACAGAAGGCTCTTCACCCCTAGGTCAGTCCTCTGTTCAACGAGTACATATAAATTCAACACATAAATTTCCAATTATTCTAGAAACTGTTTTGTGGGTGCATCCTTTATCTTATATATCTTTGATGCATTATCAATCAAAGTAGCACTACCAGGGAAAAGATCTTCTGTGATTAGGAAGAAGACTGGTTGAAAGAACTTGCATTTGTTGTCTCCTTTCACTTTCACAGTGGATGAGATCTCAAATACAAGTTACAGAAATAAGAGGGTGAACACTGGCATGTTTCCCCTCTAATATGTATTGTCAGAAGTGTGCCTCTACCTGAGGATTTAATTTAAATAATTCAATTTAAATACAGGCCCTAAATAACAAGACTTTGAAATAGAAAAGAAAAAAAGATAAAGCTTCCCATCAATCCCAAATATTAATTATACCTTATGAATTATAAAAAGAAAAGCCAAGGCACCCTAACCTAGCATGATGATATTCACCAAGCTGATCGATATGCAGATTTCCTCAATTTTCCTCTGAAGACACACGAAACTTTTCAATGTCTGTCATCCATACTCTTTCTTTGTGGGGTGGAGGGTAAGGCTATATTTGAAAACTACTGAAAAATATAAAGTTGAAAGGGTGAGACATCCATATTATTCTGCTATGTAAAAAAATAATATAGAAAATGTACAATGCAGAGTTCTCCTCCTCTACCTTGTTGGCAATTCCATTGTCACACTCTCATCAAACAGAATCTATTGTTTTTTCTGTAATTCATATACTACTCAATCCTCCTTCCTCCCAGGTTCATACAGACACAACATTCACTCAGTCATCTATCTATCATCTATCTATCTATCTATCTATCTATCTATCTATCTATCTATCTATCTATCTATCTATCTATCTATCTATCTATCTATCTATCTATCTATCTATCTATCTATCTATCTATCTATCCATCCATCCATCCATCCATCCATCCATCCATCCATCCATCCATCCATCCATCCATCCATCCATCCATCTATCTATCCATCTATCCATCTATCCATCTATCTATCTATCTATCGTCTATCTATCTGTCTATCATCTGTCTATCTATCTATCTATCTATCTATCTATCTATCTATCTATCTATCTATCTATCTATCTATCTATCTATCTATCATCTATCTATCTATCTATCATCTATCATCTATCTATCATCTATCTATCTATCATCTATCTATCATCTGTTTATCATTTTTTTATCTATCTGTGTGTCTGTCTATCATCTATCTATCTATCAATCATCTATCTATCTATCATCTATCTATCTGTCTGTCTGTCTGTCTGTCTATCTATCTATCTGTCTATCATCTATCTATCATCTATCATGTATCTACCTACCTACTTATCGTCTCTGACTATCCATATATCCTTTCTGTAAATGTGATTGTTTTATTTCTCTTTCTTAAGAAATTGGTCCTTCAATATTATTTAAGTCTTTACGGATCTTCTAGATGAAGAAAACAGTTCCTGGGTGGTGCAAGCCAACTGTTAACTGAAAGGATGGAGGTGCAAGTCCACCCAGAGGTACCTCAGAAGGAAGTCCTGATGACCTATTTCTGAAAAATCAGCCACTGAAAACTATCTGGGGCACAATTTCCCTCTGACACACATGGGGTCTCCATGATGCAGAATTGACTTGAAGGCAGCTGGTTTACTGGTGTCTTAGTCAACTAGTGCTGCTATAACAGAAATACCACAAGTGGATAGCTTTAACAAAGAGAAATTTATATTTCCTCATAGTAAAGTAACCTAGAAGTACACATTCAGGTATCAGCTCTAGGGGAAGGCTTTCTCTCTCTGTTGGCTCTGGATGAAGGTCCTTGTTAATTTTCCCCTGGATGAGCAGCTTTTCCGCACAGGAACTCCAGGTTCATAGGACGTGCTCTTCTCCTGGCACTGCTTTCTTGATGGTATGAGGTCCCCCATTCCCTGTTTGCTTCCCTTTCCTTTTTCTTTATGAGACAAAATGTGGCTCAGGCCATACCCCAGGAAAACTCTCTTTACATTGGATCAGGGATGTGACCTGAGCAAGGGTGTTACATCCCACCCTAATCCTCTTTAACCACAGGCAGAGGTTATGATTTATAACACATAGAAAAATCACAAAATGGAGAATAATCACGCAATACTGGAAATCACAGCCTAACCAAGTTGACACATATTTTGGGGGAACACAATTCAATCCATGACAACTGGTTAGATGAAGAAAAGTACACATCAAGCAAAACAATACAAAAAAAAAAAAATTTTTAGTTAAAAAAAAAGTATAAGCTCCATTAAGCTTGAAAAATTAGTTAATTATGGGAAAGTTACCACCTTCTATGTGTGACAACAGCACACAGAACGTTCCTCTGTTGTGGTAACTATAACATTGCACTGAAATTATTTGTGTGACTTTATGTCTAGCTGGATTTTAATCTATTTCACGTAGGGCTATGTCTCATATCTCTGAATTCTTAGGATCTGATATGATGTCCAAGACCTAGCAGACATTTAGAGAAAGTCTCAGGTTGAGCCCAAATAAAATTCAAACAGATTTGGGCATGCTTAGGCATGTCTAGTGAGCTAATGAAGCCCTGGTAGCACAGTGGTTAAGAGCTTGTCTGCTAACCAAAAGTTCCACAGTTCGAATTCACCAGCCACTCCTTGGAAAACCTATGGGAGTAGTTCTACTCTGTTCTATAAGGCTGCTGTGAGTCAGAATTCTTTGGATGGCAACTGGTTTTTTATGAGCTGATGGGTGTCTCATCAAACAACAAGGATCTTTTAAGGACTAATCCTATGGAAAGCAGAAGTCCATGAGGCAAGCTGGACCTAGGAAAAGAATCTACCCGAGGTACAGGTGATTCTGAATACAGACTGGACTTTTCACATAGATGTCTCCCTTGTGCCAGCCCATGTTTGATATACAGTCCTTACAGAGTGTAGGAAGACTGAGTTAGATTTGAAAATGCCGTTTTGCTGAAAACCTTGTAAGTTATGGGGAAACAGTACAGCTTGGCTAATTTCTAACAGAACATAACACAAGGAGGAAATGGATTCTCTGCCCTCCTAGTGTGTCTGTAGCCGCACATATCTACTATTTTCCAGAAATACCTGTGTAAATGACAGGGTTAAACTCTTCCCCTCCTCCCATCACACACAGTGTCTGTGAGTTCCTATTAAGGCATTCCGTGTAGCAGCCCAAGGTCACTTCACTGCTTCTCCACCAAGGCTGCTTCGCAATCGACCCCTTCTATTTGGACATGGGCAATAAGCCGAAAAGCTGTACTTAGATGAACTTCATGTGTCATACCCTCCCCCAAAAAATATGCCCCCTAGCCATCATATTGCACCCTCCACTTCACTCCCACACATGTTAATTAGTTCCTGGAATTCCCCGCCTATTCTCAGAAGCTTCATGAATTATGCATAAGTTCCTTATCCCAAACCCTATAACTGCCCTAGAATCCCCAATCTCAGGGAGCTTGATTTGACTCAACCTCCAAGCTCCTTGCTTGATTGGATTCTGATAAGTTGACTTTCTGTTTCTTAAAGGCCTGGTGCCCCTCAAGTGACTCAAGGGGTCGAGCCAGGTGGGACCCACCCTCATTGGGTTATACCTATACCTATACTCAATTGTAATACACTTATTGATGAATGTGAGTGAGTTGCCCTCAGTAAATTTCCAGAAATACCCAGGTGACCTTTAAAACAATACACACAAGATTTCCATGAAATCAGATTTCCCATGAGCCCATTAGTACTGATAGAGTTTTTAAAAAAATTGAGTTACATAGACTAAAATGGAATGCCACGCCTTAAATCACTAAGAGAAAGAAAAGACTGAATGGAAAAAAAACTATTTAAAATGGATCACATTGTAAATTTTAAATATGTTTCTTGAGTTTAAAAACATGAGCCAGATAACCTTGTCAGATATTTCCAAAATCATGTATATATATATATATATATATATATATATATATAAATTTTTATGGAGATTTTAAAAAGTGAAAGTTTACACATCAAGTCAGTCACTCATACAAAACCATATAAACACCTTGCTATATACTCCTAGCCGCTCTCCCCCTAATAAGACAGCATATTCCTTCTGCCCACCCTGTGTTTCCATGTCCATTCAGCCAGCTTCTGTCCCCATCAGCCTTCACACCTCCCCTCCAGGCAGGAGCTGCCCTGATAGTCTCATGTGTCTACTTGATTCAAGAAGCCCCCTCCTCTCCGGTATCATTTTCTGTCTTGTAGTCCAGTGCAATCCTTTTTTGGAGAGTTGGCTTCGAGAATGGTTCCTGTCTTGGGCTGACAGAAGCTCTGGGGACCATGACCTCCAGGATCCCTCTGGTCTCAGTCAGACCATTAAGCCTGCTCTCTTTACTAGAATTTGGGGTCTGCATTCCACTGGTCTCCTGCTTCTTCAGGGATTCTCTGTTGTGCTCCCTGTCATGGCAGTCATCAGTTGGAGGTGGGCACCATCTGTTCTTCTGCTCTCAGGCTGAGGTAGTCTTTGATTTTTGTGGCCCGTTCTGACTCTTGAGCTCATACTTACCTTGTATCTTTGGGGTTCTTCATTCTCCTTTGCTCCAGGTGGGTTGAGACCAATTGATGCATCTTAGATGGCTGCTTGCTAGTGTTTAAGACCCCAGAGGTCACTCTGCAAAATGAGATGCAGAATATTATCTTAATAGTTTTTATTATGCCAATTGACCTAGATGTCCCCTGAAAACCATTGTCCTAAAAACCCCACCACTGCTACTCTGGCCTTCGAAGCATTCGGTTTATTCAGGAAACTTCTTTGCTTTTGGTATAGTCCAGTTGTGCTGACCTCTCCTGTATTGTGTGTTGTTCATCCCATCACCTAAATTTTTTCTTGTCTACTATCTACTTAGTAAGTCCCCCTCTCCCTCCCTCTCTCCTTCCCCCCTCTTGTAACCATCAAAGAATATTTTCTTCTCTGTTTAGATTATTTCTTGAGTTCTTATGATACTGGTCTCATACAATATTTGTCTTTTCCACCTGACTAATTTCACTTAGCATAATGCCTTCCAGGTTCCTCCATATTATGAAATGTTTCACGATTTCATCATTGGTCTTTATCGATGCATAGTATTCCATTGTGTGAATATACCAGAATTTATCCATTTATCTGTTGATGGGCACCTTGGTTTTTTCCATCTTTTTGCTATTGTAAACAGGGCTGCAGTAGACATGGGTGTGAGTATATCTGTTCGTGTGATGGCTTTTTCTTCTCTAGGATATATTCCAAGGAGTGGGATTGCTGGATCCTATGGTACTTCTATTTCTAGCTTTTTAAGGAATCGCCAAATCAATTTTCAAAGTGGTTGTGCTATTTTACATTCACACCAGCGGTGTATAAGTGTTCCAGTCTCTCCACAACCTCTCCAACATTTATTACTGTGTTTTTTGGATTAATGCCAGCCTTGCTGGAGTGAGATGGAATATCATTGTAGTTTTGATTTGCATTTCTCTAATGACTAATGAACGTGAGCATTTCCTCATGTATCTGTTAGCTACCTGAATGTCTTCTTTAGTGAAGTGCCTGTTCATATCCTTTGCCCATTTTTTAATTGGGTTATTTGCCTTTTTGTTGTTGAGTTTTTGCAATAACATGTAGATTTTAGAGATGAGTCGCTGGTCGGAGATGTCATAGCTAAAAACTTTTTCCCAATCTGTAGGCAATCCTTTTACTCTTTTGGTGAAGTCTTTGGATGAGCATAGGTGTTTGACTTTTAGGAGCTCCAGTTATCTAATTTCTCTTTTGCTGTTTTCGCAGTTTTAGTAATGTTCTGTATACTGTTTGTGCCATGTATTAGGGCTCCTAGTGTAGTTCCTATTTTTTCTTCCATGAACTTTATCATTTTAGATTTTATATTTAGGTCTTTGATCCGTTTTCAGTTGCTTTTTGTCCATGGTGTGAGGTATGGATCTTGTTTCATTTTTTGCAGTTGGATATTTATCCAGCTATGCCAGCACCATTTGTTAAAAAGACTGTCTTTTCCCCATTTAAAAGACTTTGGGACTTTGTCAAATATCAGTTGCTCATATGTGGATGGATTTATGTCTGGATTCTCAATTCTGTTCCATTAGCCTAGGTATCTGTTGTTGTAACAGTACCAGGCTGTTTTGTATGAGTGCATTTATTGATATAAATTGACCTCTGAACACTGCCTTCGCTGTGTCCCAAAGGTTCTGATAGGAAGTGTTTTCATTCTCATTGGATTCTATGAATTTCTTTACTCCATCCTTGATGTCTTCTATAGTCCAGTCTTTTTTGAGCAGGGTATTGTTCAGTTTCCAAGTGTTTGATTTCTTTTCTGTACATGTCTATGAGGTCAGGTTGGTTAATTGTGGAATTTAGCTCTTCCATGTCTTTATTGAGCTCCTTTCTAGATATTCTGTCCTTCACTGAAAGTGGTGTGTTGAAGTCTCTTACTATTATTGTGGAGATGTCTATCTAACTTTTCAGTATTGTTAGAGTTTGTTTTATATATCTAGCAGCCCTGTCGTTGGGTGCATAAATATTTAAAATAGTAATATCTTCCAGGTATATTATTGTCCCTTTAATCATTATATGGTGCCCTTCCTTATCCTTTGTGGTAGATTTAAGTTTGAAGCCTGTTTTTTCAGAAATTAGTATAGCCACTCCTGCTCCTTTTTGATTGTTTTTTTGCTTAATATATATATTTTTTACCATCCTTTGAGTTTTAGTTTGTTTGTGTCTTTAAGTCTAAGGTGTGTCTCTTGTAGGCATTATATAGCCGGATCACTTCTTTATTTTTATCCATTCTGCCACTCTGTGTCTCTTTATTGGTGCATTTAGTCCATTTACATTCAGCATGATTATAGATAGGTATGAGTGCTGTCATTTTGATACCATTTTTTGTATGTTGTTGACAGTTTCATTTTTCCACTTAGTTTTTTGTACTGAGAAGTTTTTCTTTGTGAATTGTGTGTTTCTCTTTTTATTTTGGTTGAATTTGTATTTGCTGAATCTTTATGTTTATCTTGTTTTATTATTTTGAAGTGTGGGGTTGTTAGTATTCTTTGTGGTTACCTTGATATTTACCCCTATTTTTCTAAGTTTAAACCTAACTGGTGTCTCCCTATATCGCCTTGATTTCCTTTCCTTATGAAAGATCTGTGCATACTTTGTTTAGTCCCTCTTTATTGATTATTGCCATCTTTTACATAATGATAGCACTGATGCCCTGTTTTGAGCCTTTGCTCTGTTCTGTGTTCTAGTTTTGGGTTGATATCTGATATTATTGATTTTCTATCTAGAGAATTCCTTTCAGTATTTCTTGAAGTTTTGGTTTGGTTTTTGCAAGTTCCCTAAACTTCTGTTTATCTGCAAATGTCTTAATTTTGCCTTCATATTTAAGACACAGTTTTGCTGGATATATGATTCTTGGCTGACAATTTTTCTCCTTCAGTGCTTTATATGTGTCATACCACTGCCTTCTTGCCTGTGTGGTTTCTGTCGAACAGTCCGAACTTATTCTTATTGATTCTCCTTTATATGTGACTTTTTGCTTATCCCTGGCTGCTCTTAACATTTTATCTTTGGTTTTGGCAAGTTTGACGATAATATGTCTTGGTGACTTTCTTTTGGAATGTACCTTGTATGGCGTTCTGTGAGCATCTCGGATAGATATCGTTTCATCTTTCATGATATCAGGGAAGTTTTCTGCCAACAAATCTTCAACAATTCTCTCTGTATTTTCTGTTATCCCTCCCTGTTCTGGTATTCCAATCACTTGCAAGTTATTCTTCTTGATAGAGTCCCACATGATTCTTCTGGTTTCAGCATTTTTTGAAATTCTTTTATCTGATTTTTCTTCAAATATATTGGTGCCAAGTGATTTATCTTCAGTCTCACAAATTCTGCGTTCCAATTCCTGAATTCTGCTCCTCTGACTCTATTGAGTTGTCTAATTCTGTTATTTTATTGTTAATCTTCTAAATTTTTGAATGCTGTCTCTCTACGGATTCTTGCAGCTTATTAAATTTTTCATTATGTTCTTGAGTAATCTTAATTTCTCCAACTGCTTTATCTGTGTGTTCCTTGGCTTTTTCTGTGTGTTGCCTGATCTTGTTCATGATGTCACTCCTGATGTCTTAAAGAGTCCTGTATGTTAATCTTTTGTAGTCTACATCTGGTAATTCCAGGAATACATCTTCATCCAGGATAGTCCTTGATTTTCTGTTTTCGGAGTTTGTTGAAACAATCATGGTCTGCTTCTTTATGTGATTTGATATTGACTGCTGTCTCCAAGCCATTAATAAGTTATTGTACTAATTTACTTTATGTTTGCTCACTGTGCCCTAGTTTCTTGTTTCATTTTGTTTCGATATAGCCAAATAGGCAAGCTAACTTCCTTATTGGAGGCTGAGAACACTAATGTGTTGTTACCAGGTAGCTAGAGCTGTTACCAGGTATATGAGCTTAGGAGCCCATTCAGTATTCTTGTATAGGATTCAGCTCAGGTGTCCTGATAGTTGATCACCTAGTGTGTGGTGTGGGCTCTCACCTACTATCTTAGAGGAGCAATGGTGATGGGCGTATGCACTTGTTTCTGGTAACGGCAGGGGATCACACTCTGAGAAAACCAGGGGGCTAACAGCCTTTCCCAAAGTGTCAATGATGAAGGAGTGTCTCTGTTCCTTAGAGTACTCTGGTGGGTAGGCTCTGCAGCTTTGTCTTAGGCACCCAATGCTTATATCTGTAAGGACTGGTAGGCACCACTATCCTTTCATGGGTGGCTAGGCGGCTTTGTTGGAGCCTCCAGTCTTCAGGCCCCTGCTGTGGGTAGGTGAAGGCCCTGTTTACTAGGCAGAGCATTATCAGACTTCCAAAACCTTCCTCTCCCACATAGCTGAATCAGATACAGTCAGATCTCAGACAGATACGCCCTTGCAATATAATAGCCCCTGGATCCATGTAGCAGTGAGAGACAAAGTCTGTGGATTGCTTATGACTGGACTGGAGCCACTTCTGCTCCGTGTTTCCAGATTAGGGTAGTCTGCAGAATAATACCCCCCCCACCATTTGTTAATTTGTTCCCTCTCCCAGACCAGGAGAATGGCTCAGAGAGTGCAGCAGGCTCTATCTCAGGCCCAGGGAAATCAACTGTTAATGAAGCTGGCTGGGGCAGAGGGGGGAGGGGTCAGATAGACAGGAAAGAGTTCTTTCAAAAGAAGGAGCTATTAGATCCATGTGGTAAATTAGACAAAATCACTTATCTTGTATTGATAGCACTGTTTTATCTCAGATTCCAGAGTTGTGTGTAGCCTGAGATTGCCCCAGGGGGTTAGGGTTGCATCCGGTGCTTGCCTTCTTTTGCTGAAGCAGCTGTGTCCTAAACTCCACAGCCTGGCCCATGGCCAGCACACCTGGGGGTCGGTGTACTGTCACTTTGGTTCCCTTATTTCTCTTAAGCAGCTACTTCCTAAATGCCACAGCTGCTATAGTCCTGCCACAGGGTCAGAGGAGTGCCACCCTGCTTGCCTCCTTTCGCTAAAGCTGCCCTGTCTCAGGGAACTACCATCCGCCCTGCCGCAGTTGTGCAAAAGAAAGGTGGTAAGGAATTGGAGCCGAGGCACAGCACGGGCTCGACAACTCGTTGCTGCTTCTGCACCATCTCTCCCTCCCCCATTGCTCAGACCAATTCCTTAATTTTGCCTTTGATGCTCAGGGATTCTAGCTTACCATATATATAATCAATTCACCTTTTTTTTTTTTTTTTTGGCTTTTGTTGTAAGAGGGATCCGCAGAACCTACTAGCTAGTTTGCCATCTTGGTCCCACCCCCATCATGTTTATATTTTAAAGGAATGTAGATACTTCCAAATTCATAAATAACAAACAAAATAATGTTATGTTACAACTGTTAATGCAAAGCAATCGTGTGATGACTAAGATGTGTAGGAACATGCAATATATTTCTTAAAATGAAAGATTATTAGTAAAAATTATTCCTGAAGTTCTCCCAAATAGCAAAACTAAATTCATGAAGATCATAAAGAGTATAGAGCACTTGCTTGATGTTATGTGGTCTAATTATGAATCTGCATGCTTTTTACACTATATGAATCTAAAATTTAGGAAGAAATCTAAGTAGCTAGAGAAACTCGTAAAATCATTTAAATTATCTTCATAACTTTCTAGACTCCAGATTTCATGCAAAACCATTTGAGAAGTTGTAAGGGGAGAATTTTTTTTTCCTGTAAGTTTCAGTTACTTATAATATTCTGAAAGAGAAAACTGCTTTCATTTATTTCTTACAAACATTGGCCCTTTATATATGCTGTTCTATATTCCTACCAGACCAGGAACTCAGAAACTCAAAGTAAAACTGAAACTACTAAGGAAAGCATTTCAGGGTTTAATATTAATATTATTACATGTGGATTTAACTTACACTAGTTTTCACATGTTTGTCAGTTTGTCTTACTGTGGTGACTTTCTTGTTGCTGTGATCCTGAAAGTTTTGCAACCATTACTTCAAATACCAGCAGTGTCACTCCTGGCAGACAGGTTTCAGCTGAGCTTTCAGACTAAGAAAGACTAGAAAAAAGGACCTGGCATTCTACTTCTGAAGAAATTGACCAGTGAAAAACCTATGAATAGCAGCAAAACATTGTCTGGTATAGTGTCAGAAGAAAAGCCCCTTAGGTTGGAAGGCACTGAAAATACCACTGGGGAAGAGTTGCCTCCTCAAAGGAGAGTCAACTTTAATGATGTGGATGGAGTTAAGCTTTCGAGACCTTCATTTGGTCGTGTGGCACTACTCAAAATGAGAAGAAACAGCTGCAAACATCCATTAATCATCAGAATGTGGAATATACAAAGTATGAATCTAAGAAAACTAGAAATTTGTCAACGAAGAAATGGAACACATAAATATTGATATTCTAAGCATTAGTGAGCTGAAAAGGACTCATATTGGCTATTTTGAATCAGACAATCATATGATCTACTATGCCAGGAATGACAGCTTGAAGAGGGATGGCATTGCATTCATCATCAAAAAGAACATCTCAAGATCTATCCTGAAGTACAACACTGCCAGTGATAGGACAATACATATTTACCTACAAGGAAGACCAGTTAATAAGACTATTATTCAAATTTATGCACCAACCAATAAGACCAAAGATGAAGAAATTGAATATTTTACCAAATTCTGAACTCTGAAATTGATCAAACATGCAATTAAGACTAATTGATAATTACTGACAATTGGAATTCGAAAGTTGGAAATGAAGAAGGATTGGTATTTGGCAAACATGGCCTTGATGATAGAAACAATGTTGGAGATCACATGATACATTTTGGAAGACCGACGACTTCTTCATTGCAAATACCTTTTTTCACCAACAAACAGCAACTCTACATGTGGCCCTCACCAGAAGTAATACACAGGAATCAAATCAATTACACCTGTGAAAAGAGAAGATGGAAAAACTCAATATCATCAGTCAGAACAAGGCCAGGGGGTGACTGTGGAGCACATCATCAACTGCTCATATGCAAGTTGAAGTTGAAGAATATTAAAACAAGTCCACAAGAGTCAAAGTGTGACGTTGAGTATATCCAACCTGAATTTAGAGACCATCTCGAGAATAGCTTTGACACATTGAACACTAATGACAGAAGACCAGATGAGTTGTGGAATGACATCAAGGACATCATACATGAAGAAAGCAAGATGTCAATAAAAAGACAGGAAAGAAAAAAGAGAACAAAATGGATGTCAGAAGAGACTCTGAAACTTGCTCTTGAACTTACAATAGCTAAAGCAAAAGGAAAAAAATGATGAAACAAAAAAACTGAACAGAAGATTAAAAAGGGCAGCTTGAGAAGGCAAAGTATAATGAAATGTGTAAAGAGCTGGAGTTGCACCAAAGGGAAGACTATGCTCTGCATTTCTCAAGGTGAAAGAACTGAAGGAAAAAATTCAAGCCTCAAGTTTCAATACTGAAGGCTTCTACAGGGAAAATATTAAATGACACAAGAAACATTGAAAAAACATGAAAGGCATGCACAGAGTCACTGTACCAAAAATAATTGGTTGAAGTTCAACCATTTCAGGAGGTAGCATATGATTAAGAACCAATGGTAGTGAAGGAAGAGGTCCAAACTGCACTGAAAAAAAAAAAAATAGTGCCAATAAACAAGGCTCCAGAAATTGATAGAATACCAACTGAGATATTTCAACAAAGGATGCAGCACTGGAAGGGCTCATTTGTCTATACCAAGAAATTTGGAAGACAGCTACCTGTCCAATTGACTGGAAGAGATCCATATTTGTACCCAATCCAAAGAAAGGCGATCCAAAAGAATGCAGAAACTATCAAACAGTGTCATTAATATAACACACAAGTAAAATTTTGCTGAAGACCACTCAAAAGTGGCTGCAGCAGTACTTCAACAGGGAATTACCAGAAATTCAAGTTGGATCCAGACTAAGATGTGGAACAAGGGGTGTCATTGCTGATATCAGAAGGATCCTGGCTAAAACCAGAGAATACTAGAAAGATGTTTACCTGTGTTTTATTGACTATGCAAAGGCATTCGACTCTATGGATCATAACAAATTATGGATAACACTTTGAAGAATGGTAATTCCAGAACACTTAATTGTGCTCATGAGGAACCTTTACATAGATCAAGAGGCAGTTGTTCAAAAAGAACAAGGGTATACTGCATGTTTTAAAGTCAGGAAAGGTGTGCATCAGGGTTATATCCTTTTAGCAAACCTATTCAATCTGTATGCTGAGCAAATAATCCAAGAACCTGGACTATATGAAGAAGAACATGGCACTAGGTTTGGAGGAAGACTCATTAACGACCTGCATTATGCAGATGACACAACCTTGCCTGTGAAAGTGAAGAGGACTTGAAGCAGTTACTGATGAAGATCAAAAGCCACAGCCTTCAATATGATTGCACCTCAACATAAAACAAAATCCTTACAACTGGACCAAAAAGCAACATCATGATAAATGGAGAAAAGATTGAAGTTACCAAGGATTTCATTTTACTTGGATCCACAATCAACACCCATGAAAGCAGCAGTCAAGAAATCAAAGGATGCGTTTCATTCAATCTGCTGCAAAAGATCTCTTTAAAGTGTTAAAAAGCAAAGATGTCATTTTAAGGACTAAGGTATGCCTAACCCAAGCCATAGTATTTTCAATAGCCTCATATGCATATGAAAGATTGACAATGAACAAGAAAGAGAGAAGAAGAATTGAGCCTTTGAAATATGGTGTTGATGACGAATATTGAGTATACGATGGACCTCCATAACAAACAAATCTGTCTTGGAAGACGTACAGCCAGAATGCTCCATAGAAGCAAAGACGGCAAGACTTCATCTCACATACTTTGGGCATGTTATCAGGATGGACCAGTCCCTGGAGAAGGATATCATACTTGGAAAAGGAGAGCGTCCACAAAAAAAAGGAAGACCCTTGACCAGATGGATTGACACAGTGGCTGCAACAATGGGCTCAAGCATAGCAAGGACTGTGAGGATGGTGCAGGACTGGGCAGTGTTTGGTTCTGTGGTACGTAGGGTTGATATTAGTTGGAACCAACTAGATGACACCTAACAACCACAACAGCAATTGTTTTCATAAGTGCTTCATAAGTTCATTTCTATATTCTTCTATGTGAAACATTAATTCTGATATTAGAAGGTGAAAAAAAAAAAAGACACAGAGGGATAAATTTAGATGAAGTCTTTCTCTTATATAACCATCTCCTTTTTCTTGGGTGGCCATTGTTGAAATATTATTTGTTCTGGGAAGAAATAAAGCAGGGTCACCCAAATGTTGACCAATGTGCCCCACCACTTAGTTAACTCCCATTTTCCTCCAGCTCAAGCATTACTTCCTTAGAATATCCTTCCCTACCCTCCAAGACTACATTAAAATTAGCATTACTCTTTTATAGCATCATGTTCTCTTAGAAGCACTTATCACTGTGTTAAATAACATTGAATGTGTGATCCTTTGATGGTATCCATCTTCCATAAACTTCAGCTTCAGGGAGACAGCCTTGTGTCAAGTTTGCTCACATTTCATCCGCGTTTCTTAGCACAGTGTCTGGCATGTAATAGTTGAATAAATGAAAAAAAAATGAATGATTCAGTGTTTCTCATATTTGCCATCCAGTATGCAAATTCATAAAGCTACCCTGGGTACTTAGTCAACACAGACAAAATGTATATCACGTCATGCGTAATTACTAGAGGAAAACAACTGACACACAGAAACCCAACACACACACCCCCCCCAAATTTACCAGCTAACCTGCAGAGACTTCCTGAGCTGTGCTTACATTTATAGTATGTCAGCACTTGGCCAAAAATGCTGCTTTGCAGCATGATTCTATTGCATAAAGAGGGCTTATGCTTACAGATGTTATTTTTCACATAACATTTAACTCTGGACCTGATCAATGTCTCTGCTTTTGCAGAGAAGAAAAGAGCAGCACGTTTTGCTTTTAGCGCCATGCCTTTGGTGCACAGTTCATTGAAACCCCATTAAAGTGACTATCTTTAAAATAAATTAGAGAATGGCTCAAGTTCTCTTCCTGCTATAATTAAACCACGAGCTTCGCGATCCCATTTTCTTCCGGACATGCCAGCTGCATTTACACTCATGCTAGTTGTGCAGAATATTCCTGTGAGCATTCATCTAAGTAAACAGTTCAACCCCAAAGTGCTGTAAATTTGTCTGAGACTACATTGTTACATTGCAGTACCAAAGAGAAACACGTCTGAAATGGAGGCCAAAACTCTCAGCAGAAATGGAGCCTTTGCAGACTTTTTGAATATCTCAAAACAAAATGAAATGCCTTAACTTTAGGCTTAGAGGAAAAAGTATAGTTCCATGCACGAGTAATTTTTGAATGTATTTTAAAGTACAGACTGATGAAAATCATTTACAAAGACATATACTTAAAGCCTTGTCAACTTTGTTGAGATGAGTAAGTTTTAATTTTTTTTTTCTGTAATCACTTGAGATTTATTCAATTTTCACCAGGTTTTGAAGAATTTGTTTTGAGTAAAAAATTAAGATGTTGTTAGGTTTCATCGAGTCAGTTCCGACTCATAGCGACCCTATGTACAGCAGAACAAAACACTGCCCAGCCCTGCACGATTCTTATGATCTTTGTTATGTTTGAGCCCATTATTGCTGCCACTGTGTCAATCCATCCACTCAGTTCTTCTTTTTCACTGCCCCTCTGCTTTACCAAGCACAATGACCTTCTCCAGGGCCTGATGCCTCCTGATAACATGTCCAAAGTTTGTGAAGCTTAGTCTTGCCCTTCCTGCTTCTAAGGAGCATTCTGGTTGTACTTCTTTCAAGACAGATTTGTTCGTTCTTTTGGCAGTCCATGGTATATTCAATATTCTTTGCCAAGTCCATAATTCAAAGGCGTCAATTCTTTTTCAGTCTTCCTTATTCATGGTCCGACTTTCACATGGATTCGAGGTGATTGAAAACACCATGGCTTGGGTTAGGGGCATGTTAGTCCTCAAAGTGACATCTTTGTCTTTGAATACGTTAAAGAGGCCTTTTGCAGCAGATTTGCCCCATGCAATGCTTTGTTTGATTTCTTGAATGTTTTTTCCATGGGTGTTGATTTTGGATCCAAGTAAAATGAAATCCTTGACAATTTCAATCTTTTCTCCATTTATCATATGTTGCTTATTGGGTCAGTTGTGAGGATTTTGTTTTCTTTACGTTGAGGTGTAATCCACACTGAAGGCTGTGGTCTTTGATCTTCATCAGTAAGTACTTCAAGTCCTCTTCACTTTCAGCAAGCAAGGTTGTGTTATCTGCATAATGCAGGTTGTTAACCAGTTTTCCTCCAAACACGATGCCACATTCTTCTTCATATAGTCCAGCTTCTTTGATTATTTGCTCAGCATAAAGATTGAATAGGTATGGTAAAAGGATACAACCTTGCCACACACCCTTCCTGACTTTGAACTATGCAGTATCCCCTTGTTCTGTCTGAACAACCGCCACTTATCTATGTAAAGATTCCTCATGAGCACAACTGAGTGTTCTGGGATTCCCATTCTTTGCAATGTTACCCATAATTTGTTAAGATTCACATAGTTGAGTACCTTTGCATAGTCAGTGAAACACAGGTAAACACCTTTCTGGTATTCTCAGCTTTCAGCTAGGATCATCTGACATCAGCAATGACACCCCTTGTTCCAAGTCTTATTCTGAATTCCGTTTGAACTTCTGGCAGTTCCCTGTCAATGTACTACTACAATATCTTTTGAGTGATTGTCAGCACAATATTACTTACATGTGGTATTTATGACACTATTCAATAATTTCTGCATTAGGTTGGTTAACCTTTCTTGGGAATAGGCATAAATATGGATCTCTTTCAGTCAGTTGGCCAGGTAGTTGTCTTCTATATTTCTTGGCATAGACTAGTGAGCACTTCCAGTGCTGCACCTGTTAGTTGAAACATCTCAGTTGTTATTCCATCAATTCGTAAAGCCTTATTTTTCACCAATACCTTCAGTGCATCTTGGACCTCATCTTTAACTACCATAGTTCCTGATCATATGCTACGTCCTGAAATGGTTGAAAGTTGACCAATTGTTTTTGGTATAGTGACTCTGTATATCCTTTAATCTTCTTTTGATGCTTCCTGCGTCATTTAATATTTTCCCTGAAAAATCCTCCAATATTGCAACTCGAGGCTTGAGTTTTTTCTTCCACTCTTTCAGTTTGAGAAATGTCGAATGTGTTCTTCCCTTTTAACTTTCTAACTCCAGTTCTTTACACATATCATTATAATACTTTGTCTTATCGAGCCACCTTTGAAGACTTCTGTTCAGTACTTTTACTTCATCATTACTTCCATTTGCTTAGCTACTCTATATTCAAGAGCAAGTTTCAGAGTCTCTTCTGTCATCCATTTTGGTCTCTTCTTTCTTTCCTGTCTTTTTAATGGCTTCTTCCTTTCTTCATGTATAATGTCCTTGATGTCATTTGACAACTAGTCTGGTCTTTGGTCATTAGTTTTCAACATGCCAAATCAATTCTTGAGATGGTCTGTAAATTTGGGGGGGTGTATACGCAAGGTTGTACTTTGGCTCTCAAGGATTTGTTCTAATTTTTTTCAGTTTCAACTTGAACTTGCATATAAGCAATTGATGGTCTGTTCCACAATTGGTCCCTGGCATTGTTCTGACTGATGATATTGAGCTTTTCCATCATTTCTTTCCACAGATGTAGTCAATTTGATTCCCGTGCATTCCATCTGGTGAGGTCCACGTGTGTAGTCGCCGTTTATGTTATTGAACAAAAGGTATTTGCAATGAAGAAGTCGTTGGTCTTGCAAAATTCTATCATTGTATCACTGGGATTGTTTTAATCACCAAGATGATATTTGTCAACTACTGATCCTTCTTCTTTGTTTCCAACTTTTGAATTCCAATCACCAGTAATTATCAATGAACCTTGATTGCATGTTTGATCAATTTCAGACTTCAGAATCTGGTAAAAATCTTAAATTTCCTCATCTTTGGTCTTAGTGGTTGGTGCATAAAGTTGAATAATAGTCATATTAACTGGTCTTCCTTGTAGGCATATGAATATTATCCTAACCCTGACAGTGTTGTACTTCAGGATATATCTCAAAATGTTCTTTTTGACATTGAATGAAAAGCCATTCCTCTTCAAGTTGTCATTTCTGGCATAGTAGAGCATATGATTATCTGGTTCAAATGGCCAATACCAGTTCATCTCAATTGACTAAAGCCTAGGATATCGATGTTTATGTGTTCCATTTCTTTGTTGATGATTTCCAATTTTCCTAGATTCATACTTCCTGTATTCCATGTTCTGATTTTTAATGCATATTTGCAGCTGTTTCTTCTCATTTTGAGTAGTGCCACATGACCAAAAGAAGGTCCCAAAGTCTTGACTCCATCCATGTCATTAAGGTCAGCTCTACTTTGAGGAGGCAGGTCTTCCCCAGTTGTATTTTGAGTGCCTTCCAATCTGAGGGGCTTATCTTTCCACACTATAACAGACAGTGTTCCACTGTTATTCATACAATTTTCACTGGCTAATGCCTTTCAGAAGTGGAATGCCAGGTCCTTCTTCCTAGTCTGTCATAGTCTGGAAGGTCAACTGAAACCTGTCCACCATGGGTGACTCTGCTGGTATTTGAATACTGGTGGCATAGCTTCTGGCATCACAACAACAGGCAAGCCCCCATACAACAAATTGGCAGATGTTTGAGGGAAACAACTAAGATAAAAAAAAAGGATTTATTTATTGCATGTTTAATAAATTCTAGAGATTTTGTACACTATCTGTATTTCTCAAGTTGAATAATGAATAATCAATAAGACATTCATTAAAATGCTGAAAAGATAGAAATTTAAAGACATAACTTTATATGCCCAATGTCACATAGTCAGTCCTTGAGTGAAATGCAGTCTTGGCTTATTCACTCTTTCTCTTTTTACATGTTTCCTATCAAATATTCAGTTAACTAATATTTCCTTCTAAGTGTCATAAATATTGTAAAAACTGCCTATTCTAAAAAGGGGCTCTGTCAAAAATGTATTATGTAATTCCTTGCATTTTGGAACAGATGTTATTGAAAGTAATTCTGCCATTACATAATGGGTTAATGGTCCTTGTTAGGAAAATAAATAAATAAATAAACAGGTTCTATGTTGCAATATACTGGTACGCTAATGGTTTATTCAAGACTGTAGAAATACTTGCTCATCTGTTGAAGAGCCTCCCAGTACTCCGATTTTGAGTTATAATGTCTGATTTATTGTTAACCCACTTTTCTTTCTCCTTGCTAGATGTCAGTTGTTAATTTTTGCTGCTGTTTATGCGTCTACCTTTAGGGGGCATTCTGTGAACACGCTGTTTCCGAGCTGTCCTAGTTCGTAAAGAGTAGTTAAGCTCTGAGTGGGGTTCTGCTGGCACCTACTAAAAAGAAGATAGTGTCTTGGAATAGATTTTATAATATGTGTGTGTGTGTGTGTGTGTGTGTATGCCATGTGTCTAAGTTGAGAAGGCTCAGTTTCTTAGCTATGGTCTATATCATTAAATTTGCCAGATGAGTGATCCACCAATGAAAAGGTGTCACTGTAACTGAGTGAAAAATAATTAAAATAAATGTGAATTTCTAACACTAGAGTATTGCTCTAAATAAATCATAAAGTACCCATACACTGGAATACTATGCAACAATCAAAAAATTTTCTTTTTGTTTTAACCGAAACATTAGTTACTGACATAGGAAGAATTTCAAAACATATTTTACACCAAAAATGCAGTTACAAAACCTTATGAAACCAATCTTGTAAATATAATATGGGCATCTAAAACTATATAATCACATATTTTAAAAACAACATAGGTTATTGATGGGTAGTAGGATTAAAGATAGGCAATCAATAGCTACTTACAATGGATAAATCAATAAAGAAATATAAAAGCTATTACAGAAATACAGAGGGAAATATCATATGAAACAAGTGTAAAGCCAAACACCAAACCTGTTACCATGAAGATAATGTCCACTCATAGTGACACTACAGAACAGGGTAGAACTGCTGCGTAAGGTTTCAAGAGTGGCTGGCGGATTTGAACTGAAGAACTTTTGGTTAGCAGCCTGAGATTTTAACCACTGAGCCACCAGGGCTCCAAATAGTGTTACTGTGAGTGAGAATCAACTCGAGGGCAACAAGTTTTAAAACAAGTACAAGCACTGAAAATGGCTGTCTTTGGGTAATAAAATTGAGGAGTAGAGAAAGACATTTGGTTGTTGTTTTTATTATCAGAAGTCTTATGATACTCTTAGACTTTAAAACAATGTGGATATATACTCTCATATTGAAGAAACTAAACTAAACTCAGATAGATCGAATTTCATCTGAAGAGATACCCTTGTACTTCAAACTTATCAAGGGGCTTCAAACACTAACAACACTGATCCTTGCTTAAGACTCCACAGAAGGAAAGAAGATAATTCCTGCATGTAAAACTGTGGGTACAAAATGAAAATGCACCTTTCACATAGTTCTAAAAACAAACGTATACTTGGGCTTTGCTACAAAATCTCACACAAATTACACAGTTAACTAAATGGTTCACTTTTTATCCTATTGTCCATGGACCAATAATTTCTAATTATATTAAATAGTATATGGAAATGGGGCTTTTGTTTTTTTGTAAAGGAATGTGAAAATGATGCTGATATTTGTGGAATTTTTTTTTGGTCAATATATTTCAAAGGGTTTCATTAAGGTAGACTTTCTGCGTCAATGGGTCATTAACATTTTTTCAAAGAAGTTTCTATTAAGGCAGGTGCTCTATATTAGAAACTTTTTGATGCCACTTAGTTATTGAATTTCTGTGCTGATGTTTTGTGAAACTAGTGTAATTTAAACATGTAAACTTATTTTCATTTTTTTCTTTATCTTAACCTATTTGTATCACTGAAAAAAGGAAAATCAGCTTAAATATCTGACTTAATATGAATAATAACAATTTATATGTGATAGCATCTCTCTTAAATTTATGTCAACACACACACACGGACATAACTCAATAAACGTGGAACATTTTCTGCCTTGTTTTGTTGTGTTTTTGTTTTCCCCCTTTCTGGCATAAAACATGTCTTTAAAAAAGGAAGGTAACAAAGGTTAAGCAGTATTTATAGAACTTGGCAGGCAGGAAAAAGGTTCTTCATTTTAGAGTTTGGAAGTATGTTCATCAATAAGAATTGTAATATTTTACCATACTATAATAACAGTGAGATACTTGGAAATTATATGAAGCTATGAAAATTATAAATAACTAAAATATACAAGCTTTTGAATTATCCATTAATGAAAATATTTTATAAATGAAACTGTTAGGTTGATAACTAGTACAGGGATACATACAATTTTAGGAAAACCTAGAGAAATGGATAATTTTTCTGGTAAGACATGAATTACCAAAACTAATTTAAGTAAAAATAGTTAACAGACACATCACCATAAAATAGATTAGAAATGTAAATGAAGTGATAACTTTGAAAAAGAGAGCAGCTCCAGAAGCTTTTACAACTGAGTTCTAGCCAAAGTATATAAAAAAAAAAAGTATAGCTAACAGAAAATTCAGATGTTAATTCATTGATTCATTATCCATTCACACATTCATTTATTGTTTCGTTTATTATTTAAACAAATATTTATTGAAAATTTCTCTATGTCAGTCACTGTTTGAGGCATTGTTGGGAATGCTGCAATGAAAAAAAAAAATCAAAGTTTCTTTCCTAATAAAATTTACATTTGAAATTATCCCTGCAATAGGAAAGAAACGCAATTTGAGAACTTCACATTTAATGTTATTAATCCAAGCAAAGCTTAACTATCAAAAAGCTAATGTAACGCAGCAATAAATCAAAAGAGTAATATATTACTGAAACAGTTATTCCACAAATGAAATAATATAAAAAATGGTCAAATACCAGAAGCACTATGTTTAAATTTATTACATTAAAAACAAAATAATGACCTAATAAGATCACGTAAATTGATATTAAAAGGCATTCATCGGAGGCTGAGCCAAGACGGCTGACTAGGTACAAGCTACCTCGGATCCCTCTTGCAGCAAAGACTTGGAAAAACAAGTGAATCAATCACATACATGACGATCTACGAACCCTGACCATCAAATACAGATCTAAAGACTTGACCTGAGTGACAGAGACTGAGAACGAACAACCACGGGGAAGCAGTGACTCTTTTCGGAGCCTGAAGCCAGCTTCCTAGTCAGAAAACCTTGGCGCCGGGCTTTGGATTGGGTGCAGGGGACCTGAGCAGGGCATCCTGTGACGGCGCTAACACGGGATGCAGCCCTACCCCCCAGAATTGACCTCAGGGGAAGCCCAGCCAGTGCACTCAGGCAGCGCAGTGATGTGGCTGACAGGAGGACAAGTCACCTGGAGGCAGCGACTTGGTTTTGGAGCTGGGAGTGCGGCGTCCCAGGCAGGGAACCTTGGCACTGGGCTTTGGTCTGGGAGTGGAGGAACTAACCACGGCTTCTGAGACAGTGCAAGCATGGGATGCAGCCTGACCCTCGGGGGCAATATGTACCCAGCCAGCACACACAGTCGACGCGCCTCTCGGGAATCTCAGATAAAACAGTCATCCCAAACAAGATAAGTAACTTTGTCTATATTCTGGGGTGCTACTCTCTCCTATTTATCTGAACCCTCCCCTCCCCTCCCCTTCCCAGGCAGCTTCATTAAAATTGGAATTTCCTGAGACAGGGAGTGAACTGCCCTGCCGTTTTTCTTCTTCTTCTTCTTTTTTTTTTTGTCTTTTCCTAACCCATTCTTCTGGCCTGAGAGAAGCAGCTACAAAAAACCCAGGGACCAAAAGTCCTTCCCTAATTGGACTAAAAACACAGAACCAGCTCCAGCCAAGCACATGTGATCCACAGTCTTGGGCTTTCATCCCTACAGGGAACAAGGTGGCTATTAAAATGCAAAGGCATTTCTAATAGGGATCTGACTGTAATTGTTTTAGCCCATTACTGGAAAGACAAGTTTCCAAGGTCTGATATCTCTGCCTATTCGACAGAGACCTCACTGACCCACAACAGGGAACTGAGGGCTGAAGCTCCCCCCAGACCACATAGTCTCTGGCCTTAGGAGTGTAAGGAGGGTGACACCTACCAATCTGTAGAGGTACTTGCATTGGGGGCCTAAGGTACAGCTACAGAGCCCATCCACCAAAGTGCTTTAGGAACAGAGACACACCTACCTCACCGGCACTTGGGGGAAGCCTGCCAGCATCCTGCCCCCGCTGGAGTGTGAAACCCTGCTGCTACTAGAATCTGGTCCACACAACTATCACCACTACTTCTGTAAGTGGATAGCTAACAGTCTGCGCCACACACTTGGTGACAAAAAATCAGATTCTACTCAAGAATAGTGAATGGACTCTTAGGCTTATATATCTGGTAACAGCCCAAACCAGCTGGTAAGATGACATAAGTGAGTCAAGGGCTACAACAATCAAGACAGTGCAATCTAGTAGCGCATCTACGTATATTGAAAGAAAACAAAACAAGATAAGACTCAGTGAGCAAATATAGAATAAATCACTACAATATCTTAGAGATGGCTCGGAGGCAGCAGTTGATATGAAACCACATAAAGAAGCAGACCATGATAGCTTCTACAACTCCGCAAACCAAAGAATCAAAATCTTTCCCAAATGAAGATACAATCCTGGAATTGCCAGATGCAGAATATAAAAAACTAATTTACAGAATGCTTCGAGACATCAGGGATGACCTCAAAAATGAAATAAGGCAATCTACAGAAAAAGCCAAGGAACACACTGATAAAACAGTTGAAGAACTTAAAAAGATTATTCAAGAACATAGTGGAAAAATTAATAAGTTGCAAGAATGCATAGAGAGACAGCATTCAGAAATCCAAAAGATTAACAATAAAATTGCAGAATTAGACAACCCAATAGCAAGTCAGAGGAGCAGACTCGAGTAGTTGGAAGGCAGAGTGGGAAATCTGGAGGACCAGGGAATTGACACCAATATAGCTGAAAAAAAAATCAGAGAAAAGAATTTAAAAAAATGAAGAAACCCTAAGAATCATGTGGGACTCTATCAAGAAGAATAACTTGCGTGTGATTGGAGTCCCAGAACAGGGAGGGAGGACAGAAAATACAGAGAGAATAGTTGAAGATCTGTTGGCAGAAAACTTCCCTGACATCATGAAAGACGAAAGGATATCTATCCAAGATGCTCATCGAACCCCATATAAGACTGATCCAAAAAGAAAATCGCCAAGACATATTATCATCAAACTTGCCAAAACCAAAGATAAAGAGAAAATTTTAAAAGCAGCCAGGGATAAAAGAAAGGTCTCCTACAAAGAAGAATCAATAAGAATAAGTTCAGACTACTCAGCAGAAACCATGCAGTCAAGAAGGCAATGAGATGACATATACAGAGCACTGAAGGAGAAAAACTGCCAGCCAAGGATCATATATCCAGCAAAACTCTCTCTCAAATATGAAGGTGAAATTAAAACATTTACAGATAAACACAAGCTTGGAGAATTTGCAAAAACCAAACCAAAGCTACAAGAAATACTAAAGGAAATTGCTTGGTCAGAAAACCAATAATATCAGATACCAGCACAACACAAGGTCACAGAACAGAACATCCTGATATCAACTCAAATAGGGAAATCACAAAAACAAATTAAGATTAATTTTAAAAAGAAAAAAACATTCAAAACAGGGAATCATTGAAGTCAATTTGTAAAACATCACAATAATCAAAAAGAGGGACTAAATACAGATGGCATAGAACTGCCATATGGAGAGTGATACAAGGCGATATAGGACAATACAAGTTAGGTTTTTACTTAGAAAAATAGGGGTAAATATTAAGGTAACCAAAAAGAGGTATAACAACTCCATAACTCAAAATAAAAACCAAGAAAAACATAACGACTCAGCAAACATAAAGTCAAATACTATGAAAAGTAGGAACACACAATTTACAAAGAAAAATGTCTCAGCACAAAAAAGTAAGTGGAAAAATGAAATTGTCAACAACACACATAAAAAGGCATCAAAATGACAGCACTAAACACATACTTATCTATAATTACGCTGAATGTAAATGGACTAAACGCAACAAGAAAGAGACAGAGAGTCTCAGACTGGATAAAGAAACACAATCCGTCTATATGCTGCCTGCAAGAGACACACCTTAAACTTAGAGACACAAGCAAACTAAAACTCAAAGTATGGAAAAAAATGTATAAAACAAACAATAAGCAAAAAAGAGCAGGAGTAGCAATATTAATTTCTGACAAAATAGACTTTAAAGTTAAATCCACTACAAAGTATAAAGAAGGACACTACATAATGATTAAAGGGACAATTGACCAGGAAGATATAACCATATTAAATATTTATGTACCCAATGACAGGGCTGCAAGATACAGAAAACAAATTTTAACAAAACTGAAAAGTGAGATAGACACCTCCACAATTATAGTAGGAGACTTCAACACGCCACTTTCGGAGAAGGACAGGACATCCAGTAAGAAGCTCAATAGAGACAAGGAAGACCTAATTGCTACAATCAACCAACTTGACCTCCTAGACTTATACAGAACACTCCACCCAACTGCTGCAAAGTATACTTTTTTTTCCAGCGCACATGGAACATTCTCTAGAATAGACCACATATTAGGTCATAAAACAAACCTTTGCAGAATCCAAAACATTGAAATATTACAAAGCATCTTCTCAGACCATAAGTCCATAAAAGTGGAAATGAATAACAGAAAAATTAGGGAAAAGAAATCAAATACTTGGAAACTGAACAATACCCTCCTGAAAAAAGACTGGGTTATAGAAGACATTAAGGAGGGATTAAAGAAATTCATAGACTGCAACAAGACTGAAAACACTTCCTATCAGAACCATTGGGACACAGTGAAAGCAGTGATCAGAGGTCAATTTATATCAATAAATAAACACATACAAAAAGAAGAAAGAGCCAAAATCAGAGAACTGTCCCTACAACTTGAACAAATAGAAAATGAGCAACAAAAGTATCCATCAGGCACCAGGAGAAAACAAATAATAAAAATTAGAGCTGAACTAAATGAATTAGAGAACAGAAAAACAATTGAAAGAATTAACAAAGCCAAAAGCTGGTTCTTTGAAAAAATTAACTAAATTGATAAACCATTGGCCAGACTGGCTAAAGAAATACAGGAAAGGAAACAAATAACCCAAATAAGAAACGAGATGGGCCACATCACAACAGACCCAACTGAAATTAAAAGAATCATATCAGATTATTATGAAAAATTGTACTCTAACAAATTTGCAAACCCAGAAGAAATGGATGAATTCCTAGAAAAACACTACCTACCTAAACTAACACAATCAGAAGTAGAACAACTAAATAGACCCATAAAAAAAAAAAAAAGAGATTGAAACGGTAATGAAAAAACTCCCAACAAAAAAAAACCCTGGTCCAGATGGCTTTACTGCAGAGTTCTACCAAACTTTCAGAGAAGAGTTAACACCACTACTACTACCTAACTCATTCTATGAAGCCAGCATATCCCTGATACCAAAACCAGGTAAAGACATCACAAAAAAAGAAAATTACAGACCTATATCCTTCATGAACATAGATTCAAAAATCCTCAACAAAATTCTAGCCAATAGAATTCAACAACATATCAAAAAAAAAAATCCACCACGACCAAGTGGGATTTATACCAGGTATGCAAGGCTGGTTTAATATTAGAAAAACCATTAATGTAATCCACCATATAAATAAAACAAAGGACAAAAACCACATGATCTTATCAATTGATGCAGAAAAGGCATTTGACAAAGTCCAACACCCATTCATAATAAAAACTCTTACCAAAATAGGAATTGAAGGAAAATTCCTCAACATAATAAAGGACATAATTTTTTTTCTTTTATACAAAGCCAACAGCCAACATCACTCTAAATGGAGAGAACCTGAAAGCATTTCCCTTGAGAACGGGAACCAGACAAGGATGCCCTTTATCACCGCTCTTATTCAACATTGTACTAGAGGTCCTAGCCAGAGCAATTAGGCTAGACAAAGAAATAAAGGGCATCTGGATTGGCAAGGAGGAAGTACAATTATCTCTATTTGCAGATGACATGATCTTGTATACAGAAAACTCTAAGGAATCCTCCAGAATACTACTGAAACTAATAGAAGAGTTTGGCGGAGTCTCAGGTTATAAGATAAACATACAGAAATCACTTGGATTCCTCTACATCAATAAAAAGAATATCGAGGAGGAAATCACCAAATCAATACCATTCACAGTAGCCCCCAAGAAGATAAAATACTTCGGAATAAATCTTACTAAAGATGTAAAAGACCTATACGAAAAAAACTACAAAGTACTAGTGCAAGAAACTAAAGAGGACCTACTTAAGTGGAAAAACATACCTTGCTCATGGATAGGAAGACTTAACAGTAAAAATATCTATCCTACCAAAAGCCATCTATACATACAATGCACTTCCGACCCAAATTCCAATGACATTTTTAAAGGTGATGGAGAAACAAATCACCAACTTCATATGGAAGGGAAAGAAGCCTCGGATAAGTAAAGCATTACTGAAAAAGAAGAACAAAGTGGAAGACCTCAGTCTACCTGATTTTAGAACCTATTATACAGCCACAGTAGTCAAAACAGCCTGGTACTGGTACAACAACAGGCACATAGACCAAAGGAACAGAATTGAGAACCCAGATGTAAATCCATCCACATATGAGCAGCTGATATTTGACAAAGGCCCAGTGTCAGTTAATTGGGGAAAAGATAGCCTTTTTAACAAATGGTGCTGGTATAACTGGATATCCATTTGCAAAAAAATGAAACAAGACCCATACCTCACACCATGCACAAAAACTAACTCCAAGTGGATCAAAGACCTAAACATAAAGACTAAAACGATAAAGATCATGGAAGAAAAAATACGGACAAAGTTAGGAGCTCTAATACAAGGCATAAACAGAATGCAAAATATTACCAAAAATGACAAGGAGAAACCAGATAAGAGGGATCTCCTAAAAATCAAACACCTATGCTCATCTAAAGACTTCACCAAAAGAGTAAAAAAAAGACCACCTACAGACTGGGAAAGAATTTTCAGCTATGACATCCGACCAGCGCCTGATCTCTAAAATCTATATGATTCTGTTAAAACTCAACCACAAAAAGACAAACAACCCAATCAAGAAGTGGGCAAAGGATATGAACACACACTTCTCTAAAGAAGATATTCAGGCAGCTAACAGATATATGAGAAAATGCTTTCTATCATTAACCATTAAAAAATGCAAATTAAAACCACGATGAGATTCCATCTCACTCCAACAAGGCTGACATTAACCCAAAAAACACAAAATAATAAATGTTGGAGAGGCTGCGAAGAGATTGGAACTCTTATACACTTCTGGTGGGAATGTAAAATGGTACAACCACTTCGGAAATCTATCTGGCGTTTTCTTAAAAAGTTAGAAATAGAACTACCATACAATCCAGAAATCCCACTCCTCGGAGTATACCCTAGAGAAACAAGAGCCTTCACACGAACAGATATATGCACACCCATGTTTATTGCAGCTCTGTTTACAATAGCAAAAAGCTGGAAGCAACCAAGGTGTCCATCAAAGGATGAACGGTTAAATAAATTGTGGTATATTCACACAATGGAATACTACACATTGATAAAGAACAGTGACGAATCTGTGAAACATTTCACGACACGGAGGAACCTGGAAGGCATTATGCTGAGCAAAATTAGTCAGGGGCAAAAGGACAAATACTGTATAAGACCACTATTATAAGATCTTGAGAAATAGTATAAACTGAGAAGAACACATACTTTTGTGGTTATGAGGGGGGGAGGGAGGGAGGGTGGGAGAGGGTTATTTACTGATTAGTTAGTAGATAAGAACTACTTTAGGTGAAGGGAAGGACAATACTCAATACAGGGAAGGTCAGCTCAACTGGACTGGACCAAAAGCAAAGAAGTTTCTGGGATAAACTGAATGCTTCGAAGGTCAGCAGAGCAAGGGTGGGGTTTTGGGGACTACGGTTTAAGAGGACTTCTAAGTCAATTGGCAAAATAATTTTATTATGAAAACATTCTGCATCCCATGTTGAAATGTGGTGTCTGGGGTCTTAAATGCTAACAAGTGGCCATCTAAGATGCATCAATTGGTCTCAACCCACCTGGATCAAAGGAGAAAGAAGAACACCAAGGTCACATAACTATGAGCCCAAGAGACAGAAAGGGCCATATGAATCAGAGACTTACATCATCCTGATACCAGAAGAACTAGATGGTGCCCGGCCACAACAGATGACTGCCCTGACAGGGAGCACAACAGAGAACCCCTGAGGGAGCAGAAGAATAGTGGGATGCAGACCCCAAATTTTCACAAAAAGACCATACTTAATGGTCTGACTGAGACTAGAGGGATCCTGGCGGTCATGGCCCTCAAACCTTCTGTTGGCCCAGGACAGGAACCATTCCCGAAGACAACTCATCAGACATGGAAGGGACTGGACAATGAGTTGGAGAGAGATGCCGATGAAAAGTGAGCTACTTGTATCAGGTGGACACTTGAGACTGTGTTGTCTGGAGGGGAGATAGGAGAGTAGAGAGGGTTAGAAACTGGCAAAATTGTCACGAAAGGAGAGACTGGAAGGGCTGACTCATTAGGGGGAGAGTAAGTGGGAGTATGGAGTAAGGTGTATATAAGCTTATATGTGACAAACTAACTTGATTTGTAAATGTTCACTTAAAGCTCAGTAAAAATTATTAAAAAAAAAAAAAAAGAATAAAAGATTTTCTAAGACCAGACTTAATGGTCTGACTGAGACTAGAAGGACCCCAGAGGTCATGATTCCCAGACCTTCTGTTAGCCCAGGATGGGAACCACTGCCAAAGCCAACTCTTCAGATAGGGATTGGACTGGACTACGGGATAGAAAATGATACTGGTGAGGAGTGAGCTTCTTGGATCAAGTAGACACATGAGACTATGTTGCCATGTCCTGTCTGAAGGGGAGATGAGAGTGGAGACAAAGAGTGCTGTCTCATTAGGGGGAGAGCAATTAGGATTATATAGCAAGGTGTTTAGAAATTTTGTATGAGAGACTGACTTGGTTTGTAAACTTTCACTTAAAGCACAATAAAAATTAAAAAAAAAAAGACAGTTAAAAAAAAAAGGCATTCATCAATATAATTGTCATTTTTAAAGTAAAATATGAAGAGAAGCAACACTAGTGACCGAAGATCAGATGAGTTGTGGAATGACATAAAGGACAATATCCATGAAGAAAGTAAGAGGTCATTGAAAAGACAGGAAAGAAAGAAAAGACCAAGATGGATGTCAGAGGAGACTCTGAAACTTGCTCTTGAGCATTGAGCAGCTAAAGCAAAAGGAAGAGTTGATGAAGTAAAAGAACTGAACAGAAGATTTCAAAGGGCCTCTCGAGGAGACGAAGTAAAGTATTATAATGACATGTGGAAAGAGCTGGAGATGAAAAACCAAAAAGGAAGAACACGCTCGGGGTTTCTCAAGCTGAAAGAGCTGAAGAAAATATTCAAGTCTCAAGTTGCAATAGTGAAGGATTCTATGGGGAAAATATTAAACGACTCAGGAAGTGTCAAAAGAAGACGGGAGGAATATAGAGCGTCATTTTACCAAAAACAGTTAGTTGATGTTCAACCATTTCAAGAGGTGGCATATGCTCAGGAACTGATGGTACTGAAGGAAGAAGTGCATGCTGCTTTTTAGGCATTGGTGAAAAACAAGGCTTCAGGAATTGATGGAATGCCAATTAAGATGTTTCAACAAACAGACACAACACTGGAGGTGCTTACTAATCTATGCCAAGAAATATGGAAGACAGCTTCCTGGCTAACTGACAGGAAGAGATCCATATTTATGCCTATTCCCAAGAAAGGTGATCCAACCTAGTTTGGAAATTAGAGAACAATATCATTAATATCACATGCAAGCAAAATTTTGCTGAAGATCATTCAAAAACGGCTGCAGCAGTATATAGACAGGGAACTGCCAGAAATTCAGGCTGGTTTCAGAAGAGGGCGTGAAACTGGGAACATCACTGCTGATGTCAGATGGATCCTGGCTGAAAACAGAGAATACCGGAAGGATGTTTACCTGTATTTTATTGACTATGCAAAGGCATTTGACTGTGTGGATCATAACAAATTATGGATAACATTGCGAAGAATGGGAGTTGCAGAACACTTAACTGTGCTCATGAGGAACCTTTACATAGATCAAGAGGCAGTTGTTCGGACAGAACAAGGGGATACTGATTGGTTTAAAGTCAGGAAAGGTGTGCGTCAGGGTTGTATTCTTTCATCATACCTATTCAATCTGTATGCTGAGCAAATAATCCGAGAAGCTGGACTATATGAAGAAGAATGGGGTATCAGGATTGGAGGAAGAGTCATTAACAACCTGCGTTATGCAGATGACACAGCCTTGCTTGCTGAAAGTGAAGGGGACTTGAAGTACTTGACACAATTGATAGATTAGTACTAATTAAAACCCATATATACTCCTATCATGCTTGGTAAAGTAGAGGGTTGGCAAAAAAGAGGAAGGCCCTCAAGAAGGTGGATTGACACAGTGCTGCAAGAACATGCTCAAGCATAACAACAATTGTGAGGACGGCACAGGACCGGGCAGCATTTCATTCTGTGGTGCATAGGGTCACTCTGAGTCAGAACCGGCTCGATGGCACCTAACAACAACAACAGCAATGTGCTTCTATTAGTTCTGTCTCTCTGGAGAAATTTGGCTAATATGCAACTAAAATATAGAAAACCTGTGGGGTCACCATGAGTAGGAATTGATTCAACACAAAGAAAAAATTATTTTTTTCAATGTTTATCCATCAGTTGTAAAATACAGGTGGAAATTATAACGAATGCCTAGAAATTGTGTATAATTTGAAGACAGTCTTGAATCATCTGCTGTTCTATGATGAAAATCTGTGCGTATGTGAATGAGTGTGTTCTTGATGTGGGAATGAGGAGGATGTAGGAAACAGTTTTGAACTAAAGTAAAAACTGGAAGAAGATATTTTCATTATTTTGTAAAATCGCAATATAATTTTTTTTTTTATTAAAAAAATTTACTTCCAGATGGGCAGCGTTAGAAACATCTAAAATCCTCTAGGAATAAAAAAATGCAGATGATACAGTCATGACCTAGATGTCTTCTCTGAAGGAACATCTGACTCCTAGTTGACCCCAAGTCCTTCTCTCTTCTGAATCCTTTGTTCCCTCGTGCTCTTTGGTACTGGTGCCATGAAGTAATTATTTGTGCTGTTCTCTAAACACCTCTAGCTTTCTTTCTAATAGGTATATGACCCAAACCCACACCCAGTATATGATACGTATATGATAGGACTCCTATTATCCATGCCCTTTAAAATTTGTCATAGCAACATTTCTGCTTTCACCAATGAAATGTGATTAGAAGTGATAACAGAGGCCTTTTCAAAAGAGACTTCAAGAGTCAGAAGCATGATTTGTTCATTCTCTGCGTTTCGTCTCAGATATCATGGAAACATTGAAACAAAACCTCCCTTAGCCTACACTTGAGTGTAGGCTAAGGGAGATGAGATAAAGCCAAGTGACCAGCAATGAATAGCTGGTTCTGGATGACTATCAAAGAACACACAGACTGAACCAGTAATAAAAAATAAGTATGCATTATTATCATTACTATTAGTATTGTGATTGTAAACTATCAGATCTGGGAGATTTTTATTAACATGACATGAGCTGCCTTTTCTGACTGATACTACTTAATGATAAAACTATGGTAGTCATTTGGATCACTTTGAATCTATCATTGTATTAACCAACTAGAAGAATAATGCAATTTCTTATCTAGTTTTATGTGACATAATAGTGCAACCTTCAATATAGAATTTTATTGAGAAATGAAAATCCTCCACCCCATCCCCCCAAAACTCTGGTTAACTTGACCTTTTATACTGCCTCATTTCTTCACTCAACTTTAATCTGGTAAGGCTTTATTAAGTCATTTTTTTTAATCTTGAAAAATTTTCCCCCTAATTAATTACCATTATAGTCTTCCTTCCAAAGGGTAAAGTTTGAAGGGGTTGGCTTACGGAGGAGCTTCAACGAATTAACCAGCCAGGTTGAAGTATATTCTGTTAATTGGCAAGTTATCAGCAGTTGTAGAAAGAGACCACAGCGTATACATATATACAAATAAAATATTTCCAGGATTTATTGGAGCTTTTTTTTTGGTGGTGAAGTGGTTAAGAGCTCAGGCTGCTAACCAAAATGTAGGCAATTCAAATCTACAAGTCGCTCTTTGGAAACCCTATGAAGCAGTTCTACTCTGTCCTGTAGGGTCATTATGAGTCAGAATCGACTCAACAGCACACAACAAGAGCAACAACAATGCCCAATTCTAATACCATCACATGTTTTGTGAACTTTGCACTTTACTTAACTCCTCTGACTCTCGGTTCCCTTATCTGTCTTTGGAAATAATAATAATAACATGTTTTTCATAAAAGTGTCTTTTGCAGACACATTATAAATACATTTAAATTATTCACCACAGAGCTTTGTACATAATAAACAAACTATACATTCATTGTCATTTTTTACTGTTATTTTTCTCATCTACTTGGAATTCACAAAGTCAATTCCTTTGAAGTGTTGGTCAATCAATATTGGGTATTAGCTGAAAAAAGCACTTTCTAATTTGCTCTTTATAACGCTGTAAAAAAAAACCTCTCAATGTAATATAAGACTCTCAGGATAGCAATGAGCTGATGTCTGCCACTTGATAAATGTCTTTTGAATGAATGGGTGAGTGGTGAATTAATTACTTCAGTTTAGAAAATCTTTATTGAGTGTCTTTTCTGTGCTCATACCAGAGATGAGGGCAGAGATCATGAACTGGAACAGAAGAAGCAAAGCTAGCCAGATCCCTCCTGGAGAGCTCTGGCTCGAGGTTGTTGGCATGCTCATAGAGCTGCCTTAAATCCTATTAGCAGCCTAAACTTTCTGCTGCACGTAAGTAGCCCAAGAGAATTTTGGTCTGTAGAAAATTTTAATTTGTGAACATAAAGACATCTTTAGACTACACTACTCATCCTACAAAGAATAAATCTAGGTAGAGAGAGGCTATGTGACTTGGGGCTACATGATGACTCAGTAACTGCCAGATATGTAAAACTCTAGGAGTTCTAAACCCATGTGGCTTTGTGAGAATATTCTTAACTAAACTGAATTCAGTCCAGATAAAACGAAGCCTTCATGGAGGGAATATTTTGGACCTGTATCTGCTAGATGAAGAAGTTAGTGTCAGAATACATTGAACACATCTGTATGTGCATCACCCACAAAAATAGCTTATAGTATTAATTTAGTAAATGCTATTCTAGAGAACTATAGGAGTTAAAACACATTATTGAAGGATTTACAACCAGAAAGTTACTTATGCACTTTCCAGTATCCTCTAATAGGTTTATTCCAATGGGCTTCACACAGATAATTATGTTATGAAAATTGCAATTTTAACTGAGGTTTTATTCTGGTTTTTAAATCAGTGAATTTAGAATCATGAAACGTATAACGCTATATATTTGATTGTCATCATTAACTTGGAGAAGTTTTCAGGCCTGATATTTCAAAGTTCTTGTTAGTGTGATTCTTACAAGAAAGTCAGAGAAAGGAGTACTAACTTTATTTGAAGTTCAGGTCAATTGGTTCACATAGACAATGCTCACAAATAACCAATAACCACAGTTTAGCAAAACAATCCCAGGTGACTTGTTGGTGGTGCCCAGTTTAACAGCCTTCCTATGTCACAGCATGGTCATTTCCTCTGGCCACAGATCTGAGATTGGTCAACTCTCCTGACTGTTTAAACAAATACATATTAGAAAGTCAAGGTGTGTCAGGTTACGTACTTTGTGCTGGGGGTAGAAAATCTGTCAGTATTAGACCTTATCTTCAAGAAACGTAAAGCCTTAGAGAGAGGCGAATAACTACTGAAATAATTATAATACCATGTGAAATGTGTTATAACAGAAGTTAAGTACAAGGTTTTATAACAGCAGAGAGACAGAAAAATTAGTTCAAGGGAAGAAAATCACAGAAAGTCTAACAGAATAAGCTTCCCAGGGAAAGAATGCTGGGGAAAAAAAAAGATGAGTAGGCACCGAGGCTAGAAGCTGTGTGACATATTTGAGGAGTGGAGTAGTTTGTTTTATGACCTTTTTATTTCTGACGGGTAGATATGAACACACTCATCTGGTAAAAACAAGTTTAATATTGATATTTAACATAATTTGGGAACACCTTTGAAGTTTAAAAAGGTGCAGCCTGAATCTAAAATTAACTTTGATTTCTCACTGATATGATCAGAATATTCTAGAAATACCAAATGCATATCTGGTTTGCATTTTATGCTCTAGGATTTATGTAGCACATTTAATTTTAGAAATTAAATTAGAAAGTCATGTGCCACCTAAAATAAACACCAACATAACTAGCATTGTTTAGAAGTTATCGCATTAATATAATAGTGATTATTGGTCAGACATTTCATTCCATCAGATGTAATTGCTTCAAGGAAGGTCATGATTTTGAAATCTACATCCAGAAATAATAGTCTTAAAGCTGAGGCATTGTATACTTTTAATTAAAAGTTCATCAAGCCACTCCATAAATTTGATTTAAAAAATTCACACAAATCTATTTCTTGGTTGTAAACCCTGGTGGCGTAGTGATTAAGTGCTACGGCTGTTAACCAAGAGGTCGGCGGTTCGAATTCACCAGGCACTCCTTGGAAACTCTATGGGGCAGTTCTACTCTGTCCTACAGGGTCGCTATCAGTCAGAATAGACTCGAAAGCAGTGGGTTTGGTTAGTGTACTAGAGCTAACTAGAAAAAGATAAATAACACCAGTTTACTTAATAATAAATGATAAAGATTGGTCAATAGAAACCACATTAAGGCTTTAAATTCAAAGCAAGTATAGACAACTCTTTGGTTTCCTTATTAAAGAAAAATCAACAAGATGCTAGTTCATGAAACAGTTAAATCAGATGACTTCTGTTTGGAAGGAGAAATAGTAGAATTTCTCTATCTAAAATGCTCAATGAATATTCAAATTCTAAGTCTGCATAGTAATATAATAATTAGTAATATTTTCTCTCTCTTATTTAACTTGTATAAATCTGTTATATGAAGTTGAAATTTATTTGATCTATATTTTTTATACTGGAATTTATAACATTGTTATACTGTTTTGAAAAAATAGACACTTATTTTTGTAATATATCCTTTTCAAATCAATAAGAAATAAAATCTCTGACTAAAGATGTATGGAATAAAATAACAAAGACATGGATATATGCACATATATTGTTCTTGTTGTGTGACGGCAAGTTGATTCTTACTCATAAGGACCCTATAGGATAAAATAGAACTGTCCCATAGGGTCTCCTAGGTTGTAATCTTTTATTGTAATCTGTAATCTATGTTTTATTAATTATGCAAAGAGATTCGACTGTGTGGATCTTAACAAATTATGGGTAACATTGCAAAGAGTGGGAGTTCAAGAACATTTAATTGTGCTCATGAGGAACCTGTACATAGACCAATAGGTGGTTGTTCAAACAGGACAAGGAGATACCATATGGTTTAAAATCAGGAAAAGTGTGCATCAGGGTTGTATTCTTTCACCATACTTATTCAATCTGTATGATGAGCAAATAATCCGAGAAGCTGGAAGAAGATGAAGAAGAACAGGGCATCAGGATTGGAGGAAGATCATTAATAACGTACGACATGCAGATGGCACAATCTTGCTTGCTGAAAGTGAGGAGGACTTGAAGCAATTACTGATGAAGATCAAAGACCACAGCCTTCAGTATGGATTGTAACTCAACATAAAGAAAACAAAAATCCTCACAACTGGACCAATAAGCAACATATTGAAAATACTGAAGTTATCAAGGATTTCATTTTACTTCGATGCACAATCAATACCCATAGAAGCAGCAGAAAAGAAATAAAACCACATGTTGCATTGCACAAATCCACTGCAAAAGACCTCTTTAAAGTGTTAAAAAGGAAAGATGTCACTTTGAGGACTAAAGTGCGCCTGACCCAAGCCACGGTATTTTCAATCACCTCATATGCATGTGAAAGTTGGACAATGAATAAGGAAGGCTGAAGAAGAATTGATGCCTTTGAATTATGGCGTTGGCAAAGAGTATTAAATATACCATGGCTGCCAGAAAAGTGAACAAGTCTGTCTTGAAAGAAATACAGACGAGGTGCTCCTTAGAAACAAAGATGGCAAGACTTCATCTCACATATTTAGGATATGCTATCAGGAGGAACTAATCCCTAAAGAAGGACATCATGTTTGGTAATGTACAGAGTCAGTGAAAAAAAGAAGACCTTCGACAAGATAGATTGACACAGTGACTGCATCAATGGGCTCAAACATAACAACAATTGTGCTCAGGACTGGGCGGTGTTTTATTCTGTTGTATTTAGGGTCACTATGAGTTGGAGCCAACTCCAGGGCACCTAACAATAATACTGTCTTTAAGAGAGCAGACAGCTAGGTCTTTTCTCCCACAGAGAAGCTGGTGAGTTCCAACTGTGAACTCTTTGGTTAGCAGCTCAGTGCTTAACCATTACGCCGTCTGAGCAACTTTATGAACATATAAAATATCCTTAAATCACAGTAAATTTTTTTCTTTTTTTGAGTTTTTTTTCTTTGTACTTTAGACGAAGGTTCACAGAACAAATTAACTTCTCGTATAACAGTACACACATTGTTTTATGACATTAGTTACCAACCCCACAAAATGTCAACACTCTCCCTTCTCGACCTTGGGTTCCCTAGTACTAGCTTTCCTGTCCCCTTCTGTCTTCTAGTCCTTGCCCCTGGGCTGGAGTGCCTCTTTAGTTTCCTTTTGTTTATGGGCCTGTCTAATCTTTGGCTGAAGAGTGAACCTCAGGAGTGACTCTATTATTGAGCTAAAGGGGTGTCTGGGGACCATACTCTCAGGGTTTCTCCAGTCTCTGTTAGAATTTTGTTCTGCATTTTTCTCCAGCTCTGTCTGGGACCCTCTATTGTAAATCCCTGTCAGGGCAGTCAGTGGTAGCCGGGCACCATCTGATTGTACTGGACTCAGTCTGGTGGAAGCTGTGGTAGTTGTGGTCCATTAGTCCTTTGGACTAATCTTTCCCTTGTATCTTTAGTTTTCTTCATTCTCCCTTGCTCCCAAAGGGGTGAGATCAGTGGAGCATCTTTGATGGCCACTCACAGGCTTTTAAGACCCCAGACACTACTCACCAAAGTAGAATGTAGAACATATTCTTTATAAATTATGATATGCCAATTGAGCTTGATGTTTGCTGAGACAATGGTCCTCATAGCCCTCAGCCCAGCAATTCGGCCTCTCAGGGAGTTTGGGTGTGTCTCTGGAGCTTCCATGACCTTGCCTTGTACAAGTTGTGCTGGCTTCCCCAGTATTGCATACTGTTTTACCCTTCAACTAAGTTACCACTTATCTATTGTCTATTTAGTGTTTTTCTCTCCTACGCCTTCCCTCGCTCATAACCATCAATGATTGTTTCTTTTTTTGTGTAAACCTTTTCATGAGTTTTAACAGTAGTGGTCTCATACACTATTTGTCCTTTTGTGACTGATTTATCTCATTCAGCATAATGCCATGCAGATTCATCCATGTTATGAGATGCTTTGCAGAATCATCATTGTTCTTTACCATTGTGTAATGTTCCACTGTGTGTACGTACATAGTTTGTTTATCCATTCATCTGTTGATGGGCATCTACGTTGTTTCCATCTTTTTGCTATTGTGAACAATGCTGCAATGAACATGAGTGTGCGTATGTCTATTCGTGTGATGCCTCTTATTTCTCTAGGACATATTCCTAGGAGTGGGATTGCTGGATCGTATGGTATTTCTATTTCTAGCTTTCTAAGGAAGCACCATATTATTTTCCAAAAAGGTTGTATCATATTGCATTCCCACCAGCAGTGCATAAGAGTTCCAATCTCCCTGCAGCCTCTCTAACATTTGTTATTTTCTGTTTTTTTGATTTGTGCTAGTAATGCTGAGGTGAGATGATATCTTATCGTGATTTTGATTTGCATTTCTCTAATGGCTAGTGATCTTGGGCATTTCCTCAAGTGTCTGTTAGCCGCTTGAATGTCTTCTTTGGTGAAGTGTCTGTTCATTTCCTTTGCCCATTTTTTTAAATTGGATCATTTGACTTTTTGTTGTAGAGATGTTGGATTTTCCTGTAGATTTTAGAGATTAGAACTTTGTCAGATTTGTAACAGCCAAAAAAAAATTTTTTTCCCCAGCCTGTAGGTTCTGTTTTTACTCATTTGGTGAAGTCTTTTGATTAGCATAAGTGTTTAATTTTTAGAAGATCCCAATTATCTAGTTTCTTAGTCATCTAGTGCTGCTGTAACAGAAATAACATAAGTGGATGGCTTTAACAAAGAGGAGTTTATTTCCTCACAGTAAAGTAGGCTAAAAGTCCAAATTCAGGGTGTCAGTTCCGGGGGAAGGCATTCTCTCTGTTGGCCTTCTCATCAATCTTTCCACAGACTAGGAGCTTCTCCACACAGGATCCCTGGCACTGCTTTCTTGTTGGTATGAGGTCCTTCTATCTCTCTGCTCACTTCTCTCTTCTATATCTCAAGAGATTGTCTCAAGACACAATCTAATGTTGTAGATTAAGTCCTGCCTCACTTACACAATTGCTGCCGATCCTCCCTCATTAACATCATAGAGGCAGGGTTTACAACATTAAGGAAAATCAAACAATACTGGGAATCATGGCCCAGACAAACTGATACACACATTTTTGGTGAGGCATAATTCAATCCACGACATCTAGCTTATCTTCTGGAGTTTGTGTGTTGTTCTTTACGGTTTGTATCCTGTTAATTAACGCTGTGTATTAGGTCCTCTAGCATTGATCCTATTTTTTCTTCTATGTTGTTTATGGTTTTTGGCTTTATATTTAGGTCTTTGATCTATTTTGAATTAGGTTTTGTGTATGGGCCCTGTTTCATTTTTTTACAGATGGACATCCAGTTTTGCCAGCACCATTGGTTAAAAAGACTGTCTTTTCCCCATTTGATGGACTTTGGGACCTTGTTGAAGAGCAGGTGACCATAGGTGGATAGATTTACATCTGGGTTCTCAATTCTGTTCTGTTGGTGAATGTTATCTGTTTTTGTACCAGTACCAGGCTTTTTTGACTACTGTAGCTGTGTAGTAGGTTCTGAGGTCAGGTAGTGTGAGTCCTCTTACTTTATTCTCTTCTTCAACAGTGCTGTACTTATCCGGAGCTTCTTCCCTTTCCATAAAATGTTAATGATTAGTTGTTTCATCTTTTTAAAGTATGTTGTTGGCATTTGGATCAGAATTGCACTGTATTTGTAAATTGCTTTGGATAGAATTGTCATTTTCACAATGTGGAGTCTAACTATCCATGAGCATGGTATGTTTTTCCATTTAAGTAGATCTCTTTTGGTTTCTTGCAGTAGTATTTTGTAGTTTTCTTTGTATAGGTCCTTTACATCCCTGGCTAGATTTATTCCTAAGTGTTTTACTTTTTTAGGGGTTATTATGAATGGTTACCTGTTGCCCTCAAGTCAGTTCTGACTCATGAAAACCCTGGGGTGCAGTGGTTAAGTGTTATGGCTGCTAACCAAAAGATCAGCAGTTTGAATCCACCAGGCACTCCTTGGAAAATCTATGGGGTAGTCCTACTTGGTCCTATAGTGTCACTATGAGTCAGAATCGACTGGAAGGCAGTGGGTTTTTTTTTTTTTTTGGTTATTATAAATGATATTGTTTTCCTGATTTTCTTTTCAGCATGCTCTTTATTGTTGTGTAGGAATCCAACTAATTTTTGTATGTTTATTTTGTACCCTGCTAATCTGCTGCACCTTTCTATTAGTTGCAATAGTTTTCTCATGGAGTCTTTTGGGTTTTCTGTGTATAGTATCATATCATTCGCAAATAGGGACAGCTTTACTTCTTCATTATCAATTTGGATGCCCTTAAAATCCAGTAAATTTTAAAAATGAAACACCACACTTAAAATATAAAGGAATAACAGCAAAATGTAATTCCAGACTAAAATAAAGTCTCAAGCTTCTTGATATTGCTCCATTTTATTTGATATGCCTTTTTTTTCAATTGTATCTCCGCACCTAACCTCCTGTTTTTATCACTTAAGTAGTTCTTATGACCTATAAGGGTCATTAATTTTAACCTTAATGGTGTGTCATATCACCACCATTGTCTTTGTAATTATTATTATTATTACTAGCTAACATTTCTGAATAGCCTATTATATGCTAAGTATTTTAAATGCATTTGCTCATTAACATTTGATATCTATATTAAGTCAATTTTATATAGAATAATTGACTTTTTCCATGTATTTTTCTTGACTATTAGTTTCATTGTTTTTAGTGGATGTTTAGCCTTATTATATAAATAATATAAGATAAGACCATATAAAATAAACACATTAAAATTTTTCATGCTGAATATGATATCCAAAGCACAAGTGAAAAGCAAAATGTAGCACTTAATTACAAACTATATATACACACACAATCAAGGCAGTAATTACTATTATGTAAAAAATCTGATCTCGATAGGTATACTGAAGTCATTAAAACACTAAGTTCTCATGTATTCTATTAGTGGAGCTCTGGAGGTAAAGTGTTTAAAAGCTAGACTGCTAATAAAAAAAGGTTGGCGTTCGAATCCACCAGCTGCTCCTCGTAAACCCTATGGAGAAGTTCTGCTCTGTCCTTTGAGTTGGAGTTGACTAGAAGACAACAGGTATATCCTGTTATTGCTATGAAAACATACAGTTTACAAGAAGATGTATTGAATTATGGGTACAATTTTTCTGACATTTATAAATGAGAATGTATTACATCACATACACAAAAATGGTTTAATATGTAAGAAGCGTGTCTTTTCTGGGAAGTTCTTATTGACTTGTAGTTTCATATATTACAAATTGCATCTTATAATATGCTTTATTAAGCAACATAAAATTGCAAATTTGAATTATAAAAAGCTCTTCTAAATTAAATTATTTTTACATGCTTTGGAAAAATATTTTTAAAAAATGATATTATGATATTTTGTGTTGCATTTTGAAAGAGAAGTGAATGAAGGAACAGACATGTTTAAAGATGGGATGGAAAATAGATAAATCATACATAAAAATGTAAAACTGGTGAATGTAAAGAGAAAGAGTCTTTCAATAAACAAAAGACAATAAAAAGGAAGAAATTATTGAATAGAGTAGTAAGAGAAATGAAACAACCAATCAAAAAAAAGAGATATAAATGTAGGTACTGTGTGAAGGGAAACAGGAGGCTGCCCTGAAGGTCCTGGCTCCAGCCCTTCCATCCTATTTTTCTGTTTACAGAATGTTTTCTTAACTAACTTTTCTGTCACATAAAATGATGTTGGAACAGCAGTCACTAGGATCACCTTTATTTAGTGTCCAAATGATAAGAAAGTCCTACAGCAGTCTTCTTTTTTTCTCTTATTCTCTCTCTTTCCTATCTCATTCTATATTTCTCAGGTCTCTATTTTGTTTGTGAGCCCACCTACCTGGAAAAAGTTATACTTATATTCTATACTACCATGACCCTAAAATCCTATTGCCTATGATTTTAAATTGGATACTATAGTACTTAATATCCTTTATAACCCATTATAAAATAACAACATAACAATAAAAACATACACATATAAAAATAGCAATATGCATATAAATGTATGTATATTGTTGTTAGGTGTGGTTGAGTTGGTTCCCATGCATAGCGACCCTATGTACAACAGAATGAAACACTGCCCAGTCCTGCACATCCTCATTATCATTAATATGTGTGAGTCAGCGGTTCAAATCTGCCAGTAGCTCCTTGGAAACCCTTTGGGTGAGTCCTACTCTTTCCTATATGGTTGCTATGAGTTGGAATCAACTGGACAGCAATGGGTTAGGTTAAGTTATATATATTATATCTATGTGTATACATATATATGTATATGTGTATCTATATAATATATAATATCTGTAGTAATATTCACATCATCTCTCTGTCCCACCTCTCTCCTACATATTATGTACTCTTACATTTTTATTTTTTAATAAGAGGGTTAAAACTAATTCCGAGCATAGCAACCTTCCAGCATTCACTGAATACCCACCGAGTATCACGGCTTCCTGCTGAGGGAGTTATAAATGGCAACAGGGTGTCTGTTTCCTATTGACAGTCTGTTACAGGAATCTGGTGACTAAAGACAAGTTATCTCCAACCCTCCAATCTGCTCAGTTTGGTGGTATATTTGTATCTTTAATGACCACTTTTACCCTACAACTCATATTTAAAAAAAAGTTGTCATAGAGTCAATTCTGACTCATTGCAACCCCGGAGGAATCCTTTTTTCTATATCCTGACGCAAAGGTTTGAATGATACCCTCATGATTTCAAAGATTACATGATACTGCAGAACCACTGACTTAATAAGCTTCATAGATCTTAAAAGATGTGCAAACTAGCAGGAATCATGAAGATGATATGGAAGGACTAAAAAGATTTTTAAAAGTTTAGTTTCTATATGTTTAAATTACCTAAAAGATTACTTATTATTTTGCATAGATATTTCCGTCACATGCAAAGGCTTATTAAATGTTTTTCAAATGATTATTTGGTTTCAGCCTATTAAACCATTTTCTTTCACTTTTTAATTGTAAATTTCGTTCTATTAAAAGAGATATGGACACTTTAAATGAATGAATTAGGTGCAGAGGTGCTAATCTGGAAATTCCTGAAAACCTATAGTTGTGTTTTGTTGTTGTTTTTTACTTTAAGTAACAATATTTAACACACAGTAAAATGAAATAGATGAATATTTAATAAAAATTGGGTATTTTATGCTTTGTGAAGTGAAATGGAGGATTTTCTGAGGGATAAACTCTATTATATTCTAGTAATTGATAAGCAGAAATAAACTGTGACCATAATCTTTCCATGGTTTACTACTACCAGGATGCAATGGGGGAAAATGAGATCTTGAAAGGAAAGCTTCTCTTTTTGTTTGTTTCTTTCATCTAACCTGAGGTTTTTTAGTATGTTTTGTTTTCCTTTGTTTCATTTTGACAAAGACAGGGAATAGTTAGTATCTACCAATCTAAAGAATATGAAAAGCCTTTAAATGAAGTCCATGGAGCTATCCAAAAGTCAAGAGGGATTTTAATACTAAAATAATAATCAGATGAGAAAAAAATTTTTTTTCTTTAAATCTATGGAGAAATAGGAAATACAGTAAACTCGAGTGATCATTATTACAGAATGGGGATTATTTTGTGATTTTATTCCTTTAGATTTTACTATAATATTTTGGGTCAATTTTAAATACGCCAATTAACTGGTTTAGTAAAGAAATGTCATTTTATGAAGGGTGAGAAAATAGAAATATTAGAATCACGATTCATTACAGGTTAAAACCAATTCTATGCCAAATACCTAGAAGGAAATACGAAGCCTTAGGAACACTGTCCTTTGAAGTGCTGTGGTTTGAACATGGAACTAATTTATAGTATAATAGATGCCATATTTTTTGCCTTTCTTGTGAGGATAGTGTGTGTGTATGTGTGTGTGTGTACACTAATGAATGTTTGAGCCCTCTTGAAAGTCAAGCCACTGTTCCCCAATGAAGAATAATTGGGGAATTCATGTTCTGAAGGGTTTTTAACCCTTTAGACCTACAGTAAATTTTCTAATTTGAAGAGCCTTCTTTTACTAATGATGCAACTCATATAAAAGAAACATAAAAATATACTCTAAATGTACATACTTTCACCAAAATAAAATTCATAAACTATTTTTAATGTAAGCATTCGCATGGTATATTTAGTTTTATTAAATATCTCTCACATAATGGCTTCTTTAGCCAGAAAAGTGCAGAGTAATGAATTTCACATATTTCCATAAATAGCTGCAACACCCACCATTCTAGCTGAAGATGCTCAGACAGTAATTTTGAAGTTCATCTCAATATTCACCCAGTGGTAAGAAATTTCAAATTAATACCAATAAAATCATAATGAGAAATGTAACAGTTTTCGAGATAAATCTTACCCCAGTATGCAGTTGCTGTCGAGTTGATTCAGACTCATAGTGGCCCTATAGGACAGAGTAGAACTGCCCCATAAGGTTTCCAAGGAGTGGCTGGTAGATTCCAACTGGTGATTTTTGGTTAACAGCCATAGTTCTTAACCACTGCACCACCAGTGCTCACAGAAACCCTGCATTATACAAAATAGATAACTGAGAGAATAAATGACTTGATAATCTGGAAAAATCGATGTAATTAACTTCTAATTCCATTTCAACTTACTATTTTCAATTTTGGACCAAGCTTGAGTGAGTATAAGATGCATGCTGTTGTCATTGTTAGCTGCCCTTGTGTTGGCTCCCAATTCATGGCGACTTCCTGCAAAATGTAGCAAAACACTGCCTGGTCCTGTGCCATCCCCATGACTGACTGCAGATTAGACCATTGTGATTCATAGGGTTTTCATTGTCTAATTTTCAGAAGTAGATTGATTGCCAGGCCTTTCATTCTAGTCTGTCTTAGTCTAGAAGCTCTGTTGAAACTTGTTCAGCATCGTAGCAACGTGCAAGCCTCCAATGACATACAGGAGCCCAGGTCTCCTGGATAGAAGGTGAGAATCCTACCATTGCCTCCTTCTTATAAATTAGTTTAATATCTTTCATTAAAAAAAAACTAGACAATGTTTTCCTATTATTAAAAGTATAAATTTACTGGAAAATAATTTATATTTTATTATTTACACATTTTCTGAAGGGTAATATTCTCTGAGAATAACTTGATGTTAGAGAGTATTTCCTTCCCTAGGTGGATAAGGCAGTATATGAAAAAAAATCAATTGCTGCCATAAAAAACAAGGTATTCCGGCACCGCCTGCCTAGATCTATTACAAACTTTAATGGCTAAATAAGTGTCTCTATGAACCACATTTCAGGCCAGCTCCATCTGCTTTCATTTTCTGAACAGTCTGGTGAAGCAAACAGAGATAAGCAGGTAATAAAATATTTGACCGAACCACTACCTCTAGTGTACCACCCAAATAAAAGGCATCATGGTGATATTTAACATTGGAAATTAAAATCAAAGAATTGTTTATTTTCAGGGACTGAAGTTTCAGCATTTTCTACCAAAATAAAAGAATTAACCAAGACACCTTTAAAAGACATTTGCTTCAGACACCGTAATGTAAATAATAAAAGAGAAATTTAAAGAACCTTTAGCTGAAAATACAAATTGAAAGGCAGGGGAAGTTTAGATGGTTTTGATAAGTCAAACAACAGTCTGTGTGTGCAAGCATGATTAAATCAGTACATGAGAACTACTGGTATTGCCAAAGATTTACAGTCACCAAATTCAAACAATGCTGTTGACTAGGATAGTGGTAATTATCTTAAATAGGAAAAGGTCTTAGGCTGATATTTATTTGCTTGACATCAGTAGAGAATATTTCTAATAATGAACTGATCCTAGAAATAGTTCATTGGATTTAACATATAAAACTCATTGAATGGTAGATTGTTTGCAAAAATGGATGCAATTTTTTTCTCTTCTCTGTGTTCATGCATCTTTGTATTGTGACTGCAGCTTTTCCCAATAAGAATAAATCTAGTACATCACTTGTTAAATCTGGGATGGACTGTTGGCTTCCTTTTATGGCCTCAAGAAACCTTTCTTGCTCCCATTTTCTTTTCTGGAGCCCTTCCAAGTCTACACATGAATATTCCCAGGCTAGCCTGCTGGAGAATCAAAGACAATTGGCCAAGTTATTCCCATTGCCTCAGCCAACAGCCAGTCAAACACCAGGTAGATGAATGAGGCCAGATTAGATAGTCAGCCCCAGTTAACCTGCCAGCTGATCCCAGATACATGAAAAAGACTTGCTGAGACCAGTGAAGCCTGACCCAGATCAGCAGAACCATCCACCTGCTTCCACAGACTCATGAGCAGTATTAATGGTTGTTCTTTGAAAGCTCGACAAACTACAATGCGTGGATTGGCCCCCAGTTTTTGTAAATGATTTTTTTTGGAACACAAGGTTTTGTGTTTCAATTGTCTTACTAGAAAAATGCCTATTTGTTTATGTATTGTCTATGGCTGTTCTTATGCTATAAAAGGAACACTGAAGAGTTAAGAACGAGACCTTATGACCAGCAAAGCCTAAAATATTTACCTTGGGAATATTTACAGAAAATATTGCTGACTCTTCATTTAAGCCACTAATTTTGAGGTTTTTTTTTTTTTTTTTTATTACCCAGGAGTAGGTAACAGAAACATCTTGCTAATCACTTCCATACATTTTTGCTTTCATTAAATATGATAGCACACCATATTTTGTGCTACTATATTTAATATATATAGGGAAGATTGAAGAAGAATGAATGCCTTTGAATTATGGTGTTGCCAAAGAATATTGAATGTATCATTGACTGCTGGAAGAGTGAACAAACCTATCTTGGAAGAAGTACAGCCAGAACGCTCCTTAGAAGCAAGGATGGTGAGACTTCATGTGCTTTGAACACATTATTGGGGGTCAGTATCTGGGGAAGGACATCATGCTTGATAAATAAAGCAGAGCAAAAAAGAGAGAAGACCCTCAATGAGATGGACTAACACAGTGGCTGCAACAATGGGCTCAAACATAACAACGATTGTGAGGATGGTGCGGGACCGGACAGCATTTCGTACTGTTGTACATAGGGTTGCTAGGAGTCAGAACTGACTTGATGGCACCTAATAACAACAATATATTGTTATATCTAATTTATAATAATGTCTAGACCTTCTAATGTTTATAACCATTTGTTAAATGAATATTCATCACACATCCTCTATAAGCCATTGCTACACTAGATGTTTCAACACAGCAGTGGACAGTCAGGCAAAAATCCTTGCCTTCATGTAGCTTACATTTTAGGGCATAGAGATAGATTGAAAAAAAAATACATACCTGTATACATACAGATATACATATATATGTATATATACATGTGTGTATAGTCAGAATCATGTAAAATTACCATTTTTGTAGGAAAAATGATTGAGTGCTGACAATTCAATCATTTTTCCTTCAAAAATGATAATTTATGCAATATTATGCCAGAGGTGCAATTTAAGGGGGCAAGGGGTACTAGGAAGGAAACAGCATTGCTGTTATCTGAGCAACTGCTTGAAGGAGATAAAGCAGTGAGCCACGCAGGTATCTAGAAAAGAATGCCAGGGAGAGGCAAGTGCAATATTTCAGAAGTGAGAGTGGGTCTGATCTGTTCAGAAAACAAACAAAAAGTCAAAGTAAGTAAGGAGTAGTATATAGTAAATGCTGAAATTAAGGAGGTAATGAGTAGCTGTAGGGGGCTTGCTATGGCAGATTGTATAGAATTGTCCTGACCAACAGCCACTAGTCACATGGAGTTGTTGAATACTTGAAATACAGCTAGTTCAATCTGAGCTGTTAAATAAATGTAAAATACACACAGGTTTTGAAGACTTAGTATGAAAAAAGAGAGTTTTGAATATTCCATGAATAATTTTTATATTGAAAGGATGTTGAAATGATAATATCTTAGATCTAATGTGTTAGGTTGTTTGGGTGGTGTGAATGGCTAAGCACTTAGCTGGTAACCAAAAGGTTGGCAATTTGAGTCCACCCAGAGGTACCTTGAAAGAAAGTCCTGGCAATCTACTTCCTAAATATTCAGCCATTGAAATCCCTATGGAGCACAGTTGAGCTCTGACACAGGTGGGGTGTCCATGAGTTGGAATTGACTTAATAGCAACTGGCAAAATGAGTTAAATAAATTATATTAAATTTAATTTCACCTTTTTCTACTTTCTTTTTAATGTGGCTACTAGAACACGTAAAATTAAATATATGACTCACATAACATTTCCATCAGACTACAACATTATAGTATAGTGTCAGGACTATAGTTTTTACTTTGAATGAGATTAGTCATCATTGGTGGCTTTAAAGCAGAAAAACGACATGATATGCCTTATATTTTCAAAGGACCCCAATGGATATACGGAAAATAATGTATAATGTGGCAGAAGCAGAAACAGGAAGAGCAGGTTGAAGGATGTTTTATTAGCAGTAGAAAAGATAATTGGGGCTTGGAACAGAATGAAAGTAACAAATAGGGCTAATGAGAAGTGTTCAGATTTTGGACACATTTTGAAAGAACAGCAAGTGGGCTATGAAAGGCTCAAGAATCTGTGATTTGAGTCTGGGCAAATGAAAGACTAGTTGAGGTAATGACTGAAATGGAGAGGATGGGAAGAGGAACAACTGTGAGGTAAAAAAAAAAAGATTTGGTTATGGTAAGGATGGAAATATTAAGTTAAAAATTGGATAAATAAATTTATAGATCGGAAGTGAGTTCCCAGCTGGGGATTTTGTTTTTTGAGTCATCATCAGCTTGTACATGGAATTTAAAGCACACTGAAAGAATGAATGAATGAATAAGTGAATATGAAGAGAAAAGGAAATGGTGAAAAGGCGAGCTCCAGGACATTCTGAACATTTAGAGGTTAAAATAATAATAATAAGGAAGCACCAGCAAATGGAATTGCCAAGGACGGCCTAGGGAGGAAGGAGGAAAATCAGAAGTTTGTAGGAGGCACATAAAAGTATTTCAAATAATTGGGAGTGATCCTTGGTGTCAAATATTGCAGACAAAAGTTTAAAGATTGATAGTGAATTTTGCAATGTGTGGGTCATCAGGTCGTCAATAATTTTGGTAAGAATAGCTTTGGTTGAGTGCCTACTGTCAGGAGTGGAACAGGTGAAAGAGAAAAGTGTATGGAGACCATGAATGTCACAAGCTTCTCCAGGAATTTTGCTATTAAGGGAGTAGAGACCAGCGCTAGATAAAACAGGATATGGAGGGCCAAGGGAGACTTTAGCTTTTTAATTTTTGTAAAATTTGCAGATGACTAAAATTATGACCAAACTGTAAACTAAATTTCTAAGTTTCTCCTAATTTATTGTCAGTTTTAAAATTTCTTATTCCCATCTTTGATTTCATCAGAACAAAACCTTTCAGAATAATTGTATTAGTAATATTTTCATTTTGGTAACTACTAATTTTAGAAAAATATTCCCCTAATTCTATTAGTTTTACTACTAATATGTATATATAATTGCTCCCAGAACCCAGCGCCATTGAGTCGATTCTGACTCACAGCGACCCTATAGGACAGAGTAGGACTGCCCCATAGAGTTTCCAAGGAGCGCCTGGAGGATTCCAACTGCCAATGCTTTGGTTAGCAACTATAGCACTTAACCACTATGCCATGTGAAATTATATGCAATATATAAAATACATAAAATTTCTCAGATAAAAAGGCATCTTACCAATTACACACAAATTATTCCAATTATTTATTTTATAATTATATGAAAACAGTATAAATAAAATAAGCCAATGGAAAATACTATTAAAAAGGACCAATATTTTTAAGAAGGCTCTCAGAGAGAATGATGTTTTATTTCATGTGCCACTAAATGTGTGCTTTGACATATTTCTTAAAAATAATATCAAAATCTTGATGAGGAGGTAATATGAAACTTTAAGTTTTAAAAGATATTGAAATGGAGACATCAAATATTATCAAATTAAAAAAAAATAATTTTCTATATCCAAAGGAAAATATTTAAATAACCTAAATTTTCCATGGCAAACTGGTCAATCTAAGTTTTTATCATTTCCATTTTGAAAAAGGCTCATTAAAGCTACTTGCAGTGACTGACTGCTCATTGGCCATGAAAGAAAAATATTACAAACACTATGATAATCTAGCTGTAGGAAAATTAGTAAGATCACTTCTGTGGAAAAGAAAGTAATAAAATCTGGGGCTGTGTTCACAAAGATGAAAGAAACTCATTATTTTCAGTCATTGCAACCAACTGTGAAGCTTCCAGACTCAAAATTAGGGGCATTTTCCCCCTTTTCCTTCACATCCTAAAACATTTATCCCATTAGCTAATTTTGCTGATATTTTCTTGGGAAAGCTTATGGTTTTATTCATTTCTCTTCTTGACAGAAGACTACAGTGTTTGGATTTGGAAAAACCAGTATGATATTCTGACTTTATTACTCATAGACCACATAATCATGGATAAATTCTTCTTCTCAAATACAGTTTTCTTAAACAAAAAGTATAAAATAAGATGTCTGTCACATAAGATGGCTGTGAAAATCAAACTAGATGAACATGAGTAAGTACTTAACAAATGGTAAACACAAACGTTGATTTTTACTTTTTTAATTTTCAGACTCCCAAATCCTAGTTGGAACTATCATTATTGTATTTATAAATTGCTATATTTTCACAACCAATTTTTCTCAACTTTCAACCTATTTTACAAATAATAGTCTTAAACAACATATGTAATATGTCATAAATATTGAGGTATTGGCATAAACAAAGAGCAAAAGGAACTATATCAGTGTGTTCACGATCATCTCTTTTGAGGGGTATATATTTCATTTGTGTTTTCTTCTTTATATTTTTTGTATTTTTCTAATTTTCTGTAATCCATATACATTCATCTTTTAATAAGAACACATGCACTGTGTGTATAATCAATTTGGAAAAAAATACTTACCCTTTTGAAATGTCAATCATTTTTCCAAAATGATACATGTGAAGAATCAAAATACATAACCATCAAACAATTAATAGTCAATTGGGTTAATATTATATACATCCCCTTAGACACTTTATTGGAGGTTCCAAAGCATAACTGAGTGTTTGTCTTCCAAAATTTGTAAGATAAATGTATATTATATATTTAAATACGTTAACAGAAACAAATTCTTTGCTATCACATGGAATTAAAGTCTTTCTTACACAGCCTCCTACTCAATTTAAGTGGAGCTCTGGTGGCGCAGTGGTTCATACCTCAGCTGTTAACCAAGAGGCCAGCAGAAACCCTATGGGGCAGTTCTACTCTGTCCTATAGGGTTGCTATGAGTCCAAAATGACTCCACAGCACATAAGCACAACACTTAATTTAGGTGCCCTTAAAATTCTTCTGTTTAATCGAACATTGTTAAAGTAAAATACGCACCAGGTATTATGTTACATGTTCAAATGACACCTTAGTTTAAATACATGGACTCAGAAACAGGCAGAAATAAAACAGATTGTAGTACATTCTCATGGTGCCAGTCTGTCTTGGCTGTGGTGGTCCTAATGGTGTCATCTGTCAGCAGCTTTCCCCTTCTCTTCTGCCTCGGAGTTAGCAGCTTACAGAGTCAAGCCAAAAAACTGAGACGCAATATTAGATACCATCTGTGTGGCTCTTCTGATTTCAATCCAAATTGTTCTCAAGTGAATCATGGAACCAAGTGAAGAATTTGATTGTGATTAGGGTGAGGAATGAAAAAGACATGAAACTAGAAGATCAACATCAAGCTTCCAAGCACAAAGGAACAGTTTACCCATTTTGCAAATTCCATTGTGAGAAATAGGTTTTAGACCTGTAAAATTACAGCATGTTCAAGAGGGACACAAACACAGATAAGCACATGTGTACACAAACACTAGGTAGAAATGATTTTGTTTTTAAAATTATTTCAAATAAGTGTTCCTTATAATTGTTTTAGGAAAATATCTGGCAATTTTAAAATATGCAAAAATGAAAGGTTGGTCTGAGTCCATGTCTTGTAAAAATTAAACTAATTCTCAGATTCTCATCAGGATGGCAGGAAACAAGAGCTAGTGTTTAGACCTGTGTCCCAATAATAGACATCCTGTCTACAGTGAACCACTATTGATTCATCTGCAAACCACAACTAGCCAGTTGCTTGATTAAGAATAGGTCGTAAAGAAGATAAGTCATATTATCCTGATTTATTTTGGTTGTTGTTTTTTGCTTGTTTTCTTTTTATTGTCTATTTTGATCACTTAATGTTTTTCTTTCCAACATATTTTGAGCAGTGTTCTTGATTAATGTTGTTGGGCAAGAAGGACAACATGGCACAGAACAAGATAAGATATATGTGAATTGAAATTTTTACTACATTGGAGAATGTTAATTATTTATATGTTTATTGGGTTTTATTTATGTGAAAGAAGTCATAGATGATGGAGGAACATTTACTTTTGAGCATTTATGAATCTTATCATTTTAGAATTTGAAAAATTATTTTCATAGGCATGTATTACACAATTAAGTATATGGAACCCTCTATACTATTAGCAGGAGTGCCTGGATGCCACAAACAGATAAGCACTCAATCACCAGTCGAAAGGCTGGTAGTTTGAACCCATGCAGAGATGCCTTGGAAGACAGGCCTGGCACTCTGTTTCTGAAAGGTAATAGCCTCAAAATCCCTATGGAGCAGTTTTACTCTGCACATACTGTGTCTCCATGAGTTGGAATTGACTCAATGGCAGCTAACAACATGCTGTTAACAAAAATGTTGAAATCATTTATGTAGGATTCATAAGGCATTTAAACATTAGTGTATGAAGAAGGCAAACATAGAAATAATATTATGAATTCCTCTACCTCCTAATAACAAAGTCTTATGGCTAAGGATATTTTTATCAGCGAAATGCATAAAAACTGGGTGAATAATAATATAAACTTTAAAGTTTGACAACGAAATCAAAGATCATTTTCATTTAAAAATTTTTATGATATATTATCAAAGTATGTATTATTTATTAAGCTTGCTAAACTGCACGTAACAAAATGGTCATCCAAAAGTACTTTGCAAGCAAACGTGCTAAGGAACATTGTTTTTGTTGTTTACTTGTTTGGTTTTATTTTCATAGTGGTAAGTATTTTCCACTTACATACTACTTTATGGAGAAGTGTGTTATGTTTTAGGGCAAAGATTGATTCTGATATTTATCTTCAAGTGACACATTTGTCTTACTAGGAAAAATATTTTTAACAAGAACATAGTATGATAAATGCATCGCCATGAGCTAGATATCAAGGTTTTCGCGTTGAACAATCTAAATAAAATGATCAGGAACAAGCCTGACACTTTCAGAGAAACTATGTGCAAATCTCTCTACTATAGGGTGTTCCTTTATTATTGAACCTAAAATTATGAATTTTTCATGTTGCAATATTACAAAAATGAAACACAAATACATTTGGAGAATTAACCACATGACCTCTCAGATCTCATATTTTTAACGTATCTATTAACAGGAAACCCTAAGGAATGCACATACCACAGTCTCTGGCATAAAATAATGATGACTGTGGTAATTATTATTTTTTGACTGATATAAATTTTTTCCAGATCCTGTTTTCCTAGCTTTTACATATTAACGTATTTGTTGTTGTTAGTTGCCATCGTCAGCTTCAGCTCATGGAGCCCCCATTACAACAGAACAAAACCTTGCCCAGTTCCTTGCCGTCTTCACATGTGTTGGTGTGTTAAAGTCCGTAGTTAACGGCCGTTGTGTATTTCGAATTTCTTCCAAGCTAAGAGTTCGACCAAATTCAACAGTACTCTGTTGTGATCCATAGGATTTTCATTAGCTAATGTTTTGAAGTACAATACCAGATCCTTCTTCCAAGTCTGTCTTAGTCTGGAATCTCTACTAATACCATCCACCATGGATGACCCGGATTTGAAATATCAGTGGCGTAGCTTCCAGCAACAAAGCAACCTACAAGTCCCTAGAGTACAACAAACTGACAGACAGATTGCAGGTTAATATCTTATGAAGGAATCAAAATTGTATTGAGGACATTTACTAATTTCTTAACATGAATTCCAACATCCCAGACATTCTTCAGCTTTTTAGAAATAAAATCATTTCTGTCAAAGAATTGTTTTTGACATGCTGATGAGAACTTCTAAATTGGCTCCAATGTTTGAGTTTAGTCAAGGCTCTTCTACTGTGTATTTTATCTACTTACTCACTTAGCTCTACTCTTATTTCAAATGGAATTTAAAAGCACGTACAAGAGAGCATTAATAACTATGATTAAATATATTCACAAGGAAAAATCTGAGCTGGAAAAATCCAAGTTTCATAAATAAACTGAAATTAGGAGTATTCAAAATACATGGTTATATATTTGCTTGAAATAGACCACAAAAATGTTTCTAAACTGTAATAGGAAACAAAGAGCTGTTAATATGACTTAGTCACATAGTTTGCTGTGATAAAATTCAACCATATGCTCATGAGAATTCCAGCTATTTTTGCCATGCAGTGTAGAAAGAAGTAAAAGAGAATACCTTGAAACCTAATGAAGGTCTCTCACCATTTTCTTAAAGTGAAACCAGGGGAACAAACTTTCCTCTGTAAAAGCTGCTGCATCAGGCCAACTGCGACTCAGGGAAAGCAATTTTATGGTGCACCAAAATGATGTAGTTCGCTAATGATCTAGCGTAAGCCAAGGACAGATTTGTCTTATAGGTTTTACATTCCCCAGTTTAAGATAGACCTATGCTTTAAAAGAAAAACACATTTTAGGCCAAACGATAATATTTAATTTTTTTAATACCATTGCTTGAGATTTCAAAAAGAAACAGAATGGCTCTTCTTCTTCTTTTCAGATTTACCGTCGTAAAAATGGCATGGCACATACACCTGACCTGCTCTGACTTCACAAGGAGAAAGGAGAATGAAGATCAGCCCAATGCTGATTGCTATGAGATATGTCAGACCTCTTCTCTTGAACATTTTACCCAATTTTGACACCAACCATCCCTCTCATGCCTCTCTATTTCTTTGCTAGCTTTGAGAATTCTTTGTAATAGCCACACAGAACTCACAGATAATACTCATGATTATGGGGTTCATTAGGGAAGTAACAGGTTACAATTCAGAACCAGGAAGGACAGCTTCTTCTCAGTTGTGCCCACAGGGAGGACTCTTTCTGGCCCTTGGCCTTTTGGCACCTGGGCCCCTCAGACCCTGCCTTGCTCAGGTATGTGTTACAAAGCACTCTAGCTCCACCAATAAGTGCCGGGAGGCACCCCACTTACCAGTAAGCCTCAGCCTGAAGGTGCTCAGCTTTCTCATTCTGTGGACCAGGAAGCCCATCGCGCTGTGTCCATTCAGTCTCCTACTGGTCTCCTGCTTCTGCTGCTGTTGTTTCTCTGTCACTGCTTCTCACTGTCTTCTGTGTTACAGCTCTCTCTTTTTCAGTCTCCTGGTTCCAGGGGCTTTTCAGAGAAGGGATCCTGGGTCCTGAAGACCCACGCCAATACTGTTTTTTCTTTCTTGGTCATGGTGAGATCATTTCCTGCCTCTGGGATGGATCATTTTTAGTGTAGTGGAATGGCTAAACTGATCAATCCTCTTGTTAGGATCCCGTATGCCTTATTTGCATAGTCTCACCCCCACAAGCAATTGGTTTAAAGCCAGGAAAGGTATGCATCAGGGTTGTATACTTTCACCATACCTAATCAATCTGTATGCTGAGCAAATAATATGAGAAGCTGGACTGTACGAAGAAGAACAGGGCATCAGGATTGGTGGAAGACTCATTAACAGCCTGTGTTAAGCAGATGACACAACCTTGCTTGCTGAAAGTGAAGAGGACTTCAAGCACTTGCTAATGAAGATCAAAGAACACAGCCTTCAGTATGGATTGCACCTCAACATAAAGAAAACAAAAATCCTTACAACAGGACCAATGAGCAACATCATGATAAACGGAGAAAAGAATGAAGTTGTCAATGATTACATTTTACTTGCATCCACAATCAACAGCCGTGGAAGCAGCAATCAAGAAATCAAAAGATACATTGCATTGGGTAAATCTGCTGCAAAGGACCTCTTTAAAGTGTTGAAGAGCAAAGACGTCACCTTGAGGACTAAGGTGCACCTGACCCAAGCTATGGTATTTTCAATCCCATGATATGCATATGAAAGCTGGACAATGAATAAGGAAGACTGAAGAAGAGTTGACGCCTTTGAATTGTGGTGTTGATGAAGAATATTGAATATACCATGGGCTGCCAAGAGAGTAAACAAATCTGTCTTAGAAGAAGTACAACCAGAATGCTCCTTAGAAACAAAGATGGTGAGACTGAGTCTTACATACTTTGGACATGTTTTCAGGAGGGATCAGTCCCTGGAGAAGGACATCATGCTTGGCAGAGTACAGGGTCAGTGGAAAAGAGGAAGAACCTCAGTGAGGTGGATTGACACAGTGGCTGCAACAATGGGCTCAAGTATAACATCGATTTTAAGGATGGCTCAGGACTGGGCAGTGTTTCATTCTGTTGTGCATAGGGTCACTATGAGTCGGAAACAATTCGATGGCACTTAAAAACAACAGCAACAACAACCCCCACAAGAGTGCCCTATGCCTTATTTACACTATTAGCAAGCTACCCAATCCCATTGGTGGGCCACAAGCCGCTTAGTTGCATAGTCCCACCCAGTTATTTGGATAGAGTTACAAAGACTATGGCTAGAAGTACCATATTAAGTAATTTGCTATATTGCAACCATCTAAAACAAAAACAAAAACAAAAAAAAAACCTCCCCTTGTTGTCAAAGGAAAATATAGTACAGAAAAGAAGATAAGGACACAGAATTTGCCAAAATAATTTTCACCCCCTCAGAAAAAACTGGATTAAATCATAAGCTTCTGAGGCAATAACTAAATGACATTTTTCTATATTTTTGCCCAGAATGAGTACCACTTTTATTCCATTTTTCTAATACCTGTAATAAATCAGTACTATTTGAATGATACACAATTTCATGTAGCCAAGTAGTTTCTTTTTTTTTTTTTTTTTTTCCAATTTGTCCATAGACCACTTAAGTAGCCACCAGGTAAAGTTACACGAATCATATTATTTTAAGAATGATTAAAGCCACTTTCATACACAACGAAATAATATTAAAATTGTGATAATAAAAGCAGCAATATCAGAGCCTATCAGTGAGTACACTTCTACCAATGTCCCTGGCAAAATTCTTTACATAAAATTTTTCTGCCTGGTGATAGAAAGATGATTGCTGGGTCACTGAACTAGAGAAAAAAAGCTAGGCAGTACCTTTTTTCTGGTATGTTTGTTTGATTCTAGGAAAATAATTCAAGATAATTATTATAGCAACCTTTGTTACTATAAAATTAAGGACTCAAGGCTGTGAATTACAGAGGTTCAATTGCCACAATAAAATCCACTTGTAATCTGTATATAGATTGGCTCCATTTATCTCCAGAGATTTTTCCAAAGACCTACTATATAGTCTGAGCACTGTACCAGTGTTGGTGACCATAACACATTCTCTGGCCTCAGAGTGTCCATGAAAAGGCAGAGAGAGAAAGAGAGGACTCCTACAATATGACAAGTGTTATGTTTGCAGTATGAATGAAGTGCAGGAGCAGTGTAGAAGAAAGCTGTTAGTTCTGCCTGTGAAGGTTTGAAAAGGACCAATAAATGAAGTGACCTATGTGAGGCTAGGAAGTTGAAAGGGACATTTTATAAGTAGAATAAAGAGAAAGAACATTTGAAAAGGAATTTTTACAGCTGAGATGAAGAAGGGCATTTTAGGCTTTACCCCAGATTTATTTATTTTGTAGGTCAAGAAAGAAAAAGAGTAAATATTAAAGAGCAAAAAAGGTAAATTGCAAAGAAATAAAGATAACTCCAAAGATTTGACAGGGAACAGACAGTGTGTAACAAGGAAAGAGCAATAGGAGATAGCTGCCCAGGGTGGGCTGTGTGGAGGTGTTGTGTGTGTAGAACATTTAAAAGCGAGTAATTACTAAAATAATTGCTACGTAATTGTTGCAGTAACTGTTGGGTTTTTTAATGTATATAACCTTATACTTCAATAAACCTTGCATCCTGTGTGGAAGACTATGCACATTCATTCAAGATTAAATTCCCAGAAGTTCAAAATCATCCTGGCCCCCTTCAGGCACAATTTGGTTCTTCAGCTCCTGTGCTACTGCATATTCCTGCACTTAAATAATAGATGAGAAATAAACAATGATCGCACAGTGATTATAAAGACAGAGGAAACAAAATCTGTGTTACTTCACTTCTATTCTGAGACCACTTAGGGTTTTTATTTGTGCTTAAAATTTAAAACAGTGAGTGAAAACCATGGATGTGATAGTTTGCTGTGCTAAAGATATTTTATTAATACCTTTAAAACAAAAACATCTTCTTCTTTTTACTCCTTAAATTGTTTATGTTAAAACTAAGAAAATATAGCTTTGCACCAGTAGTACAAGTTGGTATTTGACTAAAATATATCTTTTCTGCAGATATTTCAGTTTTAATAAACTCATGTAAGAGTTACAATAATGCTATTATGGCAGAACAATTATGGATACATGTTTTCCCATGTAAGAAATAATTAATATAAAAGAATCAAAGGCTTACCCTTCTCCTTTTTTATGCTATACTATTTAATTATTTTTCTACTGGCATGAATATAAACATGAAGTTAAGCAAAAGAAAATTATTACTGCCTGCATTTCTTTTCTGGTCACTGTTTTCAGTTTATGTCCCAGTGATTACTGAATATAATTTTGTCCTAATAGGAAGGGCTTTGGTAAAAACTGATCCACTCCAGTTGTCCAGTACACTAGATATGCTCCACAGAGACTGGCAAACTTTTTTTCTATGAAGGGCTAGATAGTAAATATTTTAGAGTTTGCAGTCCATACTATCTCTGTAACAACTACTCAGATTGACATTTGTATCATGAAAGCGGCCATAGACATAAACAAATGGGTGCAGTTATTTTCCAATAAAACTTTATTTACAAAAATAGGCAGCAAGCTGGATTTGGCCCTTTGGTCATAGTTTGCTGAACCCTGCTCTAGAATGTGAGTGACGGACATGCATTCATAAGGAAACACTTTCTAAGTCATCTTCTTGAAATAGTTTAACTACCAAATAAGGGAAGAGTCACTAAATACTTCAGTGTTTTTTTCTAGAAATGTAACTAGATATTTCCTTTTCAAAATGAAGAAATTAAAGATATTTCCTTTTCAAAATGAAGAAATTAGGCTGCCCAAATTCTCTTCTTAACTGTATGTGTCTCAATGAACTTTTAATCCTAGTGATATAAAACATACACTAAGGAATTAAACTATACTTGAGGATATTAAAATGCTGAATTTGTATATAACCTAATCTCTCAAATAATATATTTTTTGGTCAAAAGTCCATTTACCACAGCATACTTCAAAAGCTGAATTTATCCACCTAAATTTATCTATTTAAATGTACTCTGTAATTGCACAAGAATAAAGAAAATTGAAATTGATGTAGAATCTTTTTCTGATAATCATTAATTTTAAAAACACCTTCTATAATATGGTTATGCAAATTTTTAGGTTACTTGTTGGAAAAGGCAAGAGAAAAACAAGCAAGAAAATTACAGTTTCACAATGATATTTTTTATATTAGGTTTCCTTCTTCCCTTTGGTAAGATTATATTTACCATGAAATTTGCATTTATTTGAAAGGCCACTGTATTTTAAGTCCAAAAATACTGCTTTCATCTTTATCAGTTTTACTAAACTTGACATCTTTGTTTGCTTGATTGTCATTCTCTATTACCCTCTGAAAAAACAAAGTAAAGTAAAATTACTTTTTTTTTGAGTTCTCACAACACTACTACTAAAATTCAGAGAGTATAAATATCAGTAAAAGTGGCATTTAAATGCATACTTAGACTCCATACCCATAGATTCTGCTATTGTATGTTTGGCACAGGGATTAGAAATCTGATTTTTTTTTTTAGTAAGTGTGGTGGCCTATGGGCTAAAAGCTGGGACACATTCAAAATGAGAAGTAGGCTATAAAAGGTGCTATCAGTAAGGTCGAGTATTAGAAAAAAAATAATGAAGTTCACTGTATGCACACTTTTCAAAATTTTGGTAGTTCTGTTTGCTAGAGAAAACTAAAAAAACAATTGTATAAGAAATGAGTTCTTTAATTATTTCAGCTTAATTATCCCAACTGACCCAAGAACAATGGAAGAAATACCATTTATATTTTATATATATGTATTACAAACCCACAAATTAAATCACCTTATTTGGGCACACATACACACAAAATCTTAATTTTCTAAGTGGACAATCATTACTTCAGAACTCAGACTTTATTGTGCATCATATGCAGATTTACCTTATTTTTTTCTTACCTTACTTTTTAAAGAAACCCACATATTTAGGAAGAGTAGATTTGTGACTAAGATTGATTTTACCATGGAGTCTCACAAGTTAATTCCTACCTTATACTGCTGCACACCAAGCATAATAAAAAAAGAATAATTTGCCCTTGTCCAAGGAGTTTTCTGTCTAACAGTTTATCATTGAAGTTCGTAGAAAAAACAGGAAAAATCTAACACCTTTTATTATTTATTTCATTTATAAATATCATAAGGGAAGAGTAAAAGAATCTAAATGAATAGAAAGCATATTCAATCATTTCTCATCTCACACCAAATAAAGTTTATTACTCTGATTTCATACCACAGACTTAAGGAACTGTATCATCTCAATGGTCTTCCAGATTGAGAATGAATGCTTCATTAAATTTAAATACAGTAACCTAATAAAAACAGTAAAACTAGAGAGAATAATGACTAAAATTAAAAGGAACAAACATATCACCCCTTAGAATGTATTCAACTTCTTGATAAAATAAGAAAATTAAAATGCACTATTGTATAATAAATGCAAAGAGTTATGGAAAGGCACGTGGATATAATAAAATCAAATTTAATTTGCGAGCTATTTTGAAAATAAGAATCTTGTTAATTGCTTTTGAAATTTGGAGTGTGCAAGGAAGAACAAATAATAAAGATCCCTAGGTCACCGGCATTCCAATCACCAGTAATTATTAATGTATCTTGGTAATTACTGGTGATTGGAATGCGAAAGTTGGAAACGAAGAAGGGTCAGTAGTTGGAAAATATGGCCTTGGTGATAGAAACAATGCCGGAGATCCAATGATAGATTTATGCAAGACCAACGACTTCTTCATTGCAAATACCTTCTTTCACCAGCATAAACGGCGAATATACACATGGACCTCACCAGATGGAACACACAGAAATCAAATTGACTACATCTGTGGAAAGAGACGATGGAAAAGCTCAATATCATCAGTGAGAACAAGGCCAGGGGCCGACTGTGGAACAGACCATCAATTGCTCATATGTAAGTTCAAGCTGAAACTGAAGAAAATCAGAGCAAGTCCACGAGAGCCAAAATACGACCTTGAGTATATCCCACCTGAATTTAGAGACCATCTGAAGAACAGATTTGATGCATTGAACACTAGTGACCGAAGACCAGACAAGTTGTGGAATGACATCAAGAGCATCATCCATGAAGAAAGCAAGAGGTCATTGAAAAGACAGGAAAGAAAGAAAAGACCAAGATGGGTGTCACAGGAGACTCTGAAACTTGCTCTTGAGCACTGAGCGGCTAAAGCAAAAGGAAGAATTGATGAAGTAAAAGAACTGAACAGAAGATTTCAAAGGGCCTCTAGAGAAGACAAAGTAAAGTATTATAATGACGTGGAAAGCGCTGGAGATGAAAAACCAAAAGGGAAGAACATGCTCGGGGTTTCTCAACCTGAGAGAACTGAAGAAAAAAATCAAGCCTCAAGTTGCAATAGTGAAGGATTCCATGGGGAAAATATTAAACGACACAGGGAGCATCAAAAGAAGATGGAAGGAATACACAGAGTCATTATAGCAAAAAGAATTAGTCGATGTTCAACCATTTCAAGAGGTGGCATATGATCAGCAACCGATGGTACTGAAGGAAGAAGTCCAAGCTGCTCTGAAGGCATTGGCAAGAAACAAGGGTCCAGGAATTGATGGAATATCAATTGAGATGTTTCAACGAACAGATGCAGTGCTGGACGTGCTCACTAGTCTATGCCAAGAAATATGGAAGATAGCTTCCTGGCCAACTGACTGGAAGAGATCCATATTTATGCCTATTTCTAAGAATGGTTATCCAGCCGAATGTAGAAATTATAGAACAATATCATTAATATCGCATGCAAGCAAAATTTGCTGAAGATCATTCAAAAATGGCTGCAACAGTATATCGACAGGGAACTGCCAGAAATTCAGGCCAGTTTCAGAAGAGGACGTGGAACCAGGGATATCATTGCTGATGTCAGATGGATCCTGGCTGAAAGCAGGGAATAGCAGAAGGATGTTTACGTGTGTTTTATTGACTGTGCAAAGGCATTCGACTGTGTGGATCATAACAAATTATGGATAGTACTGCGAAGAATGGGAATTCCAGAACACTTAATTGTGTTCATGAGGAACCTTTACATAGATCAAGAGGCAGTTGTTCAGACAGCACAAGGGGATGCTGATTGGTTTAAAGTCAGGAAAGGTGTGCGTCAGGGTTATATTCTTTCACCATACCTATTTAATCTGTATGCTGAGCAAATAATACAAGAAGCTGGACTATACGAAGAAGAATGGGGTATCAGAATTGGAGGAAGACTCATTGACAACCTGCGTTATGCAGATGACACAACCTTGCTTGCTGAAAGTGAAGAGGACATGAAGCACTTACTAATGAAGATCAAAGACCACAGCCTTCAGTATGGATTACACCTCAACATAAAGAAAATAAAAATCCTCACAACTAGGCCAATAAGCAACATCACCATAAACAGAGAAAAGATCGAAGTTGTCAAGGATTTCATTTTACTTGGATCCACAATCAAGAGCCATGGAAGCAGCAGTCAAGAAATCAAAAGATGCATTGCATTGGGCAAATCTGCTGCAAAGGACCTCTTCAAAGTGTTGAAGAGCAAAGATGTCACCTTGAAGGCTAAGGTGCGCCTGACGGAAGCCATGGTATTTTCAATCACATCATATGCATGTGAAAGCTGAACAATGAATAAGGAAGACCGAAGAAGAGTTGACGCCTTTGAATTGCGGTGTTGGAGAAGAATATTGAATGTACCATGGACTGCCAAAAGAAGGAACAAATCTGTCTTGGAAGAAGTGCGGCCAGAATGCTCCTTAGAGGCAAGGATGGCGAGACTGCGTCTTACATACTTTGGACATGTTGTCAGGAGGGATCAGTCCCTGGAGAAGGACATCATGCTTGGCAGAGTACAGGGTCAGCAGAAAAGAGGAAGACCCTCAATGAGGTGGATTGACACAGTGGCTGCAACAATGAGCTCGAGCATAACAAGGATTGTAAGGATGGCACAGGACTGGGCAGTGTTTCGTTCTGTTGTGCATAGGGTAGCTATGAGTCAGAACTGATTCGACATCACCTAACAACAGCAGGTCACCGGCTGTGACAATTGGGTGGATATTGATTTAAAAAAAAAAAAAAAAAAGACCAAGTCTGTTGCCACCGAGTTGATTCCAACTCATAGTGACTCTATAGGAGAGAGTAGAACTGCCCCATAGAGTTTCCAAGAAATGCCTGATGGCTTTGAACTGATTACCTTTTTGTTCGTGGCTGTAGCACTTAACTACTATGCCACCAGGGTTTCCAGTGATTGCTTTCATTAAAATGAACAACAATGGAAGAGAAGTAGGATGTGTTTTTTGAGGAAAGTAGAGACAAAGATCAGTGTTTTGACTCAATGAGTTTGAGGTGCTTGGAACTCTAGTGGATATGCTGAGTAGGAAGTTGACCACATGAAAATGGAGTTCAGAAGAATCTGGACTGGAGATGCCTTCAACACTGTTTCCTAGCCTTCAGACACGAACAGCCAATGCCTACTGGATGTCTCTTCTTGGGTATTTCAAAAGCACTGAAAATTTAGTAAATTCAATTCCTAACCCAAAATATGATTTAGCAAAATCTAGTTATCATCCATTGTTCCCCATTTTATCACTAAATAGCATTTCCAAACATCTAGTTCTACAAGCCAGAAATTAAGGAAAGTCTTTCCTGCAAGCTATCTCTGACATTTAGGAATTTCAAGAAACTCGAGGGTCATCATAGACACTCTCATTTTCTCTGCTGCCATGAGAGACAAATCTGTCAGTTTTGCCATCTAAACACTGCTAAAATCCATCTGATTTCTCCATCTCAACCTTCACTTCCTTAATATAATATCCTCCTAAATGGTCTCTTTGCATTTACTCTTTCTGCTTGCAATGTAATCTCCTAATTGAATCCAGAGTTATGTTTTGAAGACATGGATCTGATCATGTAGCTCTCATGCTTAAACATTCTATAATAATGGATTCCGTGGGATTTTAGGATAAAGATCTAATCCTTAAACTAGGCTGCAAATCTGCAAAATTGATTCTTTGCCCATTTCCTGATTTACCTTGTTGTACTCCCCCTTCTTTCATTCTAGCGCCAATGACCTATTTTTTTTATTCAAGTAAATTGCTGAATAGAATCTTAGTAAATGACTAAATAGAATTGTTATTTAGAAAAAATACAATATACTCAGTGAGTGTAAAAAAGTTTCTCTCATCTGGTAAGGATTTCTCTGAAGATGCTGTATTTGGACTGAGATCAGAAACAAGCAGAAGCTAACTTGTTGAAAGAAAGCATTGAAGGTTGAGGTGACAGCATGATAAAGGTTCTGAGACAATATGTAAAGGCCCTATGGAACAGAGCAGAACTTCCCCATAGAGTTTCCAAGAAGTAGCTGATGGATTCAAACTACTGACCTTTTGGTTATCAGCTAAAGCTCTTAACCACTTCACTATCAGGGCTCCGACACAATATATAAGACTTTTAATTTTTTGGCCACATACGGTGAATTACAGGTTATTTTTGTAATAGTACCTTAATTCCTTTGAAAGTTTATCTCCTTTCCCATACTGGCATCTGTAGGGAGTGTTGACCAAGATTCCATGCCTTCCCCTTGTCAGGGAATGTGTCTGTAATTCAAGCTACACCGATCACATGCTTTCTCCTTGAAATGTGAATTTTGAACAGAGTGCATGGTTATTTGATTGATACTAATGAACATATCTCTTTTGCTCAAATTGTGTCCATAGTACTAAACACAGTACGTGTCACAAACTGAAACCTCAATGTACAACTGACTAAATACGTAAATGAATTAGCTAAATAGATGCTATTTGATATCATGATAATGACTAAGTCTTTTAAGTAGTTTTTGTAGAATATGCATAGTATGGGAACATTTAAGGGGTGAACAATAAAAGAAAAATGCAGAAGAGCACTTAAGCCAGTAGGAAGAAACCAGGATTCTGGTGAGTCATGGAAGCTGCAGGAAGAGAATGTTACAAAAAAAATTGGTCACGCTACATCGCATAGATCAAAACAGCCAAGGATTGACAAAAAATGGTGCGATTGAGCAAAAAGAAGGTTATTAAAAACTTTGGGAGAAAATCTTGGAGACTTAATTGGAAAGACAAGAACCTAGACACAGAAAGTGTTTATTGTCTTCAACATGGTTAGTTTGGAAATGTCCACAGGAGACAAGGTAGCAGTTGGATAGTACCAAGAATTCTAGGAGTTTTTCTTTTGTTTATCACAGTTTTTTCATGCTACTCTTGTGAACCTATTTATGTTTAAATTTACAAGTAAAAATTTAGAATTGAAGGACAATTTAATGCCATAGGTAAGAGTCAGTTGACTGAGTGAGAACAGGAAGGGGAGGAAAGTCATTATTTTTAGACAGGAAGGAACACCTCTTTCATTCTGAGGAAGAATGGTTGTGGGTACAAACAAACATATAGGTTTAGAAATGAAAATTTGAGGGGGGTTTATCTCCTTGGTATCAGGAGACAAGATCATCTGGCCATTAAAGTAATCTAGGCAAAAAGATGCTGATGGAGTGGCATGGTGCCACTAATAATGGAGAGGAATGGAAAGATGGGAGAAAAAGTCTAGAAATTAAAATGACAGGTAGCATTGGATCCAGGCTTTGTGGGGCCTAAAATTTAATCATATTTTGCTTTTTTGTGAATGGAATACAAAATTACAAACACAAAAATACGTTTATGGCCTTGGGAGGTGCCTGTGTATATGTGTGTGTGTGTGTGTGTGTGTGTGTGTGTGTGTGGCGGCGGGGGAGGGGTGGGCATCCTGAAGTTTATGCTTTTTTCTTTAGCCTCACGGCAAATCTGCTTCTCACTATAGGACTTGATGAATTTGGTAGGAGTTGAATGCAATAGTTTGCATTTCTAGAGAAGAATGATCTAGCTGCATCATGGGTAATGGATTGGAGGTGAGATGTAGAAATGAGGAAATAAACAAAAGAAAGGAGAAAAAGAGAAAGAAGACTAAACATATGAAAGACAATGTTTTCCTCTCAAAAAACAAGCCTAATTGGCCATGTAATGAATTCCTTCATTGCCAAAGGCAAATTAACATTTTCAGTTTTTGCCAAAACCTAATAAATAATAGTCATGCCCCATTTTAAATCATGAGTACTGAATATTACTAGTTTATGATATCCATTTGCCTGGTGTCTCACCATAAAATAAATTTAATAGAACACCTTAAGGTGAATTCCGAAATGATGCAGAATAAATACACATGTGATGTCAATATTTTTTTTAAGGTATATTCAACATGAACAAGATTGTTTAGAAGTAACATGTGGCCTTATTTTTATCTATTTATTTTGAAATTGTGTTGGAATAATTGTAGATTCTTATGCAGTTATTAGAAATAATACAGAAATATTCTTGTATGCTTTTCCCAGTTCCCTGCAATGATAACATTTTATAAAACTATAGTCTAATATCACAATCAAAATATTGACATTGGCAAGAATCACTTTTTCTATCCAATTTTATTCATATCTCTCCAGTTCTATTTGTATTCGTGTGTGTGTGTGTATATTTGGTACTATTCAATTTTATCACCAGTGTAGGCTCATGTATCCACCACTATGGCAAAGGTACTGAATAGTTTCAACACTACGTGCACAATATATTTTAAAGTAAAATTATACAAACTATTTTACTTATCATACGAGGAAAATATATATATATATATATATTTTTTTTTTTTCCTTTTAGTTTTACTAAACAACCAAGTCATAAATTGGTGAACTTAAACAGCAGGAACTTCTGACATAGCACCATGCTTGACATCTTTATTTTATTTCACGCAATGAAATGTTAACTTCAAATAGTGGATACAAATCAGAAGTGAAAAGACTGGTTTCTAATATACGCCAACTGGTCAGAAAGTAAACCAAAAAAAAAAAAAAATCAAACCATTGCAGTCAAGTCAGTAATCGCCTGAGACACAGCACAACGGACATTGTACATGAGCTGATTCCTGATTATAATCATGTCTATGCATGGACATCTGGGGCCCGTGCAAGGTGATCTTTCCCGCTCTATTTAAAATCAAAACAACAACAATTAAAAAATAAAGTATGATTTCATAAAAAAGAGCTTTTATTTTTTATTACATTTATTTTTTATAACAGTGATGTATTTTACTAACAGAAACTTTTATGCAAAGTACATGCTTAAAGTATAAGCATTTAAGTTTCAGAGTAGCCAGAATATCCAAGAACACAGTAATATAAATATGTGAAGAGTTAGGTCATGTTGAAATGCAGCAAGATATATTTTGTAATTGCCAAGAATACATTTATATGAAGTGCATGTTTAAAGTGCAATTATTCACGTAACAGATTATTCAGAGTACGTTCTGAATAAATATGCAAATATATTTTGTACTTGTATTTTTAAAGGACCATTCTTTAAAAGAGAATTACTATTTGTATTTGCAATATTTTCTTTGATTTTATTATGGAAAATTTCAGAAAGAGAGAAAAAAAGTGGAATACCTCTACCATACTCTCTTCCACAAGAAAGTTTGTCCTATGGCAGAAATCCGACTCGCACTGAGTGAAGAAATCTGACTCTTCACTTCCCTTTTTGAGGTTCATAAGATAGCCTTTAGCATAGTTCAACCCCATGGACATTGCTATGGTGACTGTGGTCATCCCTGAAGCTGAAAAACTCCACGGAGACTGAAACATCGCTCTGACCAGATGACTATGGGCTCCATTTCCCAGCCTTAGATAGAGTGCTCAGGGCATCTATATGTCTTGGTAGGTTTTTTCTGTGGAAATGTGTTAGTTGTATTCATGTTCCCATTTAGTATCAGACATCATTGTGAATTAGCCAGAAGTTGGACATTGGAAATCCATATTTATGAAACAGATAAATAAATGTGTAACTATGAAAATATGAGGAAAAATAGAACTTATCTTGGAAATGACCACTTAGTGGCTAAAGATTGGATTGGAGACATTGAAACAACTCAGAAATTTTGATAATTGTGATGTGATTTTGTAAGAAACATCCTAAGTTGTAAGGAAATACACACATAAGTCTTTAGGGGTAACAGGACACCACGTCTACAACTTATTCTCAAAAGGTTCAGACAAAATAATGTATGTGTGTTTGTGTATGTATACGTGTGTGTTGGGGATCTTTGTGGGAGAGGATGATAATGTAAATGTTAACATTTGGGAAATCAGAATTTTTGAACTATTTTTTACAAATTTAACGTAAGCTTGGTTATTATGTCAAAATACAAAGTTAAAAAGATAAAATAAAACAACTGGAAAACCAAATGATAGTTTTTTTTCTTTCATGTTGTAGGGGTTATTTTTGGTGGTGCTAGGGGTAGGACTTGTGGGATGAAAGGGGAACGCTTGGATATATGTTCCTTCAGGGAATAGACATACAAGAAACAAACAAGATCTAACTAAAAACCAATGAGGCAGATTAAAATTAAAATTGATCTCAAATGATGCTAATGTTATCTTTCTTTTTTGACCCCACTGCCACTCTTACCATGGTTTGAATCCTAATATCTTATCTGGAATTGGCCTAACGGTCTCCTATAGATATTCCTGTTGCCACATCTACTAGTGTTTACATTAATATTATAAATCATCGGGTTTCAGAATATTTCTATATCTCTTCGCAATTGCACAAGATTTAAGCATCTAAATCTAACCATTCTGGTGGCGTAGTGGTTAAGAGCTATGGCTGCTAACCAAAAGATTGGCAGTCCGAATCCACCAGGCACTCCTTGGGAACTCTATGGGGCAGTTCTACTCTGTCCTATAGGGTCACTATGAGTCAGAATCAACTGGATGGCAACAAGTTTGTTTGTTTGTTTTAAGTGTCTAGAGTTAGAGAATGAGTCTTATTTAACCTTATATTCACGAAAGATAAAGATCTAACTAAAAGGCAGAGTGATTTATTAAATTGTGCTAATTTGGCTAGAAATCACACAAAGTAGGAAATTATTAACTTGCAGGGATTTTATAAATTATTAGTAAAAATATGATCACAGCACAAAACATCAGAGAAACTATACACTCATTTTGTGCTTCATTAATAAGAAATCTGAAGTTAAAAGAGCTTTGGAGATTAACTTCATTGAAAAATGCCATACACTCAATTGGTTGCTTCTTGGTATACTGCCAAAATCAGAATCCTGGAATGGAAGGACCATCAGTCTGAACCCATTTGTTTTCTCTCTTTTAGAAAAAGTACATTAGTAAATTTCTTATAGTATTTGTTTAGATCAAAATTTCAAAACAGCTGAAGAATATGAACATGCGTAGAGAGAAAACAAACATATAAAGGGGAAACTAGAAGTTTCCCCATGTTCTAACCATTTGCAAGAATGAGATAAAAGAATAGTATGAAAAATGAACACCAGCTAAGACAAACTTTAAAATACATCCCCTTATAAGAATATGTATGTTGTTGATGTTGTTAGGTGCCACTGAGTCTGTTCCAACTCATAGCAACTCTTAAGTACAACCGAGGGGAGCAATGCCAGGTCCTGCATCTTCTGCACAATAGTGGTTACGCTTGAGCCCCTTGTTGCAGCCACTGCATCAAACCATCTTACTGAGGGTCTTCCTCTTTTTTGCTGACTCTCTACTTTGTCAAGCATGAAGTCCTTCTCCAGAGACTGTTCCCTTCTGATAACACATCTAAGGTAGGTGAGATGAAGTCTCACCATCCTTGCTTCCAAGGAGCATTCCAGCAGTACTTCTTCCAAGACAGGCTTACTTGTGCTTCTGCCACTTCATGGTATGTATAATACTATTCACCAACACCATAACTCAAAGGCATCAATTGGACTTTGCTCTTGTTCAGCTTTTACATGCATATTAGGTGATTAAAAATACCATGATGTGGCCAGAGGCACCTTAGTCCTCAAAGTGACATCTTTGCATTTTAGCATTTTAAAGAGGTCTTTTGCAGCAGATTTGCCCAAGGCAAATTGCAAATGCATACTTTGATTTCTTGACTACTGCTTCCATGGGCGTTGATTGTGAATGCAAGTAAAATGGAATTCTTGACAATTTCAATATTTTCTCTGTTTAGCATGATGTTGTTTATTGGTCCAGTTGTGAGGATTTTTGTTTTTTTTTTATATTGAGGTTTAATCCACCCTGAAGGCTGTGGTCTTTGATCTTCATCAGTAAGTGCTTCAAGTCCTCTTCACTTTCAGCAAGCAAGGTTGTGCCACCTGCATAATGCAAATTGTTAATGAGTCTTCCTCCAATCCTGATGCCCATTCTTCTTCATGTAGTCCAGTTTCTTGGATTATTTGTTCAGCATACAGACTGAATAAGTATGGTGAAAGGATACAGCCCCGATGCACACCTTTCTGATTTTAAACCATGCAGTTTCCCCTTGTCCTGTTTGAACAACTGCTTCTTATTCCATGTACAGGTTCTTCATGAGCACAATTAGGTGTTCTGCAATTCCCATTCTTCACAATGTTGTCCATAATTTGTTATGATCCACACAGTCCAGTGCCTTTGCATAGTCAATAAAACACAGGTAAACATCTTTTTGGTATTCTCTGCTTTCAGCCAGGGTCCATCTGATGTCAGCAATGATATCCCTCTTTTCACATCTTCTTCTGAATCTGGCTTGAACTTCTGGCAGTTCCCTATTGATGTACTGCTGCAACCTCTTTTGAATGATCTTTAGCAAAATTTTACTTATATGTGATACTAATGATATTGTTCAATAATTTCCACATTCTATTGGAAAACCTTTATTGGAAATGGATACAAGTATGGATGTCTTCTAGTGGGTTGGCCAGAAAAAAACTGTCTTCTGAATTTCTTGACAAGGATGAGTGAACAACTGCAGTGCTGCATCTGTTTGTTGAAACTTATCAGTTGGTATTCCATCAATTCCTAGAGCCATGTTTTTTGCCATTGCCTGCAGTGCAGCTTGGATTTCTTCCTTCAGCGTCATCGGTTCTTAGTCATATGCTACCTCCTGAAATGGTTGAACGTTGACCAATTATTTTTGATACAGTGACTCTGTATATTTCTTCCATCTTCTTTTGATGCTTCCTGGGTCTTTCAATATTTTTCCCATAGAATCCTTCAATATTGGAATGTGTGGTTGAATTTTCTCTTCAGTTCTTTCAGCTTGAGAAATGCTGATCATGTTCTTCCTTTTTGATTTTCTATCGCCAGTTCTTTACACATTTTTTTATAGTACTTTCTTTGTCTTCTCAAGCTGCTTTTGAAATCTTCTGTTCAGCTCTTTTACTTCATCATTTCTTCCATTAGCTTTACCTGCTCTACATTGAAAGAGCAAGTTTCAGAGTCTCCTCTGACATCCATTTTTGTCTTTTGTTTATTTCCTGTCTTTTCAATGACCTTTTGCTTTTTTCATGTATGACGTCCTTGATGTCATTCCACAACTTGTCTGGTCTTCAATCATTTGTGTTCAATGTGCCAAATCTACTTTTGAGATGATCTCTAAATTCAGGCGGGATGTATTCAAGGTTGTTCTGAACTTTAATTTTCTTCAGCTTCAATATAAGCAATTGATATCCTGTTCTGCAATTAGCCCCTGATTTTTATTGAGCTTCTCACCTGTCTCTCTCCACACATGTAGTCAATTTGATTCCAGTATATTCCATCTAACATGTTCTATGTGTACAGTTGCAGTTTATGTTGTTCAAAAAAAGTATTTGCAATGAAGAAGTAATTCGTACTGCAAAATTCTCTCATGTGATCTCAAGCTTTGTTTCTATCACCAAGGCTTATTTTCCAACTATAGATCCTTCTTCTTTTTTTTGTACTTTCCAATTCCAGTCTTTATTGCATGTTTGACCAATTTTAGACTGCAGAAGTTGGTAAAAGTCTTCCATTTCCTCATCTTTGGCATTAGTGGTTGGTGTTTAAATTTGAATAATAGTCATATTAACTAGTCTTCCTTGTAGGTATATGGATATTACCCAATCACTGACAGTGTTGTACTTTAGGATGGGTCTTGAAATGTTCTTTTTGACTATGAATGTGAGGCTATTCCTCTTCAATTTGTCATTTCTGGCATAATAGATGATAAAATTGTCATTTTCAAAACCTCCAATATCAGGCCATTTCAGCTCACTAATGCTGAACTTAACAGGGAATATACATACATACATACGTAAATACGGAAACACTAGTGGTACAGTGGTTAAGAGCTATGGCTGCTAACCAAAAGGTCAGCAGTTGGAATCCACCAGGTGCTCCTTGGAAATCGTATGGGCAGTTTTACTCTGTCTTATAGGTTCACTATGAGTCAGAACTGACTTGATGGCAACAGGTAGTCGTATGCATAAATACACACTCACACACATGATATTTTGATATTATAAAAAACAGCAGCATGTAGTGGACAGTATATTGCAAAGGAACTAAAAATATCCAGATTATAAACATGGCTCTACCTCTTATTAGAAGCCCTGGTGGTGCAGTGGTTGAGCACTTGGCTACTAATCAAAAGGTTGGAGGTTCAAACCCACCAACAGCTCCAAGGGAGGAAAATTTGGTGATTTGCTTCCATAAATATTACAGCATAGAAAACCCTGTGGGGCACTCCTACTCTCATATGAGTTGGCATGAGTCAAAATGGATTCAGTGATACACAACAGCAACCTCTAATCTATAGTGTTTCTTTGGACAAGTGATTTAACTCCTTTGAGTTTTCAGTGTTTTCTTAAAACTGAAGCTGAAATGTACATCTTGGATAAATCAAATCTGTAAAACAATGGTAGACTTTTTCAAATGAATCACATGTTGGAACAGGGATAATAGTTTCTGGGGAATGAAATGAGGTAACCCATAAATTTTTTCTTGAACTCATGAAAATCCATGTTAACACAAAATAATTTATTTAAAAATAAGAGCTATCAAAATAGGAAACACAGCACATCAATATATTTGTAATTAAATGTTGACATACTGGAAGACAAACTATCTTGTAGGTTGTCTGTAGACAAAATGCAGGTGTCAATGCAGAATCCAATCCCTGATCTTCTGATCTTAAAGAATTTATTCCAAAGCCATAAAAAGGTAAGCTACATATTTACTTTGCCAGTTCCGTGAGACTCAGACTTAGGTGGATTGTGTTCCAACTACATTTGATACAGTCCTTAAAAATTTTAGAGGAAAGAGCATGTAGACATAGTGGGGAGGTTTGGATTAAAATCCATTATTATCCTAGAAAGTCCTCTGTAGAATGGAAATTCATTCAGGTCAATTGTGTCCAGTGCAGCCTCCTGAAAACTAGTTTGTTTTCATAGCAGACTTGAAGCAAGGGAAAGTTTTTTTTCTAAGTTTGTTTGAATTCACATGGAGCAAAAACAACAACAAACAGAAACTAGTATTGTGTCAGTCATAGGAGTGAGTTTCATCAAATGCTTAACTTTATTTTTTTAAACTGTGCTTACTCTCAGGTTGTCTATTATATTAACACATAATTTTACCCTTCTTAGGTCCCCCAGAAAGCAATAATGATAATAATAATAATATCTAGTGTCATCTATACAGTATTTCCCATGCAGGAGTCCCTGGGTGACACAAATGATTAAGAACTCAACTAATAATCAAAAGTTGGTAATCTGATGCTGAAAGGTAACAACCTTGAAAACACTTTAGATCAGTTCTACTCTGCACACATGGGGTTGCCATGGATCAGAATCAACTCCATGGCCACTAACAACAAGAGGCTACGTACTAAATGCAAAATGGGAAAATTTTGTTTAGTTTTCCAGCAGCCCAGTTGAGTTAGCTGCCTTAAGGAAAGTAAAGTTACAGGGAGGAGAGAAACTTGACCAATATTGTAGGATAATAAATGCTGGAAACAATTTGAACCAGGGAGTTAAATTCTAGAACCTTTCCATTTCGCACTGTCACTCTTCTCCTGCCCTTGGGTAGATAAATAGGTTTCGTACAAGATTTGAGATCACTTTTTTACTACTACTAATTTCAGCAATGATTCAGACATTAGACTTATGATCTGTGTCATTTTGTGAAAACTTTGCATATTTAAATATTGCCTCAGATCTGAGATCAAACTTTGTTAAATAATTTTATCTCATTTCTTGAATAGAATTATCTCTTTAGTAAAAAAAAAAAAAAAAAAAAAAAATGGGGCACAAGAGAAAGTTATCACGCTTCCATATGTAGGGCAGTTTGCTTTATCTAAAAAATTTATTGCCATTAAGTCAATTCTGACTCATAGTGGCCCTATAGGACAGAGAAGAACTGCCCCATTGGATTTCCAAGGAGCAGCTGGTAGACCCGAACTGCCAACCTATTGAGGAGCAGCTGTAGCTCTTAACCACTGTGGCACCAGGGCTTTTTGCTTTACCTAGAGATTTTGAATACACATGGAAAAAACAAAAACAAAAATGATTATTAAGTTAAGATGTTATTTAATGAATCTTGATTATAAATAGGATTTACGATTCTGATAATTTTGTAAAATCATGCAGCCACAATTGGATTAAAAATTTTTCCTTCTGTAAAGAGTATCATTAAATATCCATAAAATTAATCATAAATCTTATCTAAAATATCCAAAGACAACATGCTCTTTCCCTTCAGGTTTCAATGTTTTAATCAAGATGACCGAGTTAGACTCAATTTTTCCATTTTTTAACTGTGCTCTAACAGACTCTTTCTAGTTCCACAGGAATTCCATTTATACCACTGTATTATGGAGATTTCAATGAATCACCTAAAAATACTACTAATTTTCATTTATTGCATGCCTGCTAGCTCTTGAACTCAGTTAAAACTTGGAAATCACTCTTCTAAAATGCCACCCAAAAAATCCCCAAAACAAACCCATTGCCGAGTTGACAGAGTTGTTGCTTTTTATTTTTATTTTTTCGTTTTGTTGTTGTTTTTTCCAATTATACTAGAGCTCATCATAGTTTTATTGTTTGTAAAGTTTCATCATGAAAAGTGTTTACTGGTTATCTACTAGCATTTTTAAATGGCACAGTGGTAATCAGCCCTCAAAGGACTGTGTCTAAGGTTAGCTGAAAAACCCAGCAGCCTAATTAGCATCGCAAATCACCACCCAGCCATCTGTTGTCTCTCCGCAAAGCAGAAGAAAGTGTAAATGTCTAGGAAATAGGGGCTTTGTGTGAGAAGGCCACACTTTTTTTTTTTTTTTTCTTGTTTTCTCTCTATAGCATTTGTAGTCGCACTGACGATACAGATAATAAAAAGTTTTCCTTTCTGATATCCTTCTATTGTTGTGAAGTGTGTACGAGGAAATGTGTCAGGGACAGCAAAGTCACAGGATCATAACATGCACATATCAATTAGTCTGTTTGTAAAGATCAAAAAGACAATGCAAAGTAGATGGACAAATAGAATTTCACTCTCTGCTGCTACCCATCTGACATCTTATACTGCCGTAAACTCATAGAAATGGTACATTTTTTCAAATAGGTGAACTATTCTGTTACCAGATTTGAAAGCCACACAACTCTATTTTACTAGTAACTATTTTTTTTTTTATTTTTCACACACAATTCAGTTTATATCAAAACAATCTTTGTTTTAATACAAAACAAGTGGGTGGTGGTGTAATGCTCTGGCTGTTTGAAAAAATTAGGTTTTTTTTTTCTCCTTCTTTGTTCCCAATGTTCCTCCTCTTTGTCTTGCAGGTTTCTTTGATAAAGCAAACCTAAACTTTAACTATGACTGTACTACTGGAACCCTGGTGGCCTAGTGATTAAGAGCCCAGCTGCTAACCAAAAGATTGACTGGTTCAAATCCACCAGCTGCTCCTTAAAAATCCTATGGGGCAGTCCTACTCTGTCCTGTAAGATCTCTATGACACGGAATCAACCGGACAGCAACAGATTCGATTTTTTGTTTTGTTTTGTTTTTCGTTTAAGAGGGCATTGGTAAAGCAAGTTAGAGAGTAGTATTCCAAAGAGCTTACACTGACAAGAAAATAAAATTTAAACCTCTCTCACCCTTCCTAATTCTCATTCCACAAAGGCAACTACTCTGAGCACCAAAACAATTTCTGAACATTCTGTGATATATTACAAGAGAGTACTATGCCTTTAACTAGAAAATAAGATAGTTTTAATTTAAATTTCTTTCAGCCACATCACAAATATTAACCAACTACCCAATCAACCAATCATAAACTATTTCAGATGATACAGATTTTTCCAGGGAATTACATTCAAATAGGAGCCCTGGAGGCACAATGGTTAAGAACTCGGCTGCTAACCAAAAGATTGATAATTCAAATCCATCAGTCACTCCTTGGAAACGCTGTGGGGCAGGCAGCTCTACTCTGTCCTATAGGGTTGCTATGAGTCAGAATCAACTCAAGGCAATATGTCTGTTATATATAAATAATCCTGGAAATCAAGCTATTATAGAACAGCTGTTACATAACTTACAAGGGATCTTGTTTACATGAATTGCATAACAATGACACATGATAATAAATTACAAACGATAAGACTTTGCAAGAATGAAAATATAATGTTTTTATTCAAAATTATAATACTGCATTGATAAAAATATTCTATGTGTTTTAACTACTACTGACTTTCATTTTTATTATTCTGCACCAAACAAAACATAAAAATAAACGTTGCAGTATATTTTTTTATTTCTGGTTCTCTTACTCCCTCAAGAGGAGATTATTGAATACCTACTATATTCTAAGCAATATCTTATAGATCCTTTTTCCAGTTGCATCTAGTCATCTTTGACTCATGGTGATCCCAAGTGTGTCAGAGTAGAATTGTACTTCAAAGAGCATTCAGTGTCAGAACTTTTGGAAGTTGATCTCCAGCCCTTTCTTCCCAGAGCCTCTAGGTGGACTCAAACCTCCAACCTTTTGGTTAGCAGCTAAGCACATAAAACATTTGCAACACCCAGGAGCTCCTCTAGGCATAGACACGTAGCATACATTTATACTTCCCACCCTTAAGGAGGATAATGTCTAGCGTGTGAGAGAGATGCTAATCAAATAATGAAAATATGGAAAGAAAAACACAAAAATCTACGTGAATACATGATAGAATCTGGCCTCCCCTTGGGGGAGGGTCTGATGAAGAACCCTGAGAAAGCAACTGTGGGGTTTATATTAAATTTTCGCAAAGTGTTTAGTCATTCTCCTTGGTTGCTTGATTTCCAATCATTTCAGGAGGCAGAATATGATCAAGAACCAATGGTATTGAAGGAAGAAATCCAAGCTGCACTGAAGGCATTGACCTAAAACAAGGCTTCAGGAATTGACAGAATACAAATTGAGATGTTTCAACAAATGGATGCAGCACTGGATATGCTCACTCCTTTTTTTTTTTATGCCAAGAAATTTGGAAGACAGCTATCTGGTCAACTGACTTGAAGGGAGCCATATTTATGCCCATTCCAAAGAAAAATGATCCAACAGAATGTGGATATTATCGAAAAATATCATTCATATCACACACTAGTAAAATTTTGCTGACAATAATTCAAAAGCATTTGCAGGAGTACATCCGGAGGGAACTGCTCAAAATTCAAGCCAATCTCAGAACAAGACATAGAATAAGGGATAACATCACTGGATGGATCTCAATTGAAAGCAGAGAATGCCAGAAAAATGTTTACCTGTGTTTCACTGACTATACAAATGTATTCAGGACTGTGTGGATCATAACAAATTATGGATAACATTAAGAAGACTGGGAATTCCAGAACACTTAGTTGTGCTCATGAGGAACCTGTACATAGAGGCAGTTGTTTGAATAGAACAGAGGGACACTGCATGGTTTAAAATCAGGAAAGGTGTGCATCAGGGTATCCTTTCACCATACTTATTAAAATTGTTTGCTGAGCAAATAATCCGAGAAGCTGGACTATATTGAAGAAGAACGTGGCATCAGGTTCAAAGGAAGGCTCATTAACAAATTGCAATATCCAGATGACACAACTTTGCTTACTGAAAGTGAAGAGGACTTGAAGCATTTAGTGATAAAGATGAAAGAACACATCATTCACTATGGATTGTACCTCAACATAACAAAAACAAAAACCCTCACAACTGGACCAATGAGCAACATCGTGATAAATGGAGAAAATATTGAAGTTGCCAAGGATTTCATTTTACTTGGATCCACAATCAACGCCCATGGAAGCATCAGTCAAGAAGTCAAACAACATATTGTACTGGGCAAAGATGTTACTCTGAGGACTAAGGTGTGCCTGACCAAAGCCATGGTGTTTTCAGTCCCTTCATATGCATGCAAAAGCTGGATAATGAATAAGGAAGACCAAAGAAGAAATGATGCCTTTGGATTACAGTATTGGCAAAGAATATCGAATATACTGTGGATTGCCAGTAGAACGGATAAATCTGTCTTGGAGGGAGCACAGCCTTATAAATGAGGATAGGGAGACTTCGTTTTATTTACTTTGTACATGTTATCAGGAAGGACCAGTCCCTGGAGAAGGACATCAAACTTGGTAAAGGGCCATCAAAAGAGAAGACCTTCCAGGAGATGGATTGACACAGTGGCTGCAAGCATCGGCTTAAGTATAGCAATGATTGTGAGGATGGTGCAGGACCTGACAGTGTTTAGTTCTGTTTTACATAGGGTCTTTATCAGTTGAAACTGACTCAATGGCACCCAACAAAAACAACACTATTTTTCCTTAGAGACAACCCTAGGAATTTCCTGAGTGACAGAGGAATCAGTATTTTCTAAGACCTCCTGACCTTTGAGGGTTTATGCAAATAGCGGGGACTGGACTGACCAGAAAGACTACCAGGAGACCTTATATCAGCAAAGCTGGAGGTGGCAAGCATGATTCAATCAATCGAGCCTACGTAATGAAGCCTCAATCATGACTACATAATTTAGCAATTAAAGGCTGTGGAGGTGGAAGCTCCATGGACTTCCTTGTTGGTGAAAGATATCCATGCAGGTGGGAAGGTAGGACTTCCCTTGGTACATGAAAGCTACATGTTGGAAACCCTCTCAGACCTCACTCTATGCATCTTCTCATTTGTATCCTTTTTTTTTTTTTGTATAATAAAGCTGTAATATAAGTATAGCCCTTACTACAAGTTCTGTGAGTCATCCTAGTGAATTATCAAAACCGAGACAATAGTGGAAGCCAGCAGATCAGAAGTGAGGGAAGCTGGGAATCCCTGAATTTACGGCTGGTCTCATGAGCAGGTAGCAGGTCAGAAGTAAGGGAGCCCAGGGGATTCCCCAAGCCTGCTGCTATCATCCTGAATGGGTAGTGAGAAAACCCTGAGTTTGTAGCTGATCACAAGTGAGGGCAACATGTGAACTCCCAAAATTCTGGCTGGCATCTGAAGTCTTAAGCCTAATTGTCAGTCTAGAGAACTGTGTCATTTAACTTGTGAGGTCTGACCTAGCTCTGGACGGTCAGGGTCAGAGGAAGGATGTGGCAGCTGGTGTGAGAAGTAAAAAGCGACAATTTGTTACACCCTCATAGTTGGTGTCAGAAAAAGTAGATATTTGATATTTAATTCAGACATCTGCAACCCTTAACATAAAATCTGAAGGATGAGAAAGAATTAACTGAACAAATAGGAGAGAAAGATGTCTATGAGTATAACTCACACATGCGAGTGTTCTGTGTTTTTAAGATGTACAGCATATTTGAGGAACTGAAAGAAGACCAAAGAAAGGAGAGAAGAGTGTTGCAACGTGGAGCTGAAAATGCAGTTAAGGAGCAGTTCATACAAGGCATTGGTCTCATTTCTAAAATATTGGTAAACCACTAAATGGTTTTATACCATGAAGTAATATGACTAGATGTATGTTTTGAGAAGAACACTGTAGCTATACTGAAGAAAGAAACCCAGTAAATGTAATGATCTGGTTTAGAGGCTACTGTGGTAGTCTTGGTGGTATAGTTGTTAACTGTTTGGCTGCTAACCAAAAGATCGGCAGTTCAAATTCACCAGCTGTTCCTTGGAAACCCTATGGGGCAGTTCTACTCTTCCTCTAAGGTCACTATGAGTCGAAATTGACTCTATGGGAACTGGTTTCTTTCTTTGTTTTTTTTTTGTGGTAGTCTGAAAAGAGATAATATCTAATTAGGGTGAGTTGGGAGTGGTGGATAAAGCCTTGTGAATAGAATCGAGAAGTTACTTTATAGTACTTAATGACTTTTCACTTGCTTTATGACCTTTTCAATTATATAACTTTGTGGAAGATTAGGTTCTCTCTCTATAAAATCAGGAATATTAATCACCATTTAGATGTATTAGATTGATAGATCCATCATTAAATTATTGTAGATGACCTTATGGGCTTATTTCCTCTTTATTCCAAAAACACTGTGCTAGTCATTAGTGCCAATGTTTCTGTTTCTCCACCCTTCAGGCACATGGTATGCTTGCCCACTCTATTGATATTAAGCATGGACATGTGACTTGCATTGACTAATGACAAGACTAGGGAGAGGGAACAGGCACAGCATATTTGAGCATGTCACAATTGAACTGAATTTTACAATGTGAATATAAGTTATCTGGACACAATTTAGGAAAAAGGTCTGATATAAATGAAAATAATTTTTCACAATTATCAAGAGAATTTTTTATGGAATTTACAAGTTGATTCCCAAATTCGTAAAAAAGAAATTCTGTGAGGATAAGCCATATAAGTTTGAAAAAAAAAAAGTATATAAAAAAAAAACTATGTTCATGAAAAGAATTGTTACTGTTGTAGATGTTGAATCTCTCCAAATAACAACAAAAGGAATTAGACATAATTTCATCCAATTTTTTTTTTTGTGTGTGTGGGGGGGATAAACTAGTTCTAAATTTTATAATTAATATAAATCTCACAAAATAGTCTAAGCAATTCTAATATTAAAAAAAGGAGAAAACATTTTCCTACCATTTTTCAAGACCTATTCCAAGATACAGTAACTGAAATTGAATACTAATTTTTCAGGAATGAAAAAGAGATCAATGGAACAAATTGAAATCCAAGAGACAAACCCAAGGATGGGACCTTGGATTCTTAGAGAGATCACTACAAATTAGTAGGGGAAGGCTGTATTAAATAAATAATATTGGAACAATTGGTTAAAAAAAAAATTGGAACAATTGGTTAGCAACTCAAAAAAAAAAAGGCTTAGATGTCCTACATACTACACAATATGAAATAAAGACCTAACTCAATAATTTTAAATATTAAAACTAAACTGCTAAACTATAAAAATGTTATAAAATAATTTAACAGATTAGTTTTATGTCATTAGACAACTAAGATCTTAAATGAGATTAAAAAATTAAAAGACAAAATAATTATGATGAATAAACTATACATATATGTGTATGATTTATATGTATATATATTTTTGTTGTTGTTGTTACGTTCCCTCGAGTCAGTTCTGACTCATAGCCACCCTATGCACAACAGAACGAAATACTGACCGGTCCTGCGCCATCCTTACAATCGTTGTTATGCTCGAGCTCATTGTTGCAACTACTGTGTCAATCCACCTCATTGAGGGTCTTCCTCTTTTCCGCTGACCCTGTACTCTGCCAAGCATGATGTCCTTCTCAAGGGACTGAACCCTCCTGACAACATGTCCAAAGTATATAAGATGCAGTCTCGCCACCCTTGCCTCTAAGGAGCATTCTGGTCGCACTTCTTCCAAGACAGATTTGTCCTTCTTTTGGCAGTCAACGGTATATTCAATATTCTTCACCGACACCACAATTCAAAGGCGTCAACTCTTCTTCTGTCTTCCTTATTCATTGTCCAGCTTTCAAATGCATATGATGCGATTGAAAATACCATGGCTTGGGTCAGGTGCACCTTAGTCTTCAGGGTGACATCTTTGCTCTTCAACGCTTTGAAGAGGTCCTTTGCAGCAGATTTGCCCAATGCAATGAGTCTTTTCATTTCTTGACTGCTGCTTCCATGGCTGCTGATTGTGGATCCAAGTAAAACGAAATCCTTGACAACTTCAATCTTTTCTCTGTTTATCATGATGTTGCTCGTTGGTCCAGTTGTGAGGATTTTTGTTTTCTTTACATTGAGGTGTAATCCATACTGAAGGCTGTGGTCTTTGATCTTCTATATATATATATATATATATATATATTCAATGTATATTTGTACGTATATATATATAAACTATACAAATTCCAAAACAAAGTAAAAGACAGACAGACAGAGAGTAAATAAGTACAATACACATCAAGGGCAAAGGAAGAATATTAGATTACTTTTTAAATTTACAAATTAATAACAGATTATCAACCTACATAAAAATATTCCATGGATTGTATTAAGTTTATGTTAATAGTGATGGAATAATATGGAAAATGATAGTGATAACATTTGCTTAACCTGGAAAATGTAATTCATGTCACTGAATTATACATATAGAAACATTTGCAAATGTTTTGTTGTGCATATTTTCACCACAATTAAAAAAAAAAAAAAGTGGTCCATGGATAAAAGCTGGAAATTCGGCTAACAGAAAAAGCTATACATATGGCCAATTAAAAAATAAAAAGATAATTAACCTTAAACTAATTAGATAAATGCAGATTAAAAACATACAATTCTGTTCATGCATCAGAAATCAAGTTTCTCAATAATGAAAAGGTATGATATTATTTATAAAAAATATTTTCTGTAATTATATGTATATGTGTGTCGGCAGTTCGAATCCGCCAGGCGCTCCTCAGAAACTCTGTGGGGCAGTTCTACTCTGTCCTATAGGGTCGCTATGAGTCGGGATTGACTGGACGGCACTGGGTCTGGGTGGGATGTAAATATATAGAAAAAACGTTGGGAAGGATCTTCAATTAACTGCTAACCTAGTTTCAGAAAGAAGAAAGCCACAATGAGGCCGTGGTGAATAAAATGAGATCTTAACCTTATCAATAACCTTAACCTTATCTTAATTGTTTCAAGGAGATTATATTCAGGCTACATTTATATAATTATAAACGAATTTTTATATAAAGAGCTAAGAGGCAAAGTGTTTCTAAATACCGAACAACTATTTATTAACTTTCTTTCCTTGGACAAAATTTTTAACATTTTTCAATTTAAACATCCTTGTTTGAATAATAGGAAAGTAATACACAGACTGTTCTAAGAAGTCAGATTGTACATGGATATACAACTACTTAGAAAAACATAAAACTCTAAACAGATAATATTAGTTGTCTCAAATTTTTTTTCTTAAATTTTGATAAAATAAGGAATATATTTTATGCATTATCATATTGATTATAATTATTGTATTTGCAATAAATATGAATCTGTTGATCACTTTCTTCTCTTTGAGATTTCTATTAGCAAAGAATAAATTACTTAATTTGTTCACATTATGATTATTTCATTTGAATTCCTTTGTGCTTTTACTCATATTTTGTACCACCTCATTACCATTATGTTTTAAGTTAATTCATGGAGCATCATTAATCATTATCTAGTTAAGCTTTGGAAAAGAGCTTATTTTACCATTCCTTATTTTTTTTTTTATGATTAATGCTGTTCTGTAAGAAGGAATTAAATTTATCAGGGAGAAATCATGAATGTCTAAAATTAAATTTTTATTTGAAGTAGTTTTTAAAAATTATAAAGTGCACAGGAAATGTAAGATAACATTTTTTAATGCCAAAAGAATCAAATATGTTGTTCTTTTAAAATTAATGCAAAAATTATGCATACATTTAAGAAATGCTCATGTTATATTAAAGAAGCATACTATTACCAATATTTTTAAAGATTATTGAGAGGTAAACAAAGGAATTCACAGACCTAAATAGACTTTTGAACTGCTTCCACTGATTCCAGTATGTCAGGTCGTAATTTTAACTGCCTTTGTGAATACAACAGACAGAAAGAGCAAAGCTCTTTTTTTTTTTAAATTGTGGTTTAAGTGAAAGTTTACAAATCAAGTCAGTCGCTCATACAAAACCTTATGTACAGCTTGCTGTGTACTCCTAGCTGGTCTCCACCTAATGAGACAGCACACTCCTCCTCTCCACCCTGTATTCCCTTGTCTATTCAGCCAGCTCCTGTCCCCCTCTGCCTTCTCATCTCGCCTCCAGACAGGAGCTGACTACATAGTCTCATGTACCTACTTGAGCCAAGAAACTCACTCTTCACCGGTATCATTTTCTGTCTTATAGTCCAGTCCAATCCCTGTCTGAAGATTTGGCTTTGGGAATGGTTCCAGTCTTGGGCTAACAGAAGGCCTGGGGACCATGGCCTCCAGGGTCCTTTTATTTTCAGTCAGACCATTCAGTCTAGTCTTTCTATGAGAATTTGAGGTCTGCATCCCACTGTTCTCCTGCTCCATCACGGATCCTCTGTTGTGTTCCCTGTCAGAGCAGTCATTAGTTGTATGCAGGCACCATCTAGTTCTTCTGGTCTCAGGCTGATGTAGTCTCTGGTTTATGTGGCCCTTTCTGTCTCTTGGGTTCATAATTACCTCGTGTCTTTGGTATTCATTTTCCTTTGCTCCAGGTGGGTTGAGACCAATCAATGCATCTCAGATGGCCACTTGCTAGCAGTTAAGGCCCAAGACTCCACTCACAAAAGTGGGTTGCAGAATGTTTTCTGAATACATTTCGTTATGCCAATTCACCTAGATGTCCCCTGAAACCATGGTCCCTAGATCCCTGCTCCTGCTACTCTCTCTGGCCTTCTAAGTGTTCAGTTGTATTCAGAAAACTTCTTTTCTTTTGGTTTAGTCCAGTTGTGCTGACTTCTCCTGTATTGTGTGCTGTCTTTCCCTTCACCTAAAATAGTTCTTGTTTACTAATTAGTGAATACCTCTCTCCCTCCCTTCCTACCTTCATAACCATCAAAGAATATTTTCTTCTCTGTTTAAACTATTTCTTGAGTTCTTATTAATAGTGGTCTCATACAATATTTGTCCTTTTCCAACTGACTAATCCCTCAGCATAATGCCTCCCAGGTTCATCATGTTACAAGATGTTTCACAGATTCATCGTTGTTCTTTATCTTTGCACAGTATTCCATTGTGTGAATATACTATAATTTGTTTAGCCATTCATCTGTTGATGGGCACCTTGGTTGCTTCTTTTTGCTATTGTAAACAGTGCTGCAATGAACATGGATGTGCATATATATATTCATGCGAAGGCTTTTATTTCTCTGAGATATATTTCTAGGAATGGGGATTGCTAGATCGTATGGTAGTTCTATTTCTAGCTTTTTAAGGAAGCGCCAGATTTCCAAAGTGGTTGTACCATTTTACATTCCCACCAGCAGTGTATAAGTGTTCCAGTCTCTCCACAGCCTCTCCAACATTTATTATTTTGTGTTTTTTGGATTAATGCCAGCCTTGTTGGAGTGAGATGGAATCTCATTGTAGTTTTGATTTGCATTTCTCTAGTGGCTAATGATCATGAGCATTTCCTCATGTGTCTGTTACCTGCCTTTTTTAGTTGTGTTATTTCTCTTTTGTTGAGTTTTTGCAGTATCACGTAGATTTTAGAGATCAAATGCTGATTGGATTTGTTGTAGCCAAAAATTTTTTCCCACTCTATGGGTAATCTTATTCCTCTTTTTGGTGAAGTCTTTGGATGAGCATAAGTGTTTCATTTTTAGGAGATCCCAGTTATGTAGTTTCTCTTCTGGTGTTTGTACATTGTTAGCAATGTTTTGCATACTGTTTATGCCACGTATCAGGGCTCCTAGTGTTGTTCCTATTTTTTCTTCTATGATCTTTATCATTTTAGATTTTATATTTAGGTCTTTGATCCATTTTTGAGTTAGTTTTTGTGAATGGTGTGAGGTATGGGTCTTGTTTATTTATTTATTTTTTTTTGCAGATGGATACCCAGTTATGCCAGCAGCATTTGTTAAAGAGACTGTCTTTTCCCCATTTAACAGACTTTAGGCCTTCGTGCAAAGCTCTATTTTAAGTGTAAAAGATGAAAACGCACACAACAAAAACAGAAAAAGACGCAAATGCTTTGACAAAATAACAATAACGTTCCTCTTTAACATCAAGGAGAAAAGAGTAGATGATGTGGGCCACCTGTGGTAAACTAGAGGTCCCTGACCAGTTAGATGGAGAGTTATTACCCAGCTCTCATTAATTGTCATCATATAAGTAGTCAGCCCATGTTGCCAGAATTCCAGACAATTTAAAAGAATCTAGATATCTGTTTTTATTTTTAAGTTGGAAGTTAGTTTTTTGTTTGTTTTTGTTTTTTAACATTGTCTTAATACTTCTAAGATTATGCTGGTCAAAAGAATACACACGTCTTTCCCCTCGCCACAAGCCCCCATGCATTGGCTTTTATTTTGTAATTATGGTTTAATTGGAGTTTGTGGTCTGTGAACGTGCTGACTCATCCACTGCAATAGTTTTGCTGGCATTGTTTGAACATGATATGTAATTTGATGCATTTATATACTTGCTTACATTTTCCTTTTAGGTTAGAATTGTCTGCTGCTCCCAGCAAGCTCTCTGTTTAACCAGTACAAGAGTCACCAAAATTCTTCTCATTTGCAATTTTCCAGCAAAATGTCAACTTCTCTGTGATTATTTTTAACTTTATATCCTAGTTCCTGTCTTGTAAATGCTTCTGTGTTTCAAGACTTAAAACAAAGGCTACTTAGCTCTGTTTTTAATAATTGTGTTTGCTTCTTATCCATAAATTTTTAGTTTCCTAAATATAAGGACATAAATTATTCATATTTAAAGCGCTCTCCAGCAAAACGATGTAACAGCCTTGCACAAAACAGACATCTAAAAAAATGTTTATTGAATTGTGTTGATTTGAATTACATTAAAATGGAAGCTGATCAAATTTACATTTATTTATTCATCACGCCCATAAACTTTTCCTTAACCCATGTATCGAGCCTTGTGTTTGCTGCAGATGATACAAAAATATAACATATTCTCTGACATCCAAGGAGTTAAATATTTAAGAAGATATCCATATAGATACATCAACAATAAATTAAAAATATATGTATACTAAAATGTAGGAATTGCAGTGAACATATGCATAGCTTATGGTGGGATGTTTTAAGAAAATTTAACCCTTGTCACACACTTATACTATATTATGCTCTGCTCTAAGCACTTTATATTTATATGAATAATTCTCATAGCCACTCTATAGGGAAGATATTCTTATGGTATATTGACATGGAAACGCTGAAGACACTGAGGCAATTTGACCAAGGTTCATATATCTCTTATGTAATAAAGCCAAAGTCAGTTGCCATTGAGTCCATTCTGACTCATACTACACAGTAGAACTGCCCCATAGGGTTTCCAAGGAGCGACTGGTAGATTTGAACTGCTGACCTTTTGGTTAGCAGCTGAGCTCTTAACCACTCTACCACCAGGGTTCCATGAATAAAATTTGATAGATAGAATAAAATTAGGTAGAGAAAGTTCTGTCTTACTTGGAGATGGTGGGTGAAGGTAGGGAGAGGTTCAACAAGATACAAAGGTGGGCATGACTTTTGAGTTGATTTTTGAAAAATGAAATGGCATTTACTAGATGGGAAAAGCAATGGATATGGCTCTTGGGAGAGAAATGATCAGTGTCCAGGTGGGGAATACTATTCATAAGAAAATGTGAAAATGTGGTTTCAATACTGAATATGAGGAGTATAAAGGTGAAACCTGAGCTTGGGGAGGTAGCAAGGACACATATCAGAAATGACCAGATATGGACAGTCACTGAATGCTGAAATTTGAGATTAAGGTTTTTCAAATGTGTCATTATGCAAACAAACATTCTGGCTGTAAAAGAAAAAAAAAAAGAAGAAGAAGAAAGCTGTGAAGAAATTAAATCCTGAGTTAAAATAATTGAAGGACTCAGAAAGGAAAAAAAAAAAAAATCTTGAAGCTGTTGGACAGCGAAACAAACTGCAAGATTTTTGTTGTTGTTAAAAAATAATCTACTTTTCACATAGAGAAAATGATTTTGCCACAACCAAAAATGGAAAGAATATAAAAGTAAAGGGGAAAAAAAAAAATGACAAAACCTGGAGAAAGCTATTGACTCAATTTAACTTTACTGAGAGCAATGGAGACAGAAGATGAAAAGTATTAGCAAGGGTCCAAGAAAACGGGAGAAAAATGACAGACTTGAAAAAACCTAGTGGTGAGTTTCAGTGCAAAAGACTGTTTTGAAAAGACTCTTTTTATAGCAAAAATATCTTCTTTTCATAACCGTAGTCCTGAATTTTTCTTTAGTCTTCATGTTTTTTTACTTGGAAATCACTTAAAATGCATTAAAAGAGTTTTTTGGTGATACACAGAAGGCTAATAAATATCACTCCTCTTCCTTATCCAGATTCTGAACAAACTGAAAAAAAAAAAAAAGTAAAGATAGATGGGAGATCAAAATAGCAACTGAATTATCAAAAAAAAAATTAAAAGTACAGAAAAATTTAGAATAAGACTCACGGTTCTTTGGCCATGGTAACAGAGTCACCAGAGTAGTTTTATACTCTTTGAATATGTCAAGGACCTCACCTTAATGAGCTAAGTTTTGTAATCAACCTATCTATGTTAGGACCGCCCTTATAAATGTTAACCAATCAGGAATGGATTTACTCCAGTAACAGTATCTTAAGTGCTAGCCAATCTACAAGTCTCACCTGTGTAATGACTTCAACCCCTAAAGCTCTGAAGGTTTACTGTCCCTAGAGCACCATGATGTCCACAATACCTAGAAGATACAATAATCCACTCTTCTCTGGTACTGTGCATAGCCAGTATGGCTCTCTCATACCACGATGAGCAATGAAACCAGCTTTCTCATTTTAGGTATTGACTGGTGGCTTAATCATCGTTTGACCAGCCTTCAATATTGATAAAGGTTATGTTGGAGGATCTCAGTTAATGTTAAAGCTTTTGTCCTGCTAACTGAACCCATAAACAAACGGTTTTGCATTACTGGAACTGGGCAGATCTCTCCGCTTTAATGGGGAAAGGTAAGACTCACAATGTATAGGATTAGACAACTAGGACTCTCACAGGGAGTTTGCTCTCATATGTAGAAGTTGAATGGATGTGAAAAGTTAATCTTTTGGTTAGCAGAGCACTTGAACTTTGCACCACCAGGATTTCTCTAATTATTCTTGTCACTTCATAAAAGTTACTCATATCTTTGCTCTTCATGATATGATTTCACTTGCTACTTCTTTCACTAATGGGTGTAGTTGGCACAATATTATAATGTGCTTGGATATAAAACATCCTATTAAATATAATCATTAAGGGAGATTTTTGGCATCACTGTTTTCTAAATATTTCTCTCTCATGTAATCATTTTCCCGTTATAATGCCCTAGACATATTAACCTGTATTTGTGGAAGTTAATCAGATTTTCTTCAGTCTATCTTTTTTTATTTTTCAGTTTCCCAGCTTCCTTTGCCAGAACTTCCAGTGAAATAGAATTGATAGCATTTTAAAATGATTAATAATTTAAAAAAAAAAAAAAAGATTAACTAGCATCAAACTCAAAGACAACTGACAAGGCTTCTAAATAGAATGTAGATGCTGTTGTTGCTGTTGTTAGCTGCTGTCGAGTTGGTTCTGACTCACAGTGACCCTATGTACAACAGAATGAAACACTGCCTGGTCCTGCACCAACCTCATGGTCCTTTTTATGCTTGAGCCCATTGTTACAGTCACTGTGTCAATCTATCTCATTGAGGGTCTTCCTCTTTTTGATGACCCTCTACTTTACCAGGCATGGTGTCCTTCTCCAGGGGCTGCTCTCTCCTGATAATGTGTCCAAAGCATGTGAGACGAAGTCTCACCATTCTTATTCTAAGGAGCATTCTGGCCGTACTTCTTCCGAGACAGATTTGCACCGTACCAAAAAGAATTGGTTGATGATCAACCAAAGAATATAGATACATCTCTCAATTTATTCAGCTTATCTTTTTTGATACTTTTACATACATATAACTTGATATATCCAAAGCAACATTAAATGATTATAAATATTAAGACACCTCTGCCTCTTTATGCTATTTAGTCTACTTTTAGCTTTAAATGTTCTTCATATAAATATTCATTTTTTAATAGGACCTTTTTATTTAAGAGCAAAAGAAATTTACTTCAACTATCTTCTAGGAAAGGAAAATTTTCTTAAAAGAGTTTACATAAGGGTGGTATGCAGACATGCAAATGTATACACATACATACTAAAGAAAAATATATACAGCAAGACTTCAGAAAGGAACCAGGCCACAATTACCTTAGTAACAGGACATCATTATCCATAATTCTGTAGTTTTACCATTAATGTAACTTGAGTCCTAACTCTAATTTTCTATCTCTTATTACAAATTCTCCATAAAGAAAGACACTATTTAGCCCAGCCTGAGTAACGTAACGTCCCCTTATATAATCAAGTACAACTGAGAAGGAAGTGAAAATACATGGTCAACAGAGTTTCCTTTCTTTGAACAGAGTTATGAGGATTTGAGAAAAGAGGTCCTGGCAGCACAGGTGCCTACACCTCTGTTTGTCTCATCACAATCATACATATTTCAGGTTTGAATAAAATCATTTGAACATTTTTCAGTAAGTATGAGTTGTATACTTTCTTAGAGCCAACTACCGGAGAAACAGTGATGAACAAGTTCTTATTATCTCGATGGTCTATTGGGATTATTCTGTTGAGATTAACAGATCATAAATAAGTAGACAGATAACTAAACGAGATAATTACTTATTACAAGAGTGTTACCAAGGGAATAATGAGATAGAGAGGGTCTGGGTTGGAGAATTGGGTTTCTTTTAGATAAAGTTGGTCAGAAGAGGCCTCTCTGAGGAGTCTAAATTCGTATTGAGATACAAAGGATGAAAGGGATCCAGTTGTGGGAAAACCTTTCAGGCAAAGGTGATAGCAAGTAAAAAAAGGATGAAAGGGGAAAGAGCATGAACACAAAAAAGAGGCAAGTATATCTACAGCTCAATGAATGCCAAAGACAGTGGTGAAAAAGAAAAAAAAAGAAAGGGATTGAGTAAATGGGAAGAATAAGATTGGACAAGGCTTATAAGCTTACATCAAGCTTTAGCCTTAATTCTGATTATAATAGGCATCCAGAGGAGGGTTTGAAGCAGGTTGTGTATGGGAGTCACCTAAAGTGTACAGAATGGGTTGGTGGCACATAAAAATGGAAATAAAACATACATGTCTGTTGCCAAAATCTGAATAACGGTGGCTTTTCTAGGACAGCATCAATTAGAAATGAAGAGAAACCGAAGATGTAAAATTTATTTTGGGAGAGAAACTGACAGGAATTGATATTGGACAAGAAATGGAAAATGGAGGAAAGAGGCAATTCAAGACTGTCTACCAACCAGGTTATCGGTGAGATGAGAAAATTTTTCTACTAGTTTATTACCCCCCCCACCCCGATCATAATGATACTTTTATTGCAAATCCAGTTCGAGAAAACAATAATGACTGAATAGTCCTCCAAGGGGTATACTTTCCTTCAAAAAGGACTTTACCCATACATCAAAAAAGAAGACAATTACAGAGGTTCTCTGTTTTCAAGTACTGGCTCCACTTTCTTAATAGTTTCACCTCAGAAAAGTTAACCCCTTAGTCTCCCAAAATAGCATCCAGTAGTTGTCGCTGTTCTTGCTCTCTCAATCTGTGTATAAAAAATGACAAATTTCAGCTTCCTGATAGGTTGTAAAAGTCCTGGAATTGAATCTTGTTGGTCCTAATTTTTCTGGATTTTATGAATTTAGGTGTGTATCAATTTCTGACCAATTGCTGTGGCCAGCAAGATTTTCTTTGATGAGTGGCTTTAGATTCCCTGGGAAAGGGCAAGCAATTAACTCAGTCAGTATTATGAAATGTCCATTAAATGACAATAATAACAGAGCAAAGGGAAAGCAAAAAACAAACAAAACCAAAAGCTAACATTCTACTCAACTCTCATCTACGTGCAAAGTTGTGAAAATTTCCAAAAGGTCACAGCTTTGAAAACCCTGTGGAGCAGTTTTACTCTGCACATATGGGGTCACCTATGAGTCAGAACTGATTGGATGGCTACTAACAACAAAAACGTTAGCAGAAGAGTAAAAGGGAACAGATGTTAGAAAAATGCAACATAGGTTTGCCATTCTAAAAATTGCTATTAATTTTACAATATGATAACCAATCTAGTGAGAAAACTTCAAAGCCATCCTACCTGTATTATCAAACAGATTTGTTTTTAATTTCTCAATTAGAATAAAAAGTATAATATAGATTATGTTTTATTAGGGAATTAGAATAACCATATTTTTAAGCAAGTAATGTGCCCCTTCTACATTTGTTTTCCAACCATGCCTTCCCTCCTTGAGTTATTTTTATAAGTGCTGCTATGCCAATTTTGTTTTATTTTTTTTACAGCGAGATGTAAAAAAAATTGGCACAGCAGCACTTACAAAAATATCTCGTGGAGGGAGGGTATAGTTGTCAAACAAACTGAGGTGCCCGTTATTTGCGTAAAAATCTGGTCTGTATAAATTATTAGGCTCTGACTTTACTTGAAATATCAATCATAAAATATTTAATTTAGTAAATATTGACATGTACACGTAAGTTTAAGCATGTGAGTTTTCCGACTGACAATCCATTTTTGTAGATTGACCATTAATTTTTACCATTTTTGTAAATGGGTTTGTACATCTGCTTCATCCTCTTACGTCGGTTTGGTAGCTTGTTTTTCAGTAATTAATTTTAGACTTCTCTTTTCTCTAATATTTATTTTTCTTTTCTTAACAAGCAATTCTGAGAAATAATATCACAAATTCAATCCAAAAAGTAAGACTCAAGGAAGCAAAGAAATTTTGCCCTTCCCTTTTTATTATTTGTGCTCTCACCTTACCACCACCACTCTTCCCCGAGAGCCAAAGCAGCTCAGCATGAATATAGACTTTAAAAAAACAGACATAGTTTTGTCAAGTTGTGGAGCAACACTCATATATTACTGGTGGTAGAAATTTAAATAGATATGACCTGGCAATTTCACTGCCAGGAATATATATGATCAACTCTTGAGCTTATCATGTCTCGTATCAAGAGATGTTAAAATAATTTTCTTAGAAATAACTTGAAATTGTAAGCAACACACATTTTCTTCAAACTTAGAATGGGTAAATAAACTGTGTATTCACGCAATGGAATAATGTACAGCAAAGGACATACATAACCTTCAGTTGCATGTGTTAATGTGGTTGGACCTCAAAATATAATGTGAAGGGAAAGGAGTAAGCCAATAAAAAGTTATATGGCATTATACCATTATGTGAAATACATTTAAAAAAATACATAGAGACGAAAATAAACAGAATATTTGTAATATATATTGGAAAATACTACAAAGAAAACTAGAGAAGTATTTAGACAGAATCAGAACAGTTACTAATTCTAGGAGGTGAAAGAAGAAGGGTGCATAGACTATTTTTAAGATATTGGCAAAGTTCTGCTTCATAACCTCAGTGGTTTGTATATTGCTGCTTGCTTTTATATTATTAAATCAGTGATACTGTTACTATTAACGTTGTTAAATTAGGAATACTATTATCATTAAAATATCCATTTGGAGTTCATAGGAAAAATCTAGGACCCCCATAGACATGACTTCCAATATCTGAACCTTAACTTGGGAGGAAGCTTTTTCAAGTTAGTGAGGTTGCTACAAAAATGTTGCTGTTGTTAACTACTTTCCAGCCAGCCCTCGACTTATGGTGACCCCAAGCACAATGGAAGAAAACACTGCCCAGTCCTGCACCATCCCCATAATTGGTTGCGGATCCAACTGTTTTGATCTGTAGGGTTTTCATTGGCTGATTTTTGGAAGTAGAGCACCTGGTCTTTCTTTCTAGTCTGTCTTAGCCTGGAAGACCCACTGAAACTTGTTCAGCATCATAGCAACATGCAAGCCTTTCCTGACAGACAGGTTGTGGCTGGACATAAGATACATTGACTGGGAATCAAACCTGGATCTTCCACATGGAAGGTGGGAATTCTACCGCTGAACCGCCAACGCCCCCAAGCTATAATAATGCATACCTGGTTTTTGCACTCTTTTCCATGATTTAGTTTAGATGTGAAAAAAATAGCCTTTATTAGGGTTAAATTTTTCATTGATACTCAATTTACAGAACCATTATTTGCAATAACAATTGTCACATTCTATCTCTTAGTAATAAGTTTCTTAGCCCTAAGATCAAGAGGGGTCTTTGGTGCTCATATGTATACTTATTTTCTAAACAAATTCCCTAACTTGTGAACTTTGAATACAAACGTTCTCTTCATATCCTCCTCATAAATAATTTTCTTCTTTCTGTCTTGCATAGTGGTATAAGTGACCAAAACCAGCTCATACTTCCCTACTTAGTTGCATTTTAACTGAGACCCAAGTATAAACGCCCAAAGATGAAATTTAATGATTACTAGATACTAGGTGACCTATGATGAATGTATATGTTGGCATCAGAAATTTGCTAGTACTTCTGGCACTGCATCCTCCTCACCTCCTGGGCTACATTTTGGTGGCATATAGTGATGGTAAGATCATGATGAATGTGAGGAGAAAAAAAATATCAACAGTTCAGTCTCTTGAATGAATTTCTCTCATTTTTATGTTGTTAGGTACTGTTGAGTTGATTCTGACTCATAGCAACCCTATGTACCACAGAAAGAAACACTACACAGTCCAGCACCAGCCTCACAGTCATTGTTATGCTTGAGCCCGTTGTTGTAGCCACTGTGTCAATCCATCTCATTGAGAGTCTTCCTCTTTTTCACTGACCCTTTACTTTACCAAGGATGATGTCCTTCTTCAGGGACTGGTTCCTCCTGATAACATGTCCAAAGTACTTGAGATGAAGCCTCGCCATCCTTGCTTCTAAGGAGCATTCTGGTTATACTTCTTCTGAGACTGATTTGTTTGTTCTCCTGGCAGTCCATTTTTATGCTTATGTATAATTTTTCATTTTAACTAGACTTAGAAATTCTACCCATGAGTAATTAAAGTTGGGAGAGGTTAAGCCTAAGGTCAGCTAATGATTGGTAAACCACACAGTAAATCCAAATCATGGGTCGAAAATTCAATGTACATTTCATTACAGCATAAGTATCTTTCTGTTAAAATTCCACAGCACCTGTGGAATAAAATTTTCCCCAAAAGCCAAAACAATTCTACCTTACTTAGATGATTCAGCTATAATATTTTCAGTACAGACAGAACAAATAAAATATTGATATCAATATCTTCACATACTAATGCAGAAATGATCTTGAAAATAAGTTCTTGCTCTGAAAGTTCCTGCTTAACTAACCTAAAAATCTATCATTTTAAAATACCCAAATTATTTGATGGGTATTTAGAATACTTTAACAGTTATAAAGTTGGCAACGATTACAGTTTTATAAACAAAACTCTTCTCATGGGTCAGTTAATTTTAATAACTACAATTCGTAAAAAGCGCAATATAGCGTTGGATTCTAATAACTTAGATTCATGCTCTCTTGCCTCGGAACATTAAAAGGACATGAGGCAGGGGTCCATTATTATACGGCATAAGATTAGAAATACAAATCTGTTTATATGTATCTGCATTACAACACTGCACATTTGAGAATATACCTACCAATAGTGTTTTCTCTACAGGTATGAGAAAGCATGACAATTCAGTCAGTGCTTTTTTGTTTTTTTCGACTGGGAAGAAAAAAATGAGTCCCAATTTTTAGTAAGAATGACTGAATTAAATTTCAGTCTCATTGTTTACTACTTCCCTAACTTTCTGGGTCCAAGTTTCCTTAACAATAAATTGATTGCATCTGCTTTACCTGTTGCATACTGATATTTTAAGGAATCAATAGACCCTGTCTGCATGCTCCTGTGGTCTGTTAAAAGCACTATATGAATGTTATAATTACTATACATTGTGTTCTCTGCAGTAATGCATTAAAACTTAAAATAACTGCAACAGTATAGCTATATTTGAAATCTTTCTACAAAAATAAATTTTAAAATAGTTCTTGGAAGAAAACGGTAAATAAAGTAATTGTAAAATGTTTAGAACTGGAAAATACAAAATAATTCATTTCATTTCAAATCTTGTAAGATTCAACTAAACAGTATGTAGATGGAGGTGTACCACTAAAATAAAAATATTGTAACATCAGATACACTGAAAATTACTAAGCCAATAATTAAAATCAATGAAATTAAAAGAAGAAGAAGAAGAATTAATAAAGATAATACCATCAATTAATAAAATAGAAAGTAAAAGAACAATAGAATAGAACAATATGGAAGGCTAGATTCAAGGATAAAGACCTTACGATATAGAAAAGTTATTATAATTTATGGAGAGAACTATATAGAAACCAGAAAAACAGTTACTATAGAGTCGATTCTGACTCATAGCGACCCCATGTGTATCAGAGTGGAGCTGTGCTCCGTAAGATTTTCAGTGGCTAATTTTTTGGAAGTAAATTGCCAGACCTTTATTTTCAAGAGTCTTCCTCTGGATTCAAACTCCCACCACGCACGCAGGTTAGTAGCAGTGCGCTTAACCATTTGCGCCATTCGGGTCTCCATCTTTCTTGAAAACATGTTTTAAATGGGGTAAAGTAAGAGGAACTGTGGAAATCCCGGGAGGTCTTGTAGTGGTTAAGAGTTCTACTGACCAAAAGGCTGGCAGCTCAAATCCACCAGGCAATCCTTAGAAACCTTATGGGGCAGTTCTACTCTGTCCTATATCGACTCAATGGCAACTTTTTTTTTTTTTTTAAGCGAAACTGTGAGAAACCAGAGACAGAAAGAAACTATGATTTGTTTATTCAGCCAACAATTATTTATTGGACATTTATATGTACCAGGTATTCTTCTAGGTACTTACTTACAACAGTTAAAAAAAAAAAAAAAAAAAAATCTCATAGAGCTTTTGTCGTAATAGGGAAATATAAACAGAAAAAACCCAAACCTGTTGATTTCGACCCATAGTGACCATAAAGGACGGAGTAGAGCCGCCCCATAGAGTTTCCAAGAAGCGCCTGGTAGATTTGAACTGCTGACCTTCTGGTTAGCAGATGTAGCTCTTAACCACTACTCCACCAGAGTTTCCAATACAGAAATATGGTGAAACAAAATTAAAAAGTAACAAGTTGGGATATTAAAATGTAATGAGTGTTACAAAAAAAAAAAAAAAAGTGGAGCAGAGAAAGGTGATAAAGTTTGCTGGGGAGTGAGGAGTAGAAGAGATTAAAATTTTAAACAGAGTGATAAAAGCCTCTATCATTCTCAATACCAGCTACCAGCCAGTGGATTCTGACTCATAGTGACCCTATAGGACAGAATATAACTGCCCTATAGCATTTCCAAGCTGTGGCTGGTGGACTTAAACTGCCAACTTTTTGGTTAGCAGGCTGAGCTCTTAACCACTGTGCCATCAGCACTGCATCCTTCGCAAATCATATATATATATATATAAAAAAGTACATTATCAATTTTGAGATTTCTCTAATTTTGTTTGTTTTGTAAGTTGTGGAACAATTGTTATGTGTTATTTTTCCCAGTCTTATGAATTTTTTGAACATTTGGTTATGTTTTAGGTGAAAGTTTACTCAACAAATTAGTTTCTCATTCAAGAATTCATACACAAATAGTTCTATGATATTGGTTGCTCCCCCCGCACTCTCCACATTTCCATCCTGACTTCCCCGTTTCCATCTCTCCAGTTTCCCTGCCCCTCCTTGTCTTCTCTTCTTTGCCTTTGGACAAATGTTTCTGTTTAGTTACATATAGTTGATTATTCTAAGGAGCACATTCCTCATGGGTGTCATGTGTTTTTGTTTATTTATACGCCAATTTATTATTTGGCTGAAAAGTGACCTCCAAGAGTGGCTTCAGTTCCAGATTAAAAGTATGTCTTAGGGCAATGGTTTTGTGGCTTCTCGAGTCTCTATCAGTCCAATACGTCTGACCTTTTTCATGAATTTGAGTTTTGTTCTTCATTTTTATTCTGTTCTATCCAGTACCCTCTATTGTGTCCCTGGTCAGAGCAGTGAATAGTGGTAGCCAAGCATCATCTAGTTCTTCCCATTCTTATGAATTTAAAAGACACTAGAACATTTTTTACTGTCTAATACAGCATGCTTCTGTATTCATTCCAAAAAACCAAGGTTGATTTTGACAATGAATATTTCAATTCATGTATATTTTATAGACAGTATCTATCTATTGCTTTAAAAAACTATATTAAACCAGTAATAGAAATTGATTGACATTTACTTAACATATGATTTGCAAATCAGGGTAATATATCAACTAGAAAGTCAAAAAATGTTCCAAAGATGAGGAGAACTTCCAAAATTCTTATACCAAATCTTGTCAGCATTGTCATGGAAAAGAAGACAAAACAAGAACAATTTGCGGTCAGGAAGAATTTCATACAGTGTTCTCTTGAAGAACAATTAAAATAATTATTGATTTACACTAAAACATTACCCCAAGCCTGACTTTGGAGTATCTATTTCCTGAAACTGATTGAATTCTTCAGAACAGCACAATGCCCGAGGTAGAACAGTTTTACTAATATGTCTAGACCATTGTGTGACTCAAAGGTGACTTCTTAGAGGCCAGTTTCTTCAAGGTTCAAGGTTCAAAAGGACACCTACGGGCAAATGGCCTGGTTGGGTCACCTAAATTCCATGGACCCAGCAATCTGGATTCCAGTAGGTTTAAAATAGTTTCTCACTATCCATCCATCCATCCATCCGTCCATCCGTCCGTCCATCCGTCCGTCCATCCGTCCATCCATCCACCCATCCATCCATCCATCTATCATCTATCTATCTGTCTGTCTGCCTGTCTATCCTCTTCTTTTGATAAATAAAAATATTTTGTAAAAGTGACAAAGTAATAAGGAACTCACCAATATATATTTTAATATGTTCACCCTTAAATTGAGTGACTCTTGTGTATTTCTTTGTAGTGAAATCTAATCAATCAAGGGTCTGAGTAATTTCACATAATATAGTCAATTTAAAATAATTAAGTTGCCTGGCAGGATATTATTACATTTTATATTTTATATATTTTTAAAAGGTGGATGATTCAAAAATAATTCCTTGGCATCTTTTAAGATAAGTACTTTCAGTCTTCAAATAAATGAAATTTAATGTCAAAATATGCAAAGGACTGATATTACTAATTGAATCAATCATCATTTCTGCATTTAAGTCATAAGCACTCATACTAGAAACTCTTAACCAAAACTCGTATTTGCTATACACATACTGATGGGTCAGTATATTATTTAGGCAATGAAACACCAGATTGAGATACCATTGATGATTAATTGCTCTACCCAAATATCTCATAATTCCCATACTTTATCACTATTACTTTATTTTATTTAACTAAATATCTTTTAACTATAAGGTAAGTTTCGTGAGGGTGGCATTTTATCTTTGTGTATGCCCAGAACAGTAGCTAGCATGTGACATTTACTCAAAAAAGTGTTGTTACATAATGTGCCACTGTACAATTAATTTACTAGGTACCAGTGCATTTCAATACAAACCACACACAAGAATTCATGAAAATTTACAAAATATTCATTCTTAGAAGTTTTTTTTTTTTTTTTTGTAAGGGAAAAATAATATCATTAAGTTGTCCTCAGTGTAAGCCTTTAAGATTAGCAAAACACTGGAAAGAATGGACTAAGAGAAACTAAAACAGAATTGGAAGACAGCTACCAGGCTAACCCACAGGAAGAGGTCCATATTTAGGCCTATTCCAAAGAAAAGTGATGTAACTGAATGCAGAAATTAAGGAACAATATCATTAGTACCATATGCAAATAAAATTTTGCTGAAGAGCATACAAAATTGGCTGTAGCAGTACATCAACAGGGAACTGCCATAAATTCAAGCCAAATTCAGAAGAGGGCATGGAACGAGGGCCATAACTGCACATGTCAGACGGATCCTGGCTGAAAGCAGAGACTACTAGAATAATGTTTACCAGTGTTTTATTGACCATGCAAAGGTGTTCACCTGTGTGGGTTATAAAAAAATATGGATAAAATTTCGAAGAATGGGAATTTGAGAACACTTAGTTGGAATCATGAGGATCCTGTTCATAGATTAAGAGGCAGTTGTTCGAACAGAGCAAGGAGATACTGCATGGTTTAAAGTCAGGAAAGATATACATCAGGGTCATATCCTTTCACCATACTTATTCAATCTGTATGCTGAGTAAATAATTCTATAAGCTGGGCTATATGAAGAAGAACGTGGCATGAGGATTGAAGGAGGACTCATTAACAGCCTGCGTTATGCAGGTGACACAACCTTGCTTGCTGAAAGTGAAGCGGGCTTGAAGCACTTACTGATGAAAATCAAAGACCACAGCCTTCAGTATGGATTACTCCTCAACATGAAGAAAGCAAAAGTCCTCATAACTGGGCCAATAAGCAACATCATGGTAAATGGAGAAAAGATTGAGGTCAACAAGGATTTCATTTTACTTGAATCCACAATCAACACCCATGGAAGCACCAGCCAAGAAATCAAAAGATGCATTGCATTGGGCAAATCTGCTGCAAAAGACCTGTTTAAAGTGTTGAAAAGCAAAGATGTCACCTTGAAGACTAAGCTGTGCCTGACCCAAGCCATAGTGTTTTTTATTGCCTCATATGCATGTGAAACCTGGACAATGAATAAGGAAGACCAAAGGAGAATTCACGCCTTTGAATTATGGTGCTGTTGAAGAATATTGGATATACCATGTGCTGCCAAAAGAATGAGCAAATCTGTCTCGAAGAAGTATAGCCAGAGTACTCCTTAAAAGCAAGATGGTGAGAGCATGTCTCACATGATTTGGACATATTATCAGAAGGGACCAGTCCCTAGAGAAGGACATCATGCTTGGTAAAGTAGAGTGTCAGGGAAAAAAAATGGAAGACCCTCAATAAGATGGATTGACATAGTGGCTGGAACAATGGGCTCAAGCATAACAAAGATTGTGAGGATGGCACAGGACTGGTCAGTGTTTTGTTCGCTTGTACACAAAGTCACTATGAGTTGGAACCACCTCAATGGCACCTAACAACAACAACAGAATTGAGTTTGCAAAGTGAGAGAAAACATTTTGATACAAATTACTATTAAAGTTTATTTTATATTTTGTCTAATAAAAAATAAATTTACTTTATGTATATATTCATAGATATACAAATGTATGGGTACTGGGTTGGGTTTATATATATATTGAAACCATCCCTTAAGGTACTGAATCAATGCCCTGTAGCATAGAATCTGACAAATAGTAAACACTGATCATTTGACTAAATGGATGAAAATCATTAAATCCATGAATCAAAGGAAACTCTCTAACACTAGATTCTCTGTCTCTTTAGATAAAACTATCTAGAATACTTACTTTCACCTATTTATATGGCTCATTTGGACCAATAAGCAACATCATGATAAACAGAGAAAATGTTGAAGTTGTCAAGGATTTCATTTTACTTGGATCCACAACTAACTGCCATGGAAGCAGCAGTCAAGAAATCAAAGTATGTACTGCATTGGACAAATCTGCTGCAGAAGACCTCTTCAAAGTGTTAAAAAGCAAAGATGTCACTCTGAGGACTAAGATGTGCCTGGGCCAAGCCACGGCATTTTCAGTTGCCTCATATATGCGAAAGCTAACAATGAATAAGGAAGATCAAAGAAGAATTGACACTTTTGAATTACAGTGTTGGTGAAGACTAATGAATATACCATGGACTGTAAAAAGAAAGAACAAATCTATCTTGGAAGAAGTACAGCCAGAATGCTCCTTAGAAGGGAGGATGTTGATATTTCGTCTCGCATATTTTGAACATGCTATCAAGAGGGATCAGTCCCTGGAGAAGGACATCGTACTTGGTAAAGTAGACGGTCGGTGAAAAAGAGCAAGACCAGTAAGAAGATGGATTGATGCAGCAACACCAATGGACTCAAGGGTAACAACGATAATGAGGATGGCACAGGAACAGGTACTTTTTCGCTCTGCTGTACAGGGTCACTATGAATCAGAACAGATTCAATGGCACCTAACAATAGCATTTACATGACACCTCTCAGTTTAAGTGTTGGATTATTGGTCCAACTTGGAAAATTATTTTTAAGTTATGTAGTTTGCATTGGTGGGCCTAGTTTCCATGAGGTGAAACCTCATTATGTAATTGTTGTTTACTGCATTGATTCTTTCAAGTTCATTTTACTATGTTCATCCTGAAATTTAGTGACTCATGTATTTCTCTGTAGTAGCATCCAATCAATCAAGGGTTTGAGTAATTTCACATAATGTAACTATGTTTCTGGAATATAGTCAATTTAAAATAATTAAGTTGCCTGGCAGGATAAATATTATATCTTATATGTTGTAATGTATTAGAAAATATTTTAAAATTTTGCTTTCCTTGAAACAAAGAGAAAATAACTTTTCTGGAAACATCGCTACTCTAACCAACTCCCTTTTGAAAAGCTTTGGTAGTTTTTAGGAATCTTTTCTCAATTAAAAAAATAAATAAATTGGGATTTTAATTGGTAAAGTTGTGACAAAGCTACTGCTGTTGAGTTGATTCTGACTCATAGCGACTCCATAGGGGTTCCAAAGCTGTAGATCTCTGCAGAAGTAGACTGCCACGTCTTACTCCCACAGAGCCACTGGTGGTTTCAAACCACCAAAATTTCAGTTAGAGCGTTGCTTTAACCACTGCACCATCAGGGCTCCTAAAATTATGATAAAAGTGGTATAAATAAATAATTTTTAAATAGCATTTTCAGCTCTCAAACTGCACTTATTTAACTATCTAATTTAATCCTCAAAATAACCTATGGGGATAAACAGAGAGGAATTAAAAAAAAGAGAAAAGGAAAAAGGAAATATTATTCTGAAGGATTCTGCCAGAGGCTTCTTCTGAAGTTGGAGCCAACTTTAAGTGCGTGCACTGGCAGTCTCCCGGGGCTCCAAATGGTCTTCTAGAAACCATGAAGGATTTGTAAAGGAGATAGCTGAAGTGTTGCTATTACTCTCCAGGATTCTATTCCTGACTGTGATGATTGCTGAATAATTTTTGCTCCTCAGTGGGCCCACAGTAGTATATGTTGGTCCCTCTCCAAGTCTTTAGGCTTAGGACACTGAGGGGAGGCATGAATTTATTCATACTTGGCATTTCACCATCTGCTCTCATGGTTTTTGGCTTGGTCTGTTCATAATAACAAACTTTTCAGTAAGACATTGCAGAGTTTGCCAATGATTTCCTTGATCTGCTTTTTAATCTCAGGATAATTTCTAGGAACCAGATCCTGAACAGAGAAGCCCTGGTGGCGCAGTGGTTAAGCACCAACAGCCACTCCGGGAGAAAGATGCGGCAGCCTGCTTCTGTGAAGATTTACAGCCTTGGAACCTCTATGGGCAGTTCTACTGTGTCCTATAGGATCACTACGAGTCGGGATTGACGGGTTTTCAGAACACAGTTAATGCTATTTATCCAGCAAAGGAGCAGTACTTGTTTTCATTTCCCCATCACCTAAAATGTACTTATTAAATATTTATTGAATGAGTGTTTTGCTTGGTGGTTGTGTAAAGAACAACAATTTCTTAGCAATTGCTCTAAAGTTGGCGTGTGGAAAGGATCCAGATAAAACCTGCTATCAATCTAGCACCCAAAGGCTTTCAAAATAATCTGGCTCAGTCTCCAGAATATTTTGCTGAATCGAATTTTTAACCACTTTTTAGTTTGCTTTTTCAAATGTACATGCATTTTTTGACATATATATTTATTCCACAAATATATATTGAGTGCCTCTATTTGCTATATATTAGGTACTATACTAAGACTGGAGCCCTGGTGGTGTAGTGGTTAAGAGCTCAGCTGCCAACCAAAAGGTTGGCAGTTCAGTCTACTAGCTGCTCCTTGAAGACTCTAGGAGGCAGTTCTGCTCTGTTCTACAGGGTCGCTATGGGTTGGAATCTACTAGAAGGCAACAAATTTGGGTTTTTTTTTTTTTTTTTTTGGTTTATGCTAAGACTGAAAAAAAAATCTCATGTCAATAATATATTAAATACTATTTACTATATTTTATTATAAATTTAGCAATATCTAGATATTCTGTAGTCACTATCAAGACTGCAGAACTTTCCAACATCTTGAAGTGCTTTTTTTCTTTTTTTAAACAGCTTTAAAATTCTTGGACTTTCTTTTTGAAATGGCATAGGTACAAAAAATAAATAAAATTCCCGATGAAATTTTTATTTTTCCATTCAGATGTGTGACATCTTGTAGCTTGGATCCAAAAGTCATATACTCTCTATTCATATGAATATATGCAATCAATGATTTACCTTAATTAAGGTTGCATTGGTTGGCCTTTGTTCTATACAAACTTAATCTTGAGGTTTAAAGATGGTCTTGTTGACTGTAAGTGATAAATAAGAATGGGTTTGAAATACATCAGACAAAATTTTGAAAAGGTAGCACACAAGAGAATCCATTTTAGAAGTCAAATTTACCTTTAATAGCATCTAATCCAACCCTTCCACTCCCACCTCTTTCTATAGAGGGGAAAACATAGGTTCAAAAGGATAAAGCAATTTGCCAAAATCACATAGGTACAGAATGTGACATATAGCTCAAGTATTCTAAAATTAAACCCAGTATTTAACCAGACTGATTTGCCTTCCTTGTCATATATTTGTCATTTTTAGGCTGGCCAAAACTCATTCTCTCACCCTACTCTCAACTTCCTCTCAATTCCCTGATCTTTATTTTGGGGAATTCCTCATTGTGTGGTCTTCTCTGTGAAGTAATTCCAGCTGCCCTTTGTTCACTGCCTCCCACAAGGAAAGCACAGGGGATGTAATCATTCTTTTATTCACAGATATTTTCAGGGAACAGGAATATGACTGCAACTGCAAATCTAATACAAACTACAAATATTGTGTAACTTTAATGAATGACACAAGATATAAGTAACTTTTTGGTTGTCAGATTCAGTGCAAAGTAGTTGTCTCAGATTCCAATAGCCAGCGTTGGACCAGATGATTCCTTTAAATGGCTCATGCATGTGAAAGAATGTAATTTACACTGCCAAACATCAGAACCTCTCTTGATTTCTGCTCATATTCAGGCATGGAAAACTAACATCCTGTGGAATCTATATATCCCACCTCCAAATTACTTTTAGTCTTCTCTCCTCCCCTCCCCTCACCTCCCCTCCCCTCCTCTCCTCTCCTCTCTTTGTCTCACCTCCCCTCCCCTCTCATCTCTTCCTTTCCCTTCCCTTCCTTTTACTTCTTCTTCTCTTCCTTCTTCTTCTTCTCCTCATCCTCCTCTTCCAAATTCTCCCCTCCTTTCTACTTCTTTTTATACTCTTCTTTCTCTCTTTGATAATGCCCAAGTCAAATGTGTCTTAAAATATTACTTTTATTAATAGTAAAGTAATAATAATAAAATAAAAACCAGATAGTGTGTGCTTGATTGGAACTCCCTCAGCACAAAGTTTCTGTGTATTTTTTCCTTTCTGATTTTACTGAAAACATTGTTTTCAATAAGTAACCTGGGAGAATAAATATTATAATAAAAAAATTAGACAGCAGAAGCATTATATTATAATAAAGACAAAATTCATTCATTGTTTATGTTCAGTGCAAACATTTTTAATTTTTTCAGAACACTATCCATAGACATTTGTTAAGTACGTAGTGCAGGTTGAGTTTGTTCTCAGCATACAGATATGAATGTAAGGTAGATGAGGTCAGAAGTTCCTAATGCAAATTCTAAGTTCTCTTTCTGTCAGTAATAAGAGTATTATTGGAATCAGAAAAAAGACATTAATGCCCAGTAAGAAATTTGTAGTAAAGTCCAGTGTGGCCAACCAACTGGAAGAGACCCATATTTGTGCCCATTCCAAAGAAAGGTGATCCAACAGAATTTGTAAATAATCTAATATCATTGATATCATATGCAAGTAAAATTTTGCTGAAGATAATTTAAACCATTGCAGCAATACATTCACAGAGAACTGCCAGGAATTCAAGCTGCATTCAGAGGAGGACATGGATCCAGGGATATCATTACTGATGTCAGATAGATCTTGGCTGAAAGCAGAGAATACCAGAAAGATACTTACCTGTGTTTTATTTATAAGTAAAGGCATTTGACTGTGTGGATCACAACAAATTATGAACAACTTTGAGAAGAATGGGGATTCCAGAACTATTAATTGTGCTCACATAGAACCTGTGCATAGAACAAGAGGCAGTTGTTCCAACAGAGCAAGAAGATATTGCATGGTTTAAAATCAGTAAAGATGTGCGTAATGGTTGTATCCTTTCACCATACTTATTCAACCTGTATGCTGAGCAAATAATCCTATAAGTTGGACTATATGAAGAAGAATGCAGCAGCAAGATTGGAGGAAGATTCTTTAACAACCTACAATATGCAGATGACACAACCTTGCTTGCTGAAAGTGAAGAGGACTTGAAACACTTACTGACAAAGATCAAAGTCTACGGCCTTCAGGATGGATTGCACCTCAGCATAAAGAAAACAAAAAACCTCACGACTGGACCAATAAGCAACACCATGATAAACACAGAAAAGATTGAAGTTGTCAAGGACTTCATTTTACTTGCATCCACAATCAACATTCATGAAGTAGCAGTCAAGAAATCAAACTACATATTGCGTTGTGCAAATCTGAAGCTGCAAAAGAATTCTTTAAAGTGTTCAAAAGCAAAGATGTCACTTTGAGGACTAAGTTGTGCATGATACAAGCTATGGTATTTTCAAACACCTCATATGCATGAGAAAGCTGGACAATGACTAAGGAAGACAGAAGAAGAATTGACACCTTTGAATTATGGTGTTGTTGAAGAATATTGAATATACCATGGACTGCCAGAAGAAGGAACAAATCTCTCCTGGAAGAAGTACAGCCACAACAGTGAGACTTCATCTCACCTACTTTGGACATGTTACCAGGATGGACCAGTCCCTGGAGAAGTACATCATGCTTGGTAAAGGAGAGAGAGCTTCAGCCAAAAAGAGGAAGACTCTCAAGGGGATGGATTGACATAGTGGCTGCAACAATGAGTTCAAACATAACTGTTGTGAGGATGATGCAAGACCAGGCGGTGTATCCTTCATTCCATTGTACACAGGGTCACCATGAGTTGGAACTGACTAGATAGCACCTAACAAAAACAGCTCCCATCAATGTATAAATCAGTAGCTGTTGAGTGAATTCTGCCTCATGGTGACCCCATGTGTTACAAAATAGAACTGCTTCATAGGGTTATCTTGGCTGTAATCTTTACAGAAGAAGGTCAGCAGGCCTTTCTTCCTAATACCTCAGAGTGGGTTTAAACCCCCAATCTTTTGTCTAGTAGCCAAGTGCAAACTGCATGTGCCACCCAGGGACCTCTAAGAAGGGTGATGTTTACCAAAATGGAAGTCTATACAAGCAGTGGGCATAGCAATTCTGAGGAAATAAAAGCTGTAGAAAAAGTCAGATTCAGTCTATAACACCAAATTGGATAGGAAAAGCAAATGACCAAGACTCACTGAACCAGGCAAGGTAGAAGGCAACTGACACAAATTTCTACCTGAAATAAGTATTTTGGCTTTGGAAGGATACAGCAAAATAAAATATTTTATACAAAATGTTTGAGAGATGATTGCACACTTCACTTAAAATTAACACAGAAGTCAAAAGAATTATTTGACAACCAAAGGGGGTAAGAAGGACAAAAAGACAAAATAAGGCTGCCGTTCATAAATCAAAGTTGAACTGAATCATCTACCAGGTGAAACTGATTATAAGTTTCAGGTCGTTTCAAAGATAAAATGTGTTTCCTTTTTCAGGGTAAGATGTGAAGATGATTAGATGACAATCTGTGACACTCTGAGAAACTTCATAAGGGAGTGTTTCTAGGTGGCTGTGTTCCAGGAAAAAACAGGCTTAGGATTACATAAATATGTGCATATGTGTGTGTGTATGTGTACACACACTCTCACATACACATATTCTCAAAAAAGTGTGAAATAATGAAATGATTATTTTAGCAGAAAGCTTCAGGCCTCCAATTTCTATAAAAAGGAAAAGAAAACAAATTTCAATCAGTATTTTTGGCATTTACTCCTATCTTTGGAAGTTTCCTCAAGCAGATAAGTAGTCTTTCAGCCAAGATATTGTTCCAAGTATCTCTCACTAATCAACACTTGAGAAGAAAAGGCATTTCACTTAATGCTATTTTAATCAGACTTCAATTACCAAGTAGTTTTATATTTCAAGACTTTTCAAAAATGGTTAGCCATGTAAACTCAAACCGTTAGAGAGATATTTGAATTTCTTTGTGTGCATGCATACAAGTAATTAATAAAGAATTAAACAAGGCAATATTAGGATGTTCTTCTCAATTAATTATGTCCATTCACAACTTCTGTACACATATGAAAAGTGAAGCAGTGGTTGTTGCTAGAAGAAGAACTTGGAAAAGAGTTTGGGAATGACAGTTTTATATCAGTGTCATTAGGTACTTTAAATAGAAAATCAGGAAAGTCAATGAAATAGATTTGATTGTTCTCATCCAAGTCATGGAAACAAATAAAGCCATTGGAAGTTCTTTCTTTCACTGGTGAAATATTTAATATATGTGGATTGTTCTTAATTGAATTCAAAAGGTCAGTATTGAAAATAAATATATATGCTTTTTATATAATGTTATGGATACAAATTTTGGCAGAGTTTATTTTTATAGTAAGAAAACTTTTTTAGTAATTAAGAAGAGAGCAGATTGGAATGACACTTGGAGTTGACCATGGTGCGTGCATGATCTATGACTGCAACCAATTAACTTGGTATATTCTATCAATCTAATTAGAAGCTGAACTTTTGAAAATTTGTATTTTTTAAGTATAATCACAGAGTAATTACATTACAAAATTATTTGTGACAAACCTGATGTTAATTTACAAAAAAAAAATCTTGAAATGTAAAGAACCTTATCTTTTTGTTGCCCCCATCATTAAAGAGATTTTAGAAATATTTTGCTTTTGAGGAACTACTTTGTAAACCACCAGTGTCATACGATAATACATAATATTTGAAGAGTGTACAACATGTTGGCTGCATCATCTTATAATCAACTGGAAATAGTTAATCAAAATAATCAATGAGAGAATACTCTAAAATTCCAGCTTTTGAAGCTGTTTTCCATAAATTATAATTGCTGAAAAAACAAAGTTTGCAAAGTAAGGACAAAACCGAAAAAAACAAAAAACTAAAAACTAAGCGAAGACAACTCAAATAGTGTACAAGTATAATTTAAATTCTATACTCAAACTTTAATATTTCAACTTCTAGTAAGTATCCTTTGATGGAACTCCTATTTTTAATTGAATAAAATTATAACTTGTACCTGATAGAAATGTAATTAAGGCCTGTGATTTTGCAACATCTATATTTTTTGTACGGTTAAATGACTCATTAATAGAGACAAGGTATCTGAGAAAATTTACTTATAATAAATACTTGTGAAATAACAGAATGAAATATTTATAAAATTAATGAAAATTATATAATTTATATATATAATCTTTATATAAGAGAAGAAATTGGTTTTATTAATTGATTTTGAAGTAGTTTTTTTAAAACACATTTTCAGATATGAAATTATTTCTAAAGAAATATATATATATAAAATCTCAACCACTAGTCTGTCAGTTTGTTGTGCTGTGGTGGCTTTCATGTTGGTGTGATTGATGCTGGAAGCTATGCTACCAGTATTCCAAATACCACCAGGGTCACCCATGGTGGACAGGAATTAGTGGAGCTTCCAGACTAAAAGAGACTAGGATGATGGTCCTGGCAATCTACTCCTCCCAAAAAATTGGCCAGTGAACTTTATGGACAGCAGGAGAACATTGTCTGATATAGTGCTGGAAGATGAGCCCCTCAAATTGGAGGACACTCAAAATATGACTGAGAAAGAGCTGCCTCCTCAAAGTAGAGTCGACCTTAATGACATGGATGGACTACAGCTTTTGTGACCTATATTTGCTGATGTGGTATGACTCAAAATGAGAAGATACAGCTGGAAACATCCATTAGTATTCAGAACATGGAATGTATAAAGTATGAATCAAGGAAAATTGGAAATTGTCAAAAATAAAATAGAACACTTACAGATCAATATCCTAGGCATTAGTGAGCTGAAATGAATTGGAAATGGCCATTTTGAATTAGATATTCATATGATCTACTATGCAGTGAATGACAAATTAGAGAGGAATGGCTTTGCATTCATCATCCAAAAGAATACTTCAAGAACTATTCCGAAGTACAGCCCTGTCAGTGATAGAATAATAACCGTATATGTACAAAGAAGACCAGTATCTTAGATTTCTAGTGCTGCTTTAACAGAAATACCACAAGTGGATGGCTTTAACAGAGAAATTTAGTCTCTCACAGCCTAGGAGACTAGAAGTCCAAATTCAGGGTGCCAGCTCCATGGGAAGGCTTTTTCTCTCTGTCAGGTCTGGGGGAAGGTCCTTTTCATCAGTCTTCCTCAGTCAAGGAGCTTCTCAGCACAGGGACCCCACGTCCAAAGGACACACTATTCTCCTAGCTCTTATTTCTTGGGTATGAGTTCCCCATGTCCCTCTGCTTACTTCTGTCTTTTATATCTCAGACGAGATTGACATAAGACACAACCTAATCTTGTAGAATGAGTCCTGCCTCATTAACATAACTGTCTCTAATCATGCCTCATAAACATCATAGACGTAGGATTTACAACATGCAGGAAAATCACATCAGTTGACAAGATGGCGGACAATTACACAATACTGGAAATCATGGCTGAACCAAATTGGCACACATTTTTGGAGGACACAATTCAATTCATAGTAACCAGCTAATATGAATAGCATTCAAATTTATACACCAATCACTAACGCGAAAGATGAAGAAATTGAAGATTTTTACCAACTTCTGCAGTCTGAAATTGATCAAACATGAAATCAAGAAAAAGAGATAATTACTGGTGATTGGAAGGCAATAGTTGGAAACCAAGAAAGATTAGTAGTTGGAAAATATGGCATTGGTGATAAAAGTGATGCCAGAATCAAGTTGAATTCATTGGAAATACCTTTTTTCCGACAACATAAATGATAGCTATTATACATATGGACCCTGCCTGATGTAATACACAGGAAATAAATTGACTACATCTGTGGAAAGAGATGATCTCCCATCCATTGCCATCAAGTTGATTCCGACTCATAGCAACCCTATAGCACAGAGTAGAACTGCCCCACAGAGTTTCCAAAGAGTGCCTGGTGGATTTGAGATGCTGACCTTTTGGTTAGCAGTCATAGCACTTAACCACTACGCCAGCAGGGTTTCCCAAGAGATGATAGGGGAGCTTGATATTGTCAGTCAGGACAACACCAAGGGCCAACTGCAGAACAGAATATCAATTGCTCATACCAAGTTCACATTGAAGCTAAAGAAATTTTTTTTAAAAGTCCAAAAGAGTCAAAGTTAGGCCTTGAGTATATCTCACCTGAAATTACAGACCATCTCGAGAACAGATTTGACACATTGGAAACTGATGAAGAAACACAAGACGAGCTGTGGGATGACATCAAGGATGTCATACAGGAAGAAAGCAAAAGGTCATTAAAAAGACAGGATAGAAAGAAAAGACCAAAATAATTGTTAGAAGAGGCTCTCAAACCTGTCCCTGTGCATAGAATAGCTAAAGCAAATGGAAGAAATGATGAAGTAAAAGAGCTGCACAGAAGATTTCAAAGGGCAGTTGGAGAAGACAAAGTAAAGTATTATAACGAAATGTGCAAAGACCTGGAGTTAAAAAACCAAAAAGGGAAGAACATGCTAAACATTTCTCATTCTGAAAGAACTGAAGAAAAAATTCAAGCCTCAAGGTGCAATATGGAAGGGTTTTGTGGGCAAAATATTGAACGACACAGGAAGAATCAGAAGAAGATGAAAGGAATACACAGAATCATTTTACTGAAAAAGAATTGGTAAACATTCAACCATTTCAGGAGGTAGCATAAGATCAAGAACCAATGGTACTGAAGGAAGATGTCCAAGCTGTACTGGAGACATTGGAGAAAAACATGACTCTGGGTATTGACAGAATAGCAATTGAGATGTTTCAACAAAGGAATGCAACACTGGAAGAGCTCACTCATCTATGCCAAAAAATTGAAAGAGAGCTGTCTTGCCAACCATCAGGAAGAAACTCATATACATGCTCATTACAAAGAATGGGTGATCCAATAAAACAAGGAAATTATCAAATGATATCACTAAATCACAGGCAAGTAAAATTATGCTGAAGATAATTCAAGAATGGTTGCAGCAGTGCATACACAGGGAGCTCGCAGAAATTCAAGCTTGATTCAGAAGACGTGGAATGAGGAATTTCATTGCTGATATCAGATGGATCTTGGCTGAAAGCAGAGAATATCGGAAAGATGTTTACCTGTGTTTTATTGACTATGCAAAGGCATTTGACTATGTGGATCATAACAAATTATGGACAACATTATGAAGAATGGAAATTCCAGAACACTTAATTGTGCACATGAGGAACCTATATGTAGATCAAAAGGTAGTTGTTCGAACAGAAAAAGGAGATACTATGTGGTTTAAAGTCAGGAAAGGTGAGTGTATTGTTGTATCCTTTAACCATACCTATTTAATCTGTATGCTGAGTAAAATAATCGGAGAAGCTAGACTCTGTGAAGAAAACGCAACATCAGGTTTGGAGGAAGACTCTTTAACAACACATCGTACGCAGATGACACAATCTTGCTGAAAGTGAAGAGGACTTGAAGCACTTACTGATGAAGATCATAGACCACAGCCTTCACTATGGTTTACGCTTCAACATAAAGAGCACAAAAATCCTCACAACTGGACCAATAAGCAACATCATAATAAATGGAGAAAATATTGAAGTTGTCGAGGGTTACATTTTACTTGGATCCGTAATCAGCACCCATGGAAGCATCAGCCGAGAAGTCAATTGATGTATTGCATTGTGCAAATCTGCTGCAAAAGAATTCTTTAAAATGTTCAAAAGCAAAGATGTCACTTTGAGGACTAAGTTGTGCCTGATCCAAGCCATGGTATTTCCAATTGCCTCACATGCATTCGAAAGCTGGACAATGAAGAAGGAAGACTGAAGAAGAACAGATGCCTCTGAATTACGGCGTTGACGAAGAATATTGAATTTAGCATTGACTGACAGAAGAACAAACAAATCAATCTTGGAAGAAGTACAGCCAGAATGTTTCTTAGAATCAAGGATGGCAAGACTTTGTCTCATGTATTTTGGACATGTTTTCAGGAGGGGCTAGTTCCTGGAGACAGACAGCATGCTTGGTAAAGTAGAAGGTCAGTTAAAAAGAGAAAGACCCTCAACAAGACGTATTGACACGATGGCTACAGCAATAGGCTCAAACGTAACAATTTTGAGGATGGTGCAGGACTGGGCAGCATTTTTTTCTGTTGTACATAGGGTTGCTTTGAGTCATAAGCAACCTGATGGCACCTAACAACAGTAAAACAGTAATATTACTGTTTTATATACATATATATATATGCTGTATATATATATATACTTTATAGTAATGTATCTATCTATATATTTATAGAACCATTCTTTAGTTTAAAAAGTTACCTGGTTCAGACAATATATTATATGACCACTCCATCAACAGTGCAAACACATGATGCAGGAGTATTTATTGATTTTCCAGCATAGATGCTATTTGGGTTAACTACATTAATCCAAGGCATTTAGTGAACATTGCAGTTGGTTGTTCTTTATTTGATACAGTGGTGATGGATCAGTGTGATGTTGCCTGTGGTGTTTTCCACGGAGGTCAGTACACACAAAGGCCACAGCCTTAACCAGTACTCAGTGGTAATTACATCCACCCATCCCAAAGAGCGAGCTGTCAGCTTCACTCCTACAGCATTTCATTGCTGCTAACAAATCAAATTAACATTCTGAACATAATGCTTCAGTACAGTCAGAAACGGCTTTTTTCTGAGATTTAACATTTCCAATTTCAAGATTTGTTTTCTACCACAATTAAAAACCAATGTGTAGGACCTCTTGCTTAATAATAATTATAAAATAATAAATAATTCAAGATGATGTACCATGTGTCACTGTCTAGAGCGCTTTACAAAAACTCAAAGAGTTAAGTATTATTATTATACCCATTTTATAGATGAGGGCTGGTATGGATTGACTTGTGTCCCCCCAAAAAGATGTGTTGAAGTCCTAATCCCTGGGACCTATGAACATGACCTTGTTTGGAAATAGGGTCTTTGATCATGTTACCGGTTAAGTTAGCATGAAGTCATGCTGAAGTAGGACGGGTCCTAATCCAACCGTACTGGTGTCCTAATGAAAGAGAAGAAACACAGAGAGAGGCAGAGGAAGAACAGCACGTGATGCTGCAGCTGCAAGCCGAAGAATGCCTGGAGCCACGAGAAGCTAGGCAAGAGGCAAGAACAGAATCTCCCTCAAAACCTCAGAAGGAATCAACACGACCAATAACCTGATCTCTAATTCCCAGCTTCCAGAACTGCGAAACAAAAATTTCTGTTCTTTAATGCTACACACTTTGTAGTATTTTGGTAAAGTGTCCCTAGGAAACTAATACAAGTACATTGAGGCACAGAGAAGCCAAGCAATTATTCCAGGGTCACGCAGCTAGTATGTGGTTTAGCCAGAATGTGAATCCAGACAGTCTGCCTCTCTATTCTAGATGACTACAGAATTCTTTCCCTTACACTAGCTCGAGGCTTAGAGTTCTGCCTTTAATTGTTTCATAATTACTTAATAATTTTGCTTTAATCGACTTGATGTGGAATATGAATCAGGCCTTAAAACTTCATCATTTTCTGTTTCCTTCAGAAACAATTACAGTCTGGCACACCTCAAGTAATCTTTTAACAATCTACAATATAAAGATTATTATTTCAATTGCCTAAACTCTGCCTTATCTACTAATCATAAAAAATTAGCTTTGTTAGGAACAACCAGATATCATTTAGCCTAACCTTCCCACAGATACAGGATTACTTCTCTTCATGCTTGTTTTATTCAAGTGCATATCTGTTCATGGTGTGACAGTTTTTAAAAAATAAAATTTCAAAGTAAAAATGCTTTCTGTTCCTCTCTTATTAGTATAATAACTTCTCCTTCTAAAATATGTATCCTACAGCATCATATTTTTTTTCTGTAAGGACTCTAAAAGGAAGCTTATTACAGAACAGGATTTTTTTTCACATTTTGATCAGTCTTGCAGCATCAAAATTTCTCCTACAATTTTACAAAACACTTCTCCAGTTTCGGAGTACTAAAATCAACAAGGTATGGTTAAACATCTGTTTCATAATTTGTACAAACATTTTTGTATATTTTCATCTATAATATGCTTCTGGGTGTTTTCTAAGTCAGGGGCTGGCTGTATGTTCAGACAATGCAAATTATTTCCAATATTATAAAAAAAAAGAAGGTCATTTTTAATGGAATTTTTGAATGCTGTGTAGAGCAATTACAACAAAAATTCTTTTCTGTATCATTTGCTTTTTTAAGCTAGTTCCCTTTCATCGATTTAGGTAAACTGTGGGCTAATGTGTTTATTTGTTAACTGCCTGAAACATATTATATGTAAATCTGGATGGGTAAGTTATTAAGAGACAATCTCTAATGCTCAGTTACTGAGTGGACGAAAGACACCATAAAAGCCTCAGACCATAAGAGGTCTTAGGGAGACTGATCTGGAATCAACAGACATCTGTTTCCTCTTCTAGAGAAAATAACCAAGCTATACGACTTACAGATGTTGGTTCTACACTGTCATTTTGTATTTTTCAAAAATATATTAGAGGTCATTCTACTGCTACTCAAGTAGATGTTTGCTGTGAAAATTGTATTCAGAATTTAGAGATGCTAGAATAGAAAGCATATTCATTAAGTTACTGACAATATTAATTTGGGTGAGATGGTTGGCACCTTGGAGAACAGGATAAAATTTTAATAACCTGACAAGCTGAAGTGTGGGAGGATGTCAACAAGATAAGTTCTAGTATCGAGGTCAAAGGAAACTCACTCACCCATGAGGAAAAACAACTGCACAGATATAAGAACAGAAGATGATATTTGCAGATATGTGGCAAAAATAATAATGCCCCAAACTCTAAGAGTCTTATTAGAGCGCAGTAGTACATGCCACTGATGTGTGTTTTTTAGCTTGTTTTACAAATAAACAAAAGACAATTTTTACAATTAATAGGAACAATATTTGATTGAAAATAAAACTGTTGAGTGATTTCTATTTAACTGCAAGTCTGAGTAGCTGATCGATCCATCTTTTTTTTTTATCATTCATTCATTTACATGTTTATGGTTATATCGCTTACATTTTAGTAAGCAAATATTTATTATGTGCCAACATTTTTTTAGAAAAAAAATGAGCCTTAAAGTTGTGGAGGCAACCTCTGTTGGTTTAGAACAACGGGTCATTTGTAAGTGTTAATTTTACATTTGCAAAACAAAACAAAAGTGGTATGGCCAGCATAATGCACACACACAATTATTCTTTCTCACCTTCCTTCCTGCCTTCCTGCCTTCCTTCCTCTCTATCTTCCTTCCTTTCTTTCGTTTTTCAATAAAAGGGTTAGAGTTAAAAAAAAGAACGGGTGAAATCAAAGCCATTTTGTTTCCCACCAGTTTCGCTGTGTGACATTGTAAGAAGAGATCAATCTGAAAACCTGGAAGATATATATTCATGCTTTGTCACTGAGCGAAATTCCCTATAGGGTCCCTATGAGTGGAATAGACTGGACAGCAACAGGTTTGGGTTTGGGTTTTGACTCTTTCTTTCTTTATATTAATTAAATGTACCTATGTTTCAGAATTCAACACCACATTCCCTATAGGATGTTGAGTTTTCCACTTCAAGAATAATGCATACAGGCACACCTCAGAGATACTGCGTGTTCGGTTCCAGACCACCACAATAAAGCGAATATGGCAATAAAGCAAGTCACATGATTTTTTGGTTTCCCAGTACATATAAAAGTTATGTTTCACTATACTGTAGTTTATTAAGTGTTTAATACCATTACGTCTAAAAAACAATGTACATATCTTAATTGAAAAATAGTTTATTGCTAAAAATGCTAACCTTCATCTGAGCCTTCAGCAACTTGTAATCTTTTTACTGGTGGAGGGCCTTGCCTTGATGTTGATGTTTGCTGACAGAACCGGGTTGTGGTTACTGAAGGCTGAGGTGGCTGTGACAATTTCTTAAAATAAGGCAATGAAGTTTGTTGCACTGACTGACTCTTCCTTTCATGAAAGATTTCTTTGCAGCACGTGATGCTGTTTAATAGAATTTTACCCACAGGAGAACTTCTTTGAAAATTGGAATCAATGCTCTCAAATCCTATTGCTACTTTACCAATTGAGCTTATGTAATAGTCCAAGTCTTCTGTTGTTATTTCAACAATGTTCACAGCATCCTAAGCGTAGATACCAACTTAAGAAACCACTTTTTTTGTTCCTCCATAAGAAGCAACTCCTCATTCCTTAAAGTTTTATCATGAGACTGCAGCAATTCAGTCACATCTTCAAGTCTCCACTTTTAATTCTAGTTCTCTTACTATTTCCACCACATCTGTAGTTAATTCCTCTACTGAAATCTTGAACCCCACAAAGTCATCCATGAGGGTTGGAATCAACTTCTTCCAAACTTCTGTTAATGTTGATATTTTGACTTCTCCCATGAATCACAAATGGTCTTAATGGCATCTAGAATGGTGAATCCTTTCCAAAAGGTTTTCAACCTACTTTGCCCAAATCCGTCAGAGGAATCAGTATCAACAGCAGCTGTAGTCTTATGAAATCTATTTCTTAAATAATAGAACAGAAAATCAAAATTATTCCTTGATCCATGGGATGCAGAATGGATGTTGTGTCAGCAGGCATGAAAACAACATTAATCTCCTTGTACATCTCCATTCAAAAATGGTTGCAGCAGTGTATTGACAGGGAACTGCTGGAAATTCAGGCCGGTTTCAGAAGAGGACATGGAACCAGGGGTATCATTGCTGATGTCAGATGGATCCTGGCTGAAAGCAGAGAATACCAGAAGAAGGCTTACCTGTGTTTTATTGACTATGCAAAGGCATTTGACTGTGTTGATCATAACAAATTATGGATAACATTGTGAAGAATGGGAATTCCAGAACACTTAATTGTGCTCACGAGGAACCTTTACATAGATCAAGAGGCAGTTGTTGGACAGAACAATAGGACACTGATTGGTTTAAAGTCAGGAAAGTATGCCTCAGGGTTGTATCCTTTCACCATATCTATTCAATCTATATGCTGAGCAAATAATCCAAGAAACTGGATTACACGAAGAAGAACAGAGCATCAGGTTTGGAAGAAGACTCATTAACAACCTGCGTTATGCAGGTGACACAACCTTGCTTGCTGAAAATGAAAAAGACTTGAAACACTTACAGATGAAGATCAAAGACCACAGCCTTCAGTATGGATTGCATCTCAACATTAAGGAAACAGAAATCCTCACAACTGGACCAATGAGCATCATCATGATAAACGGAGAAAAGATTGAAGTTGTCAAGGATTTCATTTTACTTGGATCCACAATCAATAGCCATGGGAGCAGCAGTCAAGAAATCAAAAGACACATTGCATTGGGTAAATCTGCTGCAAAGGACCTCTTTAAAGTGTTGAAAACAAAGATATCAGGTGCGCCTGACCCAAGCCTCGGTATTTTCAATCGCATCACACATGTGAAAGTTGGACAATGAATAAGGAAGACCGAAGAGGAGTTGACAACTTTGAATTGTGGTGTTGGTGAAGAATATCGAATATACCATGGACTGCCAAAAGCACAAACAAATCTGTCTTGGAAGAAGTACAACCAGAATGCTCCTTAGAAGCAAGGATGGCAAGACTGTGTCTTACATACTTTGGACATGTTGTCAGGAAGGATCAGTCCCTGGAGGAGGACATCATGCTTGGAAAAGTACAGGGCCAGCAGAAAAGAGGAAGACGCTCAATGAGGTGGATTGACACAGTGGCTGCAACGAGTTCAAACGTGACGAAGATTGTAAGGATGACACAGGACTGGGCAGTGTTTTGTTCTGTTGTGCATAGGATCGGTATGAGTTTGAACCAACTCGACGGCACCTAACAACAACATATATGCATTGGACCTCTTGAGTGACTAGATGCATTATCAAAAGAGCAGTAATATTTTGAAAGGAATCTTTTTTTTTTTTTTTCTGAAGAGTAGGTCTCAACAGTGGGCTTAAAATATTCAGTAAACCATGTCGTAAACAGATGGTCTATTCATCCAGGCTTCGTTGTTCCATTTATAAGCACAGGCAGAATAGATTTAGCATAATTCTTAAAGGCCCTAGGATTTTTAGAATGGTAAATGAACATTGGCTTTGATTTAGCCCCTCACAAGAGAGTCAGCCTGTCCTTTGAAGGTTTGAAGCCAGATATTAACTTCTCATCTCTAGCTGTGAAAGTCCTAGATGGCATCTTCTTCCAATATGAGGTTGTTTTATCTACATTGAAAATCTGTTGTTTGATGTACCACCTTCATCAATTATCTTAGCTAGATCTTCTGGATAACTTGCTACAGCTTCTTCAACAGCCCTTGCTGCTTCGCCTTGCACCTTTATGTTATAGAGACAGCTTCTTTCCCTAAATCTCATGAACAAACCTCTGCTAGCTTAACATTTTTTTTCTGCAGCTTCCTCACCCTTCTCGGCCATCACAGAGTTGAAGAGATTTAGGGCCTTGTTCTGGATTAGGCTCTGGCTTAAGGGAATTTTTTCAGCTGATTTGATCTACTATCCAGACCACTAAAACTTTCTCCGTATCAGCACTAAGGCTGTTTTGCTTTTTTATCATTTGTGTGTTCACGGGAGTAGCACCATTAATTTCCTTCAAGAACTTTTCCTTTGCATTCACAACTTGGTTAACCAGTGCAAGAGGCCTAGCTTTTGGCCTGTCTCGGCTTTCGACATGTCTTTATCATTAAGCTTTATCATTTCTAGCTTTTAACTTAAATTGAGAGACTTACGACCCCTCCTTTCACTTGAACACTTAGAGACCAATGTATGTAGGCTTATTAACTGGCCTATTTTTAATATTGTCATATCTTAGGGAATAAGAGGAAGAGAGCAGGGAAATGGTCGGTCAGTGGAGCAGTCAGAACACACTCAACATTTATCAATTAAGTTCTCCATCTTATATCGGTTCAGTTCATGGTGCTCCAAAACAATTACAATGGTAACATTAAAGATCACTGATCATAAATCACAATAGATATAATAATGATAAAAATTTTTTAATATTGAGAGAATTACCAAAATGTGACACAGAGACACAAAGTGACCACATGCTGTTGAAAAAATGGTACTCATAGACTTGTTCAGTGGAGGGTTGCCACAAACCTTCAATTTGTGAAAAATGTAGTATCTGCTAAGCACAACGAAATGAGTTGTTCATTTTTTAAAGTCATGTAACTGGCACTGAATGAAAGTATATCATATAATGGGCCAAATGTTTATGATATTAATCTTGCTTCTGGCATGGAGGAAATGTATTAGAAGCATTTATAATTGAGAACAAAAATACTATTTTAGACCTTTTAATATGAAAGAAATTGTTCTTATGAGTAGTGTTAAAAATAATCAAATGTTAGAAATAATCAAACCTCACCAAAATTTGAACATAAGGTAAATTCTGAGCAGTTATTCTACATGCATTCTGTTGTTGTTGTTAGGTGCCTTTGAGTCAGCTCCAAGTCATAGCGACCCTATGTACAACAGAACAAAACACTGCATGGTCCTGCATCATCCTCACAATTGTTGTTATGCTTGAGCCCATTGTTGCAGCCTCTGTGTCAATCCATCTTATTGAGGGTATTCCTCTTTTTCACTGACTTCCACTTTACCAAGCATGATGTCCTTCTCCAGGGACTAATCCCTCCTGATAATGTGTCAAAAGTATGTGAGACAAAGTCTTGCCATCTTTGCGTCTAAGGAACATTCTGGCTGTGCTTCTTCCAACACAGATTTGTTTGTTCTTTTGGCAGTCTATTGTACAGTCAATATTCTTCACCGACACCGTAGTTCAAAGCTGTCAATTCTTCTTCAGCCTTCCTTATCCATTATCCACCTTTGCATACATGTGAGGCAATTGAAAACACCATGGCTTGGGTCGGCTTGCCTTAGTCTTCAAGGTGACATCTTTGCTTTTCAACACTTTTAAAGAGGTCTTTTGCAGCAGATTTGCCCAATGTAATGCATCCTTTGATTTCTTGACTGTTGCTTCCAGGGTTGTTGATTGTGGATCCAAGTGAAATGAAATCTTTGATAAGGTCAATCTTTTCTCAGTTTATCAGGATGTTGCTTATTGGTCTGGTTTAAGGATTTTTGTTTTCTTTATTTTGATGTGTAATCCATACCAAAGGCTGTATTTTTTGATCTTCATCAGGAAGTCCTTCAAGTCCTTCTCACTTTCAGCAAGCAAGGTTGTGTTTTCTGCATAATGCAGATTGTTAATGAGTCTTCCTCCAATCCTGATATTAAGTTCATCGTATAGTCCAGCTTCTCAGGTTATTTGCTCAGCATACAGATTGAATAGGTATGGTGAAAGGATACAACCCTGATGCACACCTTTTCTGACTTTAAACCATGCAGTATCCCCTTGTTTTGTTTGAACAACTGCCTCAAGATCTGTGTATAGATTCCTCATGAGCACAATTAAGTGTTCCGGAATTCCCATTCTTCACAATGTTATCCATAATTTGTTATACTCCGAACAGTCCAATACCTTTTCATAGTCAGTAAAACACAAGTAAACATCTTTTTGGTATTCTCTGCTTTCAGCCAAGATCCATCTGACATCAGCAATGACATCGTTTATTCCATGTCCTCTTCTGAATCTGGCTTGAATTTCTGGCAGTTCCCTGTCAGTGTACTGCTGCAACAATTTTCTAATGATTGTCAACAAAATTTTACTTGTGTGTGACATTAACGATATTTTTCTAAAATTTCTGCACCTTGTTGGATCATCTTTCTTTGGAATGGGCACAGATATGGACCTCTTGGAGTGGGTTGGCTAGGTAGCTGTCTTCCAAATTTTTAGCATAGATGAGTGAGCACTTCCAGCATTGCATCCATTTGTTGAAACATCTCAGTTGGCATTCCATCAATTCCTGGAGGCTTTTTTTTTTTTTACTTATGCCTTCAGTGCAGCTTGGACTTCTTTTTTTGATGCTATTTGTTCTTGTTCATATGCTACCTCCTAAAATGTTTGAAAGTCGACCAAACTTTTTGATACAGTGGGTTTTGATGCTTTCTTCATTGTTCAATATTCTGCCAATAGATTTTTTTCAATATTGTAACTCAAATCTTGAATTTTTTCTCCAGTTCTTTTAGCTTGAGAAATGCCGAGTGTGTTCTTCCCTTTTCTTTTTCTAACTTTTGGTCTTTGAACATTTCATTATAATACTTTACTTTGTCTTCTGGAGCCTTCCATTGAAATCTTCCGTTCAGCTCTTGCTTCATCATTTCTACCTTTCACTTTATCTACTCAACATTCAAGAGCAAGTTTCAGAGTCTCTTCTGACACCCGTTTAGGTCTTTTCTTTCTCTCCTATCTTTTCAGTGAACTTTTCCTTTCTTCATGTATAATGTCCTTGATGGCATTCCACAACTCAACTTGTCTGGTCTTTAGTCATTAGTGTTCAAAGTGTCAAGTCTATTTTTGAGATGTCTCTAAATTCAAGTGGGATATACTCAAGGTCATACTTCGGCTCTCTCAAACTTGTTCTAATTTTCTTGAGTTTCAATTTGAACTTACATATGAGCAATTGATGGTCTGTTCCACCGTTAGCCCCCAGTCTTGTTCTGACTGATAATATTGAGCTTTCCATCATCTCTTTCCACAGAGGTAGTTGATTTGATTTCTGTGTATTCCATCTGGGGAGGTCCACGTGTATAGTCACTGTTTATGTTGGTGAAAAAAGATATTTGCAGTGAAGAAGTCATTGGTCTTGCAAAATTCTATTGTGTGATCTCCAGCATCATTTGTTTCATCAAGGCCATATTTTCCAACCACTGATCCTTCTTTTTTGTTTCCAACTTTCACATTCCAATCATCAGTAATTATCAATGCATCCTGATTGCATGTTCAATCAATTTCATATTGCAGAAGTTGGTAAAAAATCTTTAGTTTCTTCATCTTTGGCCTTAGTGATTTGTTTGTAAAGTTGAATAATAATAGCTGTGTTAACTGTTTTTTCTTGTAGGCATATGGATATTATCCCTTCACTTACAGTATTGTGTTTCAGCATAGATCTTGAAATGTTCTTTTTGATGATGAATATAACACCATTCCTTTTCAAGCTGTCATTCCTAGCATAGTAGGCCATATGATTGTCCGATTCAAAATGGCCAATACCAGTCCATTTCAGCTCACTAATGCCTAAGATATTGATATTTATGTGTTCCATTTCATTTGTGATGATTTCTAATTTTCCGAGATTCATACTTTGCACAGTCCATGTTCCAATTATTAATGCATGTTTACAGCTCTTTTTTCTCATTTTGAGTCTTGCCACATCAGCAAATGAAGGTCTCAAAAGCTTGACTCCATCCACATCATTATGGTTGACTCTATTTTGAGGAGGCAACTCTTCCGCAGTGATATTTTGAGTGCCTTCCTACCTGAGGGACTCATCTTCTATTCATGAAGTTTTCATTGGCTGATTCTTTTCAGAAGTATACAACCAGGTCCTTCTTCCTAGTCTGTCTTAGTCTGGAAGCTCCACTGAAGCCTGTCCACCATAGGTGACTCTGGTGGTATTTGAATGTTGGTGGCATAGCTTCTAGCATGACAGCAACATGAAAGCTACCACAGTACAATAAACTGATGGACGTGTGGAAGATCTGCATATAGGGACACCATTTTGATTCCAGAAAAAGCAAATGGCTCAAAGAAGGTAGGTACAATAAGACTTATAAAGAGAAGAGGAGGTAGAAGTGTAAAAGATGAACCCTGCCTTCCCCGCTTTACTGAGATTAGCTGATATCAGGTTACTTATGGCCTAAACCAAAATCAGACTCTGCTTTTGAGTAGATTCTGACTCATAGGGACCTTATAGTGTGAATGCTAATAATTTGGCCTTCAACCCACCTGCAGCCATAAGATTTTTTTAGATTTAAATTAGGAAGTAATGGTTTGACAACTACCCTTTTCTAGCAGGACAAAATAAATATACATAGCTGTAGAGCAGTTTCTGGCAGGCTTTTGCAGTTTGGGTCAGGCTTTTTGTGGTTAATATTTGGTTTCTTGGATAAGAAAAAACTTAAAATCAATGTAAGATGTCCATTATTAATTTTCGTGTTCAACAGTCGTAAATCAAAAATCTCTCTCTATATGTAGTTTCTATCCCTTTTATTGTTGGTTAAAGAGGAATAGGAAGACAAAAAATAAAATAAAATAGATGGAGGAAAAAGAAGCCTAGCATACTTGGCTTTGTAAATAAAGCAACTAAGCTGAAGAAGGCGAGAGGTCTCAACTTTAAGTTAATACCTACCTCAGACTATTAAATGAGACTGGATATTGAATTCCTGCCTGGGGAAATGTTTCCATAAATTAACCAGAAAGGGATAAGATTTGCCTAAGTTCCATCAAACATAAGGGGTAGAACTAGCCCTGTAGAATAAATGTTAGGGTGCTTGGTTAAGTGAAAATTACAAATACTACCTCGTACCTGGTATTGTTTAAATACTTATACATACTGTGTGCCTGACCTCATAAATTCTCTCCCTTTTAGCATTATCAATGTTATTTGTTGTAGATTAGAGGAATGAGACTTGGAGACATTATGTGTTGCCAGAATGATCAAATAAAAATATAGGACTCCCAGTTAAATTCAAATTTCAGATAATTTCTTAGTTTATTTTTTAGCATGAGGATATCCCAGGCAGTGTTTGGGACACACTCTTAAATTAAATAATTATTCATGTTGCATCTGAAATTCAAATTTACTTGGGTCCCCTGTGCTTTATCAACCTTACCTAGGTCACACAGCTGGTAAATGGTGGTCTCAGGATTTGAAGACAAATCTGTAGCGTCTGTACACACGTTTGTTCTCGTAGCTTTATGGTTTCTTTTTGGAGTAGGGAAATGGCAGCTTGTTTGTTTCTTTGCGCTGCTGAATCTCAGGATATTTTCCTATAGCTTTTGGCTTAATGCACTCCTAGTATCAAATGCCAAAATCGGCTGTTGCTGTTTTTCTATATGGTTCTTATGAACTAGTAGAATAGCTTACCCCAAAGATGTGAAGCATACAGTTAACTCATTTTCTGTGGTTGTGTTTATTATTCCTCCAAATAGTGTTGGCATTTCTCCTAGCTCACCTCCCCCCTTCCTACTGCTTACTCAATTTGCATTTTACAGACCTCTCAGCTTATACTACCAATCACATGTTCTGGGCCAGTGGTTTTTCAAGCTTTTAGAGAGGGCTTCCCTTGAGAGAGAAAATATTTACTTGTAAAAATATAAAAATCTACTTTGTGCAAGATAGAACAGAATGCATTCGGTGCATTTTATTTCATCATGTATTTTGGAATAAGATAATAAATAGATATGTTAAAAATAATTGAAACTCAAAGAAATTAAAACATAAGGTTTATTCTGAGCAGTTATTCTATGTGCATATCGGGAAACCATTCTGATTCTTAAAAAACGGCAAATGACTCAAAGTAGGCTGATTACAATGCGGTTTATAATGAGAAGAGGAGGGAGAAAAACAGAAGATCAACCATTTGCTAATCTTAACATGGTTGATTGAACCTGCCCTCCTCCTTTTACTGAGATCAACTGATTTATGGAATCACAAAGTGGTCCCTGGTCCTCCACCCACCTGCAGCCACAATATCATTTGAAATTTAAATTAAGCAAATCTGGTTTTGAACCGGAAAGAAAAGATTGGCAACTTTGGGTGAAAAAGACCTCAAGAAGGATTAATTTTTGTCAGGATTTTTTTTTTTTTTACTATTAATATTTGGTTTCTTGGGTATAAAAAACCTTACAGTCAGTGTAAGAGGTCAGTTATTAAATTTTTCTTTTCAACAGATATTTAATTGTTTCACCTGTATTAATCTCCTTTGTGACTAAATTGTCAGGGAATTAAACTTTTGATGTTTCCCTTTAGTGTATATTATAAAAGATAAAATCCACAAAAACAGGGAAGCAGAGTAATTTCAAATGTTCAGGAAGCTAATAAAATAAAGGAAATCAAAGGAAAATGTTATTAATTATACTTGGGAAAATTAATAAAGATTATAAAAAAGGATTAAGAGAAGATTAAATATTTAGAAAGTAGACCTATCAACAACGTACACTGTTTAGCCTGGTAAGAGCAAGGATAGCAATGCACTTGATATCTTAGAGAAAGCCAGGCAATTATTGAGAACTCCCCTGTGTGCACAGCATTACACTAAACCCAGTGCCTTCGAGTAGATACAGCGTTACACTATGTGCTTAGAAGTGTTCTAGCCGAGGGATACTCACCTTACGAAGTTTCATCAATGAAGAAAAAGAAAATAGTTGACATAATACATACACAAGTTTTAAACACATAATAAATGATCCAAACAGAATCTTATGTTTAGTATATGTAACTAGGATAATGTGAAATCTCATGGCAATAAACTAGCTGTACTGAGATACAAAGTTTCTATGGATTTTAAAGGGATAAGAAAAAAATACTGAATGACATTTCTGAAGAGACTTGGAAACTAAAATGAATAACTGGAGCTATCTAGAATGATTTTAGAGAAGTAGTAAGCCTGGACATGAACTCTGAAAACAGAGAAAGCCATAAATTAGGAAGGAAGAATGGCGATCCAATACATCAGAGGTGAGGAGAAGCAAAGTGAGGAGGGCAAACATATTCACATTGTCTTGTCAAAAGTGTCTGAAGGACAGTATATCATGTGACTGTGACTTAAAAAAAAAAATTAGGGAAGAGAAAATCAGATATTTGGTAAAGAGAAACTGCTGAGAACTTCTAGAGTAGTAAGAAGCCATTCTTTTTGTTCTAAGAACTAAGAGGAAGAGCTTAATTTGAATGCAAACAGAAGGAATTTTAGGTTGAATGATATGAAGCAGTGGTGTTGGGAGATCTCTATTCAGTACAAAAGAGCTGACTCAAAAGAACTGATTATTTACATGTTTATCTGTAAACTGATACTGGAGTATTTATAGTATGCAAAAGTGCCAATACTATAAGTCACGTTTTTGTTTGTGTGTTTTTCTAGAGAACTGGTTTACTCTCCCAGTGCCGTCGAGTCAATTCCGACTCGTAGAGACCCTATAGTACAAAAATTACTGTTATAAATTGAAATCAATTTCCAAATAAGGAAATAGAAAAATGCTTTTTTGGATATGTTTTAGAGAAGGTTGCTGTAAGTAATTTCTTCATAAATTGTTTTTAATATATTATTAACAGGTTAAAAGTCAAAACATAAGTCTCTCAGTAATACTTGTACTAGTTAAATCCTAAGGGAAATTTCTTTACATTTTCTTTATTTGATTTAGGATATATTCAAATCTTTTCAAGATAACACTAAAAGACTTTTCAATATACCTTAGACAAAGGAGGAAAAATAAACCTGATGTTTATTTAATGAGCAAAAAGCTTCAAGTGAGAAAAGCTGTATAGTGCAAAAAAAAAAAAGAATGATTCCACATCAAAAAAGGTGCTGTCTTACTTACCTAGTGTTGCCATAACAAAAAATACCAGAAGTAAGTGGTCTCAAACTACAGGAATTTATTTTCTCACATCTCTGGAGGACAGAAGTTTGAATTCAGGACATGGCTCTAGGGGTTAGGCATGGTTTGGGGGAGGCTCTTCTTTGGCTGTTTCAGCCTACCAATCTAGTAGCTTCAGCCTTGTAACCAACAATCCTTAGAGTTCCTGTGCTTGTAGATCTGCCCTGTGTGCCTACCTTCATATTGTGTTTTTCCTCCATGTGTATCTCTGTGTCTATCCTGCTCTTTTTATAACTCAGGAATGAATACATTTAGCACCCATTCTATACTGCTTTGACCTCATTAACAAAACAAAGGAAAACCTCTATTTCTAGGCAGAGTCATATTTACAGGCACAAGGATTAGGTTTTCAGCACATATTTTAGGAGGACACAATTCAATCCATAACAACTACTTTCTCACACTTTTTAAATGCTTAATTCGTCTTTCGTTAAGTATTTAAGTGTTAATATATGTGAAAACTTAGAGGCTCAAAATTTATGTTTGTTTGCCCTGGCCTTGGAATGCTAATTATGGAAATATATTTTATTAGATTAGGAATAACCAGGTGCCAAAGTACACTGTGTCAGGATCTGAAAATGTATTTGAAATTGTATCCCTCAAGGTTGAGATAAATAAAAACATGGGGTATGAAACAGCTTGTCACAGATAAAGCATTTACACAGTGCTGTTTCCTCAGTATTCACTTGCTTGAATAAATATCCCAAATGAATATACCATACAAAGCAAAATATTGCATTTGCTAAAATAAATACACATTCAAATATGCACAGCTACAGATGGCTACGGCTTTTAGAAAAATAAATAGGGTTCAGTCTACAACAAATGTAAGACACTGAAAGAAGCATAAACAGTTTTACAGAACACGATAAAATGAATACTGTGCCATTTAAAACTGATTGACAGGTAATGAACTATAAAATCTATGTTGAAATGAAACTGACACAGAGAAAGAATAGCACATGGCCTTATCCCTACAGCCTTGAGGTTGAAAAATGGGAAATTTTCTAAACCACCAGTTCACAAAAATTAAGCAAATTAAAAACCAATGAAAAATCTATGTGCTGTGATTGAATTAGCCAGTTACTGAGAACGAGAAGTACGATGCAATTTAACTTTGAGATATTAGAATGATATTCCTACTCATATCAAATTGAATTACCCAAAAAACCCAGTAGCAGTTGAAAATGAGATATTTCCTGTATGTGTATATGTTCATCTATGTGTAAAAAGGGTGTGGGGGTGATGTCTGACCTTTTCTAACTTCACAAGGAGGAGGAGAATCAAGATCAACAGCATCAACTGCCCAGGACTGACTCCTATGAGGCAGAGGTCAGGCATGCTTCCACTGTCCTCCATCTTTACCAGTTCTGACACCAACTGCCCCTCCCACAGCACTCTCTACTCTGCTGGGTTTAATAATTCATTGAAATGACCACACAGAACTCACAGACAATACTCATGATTATGGTGTTTGTTAGAAAAGCACCTACCTATGTTACTCATTGCTGTTGAGTCAATTCCAACTCATAGTGACACTGTTAGGTAGGTAACAGGTTACAATTCAGGTTTAAGAATGTTCTGGATACAGTTCTTTGATCAGGACAGCCTCTTCTCAGCTGTGCCTGTGGGCAGGTCTCTCTCTGGCCCTTGGCCCCCTGGCCTAGCCTCATCCCTGCTCAGGCAAGTGTGTACCAAGGTCTTTTTAGCTCGGTCAATAAGTGCCCAGAGGCACCCTTCTCTGCCAGCAAGCCTCCTGCCTGAAGGTGCTCAGTTTTCTTGCTCCAGGGCAGGGAAGCCAACCATCCTGTCTCCTGTCGGTATCCTGCCAGTCGCCTGTGGTCTCCTGGGGTTTTCTGCCAGCCTCCTGATTTTCCTGCTGCCATTTCTCTGCCACTACTTCTTGCCATCTCCAGTGTTATAGTTCTCTTTCTCTGTTGTGTTACAGCTCCTACTCTCTCTGTTTTAGTGTCTCCCTTTAAGCCTGGCAGGATGGCAAATCTGACCAATCTCCTTGTTAGGGCTCCATATACCTATTTTCATAGTCCCACCCAGTCATTTGGTGGAAGTTACAAAACTACAGTGAGAAAGGCATATAAAAGTGATACATCACACCGCATTATGCATCCTTATGTTTCTAGACGTTTCTTTGTCTTCCCCAGGATTTAAACATATGTTAAAGATCTACATTCTGCATCTTAGCCTATCAACATACCCTTGTAGACCTTCCATTGCAGGTTTATAGTTTACCAGTCTAAACATTGGGTTTTATTGCTAGTTTTGATATACTTGTTGTACATTAAATTTGACTACCTTATTCACAGGAAGTATGTCTTTGTAACTCACTTTAATTCCTTTGTTTTTTTTTTTTCCACTTAAAGGATCTGACAGAAAGCAAAATTATGAGGCTCTCATGGGTAGCAATACTGAAGTTTATGTTTTATCTTTTACATTAAAAAATAAAGACAATAACACTTATTTTATCAACTAAAAGCAGTGATTTCAAAGTAATAGGCCCATTTCAGGACACACGCATACACAATTTAGCCATCATTTATTGATCACCTACTATTGGTCAGGTTCTACTCTACAAATTTCATCCATACCAAAGCCCTATAAGTTACATACTGTTGTTGTTCCTGATTCACTGATGACAAACCCAGGGCACAGAGAAGTTAGGCAATTTGTCTAAATCTGCACAGGTAGTAAGTGGTCATAGTGAAGAATCAAACCTGGTAATCTCATTCCCAAACATATTCTGTCTTTGTGTGTGTGTGTGTGTGTGTGTGGGTGGGTGTATATGTATCAAAAAAAAAAAAAAAAAGACATTGCTGTCGAATTGATTCTAGCTTATAGCAACCCTGCAGTGACCCTATACGACAGAGTAGAACTGCTCCATAGGGTTTCCAAGGAACAACTAGTGTATTTGAACTGCTGAAATTTTGGTCCAAAATACATAAAATTCAGTCCAAACACCTCAGATGATAGTTTGTTACTTGAACTTTGCTAAATATCAGTGCTGTGGCCCAAGGCCTAGGTCAACACATGCATAATTAACCTTGTATGCTAGCACTTTAATATAAAGAAGGAATTAGTTCCAGGAGCATTACCAAGGGACATCCCTCAGATAAAATTATTGCAGAAAAAAAGAATGTTATCCACAATAATTATACAGATTGAAAAGCTGTGCCTAATCTATCTTGATTAAACTAAATTGATTTTCATTTTATCTCTGCTTTACTAACAATACCTCATCCATTTCCTTATTTTCCATCAGTACAGTGTAAATGTCCTACTGCTATGTCTACTCACTAGCGATCTGGAGGTCCATTTATAGTCCAATGAGACTTTGAGGCTCTGGAACACCTAAATTTAAATCTATGGGCTTCAAGGGGGTCTATAATCTCCCTGAAAAAGTATGGCAAGCATGCAGGCTTACATGCATGTGTATATTCACATGCATATTTGTGTGCATGTACATTTCGCTGCAGAGAGAACCTGTGGCCCTTTTTAGACCATTGAACCAGTTGTCTGCAGTATATAACTAACTCAATTCCTCTCCTTAGCTTCTTAAAATCCCAGAGCTGTTAAGAAGTTGACATGGATTAGTGGAAAAAGGGAGGCGGTGGAAAACTAGATTTCCTAATGGTTAAGAGAACATGTCTGGGTGTGGGGCTATCACTTTTGAATCTTGGTTCTGGCCACTTATTGCTTACATGTATTTGGACAATTTGTTTAATTTCTCTGTGCCTCAGATTTGCCATCAGTGAGTCAGAGGGAATAGCTGTGCACAGCTTATTGGCGCCCTATATGATTAAACAATTTTGATATATATAAAGTTTGTAGAGTTACAAATACTGAGTCTGGGTTCTATGTTTTCACTCAGTTACTGTGTGACCTTAAAAAACCCCTTCTAAAACCAAGCCATTGTGTTTAAATTGGTGAAAACAATGACTGTGCTCCTGTTCTAGTTATCTATGGCGGTACAAAAAATCACCTCAAACTTAGTGACTTAAAAAAATAAACACTTATTTTGCTCTGTAGGCAGGGTTCAGTGGGAACCACTCATCACTGCTCTGCACACCATCAGCTGCTGGGGTGATTCAAGTGCTTGGGCTGGGATTAGCTGAAGTCTCTCTCTCTCTCATACCTGGTGGTTGACACTGATTGTCAGTTGGGATCTCAACTGGGACACCTACATGCAGCCTTTCCATATGGCTACTTGGATTCCTCACAACATGGTGGCCAGGTTCAAAGAATAAGCATCTAAAGAAAATTGGCAAAAGCTATATCACATTTTATGGTCAGAACTAAAAAATCACATACGGTCATCTTTTCCGTAGTCACAGGCTCACCAAAATTCAAAGGGAAGAACATGGACTGACATTTTAATGAATGAAATGTCAAAGTCATAACCTAGGAAGAAGTATGTGGAATGGGAAGTGATGTTGCAACAATTTTTGGAAAACACAGTCTACCACAACTACCTACCACATAGGACTTTTTTTTTTTTTTAACTGTGCTTTAGGTGAAAGTTCATAGCTCAAGTTAATTTCTCATACAAAAATTTATACACATATTGTTATGTGACATTAGATCAATCCCCACAATCTAACAGCACACTACCCCTTTCCATCCCAGGGTTCTTGAGGCCATTCAATCAGTTCCTGTCCCTTCCTGCCTTCTCATCCCGCTTCTGGACAGGAGCCACACATTTGGTCCCTCGTGTGTCTGATTGAACTAAGAAGCACACTCCGCATGAGTATTATTTTTTGTTTTATAGTCCAGTCTAATCTTTGTCTGGAGGTTGGGCTTCGGGGATGGTTTTAGTTCTGGGTTAACAGAGAGTCTGGGGGCCATCGTTTCGGGGGTTCCTCCAGTCTCTGTCAGACTATTAAGTCTGGTCTTTTTACATGAATCTGAGTTCTGCTCCGTGCTTTGTCTCCTGCTGCATCTGGAATTCACAATTTTTTTTTTTTTTTTTTGACATGATGGATATGCACTGGTATTAAAAAATAAAAATAAAAAGGCCCAGTATGGCAATACACATGATGATTAAAATGCTCCAAGCTCTAATTGTGCCAATGACGTTTGGATTTCTTATAATTTTCACACTTAACGAAGCTTTATTCTTCTTTGATTTTTTTTCATTTATTTACAAATGAAAAACAAAACAAAACATTCTTAAGTCTAGGCTGCCCAACCCCCCCAAAAATAAAAAGGAAGACAGACAAAGAGAAAGAAAAAGAAAGAGAGAGAGAGAAAGAGGAATTGATAGAAAGCACAAAATAAGTTAGTAGAGATAAATAAACCTATTCTAGTAATTAAAATCTCCAGTTGTAAAGGAAAGATAGATTATATTTTTATATTTTAAAATATCTAACAAGATTTTATTTAAAGTAAATGCAACTAAAATAATTAAAACCTTTCACAAAATATTCCTGAGAATAATAATGATGGGATGCACAGTAAGTTGTCTGTGAAACCTGTATAATGTTCACTCCAAAACACCAAATGAGGTCTGCAGAATAAATGAAATATAAAAGTCAATTGTCCTCTTGAGTACAATGAAAAGTTTCTAAACAAAATCTAAGTATATTATGCAATAATAATAATAAAGAAAATATGTCCTGACAAATGTGAATTTATCCCACAAACGTGTGGGTTATCATTAGAAAACCAATACATGTATTTCACCATGTAATGAGTTAAAAGAAAAAAAAAATCTAATAAATGCAGGAAAATGCCAGTAAAATTTAACATCTAATTATGATAGGTATTTTTATGATCATTGTCATAGTCATCTAGTGCTGCTATAACAGAAATACCACAAGTAGATGGCTTTAACAAAGAGAAGTTTATTTTCTCATAGTCCAGTAGGCTAGAAGTCTGAATTCATGGCACCAGCTCTAGGGGCTGTCGGCTCTGGAGGAAGGTCCTAGTCTTCAGTTTTTCTCTTGGTCTGGGAGCATCTCAGTGCAGGAACCTCAGGTACAAAGGGAGGCTCTGTCCTCTCCCAGTGCTACTTTCTTGGTGGAATGAGGTACCCCTGTCTCTCTACTTTCTTATCTCTTTTATATCTCAAAGAGATTGGCTTACAACACTATCTAATCTTGTAGCTCTCATCAATATAACTGCCACTAATCCATCTCATTGATTACAGTGATAGGATTTACAAGGCATAGAGAAATCACATAAAATGGTGGACAATCACACAATACTGGGACTCATGGCCCGGCTAAGTTGACAGATATTTTGGAGGGACACAATTCAATGAATGACAATAATAAAAATAAAATAGATCATCTCTTTGCTGATAAAGACATTTAGAATAATCACAGTAGATATTACAATAGACTTGCATATAAACGTAAAGGAGCAAATGGTTAGTATTACAATTCTTCTCAACAATGTTTTGATGATCCTAACTAGTGCCATTAAAAAGAAATAGGAGTAAAATGTGTAAGAATTAGGGAGAAAACACTAACAGAAATTATTTTCCAATGTATCTAACCCATGAATCAATGTTATTTATTTGAAGGAATAAGCCAGTTTAGAAAATTTGTCAGATATAAGAATTAAAGAAAAAATTAACCGTAACAAGATGTGAACTCACTGTGTAGTATAGTTGTATATAAAGGAACATGTATAGAACACCCATTAATAAGTATGGAAATATATTAAAAAAATAGAAGAAAGGTCTAATATTTGCCTGACACTTTAACATCAGAGGTAATGTGAATGACCAAAACACATGCAAAAAATCCAGCCACATTAGCGATCAAGGTAATACAAATCAAAACAAAAATTAAAGTTTGTTTTACATCCTTCAAATAAGCGTTTATAAAGTTTGTAATATCAGCTGTTGGCTTAATGTCACCCAACGGGGAACTCTGTAAACTGTTGTAAGAGAGTACATTGAAATAACCATTCCTACCACCTTCAAATTGAAGATATCCACATATTTAGTCCAGATTATCCTAGACATATATACTGGAGACACGTACACCAAAGAACACATGGAATAAGATCATACAGTGTTTGTTCTTTTTTTGTCTTTCTTGTTTCACTACCATCTTTGAAATTTATTTATATTGCTATATATACCAGATAGTTTGTTCCTGTTGATTGATGAATAGTATTTCATTTTATGACTATATCATGACTTTTTAAAAAATCTATTATCTTCTTCATAGACAATGGGATTGCTTTATTTTTCTTTCTTTTTTTTTTTGTTATCTTGGATTAAAACAAACAAATAAACCCATTGCTGGCAAGTCAATTCCGACACATAGCGAGCCTATGTTGTTGTGTTAGGTGCTGTTGAGTCGGTTCTGACTCATAGCGACCCTATGTACAATAGAATGAAACATTGCCCAGTCCTGCACCATCCTCACAATCGTTGTTGTGCTTAAGCCCATTGTTGCAGCCACTATGTCAATCCACCTCATTGAGGGTCTTCCTCTTTGCTGACCCTCTACTTTACCAAGCATGATGTCCTTCTCTAGGGACTTATCCCTCCTGACAACATGCCCAAAGTATGTGAGAAGTAGTCTTACCATCTTCGCTCCTAAGGAGCATTCTTGTTGTGCTTCTTCTAAGACAGATTTGTTTGTTCTTTTGGCAGTCCATCATATATTCAATATTCTTCACCAACACCACAATTCCAAGGCACCAATTCTTCTTCAGTCTTCTTTATTCATGGTCCAGCTTCACATGTATAGGAGGTGATTGAAAATACCATGGCTTGGATCAGGTGTACGTTAGTCTTCAAGGTGGCATCTTTGCTTTTCAACACTTTAAAGAGGTCTTTTGCAGCAGATTTGCCCAATGCAATGCATTAATGACCCTATAGAACAGAGGAGAACTGTCCCACTGGGTTTCCAAAGAACTACTGGTGGATTTGAACTGTTGACCTTTTGGTTAGCAACCATAGCTCTTAACCACTGCACCACCAGGGCCCCATCATGAATTAAGGTACTATAATTTTTTTTGTACATGTCTTTTTGTGGACATATGCTCTCATTTCTCTTAGACATAATCCTAGAAGTGGAATTGCCAGGTTATAGAAAAAACATATGTTTAACTTTATAGATGGACCCCTGGTGGTCCATCTATAAAGAAATGGCTGTCTACTTCTATAAAGATCACAGCAGTGTAAAACGTAATGCAGTGTAAAACGTAATGGACAGTTCAATTCTGTCATATATGGTTGCTATGAGTTGATATTGACTCAATGGCAGCAGTTTTTCTTTTTTTTAACTTTATAGACAATGCTTAATAATTTTCCAAGTGAATTTACTGTTTTAAATTTCTAGAAGCAACATATGATGATTAATTACATTGAGCTCCCTCATATGGCGTTCCCTTGGTCTAGAACGAGCAGTCTTTTTCAGAAGTAGCCAAGGATGAGGGACATATCAGGCTCTTCAGACAGCAAAGCAAACAGCTGTGAAGAATGACAGCCTGAGGGGCTACCCAAGCAAGCTTAATTAATCAACTTTGCAATTTCCAGGATAGGAGGATATGACAATTGTCCAGAGAGATTTCAGAGCTGTTGACTGCTATGCACCTGCCATAAATTTCCACTCTGAATGGAACTGTTTTCAGTGATTATCCTATCCTTATTTACAATTTTTGGTAAATTACTGGAAGAAGAACATGATTTTTGTTGTTGTTGTTCTTTTCAGTTCACAGGTGTCTGGGCCAAGTGGAACCAATTCCAGATCATGAGGTCCTGGACTTCGAGTCTGTTATTGTGATGCAGTGAAATTCTGGGTTCTTCATACAAGAGGATATTGAATATTTATGAATAAGAGCACAAACAAATATTCACTTCCCTTCTCAGATCATCTCTGTTGCTGGATGGAGTGCATTTCCAGCTCACTGATGATGGGCTTGCCCAGGATTTGCTTTGGCCGATGGGATATTAGTAGGTGTAACCTACACAGAGGCCTTAAATGATCTTGCACAGTTTGGTTTGCCTTTTACACTCTGGTAGTCCCAAATAGAAGAATATAACCTACGTAACCATACCCCTTTAGGCCCAATCCCTAAATCAGATGTGTAGCAGAACTGAAATCAAAACACAGAAGCTTGGAGCACAGAACTTGTGCATGAAAACGTACTTTTCAACTGAGACTATCGTACATCAGCTGAAATACAACCAACTAAAACACTGAACAGGAAAATAAAAGTTATTGTAGGCCACCTAGTTTTGGAGTCGTTTATTATGCAGTATTATTGTGTCGTGTTGTTGTTGTTAGGTCCCGTCGAGTCAGTTCTGACTTATAGTGACCCTATGCACAACAGAACGAAACACTGCCCGGTCCTGCGCCATCCTTACAATCGTTGTTATGCTTGAGCCCATTGTTGCAGCCACTGTGTCAATCCACCTCCTTGAGGGTCTTCTTCTCTTCCACTGACCCTTACTCTGCCAAGCATGATGTCCTTCTCCAGGGACTGATCTCTCCTGACAACATGTCTAAAGTATGTAAGACGTAGTCTTACCATCCTTGCTTCTAAGGAGCATTCTGGTTGTACTTCTTCTAAGACAGATTTGTTCATTCTACATCTAAAAAAATCGGTCAGTGAAAACCTTATGAAAAGCACTGAAGCATTGTCTGATGTAGTGCCAGAAGATGAGCCCTTCAGGTTGGAAGGCACTCAAAAGATGACTGGGGAAGTAATGATGTGGATAGAATGAAGCTTTCAGGACCTTCATATACTGATATGGCATGAAAAAATGAGAAGAAACAGCTGCAAAAATCCATTAATAACTGTAAAGTGGAATATACAAAGGGGAAATCTAGGAAAATTGGAAGTTGTCAAAAATTAAATGAAATGCTTTAAGATAGATATCCTAGGCCTTAGCTGAAATGGACTGGTATTGGCCATTTTGAATCAGACAATCATATTGTCTACTTTGCTGGGAATGACAAATTGAAGAGGAACGGCATTGCATTCATTGTCAAAAAGAACATTTCAAAATCAATCCTGAAGTAAAATGCTGTCAGTAATAGGATAATACCCATATGTCTGTAAGGAAGACTAGTTAGTATTACTATTATTCAAATTGACACACCATTCACTAATGTTAAGATGAAGAAATGGAAGGTTTTTACCAACTTCTGCAGTCTGAAATTGATCAAACAATGACTTCTTGCTTTCTTCATGTCTTCGTATATAATGTCTTTGATGTCATCATTCCACAACTCGTCTGGTCTTTGCTCATCAGTGTCCAACTTGTAAAATCTATTCTTAAGATGATCTCTAAATTCAGGTGGGTTACACTCAAGGTAGTACTTTGGCTTTTGTGGACTTGTTTCAATTTTCTTCAGCTTCAACTTGAATTTGCATATGAGCAATTGATGGTCTTTTCCACAGTTGGTCCCTTGCCTAGTTCAGACTGATAATATTGAGCTTTTCCATCATCTCTTTCCATGGATGTAGTTGATCAAACCCAAAAACCAAACCCAGTGCCGTTGAGTCGATTCTGACTCATAGTGACCCTATAGGACAGAGTAGAACTTCCCTACAGAGTTTCCAAGGAGCACCTGGCAGATTTGAACTGCTGACCCTTTGGTTAGCAGCCCGTCACCAGGGTTTCCACTAGATTCCTGTATATTCCATCTGGCAAGGTCCATGTGTATAGCCACCATTTATGATGTTGAAAGAAGGAATTCAATGAACACATTATTGGTTTTGCAAAATTCTATAGTTCAACCTCTGGCATCATTTGTATCATCAAGGTCATATTTTCCAACTATCGATATTACTTCATTTCCTATCACTGACAACATTGTATTTCAGGATAGATCTTGAAATTTTCTTCTTAACGATGAATGTGATATCATTCTTCTTCAATTTGTCATTCCTAGTAGAGAGGACCATACAATTACCTGGTTCAAAATGGCCAGTACAAGTCCATTTCAGCTGACAAATGCCTCAGATATTGATCTTCAAGTGTTCCATTGAATTTTTGACAACTTACAATTTTCCTAGATTCATACTTTGTATATTCCATATTCCAACTACTAATGGATGCTTTCACCTGTTTCTTCTCATTTTGAGTCATGCCACACCAGCAAATACGGTCCTGAAAGATTTACACTATCCATATCGTTAAAGTTGACTCTACTTTGAGGAGGCAGCTCTTCCCCAGTTCTATTTTGAATGACTTTCAACCTGAGGGGCTCATCTCTGAGCACTGTATCAGACAATGTTCTACTTTTAATCATAAGGTTTTCACTGGCCAATTTTTTTAGAAGTAGATCACCATGTCCTTCTTCCTAGCCTGTCTTAGTCTGGAAGCTCCACTGAAATCTGTCCACCATGGGTGACCCTGCTGGTATTTGAAATACCAGCTAAATAGATTCTAGCAACACAGCAACATGTAAGCCCTCACAGTATGACAAATTGACAGATGAGTGGTGGAACATCATGATAAGCAGAGTAAACATTGCAGTTGTCAAGGATTTCATTTTCCTTGGATCTAAGTCAATGTCCATGGAAGCAGCAGTCAAGGAATCAAAGGTTGTATTATGTTGGGGAAATGTGTTGCAAAAGGCCTTTTAAAAGTATTAAAAATCAAAGATGTCATTTTGAGGACTAAGGTACACCTGACCCAAGCTTCATATGGATATGCAAGCTGGACAATGAACAAAGAAGACCAAAGAAGAATTGAAGCATTTGAATTATGGCATTGGAGAAGATTATTGAATATACCATGGACTGCCAGAAGAACGAACAAATTTTTCTTTGAAGAAGAAGAGCCAGAATGGTCCTTAGAAGAGAGGATGGCGAGACTTCGTCTCACATAGTTTGGAGCTCTGATCAGAAGGTCAGTGTTTAATTCCATTGTGCATGGGGTCGCTATGAGTCAGCAAGGACTTGATCGCACCTAACAACAACAATAACTATTATTATTATTATTATTAAGGATCCTTGATGGTTAAGCACTCTGCTGCTAACCAAAATGTCAGTGGTTGGAACCCTCAGCCACTATGCAGGTGAAAGATGTGGTAGTCTGCTTCTGTAAAGACTTTAGCATTAGAAATCCTATGAGCAATCTGACTCTGTCCTTTATGATTGCTGTGAGCTGGAATCTACTTGATGGCAATGAGTTGTTTTTTTTTTTTTGGTTTATTATTTGCTCAATCCCCCTACTCTATTATTATTTCCTATGGCCAATTGTGTGGAAGCCAAAATCTGTGCAACCACAGTCAGAGGCACATTTGTCACATCTTGTCAGAAAAGTGTTATTAAAATTCTAGCCAAAGAACATAAGATTAGTTTGCTTCTGTCTTTACTTTTAATATGCTTCATCCATGCCACCTCTAAGGAGCTCATTAGCAATACTGCCTCATCAGTTGCTATAGGCATCACACTAAGAAAGACTATTTTTCATTCTTGCTTCTACTTCACCCTCTCTTTTGCTCTTTCCCACTCTGTGTAAAAATGGCACTTGCTCTGCTCTTAAAGAATTTTGTAACAGTTTGCTTCTTCTTTGTCCTCACAGGAAAGTGAATTGACCTTGTTATGTAGCAATACAGTGCCACAGTCCAAATACTTAAATTTAATTCACTCGTTAGTGAGAAATACCGTACCTAGAGAAAGATAATGGAGATCTAATGCATATGGTACATAGATTCCCAATAGAGTTATCCTTTTAAAAAGAAATAATTAGATGAATAAATTAGATTTTAAGCACTGATCTACCTATATACCCCAAAGAAAATGTAATTAGAAATTTAAGCAGTCAGACAGATTCATTAAGTCATCGGAGACATTTCTATTAGAAGCCAATAGTATTGTCAAAATGTTAATTTTCAAAAAACCATTTTAAAATCCTTAAACATTGCCAAGTGTAAATAAGGTTGACAGAGCTTGCCAGTTTAGAGAAACATATCAGATAAATAATGCTGTACTTACGAAAAATACATGACATACTCTGGATGTTAGATTAATTTGGTATTTAAAAACCATGGCAAAATGGTGATGGAAATGGTGAAGCAACGAGTCATTTACATTAAAGGAGACAGTCTTCTCTTAAAAAAAGATTGGTAATCCCCTTATGGTGATGATGCGCTAGGTGACAAAGGAAAATAAGCTATATCCTTTGTCTAGAATCATAGTAAAAAACAAAGGGAACAGTAAATGCTTGCCATAAAGGTTCCAAATGACCAAATAAACATGAATAGTTTTAACTTTTCATCTCTTAAAAAATGACAAAACTGAAAAGATGATTGGAGGAGCGTATATATGAATAAGATCTAAATAAATATGCAAAGAAAACATTTTAAAAAATCAGCAACATTTGCAACCAGACGATTAACTTATGGATGTTTAGCAATTGCTTGCAAGCTGCACCCTTTATTTTCACTTTTACTTCTAAAGTAACATAAGCCTTTTTTTTTTTTTTTTTTTTTTTTGGAGGTGTGGAGAGTCCTAGTATAGGAAAAAATAAAAAAGAAAGAAAACCTAGATTAATTCTAAATTGTGTGAACTTCTGGAATGCTGAACTGTCTGAACATACTCACAGATGGGATGAATCTATAGGAATTCTATTTGCTTACAAAACGTCAGAATTCTCTCGAGTAAAGGGAAGAAGGAGTCATGAACCAAAAGTAATCGGTAAAACAAACAGAAAAAACGTTTAATCAGTGAAAACATCTTATCTTTTCAGGGAAGGCATATGGTATATCAATCTGATTTATCAGCCCCATCATCCATGACTTGTTTGCAGTATACGGTATCATTCACAAAAAATTCTGAAGATGTTGCGACGAAAGCAGCACATATTTTATACTATTATACTCTATCCAACTGTTACAAGTGATAGGAAAAGAAGCATTTTCTTCCCATTGTTAACAGTTAAACACAAAGTGTTAGCTTTCCAAGGACTTAAGAGTATCCGTAAAATGGTGACAGTGTCCAGTATGTAGTAGGAGTCAGCGATACCCAGAGGATCTAGAGGAAACCGTGATAACGTCTGGGAGGGCATAAGTGCCTGGTATACTCACCCGCTAATGACATTTAGTGGAAATGGAAACTGTGCTGAGCAGAGGGCCAGCATAGTTTAGGAAACTGATATCAGCAGGTGTGATCTCAAACATAGGTTGAAGAATAAAATCACAGATGTCAGTGATAAATGACTAGAAATATCTGTAGTTAGTGGCACCATATGTCATAGGTTGCTGAAGACAGTCATGATTTACACCTGATGTGACACTGTGCCTATTGTACTCTCCAAAATTTCCCATTTTGGTGATAAATTTTGCACACTCAACTGCTAATGAAAAACTGGAGGTTCTAGTCCACCTGGTGATCTGCTTCTGAAAAATCAGCCATTGAAAACCCTATGGAGCACAGATCTACTCTGACACACATGGGGTCTCAGCGAGTCAGAGTGAACTTAGCAAACTTTTTTTGTTTTTGTTTTTTAACACTATGAGTAATGGAGGAATTTGGATGGAGCTAGAATAGTGCCTTAGCAAGGTAAGGAAGAGAGCAAGTTAAACTTGAATTGTGCTTTGTTTTATGAAATCATTGTGTCATATTCTATTGTGTTATATTTAAAGTATTGAATAATTTAAGGGGCTATCAGCCATGTTATTGATAAGGGACTCTCAGCCATGTTTTTGGCTATTTAGTAAGTTTTGCTTACAGTGACACAAATAAAACCTGAATAAAAAGTTCTACAGTTGCATGATTACTTTATATACATGTCTACACTGATATTCTTTCCTGTAAAATCTTCAGCTATCCTGAATTTCGCTGCACGGACTGATAAGAGAAGGCACTGTATCCTTCCAGAAAATTACAATGGCAATAACTGGAGTCAATTTCATTCACTGGCAAGAAATACCCTCCTTGCATTTACATGGGTTAGCTCTGGGAACATCAGTTAGAAACTTACCTTGACTCTAGAAAGAAAGTAAGGAGTGCTTTAGACTCTCTAGATCAAACGAGAAAAGAATTGCTTTGATTACTTCAGATTTGTGACAGGAATTTAGGGTCCAGATTAATTTTGTGTCTGAGACTAACTTCTTAATAGATTAGCTTTCAGAATTAAGAGCAAAATTTACACCATATCGGAGAATTCTCCCTGTTGCAAATAAGGTTCAGATATAACAGGATTATACTTGGCTCCGGCCACTATTATGTGGTCTTGTACTCTTTTTTTTCCATAAATACTAGGGAAATCAAGGGGTACGTACAGTATTGAGGCTTAGATGGGAGGTTCTCAATCTCGTCACTCTTGACATTTCCAGCTGGGTTATTCTTTGTTGCAGGGAGCTGCTTCGTGCCTTGTAGAATGTTAAGCATCCTTGGCCTCTAACCTCAAGAAGCCAATAGCACCTTTCCCAAATGTCTCTGGACATTGCCAAACTTCACAGGGAGAGAGGGGAAGAGGAGCAAAATTACCCTTCTTTGAGATTCACTGTCTTAGATTGAATAATGCTGTGAATTCCTTGAAATGGAATTGCATGTACTTATGCTCACGGAAGCAAAATTTAGAAATCTCACACACAACCTCACTATCTGGGCTTAAAGCCAGAATTAAAATTAAGCATCTCCCAATTCCCTAAGACAATCAGGAAACACATTTTTCTACCTCCCTTCTCTCTACCCTGACACCATTTCTTTTGGACAATTAAACTACAGTACTTTAGGCTCCTTAGAGGAAACTGCTGTGTAAATGCAAAGTAATAATGGATAGTGACCAAGTAAAATGAAAGAAACTGTACTAAAAAGCTAACTGTCTTGACTGAGAACTCTAGGCTCATGAATGAATACTCATGGACATATTTTCTTACTAATATGCTGAAATAATACCAGATTCCGGCTAGCAGATTAATTTAAAGCCAAAAGCCTACTTCTGAAGTTGGAGACATTGATCTTGTGATGATGATCTATAGCAATAACTATTTCTACCATAGAAGGTGAATGCTATAATAATTTTTAAAACAGTGAATTCCAATGGTATCATGAGATGCATGTTTATTAATTTGATTTGCTTTAATGGACTTTTTCCCCTAAGCATTCTGGTCATAGGCAGCAAACTTGTAAAAGAAATGGCTGTTCTTACTTTACTTTTATCACAGAAAACACAATCACTTCCTATACTTTGGCACCATTATCAGTATTCAAACACTAATATACTGCTTCCCAGTGGGAACTTGAAAGCTTGATGATGAAATGCACGTTGTTGAATGGACAGTTTCTTTAATTCCAAGGAGAAAGACAAAGGCAGTTATGTCTACCCTGAAAAGAATATCCCTGTTTAATTAGTTGTTGAGTTGTAGGCTTGAATTCACTGTGAAAGGTAATGGGATAAGCAGTTAATTACACTATAAATTTATCTAATTTATTTGATAATTGAACTGAGTTGAGTAGCTGATTTAAGGCTAATACCTTAATCCTGATAAAATTTAATGATAACCTGTTGCCGTCGAGTTGATTTTGACTCAAATTTAATGATAAATAACATTAATTTAGACTGGAGGGCTAAGTGAGCTTATGGTTATTTCTCCTGTATCCACTGGCCTTCTGTCCCCCCACCACTTGGATGTACTTTGTCTCAGCTTCTGAGCCTGTCTGACTTGGTGAGATGCCAGGCTCTTTACAACTATCCCTTTACCCATGCTAATCTCTCAGCCTGGAGGATTCCAACCCACCCTTAACTTTTTACTCAGCATCAGAGAAGCTCCGGTGGCATAGTGGTTTGAAGCCCTGATATTTCCTTTATCTGTACCACCATCACCTCTGAGTTTATTGAGGGTAGAGACCCTGTCTTTTTCCTTGTCTGTATTTCCCATCTTGTAGGTAGCAGTTGCACAATAAATATTTATGGAAAGAATGACGTTGTTTGATAATGACAACCCTGTGAAGTGCACAACATGTGTGAAAATCCTCTCCAATTTACAAATGTGCTAATGCTTTTACTACAGAAGACACTTTAGTAGTACACTCAATGTCCCATACAATACTACGTGCTCTGCAAATTATTTGTAAATGAACTAATGCAATGACTTGACTTGAGGTTTAACTATGGGTCTTTTGGATGTAATTCTTAAAAAATTGCACTGTAGCATGGTGTACATTATTACTCCAAGATATTTGGCAATGAAGGCCAAGAGAATGTTTTTTGCCTGTAGAAAAACAATGAACTGGCCCAAGTGTGACTAGGGACATTTAGGAGGGAAAAGAGGTGATAAGTAAGCAGGATTTGAAGATAAGAGTGAAAGATAAGATGATTGATGGCACAAATTTTTGGATGATATGGGATGGAATTAGTACAAAAACACAAGTAAAGATTTAAATTTGGGAAAGAAGTTGCAATGAAATATGAACACCCTTCCGATATATTCCATTGGTCAAAGACCATAGTCCTTTAACATGGCCTACATAGCCTTCCATCACCTAACTCCAGCCTAGCTATCCATCTTATTGATCTTTTAGGTACTGAACTCCAGGCAGGTTCGCTTCCTTCCATTTTAAATGTCTTTGATGCCTTCACCCAGGCTGTTCTCTTTGCCTGTAATCATCTTCCTTTCCTCTTTGGTGTTCAGGTCTCATCTCAAATGATCCTTCATTAAAGATACCTTTCCTAACTCCCTAGACAACGTTACTAGTTGCTATGGAATCAATTGGGACTCATGGCGACTCCATGTGTGTCACAGTAGAACTGTGCTCCATTGGGTCTCCAATGTCTAACTTTTCAGAAATAGATCACCAGATCTTTCTTCCAAGATGTCTCCAAGTGGATGAAGAACCTCCAGATTTTCAGTTAGCAGCCAAAAGTATTAACCATTTGCATCACCCAGGGACCCCATAGATTAGGTTAGAAGATCGAAAATTGTAAATAGTTTATTAATAATTATGTTAGATTAATATCTATCTTGCTCACTAGACTACAATCCCATGCTGTCAGGTGTAGATTCTGTATTCTTTGCCATTGTTACTCCAAGACTCAGCACAGTGGTTGACAAAAATTTTGTGTTGAATAAATTAATAAATACTGTGGCCAGATAAGAAAGGACAAAATATAAGTAAATATAGAGACATTTATAGGGAGAGAAAAGCAGATGTATTTCATATTATAGATCCTTTTTCTTCCTGGTAAGAAGAAATTTTAACAATAGACAAGGTGGAAAATTCAACAGGGGTTAAGGAAAGATTCAACTAAAAGCGCATAGGTGAGCCATCACGACAAAATTGAGAATAACCTATTGGGAAAAAAAAAAAACGAAGGCTTGAATTGTAAAATCAAACTTGAAAGAATCAGAGATCTAGCCAATTTCAAATTTCACTAATAATTCAAACAGTATAGTTAATGATGAGTAACTTGCAAAGCATGGAGAAGTCTGAGACCACCAATGCAGCCCTCCAAGTTCCTCCTTGTCATATTACAATGTGCCCTGGTCCAGACTTGACAGGCCTTATCTCTAAGTAATACAAACAGAGAATCACTTCCACAATGAGCTATTTTACCCACGAAATATCTTCATTTTACACTCTGATAATTATAAAGCTGACACTGACTTTTCTCAGTGGATTATGTCCCATAAATCCTGAAGTCCTAAGTTTGTTTACCATCAGCAACCTTGACTGACCAGGTGTATCCTGCTAAAGGCATTCAATAGATCAGAATTCTACATTATTTTTCCACTGTAAATGCTGTCTGGAAGTTTGATTGGCATGTTAATAAGGAGGTTTGACTTTTTCAGGGCTTTGAACCAGTTTTTTTCCAGGTTGAACCCTTGATGAGAATTTGCATTTCCATCCGAGATATGCTGAATCAGAATCTACAGTTAAACAAGATTCCCAGGTGATTTTTATGAATAATAAATTTTGAAAGCTACTGGTCTTTTAGAGAATCTACTTGAGAGCAAGGGGTTTGGTTTTTGGTTTTAGCCCTGTTTTAGTGGTTCTAAGAATTGGTGCCTAACCAGCAGCATTAGCACTGCTTGGGAACTCTTTGGAAATTCAAATTCTCGGTAGGAGCTTGAATCAGAACTAACCAGTTCAAAGCCCTGGATTTTTTTCTCAGTCATGGCTTTTCTTTTTTCTTTTCTTCCTTGTGCTTTCAGGTGAGGCAGAACTGGTTACAGGTTAACTGGTAATGCTTTTCTTACCGTCTATTATCCAAAGTTCATTTAAGTCAGTTGACATATAACAATGAGAAATCATGCAACTGATTTTAATGCAAGGAACTAAAACGCTAATATCCAACTTATAGAAAATATTTGAAACTAAGTATACATATTTATGGAAAACCTGGTGGAATAGTGATTAAGAGATATGGCTGCTAACCAAAAGGTCAGCAGTTCGAATCCACCAGGTGCTCCTAGAAACTGTACGGGGCAGTTCTACTTTGTCCTATAGGGTCACTTTGAGTCAGAATCTACACAACGGCAATGGGTTTTTGGTATACATATTTACAATGTTTTTAACCAGTTAGCACCCAAAATAACTCAAGCTTCAACTAATCTAAATCATTAAAACAAACAAAAAACTAACATATAAAACCAATTATTAACATCCTTTTGTGGATGCTATTTAGATGTGCTTACTTTAGCTCCAGAGCCCTGGTGGAGTAGTGGTAGAGAGTTTGGTTGCTAACCAAAAGGTCACCAGTTCAAATCAACCAGCCACTCCTTGGAAACCCTGTGGGGCAGTTCTACTCTGTCCTATAGGGTTGCTATGAGTCGGAATCAACTTTATTCAACAGCACCAGGTTTTGGTTTGGTACTTTATCTCCACATAATAATAAAGGTTTAAAAAGTTTAACATTACACTGTGTCTTACCCATATTAGGTGATCAGTATATTTATTTTTTTTATTTTATGCTACTCTTTACAAGGGTTGTCAAAGTAAATATTAGTATAATTTTATAAAAGTTTAAAAAGCCCAGGTTTTGCTAATTATAAAACTATACTAATTAAAGATGATGAAATAATAAAGACCTATTTTAACTTTTCTGGTGGTGCACTGATTTCCCAGTACTACACCTGCTCTTGATGACCTCTAAGAGACTTGGCAGTTCAAATTCGCCAGGTGCTCCTTGGAAACTCTATGGGGCAGTTCCGCTCTGTCCTATAGGGTTGCTATGAATCGAAATCGACTCGACGGCACTGGGTTTGGTTTGTTTTTTGGTTACACCTGCTCTTGATGACCTCTAAGAGACTGGTTATATGTCTCCTTTAAAAAAACACACTATAAATTTTACCCAAACGGTCTTGAAAGACAGGTTTATAATCCAGGCATGTCAGGGAACATATTTGCTGGATATTTATTAAATAGAGTCATATAAATACAGAGGAGCTTTCTGCTTTTTTAACCATCTTGAACATTTTGATTCTACTATATATTATTTCTTTCAGAAATAAATCAAAATGAGCCTGTATACAGTTTTCATCTAGGAGGTTATCTTGTATACAGATTAGACTATATAGCTCCTACACCCAAAAGGTGATTACACCATATATTAAAAAACCCTATATATATATATGTATATACACACACACGTACATATATATATATGTATTTCCCCCCACATGCGCATCTGTCAGTTTGTTGTACTGTGGGGTCTTCTGTGCTGCTATGATGATAGAAGTTATGCCAAATGTATTGAAATACCAGTAGGGTCACCCATGGTGGACAGGTTTCAGCTGAGCTTCTAGACTACAACAGACTAGTAAGAAGGACCTGGTGGTCTACTTCTGAAAAGAATTAGCCAGTGAAAACCTTATGAATAGCAGTGGAACACTGTCTGATATAGTGCCTGAAGATGAGCCCCTCAAGTTGGGTGGCTATCAAAATACGACTGGGGAAGACTTGCCTCCTCAAAATAGAGTCAACCATAAGGATGTGGATGGGGTAAAGCTTTTGTGACCTGCATTTGCCGATGTGGCCAGACTCAAAATGAGAAGAATGAGCTGCAAACATCCATTAATAATTGGAACCTGGAATGCATGAAGTACGAATCTAAGAAAATTAGAAATCATCAAAAATGAAATAGAGTGCATAGAGATCAAAACCATTAGCATTAGTGAGCTGAAATGGACTGGTATACATCATTTTGAATCAGACTGTCTTATGGTCTACTATGCCGGGAACGATGACTTGAAGAGGAATGGCATGGAATTCTTCCTCAAAAAGAACAATACTGTCAGTGATAGAATAATATCCATAAACGTACAAGGAAGACCAGTTAATATGACTATTATTCAAATTTATGCACCAACAACTAAGGTCAAAGACGAAGACATTGAAGATTTCTGCAGTCTGAAACTGATCAAACATGCAATCAGGATGCACTGGTAATTTCTTGTGATGGGAATGTGAAAGTCGGAAACAAAGAAGGATTGGTATTTGGAAAATATGGCCTTGGTGATAGAAAAAATGTCAGCGATTACATGATAGAATTTTTGAGACCAAGGACTTCTTTATTGCAAATACCTTTTTTTTCCAACATAAACTATAAACAGTGACTATACACAACGACCTTGCCAGATGAAACACATAGGAATCAAATCCACTACATCTGTGGAAAGAGACAATGGAAAAGCTCAATATCATCAGTCATTACAAGGCCAGGGACCGACTTCAGATCAGACCATCAACTACTCATATGCAAGGTCAAGCTGAAGCTGAAGAAAATTAGAACACGTGCACAAGAGCCGAAGTACGACCTTGAGTATATCCCACCTGAATTTAGAGACCATTTTAAGGATAGATTTGACACGTTGAACACTAATGACCGAAGACCATATGAGCTGTGGAATGACAGAATGACATCAAGGACATCATACATGAAGAAAGCAAGAGGTCATTAAAAAGACAGGAAAGAAAAGCCCTAAATGGATGTCAGAAGAGACTCTGAAACTTTCTTTTGAACATCAAGTAGCTAAAGCAAAAAAAAAAAAAAAATGAAGTAAAAGAGTGGAACAGAAGATTTCAAAGAGTGGCTCGAGAAGACAAAGTATTATGATGACATGTGCAAAGACCTGGAGATAGAAAACCAAAAGAGAACATGATCAGCATTTCTCAAGCTGAAACAACTGAAGAAAAAAATTCAAGCCTTGAGTTGCAATAGTGAAGGATTCTTTGAGGAAAATATTAAATGACACAGGAAGCATCAAAAGAAATGGAAGGAATACTTGGAGTCACTATAACAAAAAGAATCGGTCGACGTCAACCATTTCAGGAGGTAACATATGATCAGGAACTGATGGTACTGAAGGAAGAAGTCCAAGCTGCACTGAAGGCATTGGCGAAAAACAGGGCTCCAGGAATTGACAGAATATCATTTAGATGTTTCAGCAAACAGATGCAGCACTGGGAGTACTCACTTGTCTATACCAAGAAATTTGGAAGACAGCTCCCTGACCAACCGACTGGAAGAGATCCATATTTGCCTATTCCCAAGAAAGGTGATCCAACCAAATCTGGAAATTATTGAGCAATATCATTAATATCACATCCAAGCAAAATTTTGCTGAAAATCATTCAAAAGCAGCTGCAGCAGTATATCGATTGGGAATTGCCAGAAATTCAGGCTGGATTTAAAAGAGGACATGAAGCCAGGATATCATTACTGATGTCAAATGGATTGTGGCTGAAAGCAGAGAATACCAGAAAGATGTTTACCTGTGTTTTATTGACTATGCTAATGCATTTGACTGTGTGAATTATAACAAATTACAAATAAAATTGTAGAGTATGGGAATTCTGGAACACTTAATTATGCTCATGAGGAATCTATACATGGATCAAGAGCCAGTCTTGAGCAGAACAAGGGGATACTGCATGGTTTAAAGTCAGGAAAGGTATGTGTCAGGGTTGTATCCTTTCACCATACCTATTCAATCGGTATACTAAGAAAATAATCTGTGAAGCTGGACTATATGAAGAAGAATGGGCCATCAAGATTGGAGGAAGGCTCATTAACAACCTGCCTTATGCAGATGACACAACCTAGCTTGCTGAAAATGAAGAGGACCTGAAGCACTTACTGATGAAGATCAAAGACCACAGCCTTCAGTATGGATTACAGCTCAACATAAAGAAAACAAAAATCCTCACAACTGGACCATTAAGCCACATCATGATAAATGGAGAAAAGATTGAGGTTGGCAAGGATTTCGTCTTACTTGGATCCACAATCAACACCCATAGAAGCAGCAGTCAAGAAATCAAAAGATGCATTGCATTGGGCAAATTGGCTTCAAAAGACCTCTTCAAAGTGTTGAAAAGTAAAGATGTCACCTTGAGGGCTAATGTGCTCCTGACCCAAGCCATGGCATTTTCAATCATCTCATATGCATGTAAAAGCTGGACAATGAATAAGGAAGACCAAAGAAGAATTAACACCTTTGAATTGTGGTGTTGGTGAAGAATATTGAATATACCATGGACTGTCATGAATATACCATGACAAATCTGTCATGGAGGAAGCACAACCAGAATGCTCTTTAGAAGCAAGGATGGTGAGACTGTCTCACATACTTTGGACATGTTATCAGGAGGGATCAGTCCCTCAAGAAGGACATGGTGTTTGGTAAAATAGAGGTTCAGCGAGGAAAAGCAAGACCCTCAGTGAGATGGACTGACACAGTAGCTGCAACAATGGGCTCAAACATGGCAACAATTGTGAGGATGGCACAGGACTGGGCAGTGTTTTGTTCTGTTGTGTGTAGGTTCGCTATGAGCGAGAACTGACTTGACCACACCTAACAACAACAACATATATTTTTGCTTTTGTTATTCCTCTCTCCCTCTTTTGATTTTTTTTACCTTCTCAAGTTATTAAAAACAAAGTTTGCATATACTTTTTGGAAGCATGCAAGAACACAGGCAGGCTAAGGATAGTTAGAAGAGGAGACATACATCTCCAACCCATACCAGCACGGTTTTATTGAATGAAGAAATCTTAACTAAAAGTATTTCTCCCACTCAAATTGCTGCTCAAAGTATACACCAGAGCCCACATGTATCAAAATCACGTGGATTAATTGTTAAAACAGATATTTCTATCTATACCTCACTCAAAATCAAAATCTTTTGGAAAACTGGCATTTAAAACTGGTCTTCCACATGAATCTCTGGCACATCACATTTTGAGTATCACTAAAAAAAAAAAAAAAAAAATTTTTTTTTTTTTTTTTAAGGAAAGACATAAAAAATTCATTTGGATGAAAGCAGTTCTAAATGCAAATGGGCTTCTGAGATGCAAAATGTAAGTCTTACAGTATATGTTAATCATAGTCTCCTAAAATTGTGTACCTTATTGCCCTGCAGATAGGATGGATAAAAAAAACAAAGCTTTATAGGGGATATATCAGGATTCGAGAAATGGTGGCAGAGTTATACTTGCCTCCCTGTCAACAACAAGGTAACAATCTAATGGCCTGTTAAAGTTTGCAAAGGTTAATGTGCTGGGCTGCTGTCCAAAAGTTTAGTGGTTCTAGTCCGTCCAGAAGCCTGGAAAGAAAGACCCGGCAATCTACTTCTGAAAAGTCAGCTATTGAAAGCCCTACGAAGCACAGTTCTACTCTACCACACATGGGGTCGCCACGAGTGGGAATCAGCTCAATGGCAACTGGTCACTTGTTAAAGTTTGCAAACAGCACACAATTTTTTGTCTTGCTTTAAAAATTTGAAAACAATTGTATGATTGCTTTTTAATTCCCAAATGTGTCAACAATGGTTTTAAGAGTTTAATTATATCCTCATTTCCTAATAATGTCTTCACATATCAATTATGATCAATTTTTATTATTATTGTTATTTGCTTCTGTAAAATCATGTGGAATTGTAAGTAGAAAGGTAAGGAAGAAAACATCCTTTTTTCTCCTACTAAACTTAGGTATTTTTTCCACTTTCCATTGCCTTACAAATTCAATGAGACTTTTACTTCCACAAATAACCATGGATCATAATCAACCAGATGAGTTGTGGAATGAGATCACAGAGCCAGCTATGTGCTATAAGAAATTAGACAGAAAAAAAAAACTGAGGGAGGCGGAGTCAAGATGGCAGAATAGACAGATGCTTCCAGCGAGCTCTCTTTACAACAAAGGCCGAAAAAAACAAGTGAAATGAGTATATTTGTGACAAGCTGGGCACCCTGAGCTTCAAAGACAAGCTTAGAAAACGAACTGAGGTGCAGGGGGAGGAAGAGACTGTTTAGAAGTGGAGAGGAGTTACTGGGCCTGAATTGTCGGGAGCCCTCAGGCACCATTCCCGGAGCCATGGTGGTGGGCTGGTACTAGTGCTCGGCTGCAGTTTCCTCAGGGAGAAGCAGCCAGCCACACAACCTACTCACACCTCTGGAACCTGAGAATGGTGCTCTCAGCAAAAGCTAAGTACTTGTGTATACTTTACCTCGCCCTTCCCACCCCCAAGCCGGCTTCAGCGGCTGAATTCCCTGGGCTTGAGATAGGTCCTGTTTAGCATGTAGAGCCATCCTCCCGGCCTTGGAGAAGGAAAAAAATTGCATTTAGGGGAAAAGATAATTTGCCAGCTCCACTAACTTGGGGAGCTCAAGACAGAAGTGGCTCCTGTCCAGGCATAAATGGTCCATGGACTTTGAGCACCTTTCCTTTCTGCATGGACATGTATGGGCCTATTTCAGGAGAATAGGTCCTTGTTGGCAGACTCCAACTGTTTCAGCTGTGCTGTAGAGAGGTGGGTGTTTGATATTTGACATTGTTTTGCCTATTAAACAAGGTCCTCACCTACCCACAACAAGGGCCTAAGGACTGGCAGCTCCACTCAGGTCACCCAGCCACCCATGACAGGGGTCCAAGGATAACTGGTACCTTCCAGGCCTTACAACCAAAAACATTGGGTCCCCATGGTCTGTCTGCAGAACCCACCCACCTGCACATTCTAGGGACTATGGACATGCTTTCCTCAGAGACACTCAAGGGTTGGCTCTCAGCCCCAGCCTTGTTCAGAGTGTAACCCCCTGCTGCAATCAGGTACTGGTAAATACACCAATCACCCCTGCTCCTCTAAGACTGTAGGACAGAACCTGTACCACACACTTGATGATCAGCTACCTGGACACCTGAGCTAAATTCATACAAGGAAACTGAATGGACTCCTAGACTGATATACCATATAACAGCTCTAGCCATCTGGGGACAGGACGTCAGAGCTCCAAAGGCAAAAATAATCAAGCTAGCTCACGCAAGCAACCCATTTGGGTATATCACAACAAAACAAAGCAAGAAGTTACAACTCAGTAAGCAAGCATAAGCTAATACAATAGACTGCTCAGAGACAACAGTCAATATCAAGTCATATAAAGAAACACACCATGATCACCTCAACAAGCTCTCAAAACAAAGAATCCAGGGATCTTCTAGGTGAAAGTGCATTCCTGGAATTACCAGAGCCAGATTACAAAAGATTAATATGCAGAACCCTTCAAGACATCAGGAAGGAAATGAGGCAATACACAGAACAAGCCAAGGAACACACAGATAAAGCAATTGAAGAAATTGGAAAGATTATTCAGGAACATAATGAAAAATTAAAAAAGCTGGAAAAATCAATAGACAGACAGCAATCAGAAATTCAGAAGATTAACAATAAAATTACATATGTAGGCAACTCAGTAGAAAGTCAGAAGAGCAGAATTGAGCAAGTGGAAGCCAGAATTTCTGAACTTGAAGATAAATCACTTGGCACAAACATATTTAAAGAAAAATCAGATAAAAGAGTTAAAAAAAATGAAGAAATCTTAAGAATCATGTGGGACTCTATCAAGAGAAATAACCTACAAGTGATTAGAGTACCAGAACAGGAGGGATAAAAGAAAATACGAGAGAATCATTTAAGATTTGTTAGCAGAAAACTTCCCTGATATTGTGAAAGATAAGATATCTATCCAAGATGCTCATCAAACTCCACATAAGGTAGATCTTAAAAGAAAGTCACCAAGACATATTATAATCAAACTTGCCAAAACCAAAGATAAAGAGAGAATTTTAAGAGCAGCTAAGGATAAACGAAAAGTCACCTACAAATGAGAATCAATAAGAATAAGCTTGGGATGCTCGGCCTAAACCATGCAGACAAGAAGGCAATGGGATGACATATTTAAAAAATTGAAGGAAAAAAAATGCCAGCAAAGAATCATATATCCAGCAAAACCATCTCTTAAATATGAAGGTGAAAATAGGACATTTCCAGATAAACAGAAGTTTAGGGAATTTGTAAAAACCAAACCAAAACTACAAGAAATACTAAAGGGAGTTCTTTGGATAGAAAATCAATAATATCAGGTATCAACCCAAGACTAGAACACTGGGTAGAGCAATCAGAAGTCAACCCAGACAGGGAAATTAAAAAAGCAAAGCAAGATTATAAAAAAAAAGCTCAAAACAGGGTAACAGCGATGTTATTATAAACAAGAAGACAACATTAAAACAATAAAGAGGGACTAAGAAATGTAATCATAGATCTTCCATATGGAGAGGAAGATATGGCGATACAAAAAGAATAAAAGTTAGGTTTAAATCTAGAAAAATAGTGGTAAATAATAATGTAACCACAAAGGAGACAAACTACCCTACTCATCAAAATAAAATACAAGAAAAAAATAGAGGCTCAGCAGAAACAAAATCAACAGCAACAAATACAAGGAAAGGACAACATATAAAGATAATCTACTCAGCGCATAAAATCAAGTGGGAAAAAGAAACGGTCGAAAACACACAAAAGACATCAAAGCGATAGCACTAAATTCATACCTATCCATAATTACGCAGAGTGTAAATGGACTAAATGCACCAATAAAGAGACAGAGAGTGGCAGAATAGATTAGAAAATAAGATCTGTCTATATGCTCCCTACGAGAGACACACCTTAGACTTGGAGACCCAAACATACTAAAACCCATAGGATGGAAAAAAATGTATCAAGCAAACAACGATCAAAAAAGAGCAGGAGTGGTAATATTAATTTCTGACTAAATTTAACTTTAAAGTTAAATCCTCAGAAACGATAAGGAAGGACACTACATAATGGTTAAAGGGACAATATACCAAGAAGATATAACTGTATTAAATATTTATGTACCCAATGACAGGGCTGCAAGATACATAAAACAAACTCTATTAGCATTGAAAAGTGAGATAGACAGCTCCACAATAATAGTAGGAGACTTCAACACACCACTTTGGGTGAAAGACAGGACATCCAGAAAGAAGCTCAATAAAAGCACAGAAGATCTAAATGACACAATCAACCAACCTGGCCTCATAGACATATGCAGACCACTCGACCCAACAGCAACCAAGTATACTTTCTTTTCTAGTGCACACGGAACATTCTCTAGAATAGGCCACATATTAGGTCATAAAGCAAGCCTTAGCAGAATCCAAAACATTGAAATATTACAAAGCATCTTCTCTGACCATATGGCCATGAAAGTTGAAATCAATAACAGAAAAAGCAGGGAAAAAAAATCAAATACTTGGAAACTGAACAATACCCTGCTCAAAAAAGACTGGATTATAGAAGACATTAAGGATGGAATAAAGAAATTCAGAGAATCCAATGGGAATGAAAACACTTCCTATCAGAACCTTTGAGACACAGCGGAAGCAGTGCCCAGAGGTCAATTTATATCAATAAACGCACACATACAAAAAGAAGAAATGGCCAAAATCAAAGAATTATCCCTACAACTTGAACAAATAGAGAGAGAGCAAAAAAAGAAACCCTCAGGCATCGGAAGAAAACAAGTAATGAAAAATAGAGCTGAACTAAATGAAATAGAAAACAGAAAAACAATTGAAAGAATTAACAAGACCAAAAGTTGGTTCTTTGAAAAAAATTAACAAAATTGTCAAACCATTGGCCAAAATGACAAAGGAAAAACATGAGAGGAAGCAAATAACCCAAATAAGAAATGAGATGGGTGATATTACAGCAGACCCAACTGAAATTAAAAGAATCATATCAGATTACTATGAAAAATTGTACTGTAATAAATTTGAAAACCTAGAAGAAATGGATGATTTCCTAGAAACACACTACCTACCTAAATGAACACAGAGGTAGAATAACTAAATAGACCCATAACAAAAGAAGAAAATGAAAAGGTAATCAAAAAACTCCCAAAAAAAAAAAGCCCTGGCCCAGACAGGCTCACTGCAGAGTTCTGCCAAACTTTCAGAGAAGAGTTAACACCACTACTAAAGGTATTTCAAAGCATAGAAAAGGACGGAATACTCCCAAACTCATTCTATGAAGCCAGATAAAGACACCACGAGAAAAGAAAATTACAGACTTATAACCCTCATGAACTTAGATGCAAAACTCCTCAACAAAATTCTAGCCAATAGAATTTAACAACATATCAAAAAAATAATTCACCATGCTCAAGGGCGATTCATACCAGGTATGCAGGGATGGTTCAACATTAAAAAACAATTAATGTAATCCATCACATAAATAAAACAAAAGACAAGAATCACATGATTTTATCAATTGATGCAGAAAAGGTATTTGACAAAGTTCAACACCAATTCATAATAATAACTTTCAGCAAAATAGGAATAGAAAGAAAATTCCTCAACATAATAAAGGGCATTTATACAAAGCCAACAGCCAACATGATCCTAAATGGAGAGAGCCTGAAAGCATTTCCCTTGAGAACGGGAACCAGATAAGAATGCCCTTTATCACCGCGCTTATTCAACATTGTGCTGGAGGTCCTTGCCAGAGCAATTTGGCTAGACAAAGAAATAAAGGGCATCCAGATTGGCAAGGAAGAAGTAAAATTATCTCTATTTGCAGACGACATGATCTTATACACAGAAAACCTGAAAGAATCCTCAAGAAAACTGTTGAACCTAATAGAGGAGTTCAGCAGAGTATAGGGATACAAGATTAACATGCAAAAATCAGATGGATTCCTCTACACCAACAAAAAGAACATTGAAGAGGAAATCGCCAAATCAATACCATTTAGAGTAGCCCCCCAAAAGATAAAATACTTAGGAATAAATCTTAATAGAGATGTAAAGACTTATACAAGGAAAACTATAATACACTTCTGCAAGAAACCAAAAGAGACCTACATAAGTGGAAATACATCCTATACCATGGACAGGAAGACTTAACATTATAAAAATGTCTATTCTACCAAAAGCGATCTACAGATTTAATGCAATTCCTATCCAAACTCCAACAACATTCTCTAATGAGATGGAGAAATAAATCACCAACTTCATATAGAAGCAAAAGAGGCCTTGGATAAGTAAAGCATTACTGAAAAAGAAGAACAAAGTTGGAGGCCTTACTCTACCTGATTTTAGAACCTATTATACTACCACAATAGTCAAAACAGCCTGGTACTGGTACAACAACAGATACATAGACCAATGGAACAGAATTGAGAATCCAGATGTAAATCCATCCACATATGAGCAGTTGATATTTGACAAAGGCCTCAAAACAGTTAAATGGGGAAAAGGCAGTCTTTTTAAAAAAATGGTGCTGGCATAACTGGGTAACCATCTGCAAAAAAAAAAAAATGAAACAAGACCCATACCTCACTCCATGCACAAAAACTAACTCAAAATGGATCAAAGACCTAAATATAAAATCTAAAATGATAAAGATCATGGAAGAAAGAATAGGGACAACGTTAGGAGCCCTAATACATGGCTTAAACGGTATACAAAACATTATAAAGAATGGAGAAGAAAAACTAGATAACTGGGAGCTCCTAAAAATCAAACATCTATGCTCATCCAAAGACTTCACCGAAAGAGTAAAACGGCTACCTACAGACTGGGAAAAAGCTTTTAGCTCTGACATTTCTGATCAGCGCCTGATCTCTAAAATGTATATGATACTGCACAAACTCAACTACAAAAGGCAAACAATCCAATTAAAAAATGGGCAAAAGATATGAACAGGTGCTTCACTAAAGAAGACATTCAGGTAGCTAACAGATATATGACGAAATGCTCACGATCATTAACCATTAGTGAAATGCAGATCAAAAATACAATGGGATTTCATCTCACTCCAACAAGGCTGGCATTAATCCAAAAAACACAAAATAATAAATGCTGGAGAGGCTGTGGAGAGATTGGAACACTTCTACACTGTTGGTTGGAATGTAAAATGGTACAACCACTTTGGAAGTTGATTTGGCACTTCCTTAAAAAGCTAGAAATAGAACTACCAAAGGATCCAGCAATCCCACTCCTCGATATATATCCTAGAGAAATAACAGCCTTTACATGAACAGATATATGCACACCCATGTTTATTGCAGCACTGTTTACAATAGCAAAAAGATGGAAGCAACCAAGGTGCCCATCAATGGATGAATGGATAAATAAATTATGGTATATTCACACAATGGAATACTACACATCGATAAAGAGCAGTGAGGAATCTGTGAAACATTTCATGACATGGAGGAACCTGGAAGGCATTATGTGGAGTGAAATTAGTCAGTTTCAAAAAGACAAATATTATATAAGACCACTATTATAAGAACTTGAGAAATAGTTCAAACTGAGAAGAAAACATTCTTTTGTGGTTACGAGAGGGGAGAGGGAGGGAGGGTGGGAGACGGCCGTTCACTAATTAGATAGTAGATAAGAGCTAGTTTAGGTGAAGGGAAAGACAGCACACAATACAGGGGAGGTCAGCACAATTGGACTAAACCAAAAGCAAAGAAGTTTCCTGAATAAACTGAGTGCTTCGAAGGCTGGCGTAGCAGGGGCAGGGGTCTGGGCACCATGGTTTCAGGGGACATCTAAGTCAATTGGCATAATAAAATCTATTAAGAAAACATTCTGCATCCCACTTTGAAGAGTGGCATCTGGTGTCTTAAACACTAGCAAGCAGACATCTAAGATGCATCAATTGGTCTCAACCCACCTGGATCAAAGGGGAATGAAGAACACTAACGACACAAGGTAATAAAGAGCCCAAGAGACAGAAAGGGCCACATGAACCAGAGACTACATCATCCTGAGACCAGAAGAACTAGATGGTGCCCAGCTACAACCGATGACTGCCCTGACAGGGAACACAACAGAGAACCCCTGAGGGAGCAGTAGAGCAGTGGGGTGCAGACCCCAAATTCTTATAAAAAGACCAGACTTAATGGTCTGACTGAGACTAGAAGGACACTGGTGGTCATGGCCCCGAGACTTTCTGTTGGCCCAGGACAGGAACATTCCCGAAGCCAACTCTTCAGACATGCCTTGGACTGGACAATGGGTTGGAGAGGGATGCTGGTGCAGAGTGAGCTTCTTGGATCTGGTGAACACTTGAGACTATGTTGGCATCTCCTGCCTGGAGGGGAGATGAGAAGGTAGAGGGTGTTAGAAGCTGACGAAATGGACATGAAACGAGAGAGTGGAGGGAGGGAGTGGGCTGTCTGATTAGGGGGGAGAGTAATTGGGAGTATGTAGCAAGGTGTATATAAGTTTTTGTGTGAGAGGCAGCCTTGATTTGTAAACTTCCACTTAAAAAAATTTTTTTTTTTTTTTAAAGCACAATGAAAACTATATATAAAAAAACTGAGTCAGGTGCACACTAAATAAGCCAATAACCACAAGGACAGATAGGCCTCTTTTGTCTCCTGCAGAGTCTCTGTTACCTACAAGTTTGAACAGTTTCGTGATTTTTGTATTTATTTTTGACATCTATACACAGATTTACTAGCTTGTAATGTCTCTTCTTTCAGCTTAGCCAACATGACCCCCCAAATATCATGCTGTTGTTTTTGCCAGATGCCTTCAAGTCAATTCCTATTCATAGCAACTCCATGTAACTGAGTAGAGCTGTCCCTATGGAGTTTTCTTGGCTGTAATCTTTATGGAAACAGATCTCCAGGTTTTTCTCCCATGAAGCCATTGGGCAGGTTTGAACTGCTAACCTTCCAGTTAGCAGTAAGTGCTTAACCCTTTTCACCACCAGGACTGTTTCTAAAATATAATAAGCCAAGAATTAAAAAAAAAGAATAATAGAAGAGTGTGGCCAGATTACTGTCCACTCATCAGATATTAGAACTCAAAATTTGGCTAATAAAGTGACATGGAAGTCAGACTCTAACATTGGTTTTGTGAAACCTGAACTTAGAAGCTGGTTGCTTCCTATCATCAAATCTTTAAGCAGCAGAGATTGGCAGAATAATGGTTCTGCAAAATGCCCACATCGTAATCTCTGGAAAACGTTACTTTGTATGGCAAAAAGGAATTTGTTTAAAATGGGAGCCTTACCCTGGATTATCCAGATGGGCCCAATGTAATTACAAGGAACATTACAAAAGGAAGGTGTCCCTGGTTTGTGCAAATGTTAAGGCACTTGGCTGCCAACTGAAAGGTTGGAGGTTCAAGTCCAGCCAGAGGTGCCTCAGAAGAAAGGCTTGGAAATCTATGTCTAAACACCAATCATTGAAAACTGTATAGATCGTGGTTCTACATAGGGTCACCATGATTTGGAATTGGCACAATGGAAACTGGTTTTTTACCATAGCAAGGAAGGAGTAGAGTCAGAAAGAGATTTGACAATGGAAACAGAGGTCTGAGGGATGTGATTGATGGAAAGGAGCCAGAAGACAAGGAATGTGGGCAGCCTCTAGAAGATGGAAAAAGCAAAGAAACACATTGTACCCTGGAACCTCCAGAAAGAACACAGACCTACTGACACCTTGATATTAGCACCACATGACTCATCTAAGACTTGGGACCTATAGATCTGTAAGATAATAAATTTGTGTTGTTTTATGCCACTAAGATTTTGAAACCATGTGTCTGTCAGTTTGTCATACTGTGTGGGCTTGTGTGTTGCTGTGATGCTGGAAACTTTCCCACTGGTATTTCAAATACCAGCAGGTCCCCCTTGGTGGAAAAGTTTCAGTGGAGCTTCCAGGCTAAGACATACTAGGAAGAGGGACCTTGCAGTCTACTTCTGAAAAAATCACCCAGTGAAAACATTATGAATACCAGCTGGATATTTTCCAATATAGTGCTGGAAGATGAGTCTCTCAGGTTGGAAGGCACTCAAAAGACGACTGGGGAAGATCTGCCTCTCAAAGTAGAGTTGACCTTCATGATTCTGATGGAGTCAAACTTTTGAGACCTTCAAATGCTGATATAGCATGACTCAAAATAAGAAAAAATGGATGCAAACATCCATTAAAACCAGAATGTGGAATATATGAAGTATGAATTTAAGAAAAGTGGAAATCATAAAAAATGAAATGGAACACATAAAGATTGATAACCTAGGAATTAGTGAGCTGAAATGGACTGGTATTGGCCATTTTTGAATCAGACAATCATATGGTCTACTATGTCAGGAATTAGAAATTGAAGAGAAATGGCATTGCATTCACCATTAAAAAATATTTCAACATCAATCCTGAAATACAATGTTGTCAGTGAAAGAATAATATCCATATGCCTACAAGGAAGACCAGTTAACAAGACTATTATTCAAATTTACACAACAATCACTAAGGACAAAGATGAAGAAATTGAAGATTTTTATCAGCTTCTGCAGTCTGAAATTGATTAAACATGCAATCAAGACGTGTTGATAATTGCAGGCAATTGGGACGTGAAAGTCGGAAACAAAGAGGAAGGAACAGAAGTTGGAAAGTATGGCCTCGGTGATAGAAATAATGCCAGAGATATCATGATAGAATTTTGAAGACCAACTTCATTGCAAATACCTTTTTTAAACAGCATAAACGGTGACTACACATGTGGACCTCACCAGATGGAATACAAAGGAATCAAATCAGCTACATCTGTAGAAAGAGATGATAGAAAAGTTCAATACCATCAGTCAGAGCAAGGCCAGGGGCTGACTGCAGAACAGAACATTAATTGATCATATGCAAGTTCAAGTTGAAGTTAAAGAAAATTATCATTTTTTATTTTTTTTAATGTGATTTTTGTAAAAGTTTATAGACTATTTTCTCACTAAACAGGTAATACACAAATTGTTCTGTGACATTGGTTGCTAACCCTGTGTTGTGTCAACATTCTCCCGTTCTCTATCCTGGTTCTCTTTTTACCTTCATCCAGTTTTCCTGTCCCATCCTGCCTTCTCATCTTTGCTTTTGGGCTGGTGTGCCCCTTAGTCTCATACACATGACTGAGCTACAAAGCACATTTATCACTGTGTTACTGTTGGCCCTGTAACTATCTAATCTTTGGCTGAAGGGTGAACCTCGGGAATGGCTTCAGTATTGAATTAAAAGGGTGTCTGGGGGCCATACTCTCAGGGTTTCTACAGTCTCTGTCAGACCAGCAAGCCTGTTTTTTTTGTTTTGTTTTGTTTTGTTTCTTTGTTGGTTTTTGTGAATTAGAATATTTTCTACATAATTCTCCCACTTTTGTGGGACCCTCCATTGTGATCCCTGCCAGAGCAGTCAGTAGTGGGAACCAGGCTCCACGTAGTTGTTCTGGGCTCAGTCTGGTGGAGGCTGTCGTAGTTGTGGTCCAACAATCCTTTGAACTAATCTTTTCCTTGTGTCTTTGATCTTCATTACCCTTGGCTCCAGCCAGGTGGGACTAGTAGATGTATCTTAGATGGCTGCACAGAGGCTTTTAAGACCTCAGTCACTACTTAGCACAGTCAGATGTAGAACATTTTCATTACAGACTATGTTATGCCAAGTAACCTAAATGTCCCCTGAGACCATGTTCCCCAGTCTTCAGCCCACTAGCTCAGTCTCTCAGGGCATTTGAATGTGTCTGTGAAGTACTATGACTTTGCCCTGGTCAAATGTGCTGACTTCCACAGTATTGTGCATTGTCTTACCCTTCACCGATGTTACCGCTTATCTACCATCTAATTAGTGTTCTTTCCTCCCCACCCCTCCTCTCCTTCATAACCATCAAAGATTGTTCCTTTCTGTATGTAAACCTTTTCTTGAGTTCTTATAATAGTGGCCTCGTATAATATTTGTCCTTTTGTGATTGACTTATTTCACTCAGCATAATGCCCTCCATATTCATCCATGTTGTGAGATATTTCCCAGATACATCAATGAAGTGGAAGAAATTAGAACAAGTCCACAAGAAACAAAGTATGACTTTGAACTTATTCCACCTGAATTTAGAGACCTTCTCAAGAATAGATTTGTTGCATCTAACATTAATGATGGAAGACCAGACGAGTTCTGGAATGACATCAATGACATATATATAAAAATAAAGGGATCATTAAAAAGACAGGAAAGAAAGAAAAGACCAAGATGGATGTCAAGAGACTTTGAAAATTGATCTTGAACGTTGAGTAGCTAAAGCAAAAGGAAGAAGTGGTGAAGTAAAAGAGCTGAACAGATTTGAAAGGGCAGCTCGATAAGACAAAGTAAAGTATTATAGTGGTATGTGCAAAAGGCCTGAAGACAGAAAACCAAAAGGGAAGAACACATTCAGCATTTCTCAAGCTGAAAGAACTGAAGAAAAAATTCAAACCTTGAATTGCAATTTTGAGGGATTCTACTTTTTTTTTTTTTCAAAGGGAAAAATATTAGATGATGCAGGAAACATCAAAAGAAGATGGAAGGAATACACAGAGTCACTATACCAGAAAGAACTGGTCGACATTCAATCATTTCTGAAGGTAGCATATGATCAAGAACTGGTGATATTGAAGGAAGAGGTCTAAGCTGCACAGAAGGCATTGGCTAAAAACAAGTCTTCAGGAACTGACAGAATACAAACTGAGATGTTTTAAGAAATGGATGTAGCACTGGCAGTGCTAATTCATCTATGCCAAGAAATTTGGAAGACAGCTACATAGCCAATCAAGTGGAAGAGATCCATATTTGTATCCATTCCAAAAAATGCGATCCAACAGAATGTAGAAATTATTGAAAAATATCATTAATATCACACAAAGAAAATTTTGCTAAATATCATTCAAAAGTGGTTGCAACAGTGCATCAACAAGAACTGCCAGAAATTCAAGTTAGATTCAGAAGAGGATATGGAACAAGTGGTATCATCGCTGATGTCAGAAGGGTCATGGCTGAAAGCACAGAGTGCTAGAAAGCTGTTTACCTGTGATGTATTCACTACGTAAAGGCATTCGACTGTTTGGATCATAACAAATTACGGATAATATTGTAAAGAACAGGAATTCCAAAACCCTTAAATGTGCTCATGAGGAGCCTGTACATAGACCAAGAGATAGTTGTACAAACAGAACAAGGGAATACTGAATGGTTTAAAGTCAAGAAAGGTGTGTGTGATTTTTATATCCTTTCACAATATTTATTCAATTTGTATGCTGAGCAAATAATCTGAGAAGTTGGACTATATGAATAAGAACTCTGCTTCAGGCATGGAGAAAGACTAATTAACAACCTGCAATATGCAGATGACACAACTTTGCTTGCTGAAAGTGAAGAGGACTTGAAGTACTTACTGATAAAATTCAAAGACCACAGACTTCAGTATGAATTACACCTCAACGTAAAGAAAACAAAAATCCTCACAAGTGCACCAATAAGCAAAATCATGATAAATGGAGAAGACTGAAGTTGTCAAGGATTTCATTTTATTTGGATCCACGATCAACGCCCAGTGGAAAAATCAAAAGACGCATTGCATTGGGCAAATCTGCTGCAAAAGATCTCTTTGAAGTGTTAAAAAGCAAAGACGTCACCTTAAGGACTAAGGCTTGCCTGACCCAAGCAATAGTGTTTCCAGTTATCTCATATGTATGTGAAAGCTGGATAATGAAATAAGCAAGACTGAAGAGAATTGATACCTTTGAATTACGGTGTTTACAAAGAATATTGAATATGCCATGGACTGCCAGAAGAATGAACAAATATGTCTTGGATGAAGTACAGCTAGAATGCTCCTTAGAAGCAAGGGTGACAAGGCTTCATCTCACACACTTTGGACATGTCATAAAGAGGGACCAGTCCCTGGAAAGGGGCATCAGACCTGGTAAAGTAGAGGGTCAGAGAAAGAGGAAGACCCATAACGAGTTGAATTGACACAGTGGCTGCAACTATCGGCTCAAGCATGACAACGATTGTGAGGATGGCACAGGACCAGGCAGTGTTTTGTTCTGTTGTGCATCAGTTCACTATGAGCTACCAACTCGATAGCAGCTAACAACAACAATGCCGCTAAGGTTGAGATAACTTTTTATAGAAGCAATAGGAAACTGATATAGTGGCTACATCAACCTTTGTTGCTGAGATATTCATTGAATCAGTATTTGGTTTTCAATCTCATACTTCAGAGGATTTACCATTTATTCGTTTAAAAATTTTGCTTATCTAGAAGATTTTTGCATTTCTATTTAAAAAAAAATCATTTATTATTTATTCAAGAAATGCTTTTTGAAAGCCAACTGTGTGCCAGTTTCTGTGCCAGTCCCAAAAGATAGAGTGAACAAAATAGACAAGAACCTTGTTTTCATAAATCTCAAAGTCCAATGCAGCCAATAGGATTGAGGAATTAAGTAAACTTTCTATGTATATTTGTTTGTTGTTTCTCATGCCTGATTTACCTGTTTTCCTGACTATTTTTTTAAAGAATACTAAAAATATAATTACATTTATTTTGAAACTGATCTTTAAGCTACAGATATTGAGGCTAAAATAATTGGGAGGAACTTCAAAGTTAAAAAAGGAGGATGTGGAAAATTCTAAGGTTCTCATCTACCAACATGTACTAAGATTAGCTTAAGATGAGTAGAAGGATATTTTGTGTTGTTGGTTTATACACCCAAATTTATGAGGAATTATGGATTACACCATTTGCTACATCTTTTTTTTTTTTTTAAGTTTTCTTCAAGGAATGATGTTCTTCTTTACACCTTTCAGCTTCCATTGTTATGGCACATTAACAATGCCGGAGATTTTAGAAGCATAGTTAAGTTCTGATGGTAAATCATTTGTGTAATGTTGTTTCTTCTATCCTGACATAACTATTACATTAAAGAATAAAACATTGTCATGCCATTCCCTAATGGTATTTTGTCCATCTATTGTTTTCTGGATCTACTTAGTGAGTGATAAAACCAAAACCAAAAAAACCAAACCCACTGCAGTAGAGTCAATTCCAACGCAGAGTAGAACTGCCCCATAGGTTTCCCAAGGAGCACCTGGGGGATCCAAACTGCCGACCTTTTGGTTAGCAACCATAGCTTTTAACCACTGTGCCACCAGGGTTTCCAGTGAATGATAAGGAATAAATAAATTCTCTAATGCTTTTTAATTTATATTAGGAAATTAAAATGAGATGGAAAATAATCACCCCAGAAAAATGTATAGACTAGGAAAACTCTCCTAAATATAATTTGAGTTGTATTTAACAGTCCAAAGGAACTGAATATGATTAATAAGAAATGAATTAAGTGATTAATGGCAATATAATATGCTTATAAATACTGAAAGGTTTTCTTTTTAATTTTAAAGTACATAATAGAATTTATTTTACATTTGACACACAAAGTATTAAATTTAATATTAAATAGCAAGAACAATGTGGTCCCACAATATATTAAATTTTATACTAAAATAGAAAATCATATATAACTATGTAATTGACCCATTGTTCTACCTAATAAAAATTATTTCAGTTGAAAATTTAAAATGGTTGAAGGGAAAATAAGCAAAACAAAAATATCCACAAAGAGAAAACTTTTAAATATAAGAACCACACACACACACACACACACACACACAAATGTATATAATTTTAGAACTAGTTCAGAAGCCAAAACAAAAAAGCAATAATTAAACTGTAGAAATCACCAGACCCAGGGAAATCCCTATTTCTATTTAAAGAATAGTGTCTTATAGTTCAATTTAGAGATATGTTCTCAATTTATTGTACTTCAGTTCCTGTTGCCTTTAGAAACATAAGAAAGAAAAATATGTTTTGGTAGGGGAGGTGAGGAAAAAAGGATTGTTTTTTCTTCAGATTAAAAAAATGTGGTGAAATAGTTCACATTGATCTACCGTGGATGTAAAGACATAATGGTTTTCTGAAAAAACATAACCAGTGGTGAGCACAATAAATAAACTTCTTAGAAATAGAACAGAAAGTAAGCCAAAGATTCCATCTCCCCAAGGCTTCAGGGATGTGATGTTTAAAATGGTATACATTTTTATAAGAAGCTGGTTTTAATGCCAGGCATTATATAAGAATTAACCGCCGTAATCTGAAATGATTGTTAGTTTATAATATCGGTTTAATTGGCTCCTTCTTTATTGACATCTCTAAGATTTTCACATTTTCCAAATCTCAGAGCCAAATGTCCAGATTAAGTTTTGTTAATCCTACTCTTTGCTGTTGCTCTTGTTAGGTGCCGTCGAGTTCCGCCTCATAACGACCTTATGTACAACAGAAGGAAACACTGCCCGCTCCTGCGCCATCCTCACAATCATTGTTATGCTTGAGCCTATTGTTGCAGCTACTGTGGGTCTCCCTTTTTTTCACTGACACTCTAGTTTACCAAGCATGATGTCCTTCTCCAGGGACTGTTCCCTCCTGATGATATGCCCAAAATATATGAGATGAAGTCTTGCTACCCTTTCTTCTAATGAGCATTCTGGCTGCACTTCTTCCAAGACAGATTTGTTCATTCTTTTGGAAGCCCATGGTATATTCCAGACTAAGTTTTGGTAATCCTACTCATTGACACCTTGTAATAATTTTCTCACCTTCAGATGTATTATTTTCTTCTGTTAATTCAAATTATCAAGCCCCAAATCATCAAATTTGTTAGGTGTTTCAATTATTTAAGTTGTTTTCTCCATTTCAAGTTACTGACAATACTCAGTTGTTCATGGGAGTCTTTCCCATCCTTATGGGCTTCCAGCTGTACTTGATAGTCCATCAAGAATTATAGCATTAAAAAAATAATAATAAATAAAAATAAAAAATAATTAGGATTACATTAGTTCTAATTAAGCACATGTTCTTTCAGCCTGATTTGTTTTATATTCTTTGATATTATGGGAGAGCATCAGAAAGTTCTCAACATGTAACTTGATAATCCCTATCATCACCTGTAATGAATTTTCCCATCATGGACAGCAGATGTGATAAACAGACTGTGACTATTATGTATTGTTCTTAAGCAAAAAATGCCAAGATATCTGCCATTTCGAGAGATCAGTTGCACATCATTAAATAATATCTACAAATCCCCTGCTAAAACCCTTTTGCTTAGAAACCCATGATGACTTTTTTTGTTTCTACTTTACTTTTGTAAATAGGAAAGAACTTCCTTATCAAAATGCCAAATAATGTAAGAAGTATAACAGAAACTCACCATGGAGTCACTATGTCTACCATGATAAAAGTTATAAAAAGGTTGGAACAGCCCTTCTTTGCCTCACCCCCAGTTCCCCCAGCTAACATAATCTCAACACACCCTCATACAAACATACCCGCAGATGGGTCACAGGTCATATTTTCAGAGCCTCTAATAGAGGTCATACATTATTTCTTCTTGGGGTTGCCAGACTCTGAATTGACTTGACAGCGACTAACAATAACAACAACAATGTAGAGCATAATGGCATTACGCAGCAAATAGTTACTGAGTGCTAGTATGTGTGTGGGAAGCCCTGGTGGCGTAGTAGTTAAGTGCTACAGCTGCTAACCAAAAGGTCAGCAGTTCGAATCTGCCAGGTGCTCCTTGGAAACCCTACAGGGCAGTTCTGCTCTGTCCTACAGGGTCGCTATGAGTCGGACTTGACTCGACAGCAGTAGGTTTGGTTTTTTTTTTTTTGGTTTTAGTACGTGTATAAGGGCAACAAAATATTTTAGAAGATGATTTCCAAGGAGAAAGTACACAGATAATTTTTCAAAATCATCATCATGGCAAAACTTTAAAGTAAAAATCATGTGGGAAAATGTTGCAAGTAAACTAACATCAGATGTTTAACCTAATGATCCTTCTTTTGATAGTGCTACAAAGAGGAATGAGATTCTGCCATTGAGAATCCACAGTGTGGCAGAAGCCTGACACTGTGATAAATCGTATTATAAGGCAGAAAGTGCTATGGTAAGTACAGTTAAACTAATAAACACAGCTGTTACATTGTTTTCTTCAGTGTGTAAAGTTGCATTATTAGTTGTTCCTCTTCAGAAATAAACCCACACCCTACTTTGGATTTCTCTAAATATTATCTGAAAATGGACCAGAGCCCAAGGATAATGTTTTCTTAACCACCACAGCTTCTTCTCTATCCCCTATCCTCCACCAGTATTTCTAAAAAAAAAAAAAAAAACAGATAAACCAAACATCAGACACAGTAGATTTTCTAAGACCTTTATAAACTCTATAAAGAAAACCTTCTAGGAGTGATTATTAAGATTTAACAGCAGGGAGGGTATCTTGATGTGGTAATATCACACGCTTTAGTAACAGACAGAGTAGGATATTTATGAACAGATTTCCAGCCCATGAAATGAGGAAATAGTGCTTAAAAAGCATGAAAAAAACAAGCAAAAGAAGGTAATCATCACTAAATTTCGTGGAAGTTACTGCAGATTATGAATGTAAAGGAATATGTCTCTCTAGCAATAGCTTCATTGACCATCCTCCAGTTGATTAGATATGACTTAGTACAATCCAATTATGAAATATTCTCTCATAATGTATTACATTAAAAATATAGAATATCCTCTAAGGTTTACCTTGCTCTAATTGAATGCCATTTGTACTAGCCAGAGTTGGCCAAACTGACTTACTAGAGTCTTACAAGAATAAGACTATTCCACATAAAATCTAGTCAAAATGACCAAGAAAGCAATAAATACTTGTTGATAATTAAAATTGGTTTAGTTATTAATTTAACAAATAGCTACTGAAAACCTGAGGTATGTGATGTTTATGAGCAATATAAAGCCCCTGCTGCCATGGAGTTTACATCCTAGTGCAGGAGACAAATAGAAAATCAATGAGTATATGATATGCTATACATAAAAATGGTGACTTGGTGGTGCAGTGATTAACCATTTGGCTGCTGACCAAAAGGTCAGCAGTTCAAATCCACCACCAGCCACTTTGAAACCTATGGGACAGTTATACTCTGTCCTATAGGGTTGCTATGAGTAGGAATCGACTTGATAGCAAGGGATTTTGTTTGTTTTTTGGTATATAACAAAAAAAGGAAAAAGTAGGAATGGGGACAGGGACTAACTGGCAGGGATTTGGGATGGTGTTATCATCTTGGTATGAAGTGATGGTGGTGTAGACCCTTTAAGAATAGTGGAGGTAAAGAAAAGTGGACGAAATCTGGACCAATACAATATTTAAGCAGACCTAACAGGATCATCTAACTGTATGGTAATGAAAATTGAGAAAAGGAGAAAAATCAAGAATGACTCTCGCTCATTAGGCCAGGAAATCAGAAGAATGGAACTGCCTTTTACCAAGAGGGCAAGGACTCCATGAGGAACATAGAGGGCAGGTAAAATCAGGAATTTGGTTTTTTTTTTTTTTTTTTTTTTTGCCTGGGCACTGGTATAAGGGGTCCACAGAATTTTAGTGCCATTCTCCCCTGCCAAGACCTGTGCGGGCTGATTCAACACAGCAGGCCCTCATTAGTATAAAGCAAGAGGGCATATACCTGAAGCCTAATTTCAACTACAGCAGCCAAGGCAGAGTTGCAGATTTGTGACATTTGACACTGCCCTGCCCATCAGGCAAGAATCTCATCCACACACATCATGGGCCTGAGGGCTGGCAGTATCACTCACTCAATCTAGCCACCCACAACAGGGGTCTGGGAATAAGTGGTGCCTCCTAGTCCCTACAGCCAACAGCACTGGGTGCCCAAGAACTGGCTACAAAACCCACCCCCCATGGGCTCTGGGGAACAGCGACACACCCTCCACCCAGGCACTCAGGGGCAGCCATCAGCCCCCTGACTTGCTCAGCACATAACCTCTTACTGCAGCCTGATACCTGTGCCTGCTCCCAACACTCCTATGCAGCCCTGCCCATCTAGGAATGTACATGACAGCCTGCACTGCACACTCAGTGACAGACGACCTGAACACCTGAGCCACATCCACGTAAGAAAAGTGAAGATACTCCTGGGCTGACACATCTAGTGAATGTGTGACAGGACGAGATAGCTTCAAAGATGCCAATAACCAAAGTAGCTCACGCACCCAGTCTGCTTGGGCATATCAAACCAAAACAAAAACTAGGACACAGTAAACAAACATACGATAAATTAATATAATAACTTATTAATGGCTTGGAGACAACAGTCAATATCAAATCACATAAAAAAGCAGGTCAAGATGGCTCCAGCAAGTGACCAAAATAAAGAACCAGGAAACTTTCTGGAGGAAGATAAGGTCATGGAATTACCTGAGTTAGAATTCAAAAGACTAATATACAGAACTCTCTAACAGATCAGGAAGGAGATCAGGCAAAACTTGGACAAAGCCAAGAAACACACAGAAAAAGCAGTAGAGGAATTTGGGAAAACAATACAAGAACAGAATGACATACTCAACAGGCTGGCTAGAAACCATAGAGAGACAGCAACTAGAAATCCCAAAGATTAATAACAAAATTTCAGAATCAGACAACTCAAGAGAAGTTCACAGGAGTAAAACTGAGGCAACAGAGGTCAGAATTCATGAGAATGAAGATAAATCCCTTGATGACAATTTATTTGAGGAAAAATCAGATAAAAGAATTTCTATAAAAATGAAGAAATTCTAAGAATTATGCAGGATGCTATCAAGAGAAAAAACCTACAAGTGATTGGAGTACCCAAATGGGGTGGGGGAGGGGATAACAGAAAATACAGAGAGAATTGTTGAAGATTTGCTGGCAGAAAATGTCCCTGATATCATGAAAGATGAGAAGATATGTATTCAAGAAGCTCAAAGAACCTCACATAGGGTAGGTCCTAAAAGAAAATCACCAAGACATATTTTAATCAAACTTACCAGAATCTTGAAAGTGGCTAGGGATAAACAAAAAGTCATGTACAAAGAAGAATCAATAAGACTAATCTCTTATTACTCAGGAGAAACTATGAAGGCAAGAAAGCAATGGAATGGCATATATAAGCTTTGGAGGGGGAAAAAAAAAAAAACATATTGCCAGCTAAGAATTATTTATTCAGTAAAACTCTCCCTCAAAGATGGTAAAATTAGGGCATTTCCAGATAAACAGAACTTAAGGGAATTTGTAAAAACCAAATATAAATTATAAGAAATATTAAAGGGAGTCCTCCAGTTAGAGAAACAACAATATCAGACAACAACAGAGGAGAGAACAACCAGATATCAACCCATTTAGGGAAGTTGCAAAAAAAAAAGTCAAAGCTAAAAGACTGAAAATGGGGAAAAAGAGATGTTGATAGGTAAATGATGACAACATTAAAACAAAAAAGAGGGAATAAATAGTGCAGTTATAGAACTTCCATATGAAGAGGAAGTTAAGGCAATAACAAGAAATAAAAGATTGGTTTAAACTTAGGAAAATAAAGGTAAATTTCAAGTTAACTGCAAAGGAAGCTGTAAATCTACCAATCAAAATAAAAAAGAAAAAACATAAAAACTCAGCAAACACAAAATTAGCAATAATGGAAGGGATGAAAACAAAATCCATAAAAAAAATAACTCAGCACAGAAATTAAGTAGAACAAAGAAACTGGTAAAACCACAAAGAGAAAAAAACAGAACAAAACATCAAAATGACAGCAGTAAACTCATACCTATCAATAATTACACAGAATGTAAATGGACTAAATGGACCAACAAAGTAAGACAGAGAATGGCAGAATGGGTTAAAAAAAAAACATGATCCATCTATATGCTGTCTACAAGAGATGTACCTGAGATTCAAAGATACAAACAAACTAATACTAAAAGGATGGAAAAAAAATATATAAATCAAACAACAACCAAAAAAGAGCAGGAGTGACAATAATTTCTGACAAAATAGACTTTAAAGCAAAATCCATCACAAAGGATAAAGGACACTATATGATTAAAGGATCAATACACCAGGAGGACATAACCTTAATAAATATATATGCTCCCAATGACAGGGCTCCAAAATATGTAAACCAACTCTAACATCACTGAAAAGAGAAATAGACAGTTCCACAGTAATAGTAGGAGACTTCAACACATCACTTTCGGTGAAGAACAGACCATCTAGAAAGAAACTCAATGAAGACACTGAAGACCTAAACGCCACAGTCAATCAACTTATCTCATAGACATACACAGAACGCTCCACCCAATGGTAGCCAAGTATACATTCTTTACCAATGCACATGGAACATTCTCCAGAATAGGGCACATTTTAGGCCACAGTGCAAGCCTTAACAGAATCCAAAGCAACCATATATTACAAGGCACCTTTTCTGACCATAAAGCCATAAAAGTAGAAATCAATAACAAAAACAAGGAAAAAAAAATCAAATACATGGAAACTGAACAATACCTTACTCAAAAACTACTGAGTTATAGAAGAAATCAAGGGTGAAATAAAGAAATTCATAAAATCGAATGAGAACGAAGGTACATCTTACCAGAACCTATGGAACACAGCAAAAACAGTGTTTCAATGTCAATTTATAGCAATAAATATACACATCCCAGAAAGAAAAAAGTGCCAAAATCAAAACATCAGCCCTACAAACTTGAACAAATAGAGAGCAGCAAAAGAAGCCGTTGGATACCAGAAGAAAGGAAATAATAAACATTAGAGCAGAAATAAATTAGATAGAGAGCAGAAAAACAACTGAAGGAGTCAACAAGACCAAAAGCTGGTTCTTTGAAAAGATCAACAAACTCGATAAACCATTGGCCAAACTGACAAAAGAAACAACAGAGAAAGCCAATAACTTGAATAAGAAATGAGATGGGTGATATCGCAACAGATCCAACTGAAATAAAAAGGATCATAACAGAATACTATGAAAAATTGTACTGCAACAAATTAAAAAACCTAGAGGAAATGGACAAATTTCTAGAAACAGACTACCTATGTAAACTAACACAAACCAAAGTAGAAAAACTAAATAAACCCATAACAAGAGAAGAGATTTAAGAAGTAATAAAAAAAACTTGCAACAACAACAAAAAATCCCTGGCCCTGACGGCTTCACTGGAGAATTCTACCAAACTTTCAGAGGAGAGTTAACACCTGTAATACTAAAGGTATTTTAAAGCATAGAAAAGGAAGGAATACTCCCAAAATCATTCCATGAAGCCAGCACAACCCTGATAACAAAGCCAGGTAAAGATACCACACAAAAAAGAAAACTATAGACCAGTATCCCTCATGACTAGAGATGCAAAAATTCTCAACAAAACTCTAGCCAATAGAATTCAACAGCATATCAAAAAAATAATTCACCATGACCAAGTGGGATTCATACCAGGTATGCAGGGATTGTTCAACATTAGGCAAATGACCAATGTAATCCATCACACAAGTAAAACAAAGATAAGAGCCACATGGTCCTATCAATTGATGTAGAAAAGTCATTTGACAAAACCCAACACCCGTTCTTGATAAAAATTTTCAGTAGGAATAGAAAGGAAATTCCTCAACATAATAAAGGGCATTTATACAACGCCAACAGCAGACATCATCCGAAATGGAGAGAGTCTGAAAGCATTTCCCTTGAGAATGGAAACCAGACAAGGATGACCTTTATCACCACTCTTATTCATCATTGTGCTGCAGGTCCTAGCCAGACCATAAGGCAAGAAAAAGAATTTAAGGGCATTCAAAATGGTAAGGAAGAAGGAAATATATCCCGATTTGCAGATAATATGGTCTTATACACAGAAAACCCCAAAGAATCCACAAAAAAACTATTGGAACTAATAGAAGATTTCAGCAAATGGTCAGGATAGATTCCTCTACATCAGCACGTAGAATTCTGAAAAGGAAAGCACTAAATCAATACCATTTACAAAAGACCCAAGACGACAAAATATATAGGAATAAACCTAACCAGAGTATAAAAGACCTATACAAAGAAAACTAGAAGACGCTACTGCAAGAAACCAAAAGAGACCTATACAGGTGGAGAAACATCCCGTCCTCACGCATAGGAAGACTCAACATTGTGAAAACGTCAATTCTATCCAAAACGACTTACAGATATATAATGCAATTCTGATTGAAATTCCAACAGCATTTTTCAATGAGATGGAGAAACAAATCACCAACTTCATATGGAAAGGGAAGAGGCCCTGGATAAGTAAAGCATTACCGAAGAAGAAGAACAAAGTGGGAGGACTCACACTACCTGATTTTAGAACCTGTTATACCGACGCTGTAGTCAAAACAGCCTGGTACTGGTACATCAACAGATACTAGGCCAATGGAACGAAATTGAGAACCCACACGTACATTCACCCACCTATGAACAGCTGATATTTGACAAAAGCCCAAAGTCTGTTAAATCAGGAAAAGACAGTCTCTTTCACAAATGGTGCTGGCATAACGATGTGCATCCGCAAAAAAAAGAAAAAGAAACAGGACCCATACCTCACACTATATACAAAAACTAACTCAAAATGGATCAAAGGCCTAAATATAAAATCTAAAATGAAAAAAATCATGGAAGAAAAAATAGGGACAATGTTAGGAGCCCTAATACCTTGCATAAATTGTATGCAAACCATAATTAACAATGCACAAACACTAGAAGAGAGACTAGATAACTGGGAGCTCCTAAAAATCTAATACTTACGCTCATCAAAAGCCTTCACCAAAAGAATAAAAAGAGAAACTACAGACTGGGAAAATATTTTTGGCTACGATATATCCAATAAGGCTCTAATCTCTAAAACATACAAGGTACAGTAACACCTCAACAACAAGACAAATAACCCAATTAGAAAATAAGCAAAGGATATAAACAGGCACTTTTCACGAAAGAAGACATTCAGGCAGCTAACAAGCACTTGAGGAAATGCTCATGATCATTAGCTATCAGAGAAATTCAAATCAAAACTACAATGAGATACCATCTTACCTCAGCAAGGCTAGTGTTAATCCAAAAAACACATAATAATAAATGTTGGAAATGTTGTAGAAAGACTGGAACAATGATACACTGCTGATGGGGATGTACAATGGTACAACTGCTTTGAAAATCCATTTGGTGTTTCCTTAAAAAGCTAGAAACAGAAGTACCATACGATCCAGCAACCTCACTCTTTGGAATATGTCCTAGAGAAATTAGAGCCATTGCCCAAATAGACATTTTCACACTCATGTTCACTGAAGCATTGTTCACAATAGCAAAAAGGTGGAAGCATCCTGGATGCCTATCAACAGATGAATGGATAAACAAATTGTGGTACACACACACTTGTGCATTGGACAAATCTGCTGCAAAAGACGTGTTGAAAAGCAAAGATTTCACCTTGAAGACTAAGGTGCACCTGACTCAAGCCATAGTGTTTTCTATTGCCTCCTAGACATGCAAAAGCTGGACGATGAATAAAGAAGAATGAAGAATTGATGCCTTTGAATTGTAGTTTTGGCAAAGAATATTGAATATGCCATGGACTGCCAAAAGAAAGAAAGAATCTGTCTTGGAAGAAGTACAACCAGAATGCTCCTTAGAAGCAAGGATGGCAAGACTATGTCTCACATGCTTTGACGTGTTATCAAGAGGGATCAGTCTCTGGCAAAGGACATCATGGTTGGTAAAGTAGAGGGTGATAGAAAAAGAGGAAGATTCTCAATGGGATGTATTGACACAGTAGCTGCAACGATGGCCTGAAGCGTAACAATGATTGTGAGGATGGAGTAGGACCTGGCAGTGTTTCGTTCTGTTGTGCATAGGATTGCTATGAGTCAGACAAAGATTAGACAGGACTATAAAACAAAAAATAATACATGTGAGGAGTGTGCTTATTACTTCAATCAGATACAGGAGACCAAATGGATATCTCCTGTCCAGAGGCAGGATGAGAAGGGAGGAAGGGACAGGAACTTTTGAATGGACAAAGGGAAACTGGCGTGGAAAGTGGGAGTGTGCTGTCACATTATGAGGATTATAACTAAATGTCACGAAACAATATGTGTATAAATTTTTGTATGAGAAATTAACTTGAGCTATAAATTTTCACCTGAAGTACAATTAAAAAAAAAAAAAGTTTGGGGTTAGTTATGCTACTTCACATTAAAGCCGACTTTGATTGCACATTTGCATATGTGAGTCTGATGTTTAGGCTGGATGTTCCACACTTGACTTAAAGTGTGAGATGTTCTCAGAGCATAGCTGAGAGACTGTATGAAATCCTCTGAGAAGTGAGTACAGATGGAAAAAAGACCTAAGAATTTTTGAGCCACAGTGATGTTTAGAGATCTGGGAGGTGAGGGAGAACTAACAAAAAAGACTAGTGAATGTTAAAATTACGAGAACCACATTGCAAACAAGGTGTTTGGAACCACATTCCAAAGGAGATGTTATACAGAAGTTATTGAAACCCAGCTACGTGACTCAACTGCTCAGCAACATCAAGGTCATTAAAAGATCAAAAATTGGTACTTAGAGGAGGATCATAGGAGCATATCTACCACTTCCCTCAATTCTAGAGACAGGCCATTGATCAAGATTCTATACATTCCTTCCATTGACATAGGGAACTGGTGTTTGATTCCCCTCTGGAGGCCTGGTGAACAGAAGATAGTTGGGCTAGCTGCTTTTACCATGTAACAAAAGAGCAATGGCTATTTAGAGAAGACTGAACTTAAGGATATTTCCTAACAAGGGATTATGAATGTTTTCTTTGAACTTAATGTAAGACATTTGTGTGTGAGAATAGTTGTGATCTGTCTCAATTTCTGTCAAAGAGGACTTCATCCGGAGGCATACAATCTCAGTAGAAAGAAGCTGAACGTATCTCCAGACTGCTAGTGATAATAGGAAGAACAAACAAAATAGAAACTTTTGACCCTTGTTTAGTGAAAAGCAGACAAGTGATCTCCCTTGATGTGGGACAAAGGGATCTTCTGAATGAACTCTCCATAAAAATGTGGGAGAACAAGTCAATGTCCATCACTTTCCAAGCCAACACTAGATGACTCTGACTGTACTTTCAAAGCAAGAATTGTTCCCCCTGTTCAGTGATGGAAAAAAGGACCCTGAATGAGAAAAGAAAAGAGAAGGTGATCATTTTCTCCTTACTCGACTGCCAGCTTCTTACCTGAAGCGGGCTGAAATCAGGGGATTGCAAAAGCCTTACCTTTAAATCAAGTTCAAAATTACAATCATTATGTAAAAATGGACATTTTAGATAATAAAGTGAAACTGTTTTTTGTGTCTTAAAGGAACTATGGACTTACTCCGTAGAGAAAGACCACAGAATTCATGGCACCTGCTTGAAGTTTCATCAAGGGACAGGGGAAGAATTAGCCTCACTCTGTGGAATTAAAAAGAAAGAAATGCAAACAGATTTTTTGTATTTTTATTTAGTAAGGAGACGTTGGAATTTTGATCATCTACATAACATGCCCATTACCCCGGAGTCAGTGTTATCTGAAAATTTGATAAGATATTGCCTGTCTAACATAGTCCTTAATGAACATATTGGATAGAACAGGGCCAAAAATAGAAGCTTGTTAGATATCTTAATTTGTAGTAATTTCTCAAGCTACTTACAAGACCATTTAATTTTACTGCAACTTAACCCACTTTTCTTTATCTAGCCCACTGGGATGGACTAGGAGAATCTAGGAAAATATTTTATTAAAGAAAGACAAACTACCTGTCCAAAACCACCCTTACCTAATAATTTAACCAGCACATTAAATAAAAACTTGATTCATTCTGCTCAAGCTATTTCTTAGTGAATCAGCTTCTTTTCTAATGTTTTTCATGTACCAGTGGCATTGCCATTTTTTATTCAAAAATTTATATTTCATATAAAGCCATTTGTTGCCTTAGATTCCAAATCCATTTATTATGTATTAAGCTCTGTATTTTCTAGTATTAAAAAGATAACTTCTTTAAATTTTTTAATTTAGAATTTCTAGGAATAAAAGCCTGGTATCTCAGTTTTCTATATCAATTTTCAATGTCTCTATTGTTCTCAACACCAACTCTATGTTAGAATTATCCGGAAAGATTTTAAAAATACCTATTTTGAGGACTTCTCCAGGCAAATTGAATTTCCATATTTTGAGCCTTCTCTGTTGCTTAGTTTTATATAACAAACTGTCTTAACATTTGGAAGATTAAAATGACAACCTTTTATGTGGTCATTACTCTGTAATTTTCTCTGCGTTCGTCAGACAGTTATTCCACTGGAAAAGCTAAACATCTAGAGGCCACAGGGTTATGCTACACTAGGAGCCAGGGGCAGGTAAAGACTCCAAGATAAGGAGGAAAAGTGCAGGAATTTGTAGTCTGGGAGTTGGAGCAGATAGAGTTAAGATATTCAAAGTAATTGCTAAATTAGCTTCTGGAGCTAAAATTTAGGAGTTTAAATTCATTGTAGGACTACACAGAAATACAGAAACTTTGATTTCTAATTATCTCAAATCATCCAAGAGTTTGTTCATTTCCACACAAGTGAAGAAATGCACACACATGCGTGCACACACACACACAAACACACAAGTAACTGAAATAAAAGAAAACCAACGATTTAATATTATCTTATATGACTTTATAAGATTGTGGAGAAGATGCTGATTAACTTTTATAAAATATTAATTCCAAAGTTTTGGCCCTGTCAAGCCTTCTAAAAAGTTCACACAGCTGGATATATTTGGAAACTATTGTATTTTGATTTTAAATATCTATTTAAATGTCTCCATGTTTTCTCACTTGTCTCTCACAGACAGATAGCTTGTTTCTGGAATCAATTACATTAACAAAATATTTTGCAGTTTTTTTAATTATGTTTGCAAGAGATGAAAACCAATTACCTAACTAGGATTTCGTAAGTATAAAATTTCAACAATATTGAGTAGGTAATATTTTCTGTATGAGAAACAAATTATATTTGTTATGAAGTATCATTATATTTCTAGGAACTATCAATTTCCTTATATCAAGACTATTATATTGCTACCTGACCCTATGATCTCCCATCAGATACATTTTTATAATGTAGCTTGGATGACGAGAGCATTAGCAATAAAGACAATCATTTTGGCTCAGTTTCTTGTTCTTTGTAACAGATGGATTTGTTATGGAAGAACCTAATGGCAATACAGACATTCTCCTACGTGCACTACTTACACAACAAAATAAAAAAGAAGTTCAGGTTTATTCCTTTCTTCCATTTACCACACTGCAAGATTATTAAGACATACAAAATGGCTGTTTCTGTCCAGAGATATGTGAATAAGTGATTTTATGGGTTTACCACAACTATATATTGGCTTGGTGGATCATTTACTCTAAAAAGGCCAAATGTTCAGAAATAATTATTAATATTTACAGTAGAGAAAAATACCCTGTTTTTAACATAACAGTGTCTAAGTGTTAGAGATGAAAAGAAATAAAGGGCAGTCTCATTTTTTTTCTCTGTATTTATTTTTCAAAAAGCTCACAAACTTGTACTCCATCAAATCAAATTTTTAAAGTAATACATTTCTGCTAAAACTATGAAGTCCCTGGAAAATAACTGTGATCATTAAGGTTGTGTGTCATCTTGGCTGGGCCATGATTCTCAGCAATTTGGCAGTAATGATGTAGTTTGGCAGTCATATAATAACAGTGTAATCACCTCCATGATGAGATCTGATATAATGTGATCACACCCATGATGGGATGGGCTATGAGTAGCCAATCAGTTAAAAGGGAGTGTCCTTGAGGTTGCGGACTGCATCCAATATACGTGAACTTTCTGGCAAGGTCACTGGCTTTTCCTCGTTCTGAATCCTGCAGCTAGCCCCTGTTCTTCTGACCTCTATTTCTTGGACCTGAATTAGAAGCTTGCCTGCCAGTCTCGGGATTCTCCAGCCTCGGTAGTCTGGATCTTAGGTTTGCCATCACCTGCAGCTACTAAATCAGGAGAAGCTTCCAGCCTGACCCACAGCCTTAGGATTTCCAGCCTCTATAACTGCATGAGTCATTTCCTTGATATAAGTCTCTCTTTCTTTTTCTATATATATAGAGGCACTTCACTGGTTTTGCTTCTTTAGGGAACCCGGCCTCAGATATTTGGTACTGAGAGTGGTTCTAGAGAAACAAAAATGTAAGGATGAGTTTTCTAAATTGGTTTTTAAGTCTATTTACTCTTAGATTTGTTGATGACTCAGTTTCCAGTAAGAAAGAGGGCACTGCTACTCCATGGCATGAGGTGACAATAGAAATACAGAAAATATCAGCACCAATAGATCAGGTATTGGTAAGACGCAACACTCTAGGTGATCACGTTTGATACTTTTCTACAATTTTGTCATAATGAGAAGTATAAGGAAACTGATTGGTTGGTCCTACTTTCACTAAACTATGTGGTGAAGGGAAGTTCTCCCAATGGGCAGAACTTCAAGCAGTGAATCTGGTTGTTCCCTTTGCTTGGAAGGAGAAATGGTCAGATGTGTGATTTTATACTGATTCATAGGCTGTGGCCAATGGTTTGGCTGGATGATCACGGACTTGGAGAAAACATGATTGGAAAATTGGAGACAAGGCGTTATGGGGAAGAGGTCTGTAGATAGAGTTCTCTGATTGGGCCAAAGAAGTGAAGATATTAATGTATCATGTGAATGCTTACCAAAGGGTGACCTCAGCAGAGGAAGATTTTAACAATCGAGTGGATAGGATGATGCGTCCTGTGGAAACTAATCTTCTTATTTCCCTAGCCACTCCCATCATTGTCCAATGGGCTTGTGAACAAAGTGGTGATGGGAAAGGCAGTACCCAATATGGATGAAGTCTGCACAACTCATCTAAGGTAAATGAAGATGCTAAGAGGTATGCAAGAATAAGAGACAAGTTTGGTAAATGCTATAACATAAAATTTTACAATAGTAATAACAACCACAAAAATATATATGTAGTTACATAGGTAGATATGTAAGCATATATGTGTATAGGAAGGCTCATGTGGTTATATGGATGGGCATGTATAGGGGTATCTGTGGGGGTAAATATATGCACGTATTTGTATGCTACATATGTATTCACATATACAATAAAGCACATAGGTGGCACAGCTAATGATACTTCCTAGACATAAATAAATACCTCGAGGGATTGGTTTACTGGGTTTGAAGGCTTGAGACCATAGTCTTGTGGGACAACTTGATTAATTGGCATAACATAGTTCACAAAGATAAAGTTCTACATCCTAGTTTGGTGAGTAGGGTCTGGGGTCTTAAAAGATTGTGAGCAGCCATATAAGATACAACTCTTGGTCTCGACTTGTCTGGAATAAAAGAGAATGAAAGAAATTAAAGAATCAAAAAAAGAAGCCAGTTCATAGAACTAATAGCCCACAGGAATCACTGCCTCATCTAGCCTGAGACCAGAACTAGATGGTGCCCAGCCAGAGCAGATTAACCAGTAAGCACTCTATATACCAGCTTAAAGTAAGGAAGGTACCCACAGGCTTAATTGTGTTTAGTTACTAATCTGTAGTGCACAATTTCACCTGGGTTTTTGGAATTGTGCACTACAGATTAGTAACTAAACACAATTAGGCCCATGCATACCTTACTTATTGAATAATCCATCCCTGGTGCCTGGCTACCACTACTGAATGTTCTGACCAGGGATGCAATAGAAAGTTCTGGAGAGAAAAGGAGAAAAATGTAGAACAAATCTCAAATTCCTTAAAAAAAAGGCCAGACTTACTGGACCAAGAGATACTAGAGAAACTCCTGGAACTATATCCTTAAGATACCCTTTGAACTTAGAACTGAAGCCACTCCCGGTATTCATCTTTCATCCAAATAATAAATTGGCTTATAAAATAAACAATATCACCATGAATGCTGTGCTCCCTTAAATAATCAACTGTATGAGATCAAGTGGTCAACATTTACCCTAAAAGAAAATGAGACGGTAAAGAGCGGCAGCGAAGCTAGATTAATGGAAACAGAACAGAATGGAAATAATGAGAATGTTGACATATTGTGAAAAATGTAACCAATGTTATAGAAAAATTTGTATAAAAATTGTTAAAAAGAGATCCTAATTTACTGTGTAAACTTTCACTTAAAACACAATAAATTTTTTTTTTTAAAGTAGTATGTCTCTATATTCAAGTCACTTTTCAAACGGAGATTGTTGGTTCATGAGTTTCCGTTAATCCCCATATACACAGGGAAATACTTCCATTGAGCAAGGAAATAGTGGTACTTCAACTAACAAATTTATGTGATTCTACATTCAGTTTCAATTTTCTGAATAATAATAAAAAAAATTATTTTAGAATTATCTGTCCACATGCATAAGAGTCTTTGTATTTCTGAGGCTCCAATGGCATCTATATAACAAGAAACAAGTTAGATACCTATTTTTAAAGGATCAGGAAAATTTGGAAAAAAAGTTTATCTGAGCAGTAAAGTTTCCAAAAAATGGTACTGCAGCACTTGAAGGCTATATTAAAGATAAGTATTGTACCAGACTGTCTTTATTGAATAAACATTTTTAATACTGAATATATTTCAAAATCTTTAAGTACTATTTCAAGTTTTCAAACAGGAGGCATTAAATATTATGAAATTTTAGAGAACAATGATGTTGAAGAACAGTGAGAAGTACATAAATTAGGTATTGAAAAAAACACTATCTTTTTTTTAAAGGGCTGTAAATCAACACTTGTTTCTCTGGAATATTGTTACTGTTCTTTTTGATCAAGGGTATGTGGTAAGATTTTTAAAAAAATATTTATTGAGTTATAATAATCATTTGAATTTTAAAATACAAATTATCTCTGCAGAAAGCTTTGTTAGTGGATTGCATCTGGTATTTTCCCAACAGGCTTACTTATTAAAGTATAAAAATGACATTTTAGAAGAAATGAGCAAAAATATAACTATAATTCCATTTTCATGCAATACAAAAATGTTAGGGCAGATTTAGACGTTTTCATGGAATTATATCTTAGAGAAAAATGTAAAGGAAATAATCAGTAAGTTCCGGGGTTATGTAACGTTATGTAAATTTGCCCTCACTTTGAAAAGATTGAATCAACACAAATTCTTCATCACAATCACCTTCATTTGCTGCTTGTGCAGCTTTTAAATCACTGAAAGGCTATAAGCCTTTTCTTGCCCTAAAGGCTGAATAAGAACTGCATGCATCTGTTGGGACTTACCTACAAACCGGACTTAAAGACACATTTAGGATCTCGTTTGTAACCCAGGGACTGCCTGTATTATAGTTCAAGTGGTTACTGTGAGTACATTTTAAAGTCACAAGGATATACAGCATTATAGAATATACAAATTTTAACAAATGATCATTATGTTGTGATAAAAAAAAAAAAACCTGTTGCCTTCCAGTCGATTCCAACTCATAGTGACCCTATAGAACCGAGTAGAACTGCCCCACAGGGTTTCCAAGGAACAGCTGGTGGATTTGAACTGCTGACCTTTTGGTTAGCAGCCAAGCTCTTAACCAGTGCTCCACCAGGGCTCCATGTTTTTTAAAAAGTACGTGTAATTGACTACGGAAAAATGAAGTGTTTGAATGAAGAGACAAATATGTCTTTCATTTCATGAATGGCTGCTTGATGTATCAGTGGATCTTTCCCCAACATTTCTAGAACGTAAGCACCATGAGAGCAAGGGTTTTTCTTGCCTTTTCTCTGATTAAAAAAACCCTGGTAGCATAGTGCTTAAGTGCTATGGCTGCTAACCGAAGGGTTGGCAGTTTGAATCTGCCAGGCGCTCCTTGGAAACTCTGTGGGGCAGTTCTACTCTGTCCTATAGGGTCGCTATGAGTCGGAATCGACTCGGTGGCACTGGGTTTGGTTTTGGGTTTGGTTTCTCTGATATGTTTCTAACACTTTGAATCAAACCCAGGGCACAGTAACTACTTCTTAAATGTGTATTGAATGAATGAAGAAGTCAGAGTATCTCATGTTTCTGTTCTACCAACCTCATTAACCTTCAGACTTTCCTGTTTGCAGAATAATTGTAGCAGATATCATCTCTTCACATATCTGAATATCAAAGAAGGACAAAGAAAGTTTTCCTTCCTGAACCTTTTTTGTATTTATTTAACTCATTAACTTTTGCTTTGGTGTTCGTCGTGTTCTTCCTCATGCTTTCCTGTAGTTAATTTTGTTGTCCTATTCTAACGTGAATGCCTAATGTGTTTTTCTTCTTTTCTTTTTGATGGGCATATGTATTAAGTTTATGAAGTTTCCTGTAAGGCCTATTTAGCTGCCCCATATCTTCTGGTATGTCAGGTTTCAATTATGGTCATTTTCTAAAGATTTTGCAATTTGTGACTGAACTTCCTCTGTAACTCAAGAATTGCTTAAGAGAGTTTAGAGCTTTGTTTTGATATAATTTCTAGATGGATTGTTTTTTTTTTTTTTTTTTCCTGGTGGTATATTTTCCTAGATGTATAGGTCTATTGCATTGTGATCAGAGAAGATGGTCTACTATTTCTATTCTGGTAATATATTTTTTGTGGCCTATAAATGGAAAATTATTATGAATGTACCATTTGCTGTTGTATTTTTAAATGATTCCCTAACAAAACATACATTTTATTCTAGTTAGATCTGTAAGTTCCATAAAGCTAAACATTCAAATAATCCTAACTAACATTAGTACAACCAAACCAAACGAGAATGTTAAAATTACCATCACTGGAAAATTGGAATATCTTAATGGCACTATAAAATTTCATATCATTTTATAAATAAAAAGTGCTAAATTAAGACATTTCTTCTCTGTCACTTAGTTGAATACAAGTCAGAAGGACAATATATAAAATCTATCTACTTGCTATTTTACTACAGGTTCACCCATAAGGAAGAATGAGAAATCTTCTAGTTATATCACATATGCTAAAAAGGACTGCGAAAATGTTCACTAAACCATTCAACTTGCAGATTTGAATGCTAAATAAATGTAAATACAAACACTCAATAAACAAATTAAAAAAAATAAATTGATGTGACTGATTCAGTGAAAATTTTGCCCAAAGGATAAATCAAGAAATAGGTCATTGGAGTCATTTCTTTTCCTTTTCCATGTAGGTGGAAAGTTATTTCAACATCATGAAAATGTATGAAACTTTATCAACATAATTAAAATTAAGAGATTATGATAATATCAGTTCAGTGTTCTGTAATATTTCTATGATAAAAATTTGTTTTTCAAAAAAAGGAACAGGAATCATTTCAGTAAGCCAAACGTTAGAATTAAAACGGAAAACTATAAAAAAAAATCTATTTTCTCCAACCTTAAATTTGATCTAATTTCTCAGTCTTTGGGATACAGCTTTTTTCAAGTACTATGTTGTGTCTTATCTATTTCTGGAAAGACAAGACCAACACAAAGAGACTTTCTGTAATTTTTAGTGCCGTGTCAGACTAACTTCCTCTGAATTCCAACTGCTTTGAAATGTAATTTCAAAATCTTCTAAAAATCTTTAGTCAGGGCAGAGATCAAGGTTTTTAAACATGAATGTGTTCTGATTATTTGTGTTCCCTTACCAAAACTGAAAGCAAATTCTGCTCCTTATAAAACATTGTTGTAGAAACAGAGCAGACTCGCTACAGCTTAATATACGGCTTCACTTTCCCTGTGGGAGATGAATAATAATTGTTTGTTTCCAGAACATCACAGAGCAATATGAAACTTGCCGAGAATAACAAACAGAACCTAGACTTAGCTCCTGCCTCTTAATCATTGGCCAGATCACATGAGCACTGGATGTCATACAAAGTGAATGTAATGTTAACGCTACAGTTGAAATAAAAATATTTCACCTGCTAACAAATTTCAAAATGACTTTTGAAAGAAATGCCTTACTTTGGTTGATGATATTTATTTAATCTGCATTACAGGAGCTGTTCCTTATTGACAGGATTCGCTGGTTGGTATTTTTCTCTAAGGTTTAATCTTTGATTAAAAGAGCATGATTGACTTGAACATTTTTAATGAGTTTCTGTTAAATTCAGATGGCTCCTGGAATCTTAGAAATATATTTTATTGTTGACAGAGGAGTGCTAAAAAAAACCCACTTTGTGATACTGACATATGTGATTGGGGAGTTTATTGAATAGATTTAATTTCTATAGTTGCATTTTAGTTAAGAGTCCTGGCTCTGGAATATTTAGATTTGAGGGCAGACTGCAGCTTTTACTCTCTGTGACCTTGTAAAATTACTTCCTATCTGAATATAATGAGGATAATAATCGACCATGTCTTATAGGGTTGTTGTGAAAATTAAATGAGATAGCCTTAGTAAAACACTTCAGAGGGTTCCAAACACATATTGAGTGTTATATAAATTGATACATATTGTTATTAAAGAAGGTGAATTTATAATATAATAAAAATAATCCTGGCCAAAAACTTTTGAGCTCTGTAACCTTGGGAAAAACACATAAACTCTATTACCCCATTTTCATATCTATAAAATGACAGTTTTCATGAATGCCCAAATTATCAAATAAAACTGATATAAAGATAAAGTGAGGTTATATATATAATTATGGCATATAGTCAGATGGTATTTTATTTAAGGATCTATTCTTTTCAGCATCTCACTTCAGAAATGAATTTCCTCCATATACATTAAATTAGTTGGCATCTTCTACCGTATGTATGTCCATATTTGAAATAAATGGAAACACAAATTCAAATTTCTGTCAATTAAGTGCAGTATTTGCATGTACATAAAATATTTGCCATGGCTTCGCTTTGTTAGAAATGTGCTTTATAATGTTATTTGACCTTATTCCTAATAGTTAACTACTAGCTATGTATTCATAATAGTTCATTACTTGAACTATTCAAAGCTTTCACTACAAGTGCCATATTTCTTTTATCCCTTTAGAATACTCTGGTTATAAACTTTAGCATAGAAAAAGAATGAAATTGGATGTACACTTCAAGTAAGCTATTTTGGTCACCATATCTCCCAGGAACAACTTGCTATAAATTTTTAATCCATCTTTAAAACTGATTAATCTCAGGGATGAAATAGAAGTGAAATATTTAGCCACTGAAACTTTAAAATGATTTGAATATCCAAGTAGAATTTAGAGGGATAGCTTGAAGGAAGAAAAAAAAGACGACGAAAGCAAGGAAGAATTGATGCTCTGTCTGATTTGCATTGCTGCAAAGAAACTTAAACGTTGTTATAAAAAAAAACAAAACCAAACCCCTTGCCATTGAGTCGATTCTGACTCATAACAACCCTATAGGACAGAGTAGAACTGCCCCATAGGGTTTCCGAGGAGTGCCTGGTGGATTCGAACTGCTGACCTTTTGGTTAGCAGTTGTAGCTCTTAACTACTATGCCACCAGGGTCTCCAAACTTTGGTATACTGGACCAAAATATATATCGCTAGCATATGAAAATCTTTTTCCACTCAGTGTTGTGGATAAATGTATTAGGTCAATGCAGCCAAATGAATCCTTTTTGTACTCCCAAATGCTTCAATTTATTCTAACTAGTCCTTAGTCCACTGTTTTTTGTTGTTGTTGTGTGTGTATGTGAATTCAGCTGTCTCCATGGAGATTAATTGTATGTGATTTGCACAACGGTTTTAAAGTAAGTTAAGGTGCCAGATTCAATGGTACTTAATTACATAACATGAGTCAACTGAGTCCTAAGCTGCAAATATTTGGGGACGAGATAACATGGAAAACCAAACCATATTATAAGAAATCATACCATATTTTCAATATAAGGAATATCCAAAATGTCATTTCATTGAGTTTAAGAAACCACTGTCCCACCAGGGCTCCTTAAGAACTTAGCTACTATTTTCCAGTAGGTGATTCTGTTGGGGGGCTATTCTCCATGGTGTTTCCATACATTGTGTGCCAGCTTTTGATCTGAATTATCTTTTCAAGGACGTTTGTGCAGTCAACAGCCTGGGAGGATAGAGATAGTGTCTTCACGTGTCAGTAGGAAGATTTGTTTCCTGACCAGGGTGATACAGAACATATCTTCTCAGGGGCAAAAATGCTGCACGTTTGATTGGCACCTCCTTTATACAATTGGGAATTTCCTAAGTTCGGGGTTCTTCAGCTATGACAGGGGTGCACTGTGGGTGCACCCTGTCCCTAGGCAGTTCCATGTCTTCCCCCTGGGTCTCCGTGTGCAACTGGTTCAAACATGAATCTCATGCTGTCTGCTGTGTTGTGAGTAATAAAATCCCTTGTCTCTCTGCCCCAGGGGTCTTGGACCTTCTGCCAGCATCTAAGTAACTGCAGCAGAGTAACATGTTTGCTTACAATTAGGGTAAAATCTCAGACTTTTCATAATTTTTGACATATCCAATTTGTTTCAAGAATTGTTTATTGACAACTTACTGTTAAGGTCACTGTGCTAAGTGCTTCATGGAGAGAAATGCAAAGAATTATGTGAGTCAGATCCTAAAGGTGCTTCCATTAGAGATGGGGAAGTAACACAAGTGGTGTACACTTACGTTTGATAATTCAGAGGAGGAAATTATTTATACTGACACAAAAGCAAAACCAAAACAAACAAACAATAACATTTTCAGATGACAAGTGTACAATATGGGGTAGTGAAGCAGTGACACAGGTAGAAGATTTTCTGGCCTGTTTTTGTAATGAAAAGTAGATAAGTGTGGCTTAATTTCATATTTTGTAGAGTGGTGTGAGGAGCCCTAGTGGCAATAGTTAAGTGCTGGGTTGCTAAACGCAAGATTGCTAAACCCACCCAGCGACTCCATGGGACAAAAGACCTGTCAATCTGCTGCCTTAAAGATTACGCCTGTTGGGGTTGATTCCGACTCAAGGCGACCCTATAATACAGAGTGGAACTGCCCCATAGGATTTCAAAGGAGTGGCTGGTGGATTCAAACTGCTGACTTTTTGGTTAGCAGCCTGAGCTTGCCTTAGCTCTTAATCACTGCACCATCAGGGCCGCCCTTCAAGACTACACCCTAAGAAATCCTATGAGGCAGTTCTGCTCTGACCTATGGGGTCGCTGTGAGTCTGAATCAACTGGAGGGCACACAACAAAAACAGTGGGGCCCATAAGTATGCGACTGAAATGGTAATTTAGATCAGATAAGAAAATGCTTGAAGGCGAAGTGTGTCCGCAGATGAGCAACATCTTGCATATGTTACTGTAACCCGACCCTGGGAATGCCAGTAAATTTTCGTTAGCCCTTAAACTAGCCCAGAAGGGCCAGCTGTGACTGCTAATTGACTTCAGCAGAAAACACAGCAATAGGTGGAATGAATCAGGAGTAAAATTATCACCTGTACCTGTTCTGAAGTGTTACCTGCACGTTCCTGGCTGCCTTCTAGACTTTTCCCTCCTCAGCACACCTATGCAGCCACCATCTTGCTGGCCAAATCACATATAAGCCCTGCTTCCCAGTGAATTTTCTTTTTTTTTTTTCCCAGTAGCACGGTGAGTCAGATCTGAGGAATTTCCTCCCAGCTTCTTGCTCTGAGCATTACAATAAAGTTACTTTCTCTTTCTCAAAGACCAGTGTTCAGATAATTGGCAAGTCTGAGTGCGCTGGACAAGGGTTCACCTTCCCAGGTTTGGTAACATTACAAAATATTGCTTCCCTTCCCAACCTGCCAGGATCCTGCAAGGATCTCCCTTGTGGCCTAGCTTACCTGGAAGCATACAGGAAAGGGAATTCTGGAAAATGTAGTTCAGACTAGCCCAGTTGCCACATTACAAAGCCATCACAGGCCTTAATATGCAGATATTGGAATGCCTTTGCAGATTTTGAGTTATTTTTCTTTTTTTTAATCAAATACCACAGAGATTATTCACAATTCTCATGGTATATAAAAATACACAAACTAATTTGAGAAGCTGGATCTTGAAGACAAGCTAGTTATTTTGAAAATATTTATAAATCTGTCATTAACAGTTTGCAAAACATGTGCTTTATTAACCTCAGCTAATCATCTTTCTCCCACACCGCCTACCAGGAAAATAAGATTTTTAAAAAATATATCTAAATACTACTCAAATAATCAGTCTATCAAAAACACAATGAAATGCTTTTGAAATATATAAAATATATATATGCAATATACAAATATATATGTTTTATATATATTATATATGAAATATATAAAAGTTTAATCTTATTATAAACATTAGCCATAAAACTAGTCTTGAACTCTTACCTCAAGTATTTTGATCCTTTTTAGGAAAAGACTAATTCTTAATTGCCTTCTTGACAAAAGAACATATACTCAACAGTTTTCAAATGCCAAATATTGTTTACCAAAGTAAAATTAAGAACAAGAACAATAACACAGATAGATATGTAGATTATACTGTATATATGTATGAATAAAATCAATTTTTTTTCTAGAAATAACATCCAATTATTTTTATTATGCAGAATATTTGGGAAATACAGAAAGGGAAGGAAATAATCTGACATTTTGGGAGAGAAAATTTAAAGTAAATTATTTACAAGCATTTTGGATAGCTAGAGTCCTGAAACACCTGGCTTTAGTAGCTGTGTGATGCTATCAGTTGGAATCAACTCTATGGCAACAGGTTTGTTTTGTTTGTACTCACCTCCTTCCCTTTTCCTTCCCTTAGTCTGTAGAAGGAGAGCATTTTCTCCCCAGTTTTTGGATCAGAAAACAATCAACCATCCCTCATATCTTTTTTTATTTTAGATTGTTGTTCTCCTGTGTCGTGAGTGCATCCGATTCATAGCGACCCCATATGAGGGAGTAGAACAGCCCCACAGGGTTTGCTAGGCTGTAAATCTTTATGACAGCAGGTTGCCAGGTCTTTTACCCCACATATGGACTGATGGGATCAAACCACGAACTTTCAGTTAGCAGCCAGCTCTTAACCATTGTGCCACATCTAAATGTGGAAATGAATAATCTCTTCTCCAATAAATCTATCTTTCCCACAATCATATCTATCTTTCCTCAACAAACGTAGTACTGGGTGCACTCTATTTAGTTCAGCACTCTATATACGGTCCAAAACAAAAAAAATTGCCGTCCAGTTGATTCTGACTCACAGTGACGGTATAGAACAGAGTAGCACTTGGAAGACCCACAGGGTTTCCAAGGAGTGCCTGGTGGATTTGAACTGCTGACCTTTTTTGATTAGCAGCCTGAGCTCTTAACCAGTAAGCCACCAGGACTGGAAATTATTATACTGGCTTTTACTTAGTAGCAAGACAGAATAAATTAAGCTGGTTTTATCAATTAATCTGATTCCGCTTGGCCACCTAGTCTGGATCATTCAGAATCAAAAATTTATAGGCTCATTTCACTGTCCTAAACAAGAGCCCTGGTTTAGCACCTAATAACAGGGACAACCTCCCAAAACCCAGAGAGTAAAAGAACATAGACCTATCAAAAACCTTTAGGAAGGTTTGTTTCTGTTTGTTTTAAATTACATGGTGTATTTTAAATGATAGGGACTTCTTTTTGTACCTAAAAGAATGGAGTGTGAAGACAGTGTCACAAGTTTTAGTGCATTTAATTCAGCTTTCGCTAAGCCTAAAATGGAGAAAGCATGAATAGATACTAAACTCCCTGTCTTAGAACTGTCTGGAACAGATTTTAATAAATTACATTTTGTACTGCAATTCAAGCATTGAGCTGCCAAAGTTATGGTTAATAGAGTGGCATTCTTATAAAACAGCAACAGTTCTAAGAGAATTTTGTTATACATTGCTATCACATCAATATTGAAAAGTGCTATAAATATTGCTGCAATAAAATAACTGAATAGGAAAAGAATACATTTCCTTGAATTATGTTGTTAATTCACTTTTGTATCAGATTATAAAGTATAATGATAATAATTGCCACCAAAATTTGAAAAATAATTTTTGAAATATAGAACGGAATTACTATTGGCCTGGTATAGGCTTTGAGAGAATATTCATAAATATTTATTTTAATAGAAGGACTCTAAACTGAAAGTATACATTTTTTTTAAACTGAAAGTATACTGTTTATTGGAGGGCCATAATAAAAAGACATGAAAAACTATTAAAGGTGTTAGTAATGTTAAAATTCTTAATGGAGTTTTTCGTAATATTTAAGCACATTTCTTAAAATTTAAAATCGGCTGTTTTTAAAAAGTCACCGTTTTAGTAAATCAGTTTTTTTTAAGACAATTTTCAAATTCTAGCAAATTAAAATTGACTTCTCCATATAGTGAAGTAACCACAGTAGTTTCTTAATAGCTGATACCAAAATTGTTCAATGACAGAGAACAGTGTTTGTTTAAAGAATTATATTGATTTTCCTGGGAAGTGTATTAGTTTCCTAGGGCTGCCAAAACAAAACACCACAAACCATGTGGCTTAAAACAACAGAATTTTATTGTCTCACAGTTCTAGAGGATAGAAGTCCAAATTCAGGGCATCAGCAAAGCCACTTTCTGTGAAAAATATAGGCAAAAATCTTTCCTAGCTTCTGGTGGTTCCTGGCACTCCTTGGCATTCTTTGGTTTGTAGATGTAGCGCTCTAATCCTTACCTCTGACTTTGCATGGCTCTCTTTCCTTTGTGCCTGTGTATTGGATTCTATTGTGTCTCTCCAAAATACGTAATGAAGTCTTGGCCCCTGAACCTGCGGATGTGATTCTTTTTGGAAATAAGGCTTTTCTTTTATTATGTTAAGGAAGCCATACCAGACCTCATTAGGTCAGGGTAGGGTGGGTCCTAAACCTAATCACTTCTGTCTTATAAAGAAAAGCGTAATAGAGACACACACAAGGGGAAGACACCATATGAAGACAGACACACAGAGCAAGCAATATAAAAGCCCAGGAACACTAAGGATCACCAACTGTCTTAAGTTGGGTTCTCTAGAGAAGCAAAACCAGTAAAGCTTATAAATATATAGAGAGAGAGATTTATCTCAAAGAAACAGCTCATTCAATTGCAGAGGCTAGAACATTCCAAGTCCTTGGATCAGGATAGAAGCCATTTCCATTTCATGCAGCTCCAGAAACTGGTGAACCCAAGATCAGCAGGTTGGAGAACAGGGCTCCCCCTCACAGGCTCTGAAGGTCAAGGAATTACAAGATCGGCTGGTAAAACCACAAGTTTTCTCCTGATTCATGTAGCTGCAGGGGTTGGTGAATCCACGATCAGCAGGTCAGGGAGCAAGACTCTTGCTTGCAAGCTGTAAAGATCGATGAATTCCAAGATCAACAGGTAAGCTGCTAGCTCAAGTACCAAGAACCGGAGGTCAGACAAGAGGCAGCTGCTGGATCCAGAACAAGCCAAAAACCTTGCCAAGCTGAGCAGGAAGGCAGTAGGTGGTACAAGGTGGAGAGATGATGGATGAGGGGGGTGGTAAGCTGCCATAGGCCCTACCCCTACTGGTACCACTCAGCAGATTCCATCATGGGGGTGATCCCATATCAAATTTTAACAAGGAAGTGATCACAACACTATATAACTGCCAAAACACTGAGAATTATGGCCTAGCCACGCTGACAATCTTAACCATCACACCAGGGATCACCAAAGAACACCGAGGAATGACAAAGATTGTGAAAGAACACCAAGGAAATCCTGGGGCTACCAACAAAGAAGAACTTCCTCATGGAGCCACATCCTAAATTCAGACTTCTAGCTGCTTGAACTGTGAGAAAATACATTTCTGTTCTTTAAAGCCACCCATTTTGGGTATTAGTGTCGTCGTTGTTATGACAGTACTATGTAATAACACAGCCTGTGTCTCCTGTTTTATAAGGATTCCAGTCATGTTGGATTAGTATGACCTCATATTAACTTAATAACATCTTCAAAACCCTATATCCAAACAAGATCATATTCACAGATACCAAACCAAAAAAAAAAAAAAACCAAACCCAGTGCTGTCGAGTTGATTCCGACTCATAGCAACCCTATAGGACAGAGTAGAACTGCCCCATAGAGTTTCCAAGGAGCACCTGGCAGATTCAAACTGCCTACCCTTTGGTTAGCAGCTGTAGCACTTAACCACTACGCCACCAGGGTTTCCTTCACAGATATCAGAAGTTAGGAATTCAACATGTCTCTCCGAGGACACAATTCAACTTGTAACAAGGAAGAAGGGTAGGCTTTTAGCTTATGGGTTTGCATGAACCAAGGAGCAGGAACATTGTTCTGCATCACAAGTATGCAGAGATTGGAAACAGGGAGAAAAAAGACAATGCAGGAAGAAGATAGACAGTCAAGGAATGCTGTGGTCCACCATAGCTGGAGTTGCCGAAATGGTTGAGGAACTTTTAGTTAGATTCCCAACATTGATTTTGAAGTGATTTTGTTCCAAGGAGAAAACTCTCTCATCTTCCTTAATCTTTTGAAAAGTCTGTTATCCCTCCCACCTCTCTAAAAGCAAACAAACAAAACTAAGGATTAGCAATCTTTGATTCTTCTCTTTGGTTCAGTAGCCATCTTATTGTTCTGTTAACAGTACCTCTAAGCAGTGGGTTTTCAGTTTTAGCATTCGTCAGAATTATCTGATGGATTTTTTAAAACAGAGTGCTGAGATTCAACACAGAGTTTTTGATTTAGTAAATCTAGGGTATGGTCCAACATTGTGATTTTGGGACCAGATTTTGAGAAGAACTAATCTAATTGCTATTCTAAGTAGGTTGTTGTCATTCTTAGGTGCCGTTGAGTCAGTTCCAGCTCATAGCGACCCTATGTCCAACAGAAGGAAACACTGCCCAGTCCTGTACCATCCTCACAATTGTTGTTATGCTTGAGCCCATTGTTGCAGCCACTGTGTCAGTCCATCTTGTTGAGGGTCTTCCTCTTTTGTGCTGATCCTCTACTTTACCAAGCATGATGTCCTTCTCCAGGGACTGGTCCCTCCTGATAACATGTCCAAAGTACGTGAGACAGATCCTCACCATCCTTGCTTCTAAGAAGCATTCTGGTTGTACTTCTTCCAGGACAGATTTGTTCATTCTTTTGGCAGTCCATGGCATATTCTTTGCCAACACCACAATTCAAAGGCATCAATTTTTCTTCAGTATTCCTCATTAATTGTCCAGCTTTCACATGCATATGATGCAATTGAAAATACCATGACTTGGGTCAGGTGCACCTTAGTCTTCAAGGTGCATCTTTATTTTTCACCAGTTTAAAGAGATTTTTTGCAGCAGATTTTCCCAATGCAATGAGTCTTTTGATTTCTTGATTGCTGCTTCCACGGGTGTTGATTGTGGATCCAAGAAAAATGAAATCCTTGACAACTTCTATCTGTTCTCTGTTTATCATGATATTGCTTATTTTTTCAGATGTGAAGATTTTTGTTTTCTTTATGTTGAGGTGTAATCCATACTGAAGGCTTGGTCTTAATCTTCATCACTAAGTGCTTCACTTTCAGCAAGCAAGATTGTGTTATATGCATATCGCAGGTGTCTTCCTCCAATCCTGATGCTGTGTTCTTCTTCACAGAGTCCAGCTTCTAAAATTATTTACTTAGCATACAGATTGAATAAGTATGGTGAAAGGGTACGACCCCAACACACACCTTTCTTGACTTCAAACCACACAGTATCCCCTTGTTCTGTTCAAATGACTGCCTCTTGATCTATGTAGGTGAGTCTCATTATTTTCTCTATTATAAACCTAGCTCAAACCAACATCATCTCTCACTTGACTAATAGCTTCCTAATTAGTCTCTCTACTTCTCCTCTTTCCCTCACCCTCATATTATTCATTCTCTATTCAACAGCTGAATAGTCATTCAAAATTATAAATTAAATTGAGTAAATATAATTTCCTTGAAAAGTCTTGTAAATAAACTGGGCTACTTTACCCTACTTCCTCCCAACCCCCAAATAAATATTGATTTATTCTTTTAGAATTATGTACCACTCCTACTCAATAGTTTATTTTTCATAAAATATTAGTTTCGTGACATAAAGGATCTTGTCTTTCCTGCCGTATCCCTGGTCCTAGACAGTGTCTAGCCCAAATTGTAGATTCCCATTAATATTTATTGAAAAAACAGATAAAATGTCATGTGTGTGTTGGAAGTTGTATTGCTGTTTTGTAAAAATTAAAGAAGAGGGCAGAATTTCATATCAAGTTAAACATGGTAGGAGAAAATGATATGGGTGAGATAATAAAACAATCCCTAAACTGAATTAATTCCCTAGAATAGCAACTCTGAGATAAAGATGATAAGAATATCATTTTTCTTTCCCTACTCCTGGGAATTTTAATACCACTTGGGGTCTGGGCTTACAGGTGCTAGAAGGGGTATTAAAGCAATTTTCTCTAGAACTGAAGGGAAAGGGTGGTACCAAATTTAGAAATAGATATAAATAAGTAAATCTGTCCCTTCTTTGCCAATCAGTTTGTTTCAGATAACAATGGTATTAGGATATAATTGGTAGCTGTATTTATATTTACACTTGAGTGTATATATTTTGGGGCCCTGATGGTACAGTTGTTAAGTGTTTGGTTACTAATCAAAAAGTCAGCAATTTGAATCCACTAGCCACCCTATGGGGCAGTTCTACTCTGTCTTATAGGGTCACTATGGGTCATAAGCAACTCGATGGAAATAAGTTCTTTTTTTTTTGGTATACATTTTAGAATTTGCCAAACTCAAATAACCCTTGACAATTCGATTTGATTCTTAAACTCATAAGATTTATCAGTTTTATTTCTATAATCTTAAAATTATTTAAATCTATGTCTAAACACAAATACGTGTGCATACACACATACATACACACACACACGCTAGAACACAATTCGACTATATTGGACATTACAAAAATATTAAGACATTCATATACTAGGCACAGCAAAAAACAAACAAACTCATTGCCTTCAAGTCAATTTCGACTTATGAACCCCATTTGTTACAGAGTAGAAATGTAACAAATTCAAGCCTCAAGTTGCAATAGTGAAGGATTCTATGGGGAAAATATTAAACAACACAGAAAGTATCAAAAGAAGATGGAAGGAATACACAGAGTCATTATATCAAAAACAATTGGTCAATGTTCAACCATTTCAAGAGGTAGCATAGGATCAGGAACCGATGGCACTAAAGGAAGAAGTCCAAGCTGCACTGAAGGCATGGGCAAAAAACAAGGCTTCAGGAATTGATGGAATGTCAACTGAGATGTTTCATCATACAGATGCAACACTGGAGGTACTCACTCATCTATACCAAGAAATTTGGAAGACAGCTACCTGGCCAACTGACTGGAAGAGATCAATATTTATACCTATTCCCAAGAAAGGTGATCCAACTGGATGTAGAAATTATCGAACAATATCATTAAAATCACATGAAGCAAGCAGAATTTTGCTTAAGATCATTCGAAAACTGCTATAGCAGTATATCAACAGGGAACTGCCAGAAATTCAGACCAGATTCAGAAGAGGACCTAGAACCAGGGATATCATTGCTGATGTCAGAAGGATCCTGGCTGAAAGCAGATAATATTAGAAGGATGTTTATCTGTGTTTTATTGAGTATGCAAAGCATTCGACTGTGTGGGTCATAACAAAGTATGGATAACATTATGAAGAATGGGAGTTCCAGAACACTTAATTGTGTTCATGAGGAACCTGTACATAGATCAAGAGGCAGTTGTTCGGACAGAACGAGGGGATACTGCATGATTTAAAGTCAGCAAAGGTGTGCATCAGGGTTGTCTCCTTTTACCATACCTATTCAATCTGTATGCTGAGCAAATAATTCAAGAAGCTGGACTATATGAAGAAGAACGGGGCATCAGGATTGGGGGAAGACTCCTTAATAACCTGCGTAATGCAGATGACACAACCTTGCTTGCTGAAAGTGAAGAGGACTTGAAGCACTTGCTGATGAAGATCAGAGACCACAACCCTCAGTATCGATTAGACCTCAACGTAAAGAAAACAAATATCCTCACAACTGGACCAATAAGTAACATCATGATAAACGGAGAAAAGACTGAAGTTGTCAGGGATTTCATTTTTCCTGAATCCACAATCAACATCCATAGAAGCAATAGTCAAGAAATCAAAATACACATTACATTGGGCAAATCTGCTGCAAAGGACCTCTTTGAAGTGTTGAAAAGCAAAGGTGTCATCTTGAAGACTGAGGTACACCTGACCCAAGCCATGGTGTTTTCAATCATATCACATGGATGCAAAAGCTGCATGATGAGTGAGGAAGATGGAAGAATTGTTGCCTTCAATTATTGTGTTGGCAAAGAACATTGAATATACCACGGACTGCCAAAAGAAGGAACAAATCTGTCTTGGAAGAAGTACAACTAGAATGCCCCTTAGAAGCAAGGATGACAAGACTGTGTCTTACGTACTTTGGATATGCTGTCAGGAGGGATCAGTCCCTGGAGAGGGGCATCATGCTTGGTAAAGTACAGGGTCAGCAGAAAAGAAGAAGACCCTCAATGAGATGGATTGACACAGTGGCTGCAGCAAAAATTGTGAGGACGGTGCAGGACTGGTAGTGTTTCATTCTGTGGTACACAGGGTGGCTATGAGTCAGAACCAAATCGAAAGCACCTAACAGCAACAACAACAACAGAACTGTTTCTTAGAATTTTATTGGCATAACGTTTACGGAACCAAATCACTAAGCATCTCTTCCAGAGAGACTCTGAATGTGTCCAAACCACCAACCTTTAGGTTACAGACCAATTGCAAACCACTTGCACTGACCAGGAACCTGAAATATAGAAAGGGGACAATAATATAAGCTGATTTTTGCTCTTTTTTTTCTAATATGGTGACTCAGTTATCACATTTTAAGAGCTTTACTTATAGTTCTGTCTTTTAAAAATATTTGTTTTTTAATTACCCATGGAAATTCAGATTTCAGTAATTTGATTTTATTTTCACTTTTCTTCATATTCCAGCTCTCCCATTTCTCATCCTGTGACTTGGGGCTAGATGATTACCTTCTCTGTGCTTCAGTATCCTCATCTATAAAATGAGACTACTAATATCACCTATATCAAGAAGTTGCTTTGAAGAGTCAGTCACTACAAATACTCAACAAATTGTCGGTATTATTATTTGTATTTTATTGTTTTTATTATTATTACTAACCACGATGCTTCCATATTTTGGTTTGTTTAACACAAACCAGAAGCCATTCTTGGCCAAGGGCATAGGACGATGAAAAGCAGTCAAAAATGAAGTGATACAATGAAAGAAAATGATGGTGTCACAAGGTAGAAATCTTGACCAGGAGGTGGGAGCTTATCTGGCTGAAACATAGGGATTATGCATATGAGCCAGCTGGCTCAGGTAGCAAATGGTTTTAGAAAATAAAGTTGTCTGGCTCTCAACACATGATTGTAAAGACTGGGAAATGGAACAAAATAACAATTTATTGAACACAGGCTACCTGTTAGGTAATTCCATTCATGTCATATTTCAGGGTTGTCCACATTTTTGTTTTCACAGAATATAAAAGAAAAAAAATACAGAAACTAGGTAACTTGTAGGATATTACACATTTTCAACCTATATATTCAGAATTCAGTTTTAGCTTTGTCATAGTCAATAACTTTTTTCTATCAGAGTGTCTTTTGGATGGAAATAAAAGATGAATTTGTAAATGTTTCTGATACACAAATAAAATCAATCCGTAATCTGAAGACTGCCTTCATTTTATATCAAAACCAAAAAAAAAAAAAAACCTCTCTTCTTGGGAATGCAGCTTCCTAGAGTCAAGAGTAACAAGATTGGAGCATAGGCTTCTAGGACCTTCAGGGGATGGAGTAAAGAGGGCACTGCATTGGGCAAAGACAAGCAATCCCATGATTTTAAAATTAACATCCCAGACAAGGCATCATCCTCATTGAGGAATGACCTTGGCCTCTCTCTAAACTAAAAATCCCCATGCTCAGCTAACCCATGAAGGAAGGTCCACACTAGGACACTGGAAAACTAACGAGGTGAAAAATGTGTCCACCACAGCCCAAAGCTACTAGTCCACATGTGGGACTTGTCAGTTAAAACGTACATTGTGACCCATCCCCCCTCCACCAGGTTTTTATTTGATGAAGTATTGGATGGGACCTAAGAATTTATATAACAAGTAGGCTGTGAGACAGTAGATTCTGAGATGGTGCTGATGCTGCTGATTCAGGCCCCATGCTTTAAGAACCACTGGTCTAAGCCACTCATTTTCGAAGAGTATAAACAGGCTGTCACTGGTGTTTGTCCAATATTACACAGTAAATAAGATTGGAAGGGTAAAAAGAAGGAAGGACCATTGAAATTTGTCCACTGGAAATTCTATGCAGTTATTCTTGCCTTAATAGCACGGTTGTGGCCTTGTCCAAGTTTGAAGTTATAGCTACAATGGTACCTAGCCATTTCTGGAGTAAGTAAACCATTAGAAAAATAAATTAATATAATATATTTGATGTTGGTTTCTCATAACTCATGATAACTCTTCTCTTGAAACTCATTTCACCAAATACTAGTAGGGCATTTTAATGTTGCAAAGAAAATTGATGAAAATATTTTCACCTAGTTAGTCTTCAATTGCTGAAATGCATTAGAAAAAATTGGGCTGTGTAAAATATGGAGTAAACGTATAATTTTAATGGAAAATCAATTTTACCTTCCAGGCAATATCAGATGAATTGGAAATGGTTACCTGGAAAACTGTCTCGATAATTATTTTTATGCTAACCTGGAGCTCATAGGAAAAAATAATTATCTGACAGGGGTAGTGAAAGGGGAAGGACCACCATTTGTACATTAGCAAATCTGAGGTGGTTATAAAATTTACAATGTTTTTTTAACATATTCATATACAAAAATATGTTGCTCCAAGTTTATTGAAAGTTCATGCTAGTAATTATGACCATGAAAACATTTACTGTTTATCACTTATTGTTTAATTGCATATTTATTGATCTACCAAATAAAATTCTCCAGCTATCCATAATGGTTGGACAACCTATTAATTCCATGACTCCACTGTTCTATTTAATTTTCTATGTGACACTCCATGTAGCACAAACATAAATGTTAGATATTTCATTTGATAAACAACTGATGCTCAAATATTATAATGAAATGTGCAAGGACCTGTAGTTAGAACATGAAAAGAGGAAAACACACTCAGTATTTCGCAAGCTGAAAGAACAGAAGAAAAAACTCAAGCCCCAAATTGAAATATTGAAGAATTCTACAGGGAAAATATTGAATGACCCAGGAAGCATCAGAAGAAAATGGAAGGGATACACAGAGTCACTGTACGAAAAAGTACTGGTCAACCTTCAACCATTTCAGTAAGTAGCATATGATCAAGAACTGTTGGTATTAAAGGAAGAAATCCAAAAAGCACTGAAGGAAATGACAAAAAAACAAGACTCCAGGAATTGACAGAATGCCAGTTGAAATCTTTCAACAAACAGATGCAGAACTGGAGGTGCTCACTCATCTATGTCAAGAAATTTGGAAGACAGCTTCCTGGCCAACCATCTGGAAAAGAACCATATTTATGCCATACCAAAGAAAGGAGATCCAACAGAATGTGAAAATCACTGAACAATATTGTTAATATCACACACAAATAAAATATTGCAGAAGATCATTAAGAAGTGGTTGTAGCAGTACTTCGACAGGGAACTTCCAGGAATTCAAGCCATGGTAAGAAGAGGATGTGGAACTAGGGATATCATTGATGATGTCAGATGGATCTTGGTTGAAAGCAGAGAATACCAGAAAGATGTTTACCTGTGTTTTATTTACTATGCAAAGGCATTTGACTGTGTGGATCATGAAAAATTATGGATAACATTGTGAAGAATGGGAATTCCAGAACATTAAATCGTGCTCATGATGAACGTGTACATAGACCAAGAGGCAGTCTTCGAACAGAATAAGGGAATACTGAGTGGTTTAAAGTCAGGAAAGCTGTGTGTCAGGGTGGTATCCTTTCATCAAACTTATTTAATCTGTATGTTGAGAAAATAATCTGAGAAACTGGACTATATGAAGAACTCAGGATTGGATGAAGACTCATTAACAACCTACGATATGCAGATGACACAGCCTTGCTTGCAGAAAGTGAAGAGGACTTGAAGCACTTACTGATGAAGATCAAACACTATAGCCTTCAGTATGGATTGCAACTCAACATAAGGAAAACAAAAATCTTCACAAGTGGACCAATAATCAACATTATGATAAACGAAGAAAAAGTTGAAGTTGTCAAGAGTTTCATTTTACTTGGATTCATAATCAAAGCTCATGGAAGCAGCAGTAAGGAGCATCAGCAGCAGACATGTTGCACTGAGCAACTCTGTTGCAAAAGACCTGTGTAAAGCATTGAAAAGCAAAGATGTCTCTTTGAGGACTAAGATGCATCTAACCCAAGCCATGGTGTTTTCAATTGCCTCATATGCAATGAAGAAGGAAGGCTGAAGAAGAATTGACATCTATGAATTATGATGTTGGGAAAGAATATTGAATATACCATAGACTGCCAGACGAATGAAAAAATCTGTCTTGGGAGAAGTACAGCCAGAATGCTCCTTAGAAACTAGGATGGTGAAACTTTGACTCATGTTTGGATATGTTGTCAGGAGGGACCAGTCCCTGGAGAAGGACATCGTGCTTGGTAAAGTAGAGGGCCAGTGACAAGAAGAAGACCCTCTATGAGATGGATTGGCGCAGCGGCTGCAACAACGGGCTCAAGCATAATAATGACTGTGAGGATGGCACAGGACTGGGCAGCATTTTGCTCTACTGTAGGGTTGCTAAGAGGTGGAACTGATTTTTCAGCACCTAACAGCAAACACAGGAACCCTGGTGGCGTAGTGGTTAAGAGTTTGGCTCCTAACCAATAGATGGGAAGTTTGAATCCACCAGGCACTCCTTCAAAACCCTGTGGGGAAGTTCTACTCTGTCTTTTAGTGTTGCTATGAGTCGGGCTCGGAATCGACTCAATGAAAATGGGTAACGACAACAAGAACATTGCCATTCTTAGTGGTTGTGAGAATGAATGTGAACAGTACTGCTAATCAACTGCGTCTACAACAGTGGTGTGACATTTAGTTACACACTGTCATTTGTAACAAGTACCTAGAAAACCTAAGAAGTAAAAAATGAAAGAGTAAAGAATATTGGCTTTTAAAGGCAATGTATTAGTTATCTATTGCTCTGTAACAAACTACCACAAATTTAGCATCTTAAAACAACTGAAATTTATCATCTCACCATTTCTATTGGACAAGAGTTCAGGTACAGGTTAGATGTATGAAATAAAGTGTTACTCAGGGCTGCAATCTCATCTGAGGCTCAGGATTTTCTTCCAAGTCCATTGGCTGTTGGTAGAATTCAGGGCCTTGTGGATGTAGGAATACGGTCCCCATTTTCTTGTTGGCTATTGGGAGGGGGGCCTCTTTGAGCTCCTAGAGGTTGTCCTCAGGTCATAACCAAGAGGCTCTCTTACAACATGGCAATTTACTTCTTCAAAACCAGTAGGAGAATCTCTCTCACACTTTAAAGATCCAAATCCCTTTTAAGGGGCTTATCTGATTTGGTTAGGTCCACCAGCATAATCTCTCTTTTGATTAACTCAAAGCCAACTGGTTTGCAACCTTAACCAAAACCAAACCAAACTTGATGCCATCAAGCGGATTCTGACTCATGGTAATCCCAAGTGTTCCAGAGTATAATTGGCAAGGGTTTTCTTGGCTGTAATCTTTAAAGAAGATCACCAGACCTTTCTTCTGTGGTGCCACTAGGTTGGTTCAAATCATCAACCTTTATATAGCAGTAGAGTGCAAACTGTTTAGACTACCCACGGACCCTCTGCAAAAATCTATTCACCTTTGTCATATTATGTAATCTAGCTATGAAAATCCATTATATTCATAGTCTCTCTTATACTCAAAGAGAGATTAAATAAAATGTGTATACCAGAAAGAGGCAAACTTAGATGCTATCTTAGGATTCTGGCTCCCACAGGCCACTTTTTATATTATACTTATTTTTATAATTTTATTGTAACATATTACATTTTGGTTATGAAAAATTTGAGAAGTACTGAAAAGAATAAAGAAGAAAAATATTTTCTGTATTCTACCACCTACAGGTTATCAAATTAACATTTTGGCTTGATTTATTTCCCTCAAATGTTTCTCTCTTTATATGTATGTAAAAATGTATCCTTTTTTTAACTATTAGATTTTGCTGTAATACAATTTTGTATCTTACTTTTTCACTTAAAATATCAGAAACATTTTCTTGTGTTATTTATATTATACTAAAACAATTTTTCCAATGACTGCATAGGATTTATTATATGGATGAATCATTTTATTTAATCAGTTCCTTAAGTTCATTTTCATTGTTTCCATATTTTAACTATTATTGCAATAAATACCTTGTATATTAATCTTTATTTGCATCTCTGTTTTATTCTGATAAAGTTTATGGTAGAATGCATTGGCAGGCATAATTTTTCATGCCCACCTATATCCATGCCTTTGGTAATGCTTCTTTCCTTCACTGATCTGAGCCTGGCCATTTGACTACATTGACCAATGGGATGGTACAAAATTTGATTCAAGCAAAATATTAAACTACCCTCTGTACAGTCTAACACCCTTTCTTGGACCCTTGCCACTGCCACAAAAATGTCTCCAGGATAGCCTGTGGAGAAATGTGAGAATCACGTGGAACAGAAGCAAGTAGCCCCAGCTAAGGTCAGGAAGACCTCAGCTTACTACCAGCTGACTGCATGCACATGAGAGAGCCCAGTCAAGATCCTTAACTGAGTCTGGTCCAGATCAGCAGATCACCTATCTAACCCATAGACTCATGAGAAATAATAATTGGTTGTTATTTTAAACCACTAAGTTTTGGAGGTGGGTAATTAACCAGCAAAAGCTAACTTATACAAAGTTTTAGAAGTGAACAGCAAAGGATAAATTTAGAAGTATTAAAAAATTGCCAGGCAATGGGCAATTATTTAGCCCAAGAAACACGCAAAGACCTGCTGAAACAAGAGAGATGAAAATTGCTTTTATATCAGGAAAGGAGCAGGCTGCTTTGTAAAGACATTAAATATATCATTGAGAAGAAACACAATCCAGAACACTGGGTTGAGACATGCAAACAACACAAAGACATAAAATGCTCCTTCCACTGTGAGTTCCAGAATTTCTTCCTCTGATGTGACAAAGCTCATGGTCACATTCCTACAAGACCCTACTCGGCCACCATCCAAGGAATACAACATTTTTTAAAAACTTCCTTGAAAATACAGCCTTTAAAGTTCAGTGGCATGTGTAACACCCTCAACAAACTGAAGCTTTCCACAGACACACACAGACACACACAGACACACACAGACACACGTGACCATAAGTCAAAAAAAAAAAAAAAACCCATTTCCATTAAGTCAATTCTGACTCATAGTGGCCCTCCCCCTCCCTAAATTCCATTTAACTTAGGCAAAAACTTGACTTAATTTTAGAAACAGTCAGCAGAGATCAACAACCATAAACACCCTTGTTTCTTTTCTCTCCATTTTTTATATTCTTCTGTAATAAGGGCCCACAGAGTCACTAAATGGAACAGAGTTAAGGAAATTAAAATTGGCACAAAGTTTGTGTCAAATTATGGAGTTCTATCTTTGGAAGAACTGTTTATTTCCTGCTGATGCTGCCCAGCCAATGAAACACATTTAAAGCAGGATAATAGCATAGAAATAGAAGCAAGATGTTGAGACTTCATCTCACATACTTTGGACATGTTATCAGGAGGGATCAGTCCCTGGAGAAGGACATCATGTTTGGTCAAATAGAGGGTCAGGAAAAAAGAGAAAGACCCTCAGTGAGATGGACTGAAACAGTGGCTGCATCAATGGGCTCAAGCAGAATGATTGTGAGGATGGCACAGGACTGGGTAATGTTTCATTCTGTTGTATATAGGGTTGCTATGAGTCAGAACTGACTTGATAACACCTAACAACAACAAAAACAGCATATAGGACCAATCAGCCGGGTACAGAAGGGAAACTCATTCCCTATAGCAAATTGTTTATCATTATCATATTGAATTTATAGATTAAAAACCTACTATATCATATATTAAAAACCTACTAAAATTTAACACTGATGTGAAGAACAGTAAACTAATCAAGTCTTCCTACCACCCTAGATTTTACTATTAGAAATATGCAACAGGGATGGAATTAAAACCCATTCAGGATTGGTGGTATTTACTTTTTGTACTGCTGGGCCTCATTGGGAAGCCACTGTCCCACTGACGGTATGTGCTGCCAGCAGGCAAGGCCCTATATAACAGTCTGAAATTGAAAAAAAAAAAAGGCGTGTGCCTCAAATTACAGTTTTTACAGAATATCGTATGAGAAGGTGCTAAATTATTGAATTTGTGGTAGGAAAAATATGAATTTTGAACATTTTTATTTGGTACACATACATACCTGTGGACTCAGCGTGTAAAACGGGTGTTCACAAAACCAAGCCCAGTGCTGTCTAGTCGATTCCAACTAACAGCAACCCTATAGGGCAGAGTAGAACTGCCCCATAGAGTTTCCAAGAAGCACCTGACGGATTCAAACTGCCGACACTTTGGTTAGCAGCTGTAGCACTTAACCACTATGCCACCAGGGCTTCCTTTGTACTCACAAGGAGTACACATATGAGCCTCTAGACTCTGAGGGTACATTTTGTGGAATGAAGCATAAGGCAAAAACCATATTATCTACCAAAAATTCGGATACACTCAATGATTTAACATGTCTTCCGTTACTGAAAATACGTTGTTGTTGTTAGGTGTCGTCCAGTCGGTCCTGACTCATAGCAACACTATGTACCACAGAAGGAAACACTGCCTATTCCTGTGCCATCCTTACAGTCGTTGTTATGCTTGACCCTATTGTTGCATCCACTGTGTCAATCCACATCATTGAGAGTCTTCCTCTTTTCCTCTAACCCTGTACTTAACCAAGCATGATGTCCTTCTCCAGGGACTGATCCCTCCTGACGTGGTCAAAATATGTAAGACCCAGTCTCAACATCCTTGCTTCTAAGGAGCATTCTGGTTGTACTTCCAAGACAGATTTGTTCCTTCTTTTGGCAGTCCATGGTGTATTCAATATTCTTCACCAACACCACAACTCAAAGGCATCAATTCTTCTTTGGTCTTCCTTATTCATTGTCCAGCTTTCACGTGCATTTGAGATGATTGAAAACACCACGGCTTGGATCAGGGGCACCTTAGTCTTCAAGGTGACATCTTTGCTTTTCAAAAATTTAAAGAGGTCCTTTGCAGCAGGTTTGCCCAATGCAATGTGTCTTTTGATTTCTTGACTGCTGCTTCCATGGGCGTTGATTGTGGATCCAAATAAAATGAAATCCTTGACAACTTCAATCTTTTCTCCATTTATCATTTGTGGCTCTTATTTCTGTACTGAAAATACAATATCTACAAAAAATTAAAAGGAAAAAAAATTGAGTTAAAAGAGTACCATATATTTTCCTTAAGAGATAAGCATCCCTGCATAATCTTCTTTTGGGAAAGAGAGGCAATATTAAACTTGCCAAAGTGGGAAGGGGGAGAAAATTGATTATTCACCATCTTTTCTGTGCATCTCCCAAGGAAATAAACAATAAAGACACTAAAGCATTTGACTTAGACATATTGGAATTGGCAACAATCAATGTTAGAATGCAATGAATTTTAATTAATCATATAAATGAGTACTCGTTGTTGCTGTTTTTAGGTGCCCTCAAGTCAGTTCCAACTCATAGTGACCCTATGTACAACAGAAAAAAACACGGCCCTGTTCTGCTCCATCCTCACAAGCATTGTTATGTTTTAGCTCATTGTTGCAGTCACTGTATCAATCTATCTTGTTGAGGGTCTTTCTCTTCTTCACTGGCCCTCTACCTTACCAAGCATGATGTCCTTCTCCAAGAACTGATCCCTCCTGATGACAAGTCTAAAGTATGTGAGACATAGTCTCCCCATGTTTGCTTCCAAGACAGATTTGTTTTTTTTTGGCAGTCCAAGGTATATTCAACATTCTTCACCAACACCACAATTCGAAGACATCAATTCTCCTTCAGGCTTTCATATCCATCCTCTTGCTTTTGCATGCATATGATGTTATTGAAAATACCATGGCTTGGGTCAGGTGCACCTTAGCCTTCAAGGTGATGCATTTGCTTTTCAACACTTTAAAGAGGTCTTTTGCAACAGATTTGCCCAATGCAATGTGTCTTTTGATTTTTTGACTGCTGCTTCCATGGGCATTGATTGTGGATCCAAGTAAAATGACATCCTTGACAACTTCAAACTTTTCTTTCTTTATAGTGATGTTGCTTACTGGTCCAATTGTAAGGATTTTTGCTTTCTTTATGTTGAGGTTTAATCCAACTGTGGTCTTTGATCTACATCGGTAAGTGCTTCAAGTCCTCTTCACTTTCAGCAGGTTGTGTCATCTGTATAACAGATGTCGTTAATGAGCCTTCCATCAGTCCTGATGCCCCCTTCTTCATGTAGTACAGCTTCTCCAATTATTTGTCCAGAATACAGATTGAATAAGCCTGGTGAAAAAATTCAGCCTTGACATACACCTTTCCTGACATTAAACCACGCAGTATCCCTTTGCTCTGTTGGAATGACTGACTGTTGATCTATGTATAGGTTCCTCATGAGCACAACAATTAAGTGCTCTGGAATTTCCATTCTTTGCAATGTTATCCATAATTTGTTATGATCTGCACAGTCAAATGCCTTTGCATAGTCAATAAAACATAGGTAAACATCTTTCCGGCATTCTCTGCTTTCAGCCTGGACCCATTTGACATCAGTAATGATATCCCTTGTTGCACATCCTCTTCTGAATCTGGCTTGAATTTCTGGCAGTTCCTTGTTGATGTACTGCTGCAACTGCTTTTGAATGATTTTGAGCAAAATTTTACTTGTGTGATATTAATGACATTGTTCAATAATTTCCACATTTGGTTGGATGACCTTTCTCAGGAATAGGCATAAATACAGATCTCTTCCAGTTGGCCAGTCAGGTAGCAAGCTGTCTTCCAAATTTCTTGGCATAGACAAGTGAGCACTTCCAGTGCTGCATCCGTTTGTTGAAACATCTCAATTTGTATTCTGTCAATTCCTGGAGCCTTGTTTTTTTGCCAATGCCTTCAGTGCAGCTTCTTCCTTCAGTTCCGTCAGTTCCTGATGATATTCTGCCTCCTGAAATGATTGAGCATCAACCAATTCTTTTTGATATAGTGACTCTGTATTCCTTCCATCTTTTAAAGCTTCTTGGTTGTTCAATATATTTCCTGTAGAATCCTCCAATATTGTTACTCGAGGCTTGAATTTTTTCTTCAGTTCTTTTAGCTTGAGACTTGCCAAACATGTTCTTGCCTTTTGGTTTTCTACCTCCAGGTCCTTGTATACGTCACTACAATACTTTACTTTGTCTTTTCCTGCTGCCTTTTGAAATCTTCTTTTCAGTTCTTTTTCTTCACCATTTTTTCCTGTCACTTTAGCAACTCGGCATTCAAGAGCAAGTTTCAGCCTCTTCTGACATACATTTTTGTCTTTTCTTTCTTTCCTGTTTTTTTAATGACCTCTTGCTTTCTTCATATATGATGTCTTTGATGTCATTCCACAGCTGGTCTGGTGTTTGGTCATTAGTGTTCAAAGTGTCAAATCTATTCTTGAGATCGTCTGTAAATTCAAAGTACAACTCAAGGTTTTGCTTTGGCTCTCATGGACTTGAAATAATTTTCTTCCATTTCAAAGTGAACTTGCATATGAGCAATTGATGGTCTGTTCCACATTCAGCTCCTGCCCTTGTTCTGACTGATGGTATTGAGCTTTTCCATCATCTCTTTTGACAGATGTAGTCGATTTGATTCCTGTGTATTTCTTTTGGTGAGGTCCATGTGTGTAGTCTCCATTTATGTTGGTGAAAAATGGTATTTGCAATGAAGAAGTCGTTTGTCTTGCAAAGTTCGATCACGCACTCTCCGGCATCGTTTCTGTCACCAAGGCTGTATTTTCCAACTACCAATCCTTCTTTGTCTCCAACTTTCTCATTCCAGTCAACAGTAATTATCAGTGCATCCTGATTGCATATTTGATCAATTTCAGACTGCAGAAGTTGGTAAAAATCTTTAATTTCTTCATTCTTGTCCTTAATGGATGGTGCGTAAATTTGAATAATAGTTGTATTAACTGGTCTTTCTTTTAGGTATATGAGTATTATTTTATTACTGACAGCACTGATACCTCAGGATTTGTCTTGAAATATTCTTTTTGACCATGAATGCAATGCCATTCCTCTTCAGTTTGTCATTCCTGGTCATCTAATACTGCCATAACAGAAATACCACAAGTGAATGTCTTTAACAAAGAGAAATTTATTTCCTCATGGTAAAGTAGCCTAAAAGTCCAAATTCAAGGTGTCAGTCAACTCCAGGGGAAGGCTTTCTCTCTCTGTCAGCCCTGGAAGAAGGTCCTTGTCCTCAATCTTCCTACAGTGGAGGAGCTTCTCAGGCATAGGGTCCCTGGGTCCAAAGGACACACTCTGCTCCTGGTGCTGTTTTCTTGGTGGTATGAGGTCCCCAACTCTCTGCTTGCTTCCCTTTCCTTTTATCTCTGGAGAGATAAAAGGTGGTACAGGCCACACCCCAGGGAAACTCCCTCAGTAAGGGTGGTGTTACAATCCCACCCTAATCCTCTCAACATAAAAATACATTCGGAAAATGGAGGACAACCATGCAATACTGGGAATCATGGCCTAACCAAGTTGATACATGTATTTTTTGGGGGACATAATTCAATCCATGACACCAGGCATAGTAGACCATATGATTGTCCAATTAAAAATTGCCAGCAGTAGTTCATTTCAGCTCACTGATTCCTAGGATATCAATGCTTAGGCATTCTATTTTTGATGATTTACAATTTCCCTGTATTGATACTTTGTACACTCCACAGTCAGATTATTAATGGATGTTTGCAGCAGTTTCTTCTCATTTTGAGTTGTGGAACATCAGCAAATGAAGGTACTGAAAGTTTGACTCCATCCACATCATTAAGGTCAACTCACCTTTGATGAGGCAGCTCTTTCCCAGTCATATTTTGAGTGACTTCCAACCTGAGGGGTTCACCTTATGGCACTAAATCAGACAATATTTTGCTGCTATTCATAAGGTTTTCATTGGTCAATTATTTTCAGAAGTAGACCACTGGGCCTTTTTTCCTTGTTTGGCTTATTCTGTAAGCTTAGTTGAAACCTGTCCATCATGGGTGACCCTGCTGGTATTTGAATACCGGTGGCATAGCTTCCAGCATCATTGCAGCACAAAAGCCCCCACAGTACAACAAACTGACAGATTTTTAGATGTTTTATTTTATACTACTCTTTTTTTATAGTTTCCACCTAGCCTCACACACTTTTTTTTTCTTCAGGAATATTTATTCTAAAATAATGATTCAAGCTATATTCATTTATCAAAAAGTTTGAGGCATTTCATGAACATAATATTTCTTTGAAAATACCCATATTAGATTCAGAGTTAAAACAAAGTAAAATGTGTCAGAAAAATACATAGATAGATGAAATATGGCCACAAATTATTTGCTGTTTATTCTGTTAAAAAGCAATAGATAATTAATATAAATACATTCATAGCATTTGGATGTAGTTTTAGTTTAAGTGAATTAATCCTCTGTACTTCATTTAATATTTTGAAATTATGGTTAGTTGAAAATAATGATAATTAAGGGAAAATGAATGTAAATGAAATTACAGAAGCAAAGAGTCAGGCATTGTTTGCGAGTACCTTCTTCACATGTCAGCAGAAGTGGGGGGAACAACGAAGTCAAGAAGAGCAATAGTGTTTTTATCATTACTATATTCTCCAAATTAACAAAATCCATAAATAAGGATCAAAAATTATTTGTTGAATAAATTGATTAGTAAAGTTAGAGAAATAATAGATAGATACATGGTGTAATTCACAGGCACACTAATTAATAACTATATGATATATGGTCATTTCTGAACATTTTCCTTATAATAAGAGAGCATATTTAAATTACTCACAATGATAAAACTTATCCAAAATTCTCTGTCCAACTGAGCCACTGTGATTTTAAACTTTGCTTGTCTCCAAATTGCTGCTCTTACTTGCAGTCAGAGGGTGCCGCATCCAACTAACCCAATTAAGAGGAACAGTTCACACTATATCTCTTAAAATAGGTTACCTATGTGTCATGATCTCATAAATTGAAAGTTAACCCTAAAAGCTGTCTCACACAATGCCTGAAATTTTCAGTTAAGACTTCACCATTCCAAATACAGCCCCCCTCCCACCCCAAATTAATGCATGCACTTGAGAGGGGGAATTAGGTAACATAATATATCTGCACTATTGTTTAGGAATCCTGATGGAGTAGTGGTTAAGTGCTATAGCTGCTAACCAAAAGGTTGGCAGTTCAAATCCACCAGGCACTTCTTGGAAACTCTACGGGGCAGTTCTACTCTGTCCTATAGGGTTGCTGTGAGTGGGAATCAACTTGACAGCAACGGTTTTTTTTTTTTTTTTTTTTTTGGTTTATTGTCAGGAAAGCCACCAGATATTATCTTGGAAAAGTGAAAATAAGGTCAAAGGAACTACTAGGCCAGTTTAATATGGGAGATGGTATTACAAAGTCGAGTCTGGAAGAAATGTTTCCCATGGTTATTGGATGGCAGCAATGGATGGGTCAGTAGGCAATAAAAACAGAAGTAAGGAGAAAGAGAAAGATGCAAAAAAATAAGTTTCTTTTTTCTAATTAGATGGTTTTGGCATTGTATGTGAGTATGTATGTGGATTTTTAAGCGTTATTCTGTTCTGGAAAAAGAAAGTATAGATTATCAACGATGAACAAAGTCTAAGTTTGCTAAACTGGAAATTATGGAATGTATGATGTGCAAATTTTAGCCAAGTTGTGACCTTCCTTATCTAAAATCCAATTTCACTTAGATACTGTACTTAATTATCTCTAGTAAGGCTTCATCAATTTATGTCTCATTCCCCCTCCAGCAGTGTGATATAATATCAAAAATAGCTGATTTGCATTTAGAAGAAAAACTTTCCTAGAATGCATGTTTTGATCAGACTTTTGGAGTATTTCTGTGTAGGTGGTGATATCTACATACCCAATGACAGTGCTCCAAAACAAAATACATAAACTCTAACAGTTTATGTAGTAAGAGACTTCAACACACTATTCATGGTAAAGAACTGAACATCTAGAAAGAAACTCAACAAAGATACAGAAGATCGAAAGGCCACAAGCAGCCAACTTGAACTCATAGACATATATATATAACACTCCACCCAACAGCTGCAAAATACACATTCTTTTCCAATGCACATGGAACATTCTCCAGAATAGACCACATCTTAGGACACCAACCAACCCTCAACAAAATCCAAAACATTGAGATAATACAAAGTATCTTCTCTAATCACAATGCCATCAAAGTAGAAATTAACAACAGGAAGACCAACCAAAAAAAAAAAAAATCAATTACAGGGAAACTGAATAACACCCTGCTTAAAAAAAAAAAAAAAAAATCTAAGTAAGAGAAGAAATCAAAGATGGAGTAGAAAAATTCCTAGAATCAAAAAAGAATGAAAACACATCATACCAAGCCACTGGGACACGGCAAAGGCAGTGCTCAGAGGTCAATTTATAGAAATAGTTGCACACATCCAAAAAGAAGAAAGGGACAAAATCAAAACATTAGCCACACAACTCCAACAAATAGAAAAAGAACAGCAAAAGAAGCCCACAGCCACCAGAAGAAAGGAAATAGTAAAGATCAGAGCAGAAATAAATGAAATAGAGAATAGAAAAACAATAGAAAGAATCAACAAAACCAAAGTTGACTCTTCAAAAGAATCAACAAACCACTTGCCAAACTGACAAAAGAAAAACAAGATAGTACGCAATTAACCCAAACAAAAAATGAAATGGGGGACATTAACAACAGATCCAACTGAAATAAAAGGATCACAACAGAGTGTTATGCAAAGTATACTCCAACAAAAAAACCTGGAGGAAATGGACAAATCTCTAGAAACACACAACCTACCCAAACTAACACAAAATGGTGTTGAATATTTGAACAGACCCATAACGAGAAAGATTGAAAAGATAATAAAAAAAAAACAACAACAACAACAACAAAAAAACCCCAACACAGATGGCTTCACTGGAGAATTCTAACAAACATTCAGAGAAGCGCTTACACGAGTACTACTCAAACTATTTCAGAACATAGAAAAGGAAGTGATCTTTCCAAATTCATTCAATGATGCCAGCTTACCCCTAATACTAAAAGCAAGCAAAGACACCACAAAAAAAGAAAATTATAGACCAATATCTCTTACAAATATAGATGCAAAAATTCTCCCTAAAATTCTAGCCAATAGAATTCAGCATCATATCAAAAAAATAACATACCACGACCAAGTGTAATTCATACCAGGTATAAAAAGATGGTTCAACATTAGAAAATGAATCAACATAACCCACCACATAAATAAAAGAATCACATGATTATCTCAATTGATGAAGAAAAAGCATTCAACAAAGTCCAACAACCATTCCTAAAAAAAACTCTCAATAAAATAGGTATAGAAGGGCAATTTCTCAACCTAATAAAGGGCGTCTATGCAAAACCAAAAGCCAACATCATTCTTAATGGAGAGAGGCTGAAAACATTCTGCTTGGGAACAGGAACAAGACAAGGACACCTTTATCACTACTCCTATTTAACATTATGTTGGAAGTCCTAGCTAGAGCAAAAAGGCAAGATAAAGAAATAAAAGGCATCCAAAATCATAATGAAGAAGTAAAACTGTGCCTATTTGCAAATGATATGATACTATACATAGAAAAGCCAAAAGACTCCACCAGAAAACTACTGTAACTAATAGAAAGATTCAGCAGAGTAGCAAGATAAACATACAAAAATCACTTGGATTCCTATACACCAATAAAGAGAATGACAAAAAGGAAATCAGGAGAACAATACCATTTATAATAGCCCCTAAAGAAATAAAACACTTATGAGTAAATCTAACCAGGGATATAAAAAGACCTATACAATGAAAACTATAAAACACTACTGCAAGAAACCAAAAGAGATAAGCATAAATGTAGAAACATACCATGCTTATGGATAGGTAGACTCAACATTGTGAAAATGACAGTTCTACCCAAAGCAATCTACAAATAAAATGCAATCCTGACCCAAATACCAACAACATTCTTTAAAGAGATAGAAAAAACAATCATTAATTTTATATGGAAAGGGAAGAAGTTCTGGATAAGTAAAGCACTACTGACGAAGAATAAAGTAGAAAGACTCACACTACCTGTCCTCAGGAACTACTATACAGCTATGGTAATCAGAACAGCCTGATACTGGTACAATGACAGATGCATTGACCAATGGAACAGAATTGAGGACCCAGAGGTAAATCCATCCACCTACAGTCACCTGATCTTGGACAAGGTCCCAAAGTCCATCAAATGGGGAAAAAGAAAGTCTTTTTAACAAATGGTGCTGGCAAAACTGGATGTCCATCTGCAAAAAAAAAAAAAAGAAAGAAACAGGACCCATACCGCACACTATACACAAAAATTAATTCAAAATGCATCAAAAAATTAAAGCCAAGAACTATAACGATCATAGAAGAAAAAGTAGGATCAGTGCTAGAGGCTAGGGCCTCTACATGGTATTAATGGGATAAAAACCATAACTAACAACACACAAACTCCTCAAGATAAGCTAGATAACCAGAATCTTCTAAAAATTAAATTTTTATGCTCATCAAAAGGCTTCAACAAAAGGATAAAAAGAGAACCTACAGACTGGGAAAAAAAAATTGGCTATGGCAAATCTGGCAAAAGTCTAAACTCTAAAATCTACAGGAAAATTGAACACCTCTATAACAAAAAGGCAAATAATCCAATTAAAAAATGGGCAAAAGAAATGGACACTTCACCAAAGAAGACATTCAAGCGGCTAACAGACATATAAAGGAAAGCTCTTGGTCACTAGCCATTAAAGAAATGTAAATTAAAATCACAATGAGATATTATCTCACCCTGGCATTAGTGGCACAAAGAAAAAAAAAACAGAAATAACAAATGTTGGAGAAGCTGTGGAGAGATTGGAACTTTTATGTACTACTGGTCGAAATGCAAAATGGTGCAACCATTTTGGAAAACGATATGGCTCTTCCTTAGAAATACCGTATGATTCAGCAATCCCAGTCCTAGGAATATATCCTACAGAAATAAGAGCTGTCACATGAATAGACACTCTTGTTCATCACAGCACTGTTCACAATAGCAAAAAGATTTAAACAACCTAGATGTTCATCAACAGATGAATGGATAAACTATGGTACACACACACCATGGAGTACTAGGCAATGATAAAAAACAATGATGAGGAGGCGGAGCCAAGATGGCGGACTAGGCAGACGCTACCTCGGATCCCTCTTACAACAAAGACACGGAAAAACAAGTGAATCGATCACATACATAACAATCTACTAACCCTGAACAACAAACACAGATTTAGAGACGGAGAATGAACTAATATGGGGAAGCAGCGATTGTTTCCAGAGCCTGGAGCCAGCGTACCAGTCAGGTACGGCACAAGCACAGACAGCTGCTCCACCCCCCTGAACTAACCCCGGGAGGGGGACCAGCAGGTTCCACGGGCGGCGTGGGACGCAGCCGGTAGGTGAAGTCCCTGGGAGGCAGTGACTGGTCTTGGAGCAGAAAGAGCAGCGTCCGAGCCGGGGAACCGTCCCGCAGGGATTTGGACTGGACGTAGGTATGGCATAAACACGGAGAGTTGCTCCACCCCCCTGAACTAACCCCGGGAAGGGGACAAGCCGGGTCGCGCGGGCGGCGTGGGACACAGCCGGTAGGAGAAGTCCCTGGGAGGCAGCGACTGGTATTGGAGCGGGGAGAACAGCGTCCCAGCCAGGACACTCAGTCACGGCACAAGCACGGGGACCTGCTCCACCCATCTGAACTAACCCCGGGAGGAGACCCATCTGGTTCTCGGGGGTGGCACGGCCACGTGGCTGGAGGGACGAGAAGTCCCCGGGAGGCAGCGACTGATTTTGGAGTTGAGAGTGCACCGTCCCAGTAGGGGAGCCTTGACGCTGGGCGTGGGGCTGGAAGCAGAGGATCTGACCGTGACTCCAGCGGGCCAGACCCCCCGGGGGCAATCTCCACACAGCCAGCATACATAGGCGACGCGCCCCGCGGGAATCTCAGATATAATAGTCATTCCAAGCAAGACAAACAACTCTGGCTATATTCTGAGGTGCTACTCTCCTATCTCTCTGTTCCCTCCCCCACCCTCCCCAGGCGGCTTCATTAACATCTGAATAGCCTGAGCCAGAGGGAGAACTCTGATAGGGATCTGACTGCAGTTTTTTTTAGCGGATTTTCTGGAAAAACTAGTTTCCCAGTGATGGCTCGGAGACAACAATCCATATCAAACCACTTAAAGAAGCAGACCATGACAGCTTCTCCAACCCCCCAAACAAAAGAATCAAAATCTTTCCCAAATGAAGATACAATCTTGGAATTATCAGATACAGAATATAAAAAACTAACTTACAGAATGCTTAATGATATCACAAATGAAATTAGGATAACTGCAGAAAAAGCCAAGGAACACACCGATAAAACTGTTGAACAACTCAAAAAGATTATTCAAGAACATATTGGAAAAATTAATAAGTTGCAAGAATCCATAGAGAGACAACATGTAGAAATCCAAAAGATTAACAATAAAATAACAGAATTAGACAACGCACTAGGAAGTCAGAGGAGCAGACTCGAGCAATTAGAATGCAGACTGGGACATCTGGAGGACCAGGGAATCGACACCAACATAGCTGAAAAAAAATCAGATAAAAGAATTAAAAAAAATGAAGAAACCCTAAGAATTATGTGGGACTCTATCAAGAAGGATAACCTGCGGGTGATTGGAGTCCCAGAACAGGGAGGGGGGACAGAAAACACAGAGAAAATAGTTGAAGAACTCCTGACAGAAAACTTCCCTGACATCATGAAAGACGAAAGGATAGCTATCCAAGATGCTCATCGAACCCCATTTAAGATTGATACAAAAAGAAAAACACCAAGACATATTATCATCAAACTCACCAAAAACAAAGATAAACAGAAAATTTTAAAAGCAGCCAGGGAGAAAAGAAAGGTTTCCTTCAAGGGAGAATCAATAAGAATATGTTCTGACTACTCAGCAGAAACCATGCAGGTAAGAGGGGAATGGGACGACATATACAGAACACTGAAGGAGAAAAACTGCCAGCCAAGGATCATATATCCAGTAAAACTCTCTCTGAAATATGAAGGCGAAATTAAGATATTTACAGACAAACACAAGTTTAGAGAATTTGCAAAAACCAAACCAAAGCTACAAGAAATACTAAAGGATATTGTTTGGTCAGAGAACCAATAATATCAGATATCAGCACAACACAAGGTCACAAAACAGAACATCCTGATATCAACTCAAATAGGGAAATCACAAAAACAAACAAATTAAGATTAATTAAAAAAAAAATACACATAACAGGGAATCATGGAAGTCAACAGGTAAAAGATCACAATAATCAAAAAGAGGGACTAAATACAGGAGGCATTGAACTGCCATATGGAGAGTGATACAAGGCGATATAGAACAATACAAGTTAGGTTTTTACTTAGAATAATAGGGGTAAATAATAAGGTAACCACAAAAAGGTATAACAACTCTATAACTCAAGATAAAAACCAAGAAAAACGTAACGACTCAACTAACATAAAGTCAAGCACTATGAAAATGAGGATCTCACAATTTACTAAGAAAAATGCCTCAGCACAAAAAAGTATGTGGAAAAATGAAATTGTCAACAACACACATAAAAAGGCATCAAAATGACAGCACTAAAAACTTATTTATCTATAATTACTCTGAATGTAAATGGACTAAATGCACCAATAAAGAGACAGAGAGTCACAGACTGGATAAAGAAACACGATCCATCTATATGCTGCCTACAAGAGACACACCTTAGACTTAAAGACACAAACAAACTAAAACTCAAAGGATGGAAAAAAGTATATCAAGCAAACAATAAGCAAAAAAGAAGAGGAGTAGCAATATTAATTTCTGACAAAATAGACTTTAGACTTAAATCCACCACAAAGGATAAAGAAGGACACTATATAATGATAAAAGGGACAATTGATCAGGAAGACATAACCATATTAAATATTTATGCACCCAATGACAGGGCTGCAAGATACATCAATCAAATTTTAACAGAATTGAAAAGTGAGATAGATACCTCCACAATTATAGTAGGAGACTTCAACACACCACTTTCGGAGAAGGACAGGACATCCAGTAAGAAGCTCAACAGAGACACGGAAGATCTAATTACAACAATCAACCAACTTGACCTCATTGACTTATACAGAACTCTCCACCCAACTGCTGCGAAATATACTTTTTTTTCTAGCGCACATGGAACATTCTCTAGAATAGACCACGTATTAGGTCATAAAACAAATCTTTGCAGAGTCCAAAACATCAAAATATTACAAAGCATCTTCTCAGACCACAAGGCCATAAAACTAGAGATCAACAACAGAAAAACTAGGGAAAAGAAATCAAATACTTGGAAAATGAACAACACCCTCCTGAAAAAAGACTGGGTTATAGAAGACATCAAGGAGGGAATAAGGAAATTCATAGAAAGCAACGAGAATGAAAATACTTCCTATCAAAACCTCTGGGACACAGCAAAAGCAGTGCTCAGAGGCCAATTTATATCAATAAATGCACACATACAAAAAGAAGAAAGAGCCAAAATCAGAGAACTGTCCCTACAACTTGAACAAATAGAAAGTGAGCAACAAAAGAATCCATCAGGCACCAGAAGAAAACAAATAATAAAAATTAGAGCTGAACTAAATGAATTAGAGAACAGAAAAACCATTGAAAGAATTAACAAAGCCAAAAGCTGGTTCTTTGAAAAAATTAACAAAATTGATAAACCATTGGCTAGACTGACTAAAGAAAAACAGGAAAGGAAACAAATAACCCGAATAAGAAACGAGAAGGACCACATCACAACAGAACCAAATGAAATTAAAAGAATCATTTCAGATTATTATGAAAAATTGTACTCTAACAAATTTGAAAACCTAGAAGAAATGGATGAAATCCTGGAAAAACACTACCTACCTAAACTAACACATTCAGAAGTAGAACAACTAAATAGACCCATAACAAAAAAAGAGATTGAAACGGTAATCAAAAAACTTCCAACAAAAAAAAGCCCTGGCCCAGACGGCTTCACTGCAGAGTTCTACCAAACTTTCAGGGAAGAGTTAACACCACTACTACTAAAGGTATTCCAAAGCATAGAAAATGACGGAATACTACCCAACTCATTCTATGAAGCCACCATCTCCCTGATACCAAAACCAGGTAAAGACATTACAAAAAAAGAAAATTATAGACCTATATCCCTCATGAACATTGATGCAAAAATCCTCAACAAAATTCTAGCCAATAGAATCCAACAACACATCAAAAAAATAATTCACCCTGATCAAGTGGGATTTATACCAGGTATGCAAGGCTGGTTTAATATTAGAAAAACCATTAATGTAATCCATCACATAAATAAAACAAAAGACAAAAACCACATGATCTTATCAATTGATGCAGAAAAGGCATTTGACAAAGTCCAACACCCATTCATGATAAAAACTCTTACCAAAGTAGGAATTGAAGGAAAATTCCTCAACATAATAAAGGGCATCTATGCAAAGCCAACAGCCAATATCACTCTAAATGGAGAGAACCTGAAAGCATTTCCCTTGAGAACGGGAACCAGACAAGGATGCCCTTTATCACAGCTCTTATTCAACATCGTGTTGGAAGTCTCAGCCAGGGCAATTAGGCTACACAAAGAAATAAAAGGTATCCGGATTGGCAAGGAAGAAGTAAAGTTATCACTATTTGCAGATGACATGATTATATACACAGAAAACCCTAAGGAATCCTCCAGAAAACTACTGAAACTAATAGAAGAGTTTGGCAGAGTCTCAGGTTATAAAATAAACATACAAAAATCACTTGGATTCCTCTACATCAACAAAAAGAACACCGAAGAGGAAATAACCAAATCAATACCATTCACAGTAGCCCCCAAGAAGATAAGATACTTAGGAATAAATCTTACCAAGGATGTAAAAGACCTATACAAAGAAAACTACAAAGCTCTACTATAAGAAATTCAAAAGGACATACTTAAGTGGAAAAACATACCCTGCTCATGGATAGGAAGACTTAACATAGTAAAAATATCTATTCTACCAAAAGCCATCTATACATTTAACGCACTTCCGATCCAAATTCCAATGTCATATTTTAAGGGGATAGAGAAACAAATCACTAATTTCATATGGAAGGGAAAGAAGCCCCGGATAAGCAAAGCACTACTGAAAAAGAAGAAGAAAGTGGGAGGCCTCACCCTACCTGATTTCAGAACCTATTATATAGCTACAGTAGTCAAAACAGCCTGGTACTGGTACAACAACAGGCACATAGACCAATGGAACAGAATTGAGAATCCAGATATAAATCCATCCATTTATGAGCAGCTGATATTTGACAAAGGACCAGTGTCAGTCAATTGGGGAAATAATAGTCTTTTTAACAAATGGTGCTGGCATACCTGGATATCCATTTGCAAAAGAATGAAACAGGACCCATACCTCACACCATGCACAAAAACTAACTCCAAGTGGATCAAAGACCTAAACATAAAGACTAAAACGATAAAAATCATGGAAGAAAAAATAGGATCTACCCTAGGAGCCCTAACACAGGGCATAAACAGAATACAAAACATTGCCAAAAATGATGAAGAGAAACCCGATAACTGGGAGCTCCTAAAAATCAAACACCTATGCTCATCTAAAGACTTCACCAAAAGAATAAAAAGACCACCTACAGACTGGGAAAGAATATTCAGCTATGACATCTCAGACCAGCGCCTGATCTCTAAAATCTACATGATTCTGTCAAAACTCAACCACAAAAAGACAAACAACCCAATCAAGAAGTGGGCAAAGGATATGAACACACATTTCACTGAAGAAGATATTCAGGCAGCCAACAGATACATGAGAAAATGCTCCCGATCATTAGCCATTAGAGAAATGCAAATTAAAACTACGATGAGATTCCATCTCACACCAGCAAGGCTGGCATTAATCCAAAAAACACAAAATAATAAATGTTGGAGAGGCTGCGGAGAGATTGGAACTCTCATACACTGCTGGTGGGAATGTAAAATGGTACAACCACTTTGGAAATCCATCTGGCGTTATCTTAAACAGTTAGAAATAGAACTACCATACAACCCAGAAATCCCACTCCTAGGAATATACCCTATAGATACAAGAGCCTTCATACAAACAGATACATGCACACCGATGTTTATTGCAGCTCTGTTTACAATAGCAAAAAGTTGGAAGCAACCAAGGTGTCCGTCAACGGATGAATGGGTAAATAAATTGTGGTATATTCACACAATGGAATACTACGCATCCATAAAGAACAGTGACGAATCTGTGAAACATTTCATAACATGGAGGAACCTGAAAGGCATTATGCTGAGCGAAATGAGTCAGAGGCAAAAGGACAAATATTGTATAAGACCACTATTATAAGATCTTGAGAAATAGTAAACCTGAGAAGAACACATACTTTTGTGGTTACGAGGGGGGGAGGGAGGGAGGGTGGGAGAGGGTTTTTTATTGATTAATCAGTAGATAAGAACTGCTTTAGGTGAAGGGAAAGACAACACTCAATACATGGAAGGTCAGCTCAATTGGACTGGACCAAAAGCAAAGAAGTTTCCAGGATAAAATGAATGCTTCAAAGGTCAGCGGAGCAAGTGCGGGGGTCTGGGGTCTGGGGAACATGGTTTGTGGGGACTTCTAAGTCAATTGGCAAAATAATTCTATTATGAAATCATTCTGCATCCCACTTTGAAATGTGGCATCTGGGGTCTTAAATGCTAACAAGCGGCCATCTAAGATGCAGCAATTGGTCTCAACCCACCTGGAGCAAAGGAAAATCAAGAACACCAAGCCCACACGGCAACTAAGAGCCCAAGAGACAGAAAGGGCCACATGAACCAGAGACCTACATCATCCTGAGACCAGAAGAACTAGTTGGTGCCCGGCCACAATCGATGACTGCCCTGACAGGGAGCACAGCAGAGGACCCCTGAGGGAACAGGAGATCAGTGGGATGCAGACCCCAAATTCTCATAAAAAGACCAAACTTAATGGTCTGACTGAGACTGGAGGAATCCTGGCTGCCATGCTCCCCAGACCTTCAGTTGACACAGGACAGGAACCATCCCCGAAGACAACTCATCAGAAATGAAAGGGACTGGTCAGTGGGTGGGAGAGAGACGCTGATGAAGAGTGAGCTAATTATATCAGGTGGACACTTGAGATTGTGTTGGCAACTCTTGTCTGGAGGGGGGATGGGAGGATAGAGAGAGTGGGAAGCCGGCAAAATTGTCAAGAAAGGAGAGACTGAAAGGGCTGACTCAAGAGGGGGAGAGCAAGTGGGAGTAGGGAGTGAGATGTATGTAAACTTATATGTGACAGACTGATTGGATTTGTAAACGTTCACTTGAAGCTTAATAAAAGTTATTTAAAAAAAAAAAAAACCAATTTCCATGCCATTAAAAAAAAAAAAAATGATGAATCTGGAGGGCATTATGCTGAGTGAAATAAGTTGATCACAAAGGGACAAATACTGTATGAGACTACTACTGTAAAAACCCATGAAAAGGTTTACACACGTAAAGGGGAAAGGAGGGGATGGAAGAACACTAAATAGACAATACATGGGTGGTGACTTTGGTAAAGGGTAAGACAGTACACAATACTGGAGAAGCCAGCACAATTTGTACAAGCCAAGGACATGTAAGCTGCATAGACACATCCAAACTCCCTGAGGGACCGAATTACTGGGCCGAGGGCTGTGGGGGCCATGGCCCTGGGGAACATCTAGTTCAATTGGCATAACATAGTTTATAAAAAAAATGTACTACATTTTACTTTGGTAAGTAGCATCTGGGGTCTTAAAAGCCTGTGAGCAGCCATTTAAGGTTCTCCACCGATCTCAGCCTGTCAAGATCAAGGGATAGTGAAAAAAACTAAAGACACAAGGGGAAGATTAGTCCAAAGGACCTATGGAACACTTCTGCCACAGCCTCCACCACACTGAGTCCAATATAACTAAATGGTGCCCAGCTACCACCACTGCTGCTCTGACAGGGATCACAGTAGAGGATGCAAGATGGAGCTGGAGAAAAATAGACAACAAAATTCTAACTCACAAAAAAAGACCAGACTTACTGCCTGACAGAGTCTGGAGTTACCCTGAGAGTATGGCCCCCAGACATCCTTTTAGTCCAGTAATGAAGTCACTCATGAGATTTACCCTTCATCCAAAGATTTAGATAGGTTCATAAAACAAACAAGACGAAAGGGGCACAGCAGCCCAGGGGCAAGGACCAGATGGCAGGAGGTTCAGGAAAACTGGTAATAGGGAACCCAAAGTCGAGAATGGAGAATGCTGACATTTCATGGGGTTGGTAACTGATGTCATAAAACAATATGTATAAAAAATATGTATACTAACTGTTTAATGAGTAGTTAGTATGTTCTGTAAACCTTCATCTAGAGTTCACTTAAAAAAAAAAAATCACTTATATGAGACCAAATGGACAACAATTGCTTTAAAACAAAGATGAGAAGGTAAGGGGGCAGGGAAACTAGATTAATGGAAACAGAATAATAAGAATGTTCATGCATAGTGAAGAATGTAACCAACACCACTGAACAACTTGTGTAGAAATTGTCAACTGGAAACGTAAACTGCTGTATAAACTTTCACTGAAAACACAATAAAATACTAAAAAAAAAAAAAAAAGTGATGAAATCTGAGGAGAAATAATGGAGACCTGAGAGACTATGCAGAAGTAAAGATGCGAGCAAGCAACTTCCAAGAAGAGAACGTTATAGCAAGGAATTGGTTGTATAAAAGGCTTGTTCTAGTTGGGCTTGTGATATGTGTTGCAAACTCTTTCCCTCTCTTGACCCCAAAAATCTCTAAAACCACCCTCAAGGTTTGTATTGCTCTTATAACTCTTGAATTTATAGATAAGAAAACAGACACTTAGCAAAGTGAAATCGTTAGACTGAATGACAGAAGCAAAGATTATAAATTTGAATCCAGGTCTTCTAATTCCAAATCTAATGCTTTCACTGACCACCAAGCCAAGGTGCATTGCTAGACATGTAAAAGGAAGCATTTGGGTATGTGTTGTTGAATCTTCATCTTATTTTGAGGTGAATGTAGAAGGGATATCTAAATTTGAAATGTCTCTAACATAAATATTCTAGTGAAAGAGGGAAAAGAAAAATATTTTTGAGGACAAAAAATCTTTTTTTTTTTTTTTTTTAACTCTATACAGGGATGTTGCAGCTGAAAGGCACTGAAAATTTTGAGAAAATAATCAGGCCAGCTATTTGACATTTGAAGGAGACAAAAGGACTCAGCCAGAGATAATACCTACACAGTGTATGACCTATATAAAATATCCATAACACCAAGGGACAAGCTCAAAGAGACAACAAAAGAATGGAGGAGTCAGAGAAGCCAGACTACCAGTGGGAGTGAAAATAAATCTTTCATTAAACCCAGAGAGAGAGAAGAATCCTAATGGAAAAAGAATATTACTTATGAAATGAATGTGGCCATAGCCACAGAATACTCTAGAGAACAAAATCACAGGTAACAAGTAAGAGTCACACATTTCAAGATTTGAGATATTAACTGTGACTATAAGCATATACCAATTACCGAGGAAGAAGTATTACATCTTAAAGAATTTTGTAAAAACAGACCTCAGGAAATATTTTCCAAAGGTACTGCCAGGGTATTTGTTGAAAGGAGATTACAGCCTAGGTGTAATAAAAGGGTCATTCTGGCTTTTGTGTGCAGCCAAGGCTTGAGGGCAAGACAGAAGAGGTCAGATTTAAGGATAGAAAAAGTTCCAAATTGGGGTCACAATGACTAAAAGCCAGGGACATGCCTTGAGCAACAAAGAACTGGAAAATAGGAGATCTCGGTAATTTCCTAGATGGAAATGATGGAAGGCTGGAGAGAGAAAATGAAGATCATTTAACCTATGAAGTGTAGTCAAACATGCTAAGAAACTGAGAACACAATTGCCAAGAAGACTGCTCAGAAAAAAAAAAAATGCTGTGGAGATATGATAATGACATTGACTAAGCAAAAATAAATAAATGCATACATAACAGTACGGGGAATTTTTATTTATTTTTTAGTATGCCGAATAGCACATACCTCGTCAGTTATCTGACCTGGGTTATGCCTGCAACTTCCAGCTATAGAATGTTCCTTGGACTCAGTACAAAATTTTCTCTCTTCATGAAGACCCCCTTGAAATCCTGAGTGCTTTATATCTCAATCTTCTTTTGGTATTTAACACTGTAGACTTTTTAACATAGCTAAAAAAAAAAAAGGAGACAAGGCAGTTACAGCCTAATAGGAAGAAGCAAATATATGCACTTGAGATCAGCAAACTGTGGCTTGTGGCCCATATATGCCCTGCAACCTGTTTTTATAAAGCCTGCAAGTGAAGAATGACTTTCACATTTTAAAATAGTTAGAGAAAATATTAAAAAAATCATATTTTGTTACTTGACAAATTAAATTCAAACTTAATGTCCATAAACAAAGCTTTATTAGAACACAGTCAAATGCATCTGTTTACTTATTGCTTATGGCTGCTCTCGCACTATAATGGGAGAATTGAGTGCTTGTCACAGAAGCCAGATGGCCTGCAAAGCCTGAAATACTAACCTATGTAGAAAATTTACCTATATAAAGCCATGCAGGGGAGGGGGAAGCAAGGGAGATTGAAAAGAGCAAAGGCTTATTGTAAGGAGTGTGATATGACTCTAACAATGACTTACATCCTAATAGGATTCTGCTAAAATTCACTGAGAATTCAAAGGAATGCACTTGTATATATACTTTCAGAATAGAATATCATCCTTTCTAGTTAACAAAGTTTCATCTGCTAAATTTCTGTTTCATTATTTTTAATGGGGGAGTATATCTTACATTGTTTCCCCTAGAAATTCCACAGAGCATGAAAACAACAAAAGAGAAACAACATTCCCTCTTCCTCAACTGTATTTCAAGTAAAGAATATAAAAATAGGTAATAAGTGGCACACTGACATCATTAAAATGAGCAGCTGGAGCACAAAATGCATTAATACAATCAGGGGGTGGCTCAAGGTGTTATACAGCCAGAGCGTCTTTAAAACAAAACATCCACCACCCCCCAACTCAGGATGAAGCTGGTATGCTTGACCTAGCTCAGCCTTCCTTCATATTACAAACAAAACCCATGGAGCTACTTTCTACTTCAAGTCTTTATCTCATTCAAATTTACACTTCAAGGGACAAGGTGAAGAGAAAGGCACTTATGATAATTACATCTTTTCACCCATGGTGTATTACCTTCTTTTTATTTCACTGGGCAATCTAATTTCAGGATCTGAAAAAAAGAAGAAAATTTACTACCAACTTAGTGAGAGACAAGATGATATTTCTGCATGTAAGTTGTTCACGATCGTGTGATGCAAGGCCTAATGAAAGCAGAGGCAGTACAGTAACTACCTTGCTGGTGAGATTTCAGGTACTCAGAAGCACTGAAACCATTATGTACCAATAAGACGCATACCCATAAAGTGCCAGAAGAATTGTTTCCACCCATTGCATGCAATAGTACTGTGCTATGCCCCTATATTAATTCTGGCTGCTCTTTAGCCGTTCATATTCATTTACATCATACCAGCTACACTGGGGCGTCTTTAAGAATAGACAATAAAGTAAAGGTGTTCCCCATACATTATTTCATTTAATCTTAACCCATCATATGAGTTAAGTAGTGGTAAACCAGAATTAAGAAAAGAAAATGAAAGCTCAGGGAGGTGAAGAGAATTGTTCACAGTAACACAGATAATAAAGAGCCGAGCCAGGATTAATACACAGATCTGACTCCAAAGCACTCAAGTGTTTTTGTTGTTGTTATTGTTTTTAATGGCAATATGTACCTTCCCCACACACATCCACTTAAGACCAGTATAGTGTTTTGCATGTTTTCACTATTTTTAATTTAATAGTTTAAATAAACAGTTCAGTTGTGATTGATTTCCATCACTTATATTTAGTATTAATGAAAATTCATGCTTCTCTACAGATTAAGAAAACAAAATCTCAGGGAAACTAAGCAGAGGAGAGGCGAATAACACCATAAAGAAGTTTCAACTATTTTCTCATAGGTTACAGCAATATGGCAATATCTCCCGATTATTACACTGATTGATATAATTATATAGCACGTGAAATACCCTGAAATTAGGGAATATAGTACATTAACTCAAAAAACCTAACCTGTTGCCATTGAGTCGATTCCGACTCATAGGGACTGAATAGGGCAGACTAGAACTGCCCCATAGGGTTTCCAAGGAGCTGCTGGTGGATTCAAACTGTCAATCTTTCGGTTAGCAGCCAAGCTCTTAACAACTATGTTACCCCAAACCCAGTGCCCTCCAGTCGATTCCGACTCATAGCGACCCTATAGGATGGAGTAGAACTACCCCATTGAGTTTCCAAGGAGCGCCTGGTGGGTTCGAACTGCCGACTGTTTGGTTAGCAGCCATTCCATAATACATGTAGTCTTGGAGGCAGAGCCAACTTGGCACTATCGATATAATACATGTAGTCCCTGATTTATGATGCATTCTAATTATGAGGAACAGCACTTACAACTGTCCTTTTTTAATTTTTTGATGCATCTTTTTGTTGGTAGGTGCCATGGAATCATTTCCATCTCATAGCAACCTCCTGTACCACAGAATGAAACACTGCCCGGTCCTGCGCCATGCTCAGATCATTGTTATGCTTAAGCCCATGGTTGCAGCAACTGTTTCAATCTATCTCGTTTAGGGTCTTCTTTTCTGCTGACCCTGTACTTTACCAATCTTGATGTCATTCTCCAGGGACTGATCCCTACTGACAACATGTCCAAAGTATGTAAGGCATAATCTTGCCATTCTTGCTTCTAAGGAGCATTCTGGTTGTACTTCTTCTAAGACGGTTTTGGTCATTCATTTGACAGTCCACGGTATATTCAAATTTTTTTCACCAACACCACAATTCAAAGGCGTCAATTCTTCTTCCGTCTTCCTTATTCATTGTCCAGCTTTCACATGCATACGATGCAATTGAAAATACCATGGCTTGGGTCAGGCACACCTTAGTCTTCAAGGTGATATCTCTGCTTTTCAACACTTTAAAGAGGTCCTCAGCAGCAGGTGTGCCCAATGCAATGTGTCTTTTGATTTCTTGACTGGTGCTTCCAAGGGTGTTGATTGTGGATTCAAGTAAAATGAAATCCACGACAACTTCAGTCTACATTTATCATGAAGGTGTTTATTGGTTCAGTTGTGAGGATTTTTGTTTCCTTTATGTTGAGGTGTAATACATACTGAAGGCTGTGGTCTTTGATCTTCATTATTAAGTGCTTCAAGTCCTCTTCACCTTCAGCAAGCAAGGTTGTGTCATCTGTATAACACAGGTTGTTAATGAGTCTAGCTCCAATCTTGATGTCTTGTTCTTCATAGAGTCCAGCTTCTCGGATTATTTGCTCAGCATACAGATTGAATAGGTAAAAGGATACAACCCTAATGCACACCTTTCCTGACTTAGTACATCTTATCTTTTTTTTTATCTTTAGTAATATGTACTACATACAATGTTGTAGAGCGTACCTGTAAGTTTATATGTAATGTTTCCAACCCCTAAATGCAAACAAAGATCAGTTATATAACATTACTGATAATAGAAGACAATAATAATGAAAACAAAACAAAAATAAATGAGGTTTTCGACTTTTGTCAGAACTTAATTATGATGGAGTTCTTAGAACAGGACCCCATCGTAAGTCGAGAACTACCTGTATGTCTTTTCCAACAGCATCCTTGAAACTATTGAGTGTCTGACTTTAGAGATTCTTGATTATTTTTTTCTTAATAAACGAATGAATAATTATAAACACAGTAATATCCCCATTTCTCACCCTGTAGTGAGATGAGACACACCTTTCTAAACAAGTCTGTAGTTGGGTTCCCTGCCTTGGGGTTCTAAGTAACATGCATATCAATGGCTGAGCCTGAATATCTGTTTCAGTGCCCTGATGGCATAGTGGTTAAGAGCTATGGCTGCTAACCAAAAGGTCAGCAGTTTGAATCTGCCAGGTTCCTCTTTGAAACCCTATGGGGCAATTCTACTCTGTCCGATAGGGTGGCAATGAGTCAGAATCTACCAGAGGGTAACAGGTTTGGTTTGGTGGTTTCATATAGCACATGACAGTTAAATAGATCATTTTTATTATGACATAATTTAGATGATATGGTGTCGCCAGACTAGTTAAACTATCCTAATAGAATCTAACCCCTAACCCAACCAAACTACTGTTCAGATATCTAAGAAATATAAATCCCTAGAATTTTACTTTATGAGACAATTGCAGATACCTAAAAGTAAAAAGAACAACATGCATATTGATATTTTACCTTACTGCAGCAACTATGAGAGCTCAGTATAAGTCTTTCTATGGGTTGGCTGGGGCAGCTTTTCTCCTCATGTCTTTTATCCACGTTCTCTTACCAGTAGGCTAACCAGAGTGTCTGATGCCACTTAAGGTCTAGGTTCAGACCTCTTTCCCTTCTGCCTCATTCTACTGACCAAAGTCACTTGATTGATCCCCAATTAGCATGGAAATATATTCTGTCTTATAGAAGAAACTCTACACTCACAGGACTCTAGTTTTAAAGAAATGATGAATAATTGTTCTAATAATGTCATCCATAGTCTGATGCAAACATAGGATAATGTTAATGATTGTTAAATTTCTAAGTACTCATAATACTATTGTCATTTATATTATATTTGAAAATTTTAATAATAAAATAATATGTATGAATCAAAACAACTGAACATATAAAAGTTGAGGGGTTAATATCTTTAATACAGGAAGAATTCTTAGAAATTGGAAAGGAAAATATCCAAATAAAACTGACAAAGGATATGAGCAGAAAAGTTTTAATAAACATTACCAATAAACATCAGTATCACTAGTAGCCTGAAGAATGGAAATTAAAGATGAGTAATTAAAAAAAATAATAATAATAAGATAAAATCCTGCCAGTAGCAGTGAATCTGGAAAAGAAAAAAAAAATTTTGTTTTTCTATATACTGATACTACAAGGATTTGTAGGGATTTTTACAGCCTTTCATTGGAAAACAATGAAATTGAAAATTGACCCAGTCATTTCTGATAATCTATCCCATAAAAGAAACCCTGGTGGCAAGGTGGTTAAGTGCTATGGCTGCTAACCATAAAGGTCAGCAGTTCAAATCCACCAAGTGCTCCTTGGAAACTCTTTGGGGCAGTTCTGCTCTGTCCTATAGGGTCGCTATGAGTTGGAATCGACTCAACACAATGGGTGGTATCCCATAAAAATGTAATATTAGTAAGTGCTTACTATAGCGTAGTAGTAAACAATAACAACAACCCAAAAAAAGGTAAAGCCCTTGGAATGACAAAGGGTTGAACACAGTATCATGCAGCCACTACAGAAAGAATTCTTTACCAGCTAATGGGGGGAGAATTCCACGATGCTTTCCTAACTGAAGATATCGAGATGCATATAAGCAAGGAAAATATTACCCTATTAAAAATGAACAATAGCAAACCTATATACATATAAACATATATGTATATGATTATATAATTGTGGATGAAATATATTGAAGGAACTCCCTAAAAAGAGGATTTACGTCATTGCGGGACTTGCCAAGAGTGGTCAGACTGGCCCAGTTATTATTATTATCAGCCCAACATCCTACATAAGAGAAAACTCTTTATTAGGAATGAGAATTCAAGGGAGAAATGTGTAAGAATAGAGAGCTCTGGGAATGTCCCCTTCATTCTCTGGAGGACAATTCAGGAACCTGGGCCCCTCCCTCCCCAGTTTCACTCTTCATAGAGATTGTCCGGAGGGTCTGGAAGGTTATCCCCTCAATGATTGTTTGTGGAGCAGAAGCTTGAGAGATTTCTTCAAAGAGCATGGTGCATGCCATGGGAGTGTAGAGGGCATGTCAGTGAAAACTGCCTCTGACAGGTCCAGAAAAGGAAGGCCAAGGGCAAAAACTTCTTTCTACCTTCTGGTGGGACGAAGGTACAGTGAGCAACTTGGGCCTTAGTGCACCCAGTATTAAAACTGTCTTGACAGGACTTTGCCTGAAAGAGACTTCGGTTGAAGCACTTATGTGGGGTTTATTGCCAGAGGGCAGGCCTGAGAGGCCATTGTCAGAAGTCATCAGAGTCCACTGTCTGTGCCAGCTCGGTGGGGCAGTAAAGCATGTGAAGATCCATAAATGTGCCTTCTGAAAGCGAGAGACATAGAGGGAAACACTATCTGGACATTTGGGTACCTGTTATGGCAGAAACTATTGACACAATGATAGTGCCAGCTCATTGAAAAGACTTTCATTTTTTTCTTAATTGTAATCATATTCGGAGGAGGTGAAAAGATAGTGAAAGAAAAAACAACACCTACTTTATTGTTGGAAACTCTGGCTGTGAAGTGGTTACGTGCTACGGATGCTAACCAAAAGGTCAGCAGTTTGAATCCACCGGGCGCCCCTTGGAAACTCTATGGGGCAGTTCTACTCTGTCCTATATCGGTCACTATGAGTCAGAATCGACTAGACAGCAATGGGTTTGGTTTTTTTGGTTATTATTATTATCGCTGTCCCCTGGTCTTGCAAAAGTATAGAAATTTTTCATATTAAATGTGACCAATTGCTGACAAAGGGCAGAAAAGTGAGAAGCATCAGAGTTTTTTCTTAAGTTCCTTCATAAATGAAAAATAAAACTCTTATCCTACTGAGCTCAACCCACCTTCTTAAAAAGAGGGTGTTTGGGAGTTTGTATACCCCATCACACACACACACGGACACAAATGTATAAAAGAGTAGCCATCAAAGAATTAATGTTTTCTCAGAGCAGTGTGGTTTTAGGTATTTTTAATATCTTCCTCTTTTGTCTCTATGATTTGTGATTTTCTTTTCATAAGGGGCACAAATGTTTCCCAAATCAGAGTAGAACTGCCCTATAGAGTTTCCAGTGAGCACCTGGTAGATTTGAACTGCTGACCTTTTGGTTAGCAGCCGTAGCCGTAGCTCTTAACCGCTACACCACCAGGGTTTCCCATCCCCCTGTGAAGAACACACCAACAAACACAAAACAGACCGAGGACTTGAATTTCGGGCAATAGAGCACAGGATCAATATTAAAAAAAAAAAAAGTTTAAGTGAACAGTTTTATTTGAGAACTATTCTTTAGACAGATGCTAATTTCTCATAATACCAGATTTTTTTCTTAATTTCCTTCTTCATTTATCTCAGGCAGATAATTAATTTTATTTTTTTTGCAGAGCCTTCCACCAATAAGTTGATTTAGCTGGAGCTCTATTTCCGCCACTACACCTTTATTTTACTCAAATCAACTCAAATTTATTTTGATAGAGAGATTGTATTTAGGGAGAAAAAATAGATAACATCATCAATAAAAGCTATTACTTCTTATAACGTAAAATTTAAAAAGAGTCATCATATTTGTTCCTTTCACTTTCTTATATTCACCTTGCTGATGCCATAGTCTTTCATATATGTCCATTACAATGTATTACTCATGTTAGCTAACATCAAGGAAAAGACTGAAAATATAGATAATATGAGCTGTGGATTACTGCAGGATAAGCAAAAATTCTGTGACTACCAGGGGACTGCCATTTAATAACTTACAGAGAACAGATTCAAAATGCTAATACTACTTAAGATTACATGTAAAATGGCATGGAGCTACAGAGCCAGGGATTTTCCTTGAGAAGGTCTCTGAATTATTGTAAACTTTGTGATCATATTGGAGATAACACCAAGATTTCATTAAGTATTATATGAAAGCAATATAGGGATGACATAAAACAAAAACAACAGCAGCATAGTAATACTTCTAATTGTCTTCTGTTCTTAGAAACATAGCCCATATATTAAGTTCCTTCACTCATTTAGTCCCATAATCCATGCTCCCTAGAGCTTCCAGGATATGTGAGGTTCAAAAGCAAGTTTTCCTTTTCTTTGTTTGATTTTTAAATTTTATTTTATATATAAAACAGAGTGTCAATTAGTAAGTATTTTTGGTTCAAAAAAACCAAACCAAACCCAGTGCCATCGAGTTGATTCTGACTCATAGCACCCGTATAGGACAGAGTAGAACTGCCCCCACAGAGTTTCCAAGGAGCGCCTGGCAGATTCGAACTGCTGATCCTTTGGTTAGCAGCCGTAGCACTTAACCACTACACCACCAGGGTTTCCATTCTTGGTTCTGCAATTCATAAATGTGGTCTGATCCTTTTGGAAGGCATTTATTATATAAGGCTATGAGGTATAGAATGAAGACTGGATTTTACATCTTTGAAAAGTAATCACCTAGCGTACTGCCTGGAGAATAAATGCTATTTACAGATTGACTCTACCCATTGCCATCTAGTCAATTCTGACTCATAGCAACCCTAAGGGACAGGGTAGAACTACCCCATACAGTTTCCAAGGAGTGCCTAGTGGATCTGAAGTGCCAACTTTTTGGTTAGCAGCCGTAGCTCTTAACCACTACTCCATCACGGTTTTGTTGACTCTAAGTCAGGTTAAATAAAATGTTATTTGAATATGAATGTCTGATTTCCACAACAGCTTATGTAGTTTATAAATTGACACATACTTCTATTTGCCCTAAAATTTCCCTTTCCGCATTTCAAAAAATATGTCTTGTTCAGTTAAGATGTGCTGGTATGTGAACACTTGTCTTAAATACATGCTGTGCATATCTATTTCCAATTCATGTTGCACCAAGACAAGAGTAAGCCAATTCTGGGAGCATTAAGGATTTTCTGATCTGCCATGGTTACTTTGGGCTAAATGATGTGTGGCCAGAGGCTGCCTGAGTGGTAAGAGAGTTGAAACAACGTTTCCTGCTGGCTATGCTGGGATAGCCATTTGACTGTGTGAATCATAACAAATTATGTATAACATTGAGAAGAATGGGAATTCCAAAATACTTAATTTGCTCATGAGGAACCTGTACATAGACCAAGAGACAGTCATTCAAACAGAGCAAGGGGATACTGCCTCATTTAAAATCAGGAAAGGTGTGTGTCAGGGTTGTATCCTTTCATCATATTTATTCAATCTGTATGCTGAGCAAATAATCCAATAAAACTGGATTATATGAAGAAGAACATGGCATCAGGATTGGTGAAGACTCATTAACAAGTGCAATATGCAGTTGACAGAATTTTGCTTGCTGAAATGAAGAGGACTGAAGCAATTACTAATGAAATTTGAAAGACTACAGGCTTCAGTATAGATTACATTTCAGTATAAGCCTCATTAGATCTCAACATAATGAAGACGAAATCCTCACAACTGGACCAATGAGCAACATCATGATAAACAGAGAAAATATTGAAGTTGTCAAGGATTTCATTTTCCTTGGACTCACAATCATTGCCCATGCAAGCTAGAAGTCAAGAAATCAAACTACATATTGCATCGTGCAAAATCTGCTGCAAAAGGCCTCTTTAAAATGTTCAGAAGCAAAGAGGTCACTTTGAGGTCTAAGGGGAGCCTGACCTAAGCCATGGTGTTTTCAGTCGCCTCATATGTATATGAAAGTTGGACAGTGAATAAGAAAGACCAAAGAAGAATTGATGCCTTTGAATTGTGGCGTTGGCAAAGAGTATTGAATATACCATGGACAGCCAGAAGAACGAATAAGTCTGTCTGGAAAGAAGTACAGCGAGAATGCTCCTTGGAAGCCAGGATGACGAGACTTTGTCTCATGGACTTTGTACATGTTATCAGGAGGGACCAGTCCCTGGAAATGGACATCATACATAGTAAAGTAAAGGGCTGGCAAGAAAGAAAGACCATCGATGAGAAGGATTGACACAGTGGCTGCAACAGTGGGCTCAAAAATAGCAATGATTTTGAGGATATCCCAGGATCAGGTAGTGTTTTGCTCTGTTGTGCGTATGGTCGACCCTCTAGGACAAAGTAGAACTGCCCCATAGAGTTTCCAAGAAGCCCCTGGTAGATCCGAACTGCCGACCCTTTGGTTAGCAGCTGCAGCACTTAGCCACTACACCACCAGGGTTGCCATGCTGGGATAGTGCAATACTCCAAACATCTCTACTAGGTATTTAATTTGTCTACGTAAAAGCTAAGATAAATACGATCTTGACATTTTCATCTTCCCTCTCTGCTCTCTACTCCACCCTATTTGCACACCTAACCTAAGAGAGGAGGAAATTAACATGTGTTGGCACTCTGGAGCTAGTATGCCCCAGAGCCTGGGAACAGAACGTGTCAATTTCTTCTCCATTCAGTAAAGTCACATTGGTAACTGAAACTGACTAAGGCGGCCATAGTTACACCATAGAAATCAGCCAGTATTACAAATCAGGGCAACCCACCCCCCACATACCCTACCCTCTGAAGACAGTTGATAAAACTTTACCACCATATCACTAAACGTGAACTTGAAAGGAAGAGGTTAAAATATTTATGTCTTAAAATAATTATGCCATAAACAAGAACTTGAGAGAAAGATGCTGAACCTGGAAAATACGGGCAGGAGCAGCTCTGTTGAAACAAAAGTGTCTCTGTCAGGGGCAGGAGTTACATGTGCATGTCTGAACTCACTTGATTTGTAGTTGTTAAGGTTCAGAGGTAAATAGCAATGACTTTAAGAGGTAATAAGGGCAAGCGTTTTATAAAAATGGAAGCACAACTGCACCCAGTTTTAACCCTAACTTAGAATTCGAGATTGGTGTTCTCTGTTTTTTTAAAGCAAATGCTTTCTCTTCGGGTTTATCTGTAAAAGCCACTACCCAGGCAGCAGCAAAAACCCTCCCCGACCATACACATACACACCCCCACACTCTGAAAAGGTACCGTCCTCAAAACACCTTAATACGAACTGTCTGACAGACCTTCTTTGCACAGATGCAATTTGTGGGGCTCATTAAAGTATGTGTCTCAATCAAAAATATATAAAAAAGTATTCAAATATGCAGCACAATCAAGGAAGCATGCCAGCTGATTGGAAAAATATGCAGCTTGCTGAGTAAATCCCATTAAAGACAACTTTAGAGACAAAAATATGTTGGCAAATTAGTAAAATATGTGATTTCAGTTGTCATGTATATTGAAATATTTCAAAAGAAGCAAGAACGTGTAAGAAATGATACAGAACAGTCCAACTCTGATAATGATGAAGAAAGCCTACAGTTGGTCTACGGAAGTGGGTCCCAGTGTGATGACTGTGGGGTGGAAGCTGGAATAAAAGATGTGATCCCCACCCCCCTACCCCCGGTATCACAGATCTTCTTTTGAAAACCTCAGAAAACTAGAGCAGGTTATGGTGAATATCAAATGGTGAGATTAACTCTTGCTTCATTCCCGAGAGAAAGGGCATCTCAGTTCATGGAAGGTATAAAGTGCCTAGAGAATAGCGATGAAGGCAGAGAAAGGGAGGCATTTTTTGCAAAACTGGCAGAAATTGCCTTTTTGTCGTCCAAGAAAATGTTGTGAGGCAAACCTTTTATTTAGCACAGCTCTGCTTTAAAGTTATTTCCTCACTTTGTGCATTAATTTTTAAAACTTTTTTTTTCCTCACAAAGAACAAAACTTTAACTTTGAAATATTATGGCTGATGCTTCTATTATGCAGCTTGATTACATTACATTGGTCATCTCACGTATCTTTATTTAATATAAAAGGACATTTAAAAACATTTATATACTCTCTCCTTTAGTGAACATGTCTTGGGATGGGAAGGGATATGACTGGTTTCACATAAGCAGGTACTATGCAGCCTTTCCATAAATGTGCAGATGGTTAGTTGGTGATATCAAGGAGTCTTCTGCACAGATGGGGGCATAAAAATGATTAGTGGAAATTCCTCAGGAAGATTCATTCAGATCATGGCAATGTAACAGTGTAGGAATTATGGTTTATATTTGTGAACTGAAATTAGGCATAAAGACACTGGCCTATCACAGAAGCTATAATCAATTCAGCAGTCAGTACCCAGAAGTCCCATAACATATTAAACTTATGGTCATTTTAGAAATAGTCAGAAGGTACGATTTAGCTTTCCTCTTACTCAGACTTTTCCCTGAACTGATTGTGAACACATTTATTAGTAATCATATTCTCCCAGCAACTATGGTTTGACTTAGAAAAACCTTTGGGAAACTTTATTCATTTTAAGGTTTCTCGTGCTGCCTTTAATGTCTAAGTTATGCAACTCTTCATGACTGTGTAAAGACTAGCAAGGCATTTACATGAAACAAACAAAACCCAAAAGCAGTTAAAACTTTGCAGATGTATCTATGAGAGGATTTGATTTTCTTTGGCTTAAGATATATGCCTCTCTGTGTTTTTCCAGTTGCATTCTAGAAACTGGGTATTTTATTTGACCCTGTGCATTTGTTTCCCATCTCTACCTAGAGTTTTAATACTTGGCTCTTTAAGTAGGCAGAGAAAAAATAACATTTCTTCTACAGAAAGAGGATCACAATTTTAATAGTTTTAAAAGGTGACTCCACCACACTTCTAAAGTATTTCTTAATCTCTATTGACTTCATCTCTAAAATTATCAGCATATTGTTATGAGTAATTTTTTTAAGAAAAATGAAATTGATTTTTAAATACAAGGTAAATGTAAGGTGATTTTGCTCATTTAGGCTATTAGTCTACAATATTTAATTTAGTTGCCTAGTGCTGCTGTAAGAGAAATACCACAAATGGGCGGCCTTAAAGAACAGAAATTTATTTTCTTACAGTTCCGGAATCTAAAAGCCCAAATTAGGGTCTCGACCAAGTTGACTCCTAGCTGGTAGCCCTGGGCATCCCTTGATGATCCTTATATGGCATCTGCCTTCCCCTGTATGTCATTTTGTGTGTGTGTCTGTGGCTAATCTGCTCTTTTTAGAACTGAGAAGAGTTTAGGTTTAAGACACACCCTACACTGGTATGACCATTAACATAACAAAGAAAACCCTATTTTCAAACAAAGATATGTCCACAGGAATAAAAAAAAAAAAAACAAAAACCCATTGCTGTCCAGTCAATTCCCACTCATAGAGACCCTATGTACCACTGAACTGAACACTACCTGATCCTGCGCCATGCTCACAGTCGTTGTTATACTCGAGCCCATTGTTGCAGCCGCTGTGTCAGTCCATCTGGTTGAGGGTCTTCCTCTTTCCCACTGACCCTGTACTAGTGGATTCAAACTGCTGACATTTGGGTTAGCAGCTGAACTCTTAACCGCTGTGTCACCAGGGCTCCATACACAGGTATAGAAGTTAGGAATTCAATGCATATTTTAGACAGACACAATTTAATCTACATCAGCATTATAATGTAATGTTTCTGAGTGTTTCTAATGCAGGTCTTTCAAAGAGCAGTCCAAAAACTAGTTAGAAATATAATGGAAAAATGGCCTATTTACAATAGCAACAAAAACATAACTACATATAAATAAGAAGTGCTCAGGACGTATATGAAGAAACAAACCTCTAACATTCTGTAGAGGCAAACACGAATGTAGTTTTGAAAAAATAAAGACATGGGTTATCTTAGAGAGGAAGATGCAATAATGATGTTAACTTTAAATATTTCTCTAGATTCAAGGCAATTCCAATTAAACATTAATGGGTTTATATGAAACTTGGTTAAATAATTATAAAGATCATCTGCAAGAACATAAAGGGAAGCAGTTGTTAGGCGCATCCTGTTAAAAGAGAGTAGGGTCCTTTCAGAATTTCAAAAGTATTATGAAACTACTATTAAGAAGGAGCCCTGGTGGTGTGAAGGTTAAGTGCTTGACTGCTAACTGAAAGACTGGCAGTTCTAACCCATCCAGCAGCCCTGAGGGACAAGGCCTTGGGGATCAGCTCCCATAAAGTTTCCAAAAAAAAAAAACCAAACCAAACCCATTGCTGTAGAGTCGATTTCGACTCATAGTGACCCTATAGGACAGAGTAGAACTCCCCAATAGAGTTTCCAAGGAGCGCCTGGCAGATTCAAATTGCCGACCTTTTGGTTAGCAGCCATAGCACTTAACCACTATGCCACCAGGGTTTCCGCATAAAGATTAAAGAAAAAAAAAATTATAGCCTAGAAAATCCTATGAAGCAGTTCTACTCTGCCACATGGGATCGAAACTGACTCGAGAACAACAACACAATATTAATTAGAGTGTTATAATGATTCAAAAATAGTTCCATTGACCTAAGGAGCGAGAAATAGATATGAATGCATGTGAGAATTTAGTAAATGATAAAAGAAGAGAATTGGACATCATGCATAAATAAGGTATTAAGAGAAAAATTACTTTTTAAAATGCATTCAATTTTTTTTTTCTAAATATCTATTACGTGCCAGGACTTGCTCAAGTTGCTAGAGAAAGAGAAGAAAAGAGACAAGACAGGTAATAAATAATAAATATATGATAAGTCACATAGTGACAATACTATGAAAAAAGGGTAAGAGTGACAGAGTGTGACTACAAAATGGAGTTGTGCTATTTTATATAAGGTGACCAGGGAAGGTGTTTTCCTAACTGGCATGTATGCATACTAATGAGATACTTTTGTCTAAGAGATTGTCGAAGATGAGAAAAAGAGGCAAAATCAGGATAGAGATACAGGGAGAGAGGAATGTTTATGTGCTGTTGGTGAAAATGTAGATCGATGCTGCTTTTCTGCTATGTGTTTTGGTAATATGTATAAAATTCTTCCTTTACTTAAGGAGCTAAACAAGTCACAAAGATTAATATTAAAGCACTTTTTATATTCACATAAAAAGAAATCACTTCAAAGTTTATTAAAAAGTAGTAGCAAAATAAAATTATGGTATATCCAAACAAAGAGATATAGTGTATCCATGAAAAAGTTGATAAAATGTTCTGTTGAACAAAAAAGGTGATAAAATAGGAAGTACATTGTAAGTCCATGAATACAAAATACTATATAAATGTGTGCTCACACACACACACATACAAACACACACGAGCCTAGAATGTCACTCACCAAAATATTAACATAGATTATCTAAAAAAAAAGATGAAATTTTAAGTGTTTTTTAGCTTCATAATGTTTTTATTTTTAGAGTTGAGAGTAAAGATGAATTATTTTTACAATGACATACGAAAATAATTTTCCTATTTTAAAGAACTTTATATAAAGGTCAATTTTGTAACATTTATAGGGAAATTACTAGTTATTATAATGATAATATAGGTCCATTAATGTAATTTTTACCATAAATTTTGATCAAACAATGTGAAGTAGAGGTGCAAACTAATAATCGTGCTGTGTGTCATGAATGAGGCAAAAGTAATCACTGGTGAAGTCAAGTATACAAGACATGCATTATCATTTTCTCTCCAGGTTACTCCTAAGTAACATAGAAAGAAAGGAAGATCTTTAAAGGCAATGGAGCTGAAGATATCTGAGTCATTAATGCCATAGTCTATAAAGATGGGCAATAATGTGAACAAATCCTAAAGCAAGACAGGTCTTAAATTGACCTGCTAACATAAGGAATGGCCTTTCTTCTGGAAAGTCTTTCCTTCTCTCTTATAGCATGTTTCTATCTGAGCAGGCAGGCATTGAGTTAATGAACAGTAATCCCCTTGAAGAAGACTTCACTGAGTTGTTATTGAAAGACAATTGGCATTAATGTTTTATATCAGTGATGCTGAAAGAAAAAGAAGAAACAGGATAAAGATTCAAAACAGTAAGTGTTTAGTATGATTGTACTTTGTGTTAAAAAATCCTGTAAAATTATAGTCTTAGACACTATTAAACAATACTAGGTAAAGCTTGTTCTTTCAGGGGATTATGTTCTATTTATCAAGTGGAAAAGCATGTTTCCTTATTTTAATGATTATTGTACCAATACATATTCTGGTTTTGGGGAATCCAAGGATTTATAATCATCTAGATCTGTCTCTCTTTCTTTATCCCTTTCTGGATTAATAGCACCACAATCTAAAAGTTCTGCCAAACTAGAAATTCGAGTGTCATCCTTAATTCCTTCCAATCTCTTAAACCTCAGTGTTAACTCTGTCATGGAACCTTATTGATTCTAGTTTTTCAATGTCTCTTAAATTTATTCTTTTTTTTTTAACTCATTGTCACTACCTTAGCTCAGAGCTTCATGATTTCTCACCAGAGTTACTGCAACAACTTCAAAACTCTTTTCCTTGCTTTCCATCTTGTTTTCTGCAATCCATCTAAAACTCTGCTGTCAATGGGCTTTCTTAAATATAAATTCAATCTTTTCACTTTGGTGCTTAGAAGCATTGAATGGCATCCCCTTTTGTAACAGAATGAAACCTAAAATGGCACAGATGATCTATCCACTACTCATCCTTTCACCAGAGAAACTGACACAACTACACTCAAATCCTACTGAAATATTTGTAATCACTTGAGTGTGTCTATGCCGCTATGCTTTTCACAGGTTTCTTCCTCTGCTTGGCACACCCTTACTACTTTGAAACTCTTACCAACTCCACTATTGTTTGTTTGCTTTTTAAAACAAGGCTAGTTTTACCAGTCTTTAAAACCCAACTCATATATGACTGTCTGTGAGAAACTTTTTCTGTATAATCCTGTATGAGATAAATGCTTTCACAGACACCTGTACTTACTGTATCACAATCCATTTCATAGTGCATTGCTATTGTGTGTTCATTTGTCAATTTCCTGTATTTGGAATTTTGGAAGGAAAGACATTTTATTTAATCTTCATATTTTCTATACCTGACATAGTGACTGGTACATAATAATCCGTTGCTGTCGAGTCGATTCCAACTCCTAGCAACTCTATAGGACAGAGTAGAACTACCACATAGGTTTTCCAAGGAGTGACTGGGGGATTTGAACTGTCAGCCTTTGGTTAGCAGCCTGAGCTCTTAACCACTGTACCACCAGGGCTGGTACATAATAATAAAGGGTCAGTAAATGCTGTGTACAACCAGAATGCTCCATGTAAGCAAGGATGACGAGACTACATCTCACATACTTTGGACAAGTTATCAAGAGATCAGTCCCTGGAGAAGGACATCATGCTTAGTAAAGTAGAGGGAGAGTGAAAAAGAGGAAGACCCTCAACAAGATGGATTGACACAGTGGCTGCAACAATGAGCTGAAGCATGACAACAATTGTGAGGATGGCACAGGACCAGGCAGTGTTTCATACAGTTGTACATAAGGTCGCTGTGAGTTGGATCCAACTCAACAACACCTAACAACAACAACAACAAATGCTGTTCAGGAGCCCCGGTGGTGTAGTAGTTAAACTACTCGGCTGCTAACCAAAAGGTCAGCACTTTGAACCCACCAGCGGCTCTGTGGGAGAAAGATGTGGCAATATGCTTCTGTAAAGATTATAGCCTTGGAAACCATATGCGGCAGTTCTACTCTGTTGTACAGGGTCGCTACAAGTTGAAACCAACTCAAAGGCCATGATTAAATGCTTGTTGAATGTAGAATCTGAAGGTAACATCTTACCTATCTGATTCTATCAAACTTCACCAAATGGCTATACTTAGGCCATCAAAACAATACTAATCTATTGTAATTTTTTAAACAGTTTTTGTAGGAATTTATACCATACTTTATATTGTGTTTAACAAAAATAAAATTATTTTCCTAAGATCATACACTTTCAGTTGAAGTTTGGCTATAATATTATAAGCTTGATCCTCATACTATAACCCCTATGAAATTACACTGAACTCAAGATTTATTGTTTCAGCAAGTACATATTGAATGTCTACTATGTGGCAGGAGCCATACTAGAGTTGGATTAGAGGAGAAAAATTAACAAGTATATTCCCTATCCTCATGAGACTACGAGACCTTCTGCTGTGGGACCAAAAAAATAAATAAATAAATTTATTGATAAATCTCCTTCCTGGTTAGAAATATGAGAAGCCTATGATAAACAAGTAAATGTGTTGATTAGAAAAGTATTAGTGAATGTGTAAAAAAAAAAAGAATAGCATAATACAATCATTTATTGTGATGATCAGCTTGATTTTCTGTATGTTTAGATCCTTCAAGAAACTAGGTAGTTCACTAACATAGTTTCATATTTTCATGTTATTTTATAACATCAAATGATTTATGACTGTCACAGGTGTTTATGTTGGGAAGATTATTATACTACGAAAATGGTGATGAGATGGTGTGAGCCTTGATGAGGAATAGCATTTTAGTAGGCAGACAGAAGGCAAAGGCACAAAGGTGGCGAAGTGGCTTGAGCAGGGATTTTGAATAGGAGAAGAGTAGGCTTAGCTTCTGGAAAGACAGGGCTAGTTATATTAGCCAGTCCCTTGAGTCCCAGCTTAAGGAGCTTGGACTTTATCCTTCAGGCTAGTGAATAAAGTGTCTTAGTTTTGATTCTGAAATGACACTATTGAAATAGTGTTTTAGAAAGATTGATCCATCTGGGGATTATCAGGCACGTTGAAGGAGAAAAACCTGCTGAAGTGAAAAAGAAAATAAAGGAATTCATGAATAATGTGGTCATGGAAATAAAAAAAAAGTATTAAAGACATAGAAATCTAAATCTCACCTTTTTGCTGAACAGAATATATTCTAATACGTGTGCTGTGTCTACTTGTCTTTAGTGTCTTTCACAGGGTCGGTACGAATTAGAATCAACTCAATGGTAATAGGTTTGTTGTTTTGGTTGAATATTGAAATCAGCAAATTTAGACAAATTAGTTGTTTCAGACATTGGCTGGAGAGGTACCTAGCTGATTAACAGACATATTCATTTTTTGGAGAGTTGATCTGCAATTTGTAAAACTTGGCTTATATCCATTCTCTTTCCTTTGTAGTCTGGAAAGATGCCAGGAGGACAAAGGAGGAAAAAAAAAAAAAAAAGAACTGATGCCAGAAAAATGAAGGTAGTGTAAAGTTGAAAAAGATCTATTTTTTTTTTGGCTTAAACATTCTATTTCAGTATAATCAATATAAACCCAAGGAATTTTTCTAAGTACATTAGCATCAACATTTTATCACATGATGTCTTGGATATAATCAATGTGGAATTGGAACTGTAATAAAAGCCAATTAATACAAATGTAAAAAACTATAGCATCCAAAATAAATGAAATCATAAAGAAATGAGTCTTGGAAATTATAGAAAGATAAAAGAGAAGAGATGGTAGAAAGCAAGCTGTCATTTTCAATCCAGACAAAATTCCTTTGATGAAAATATTTTGTCAGGTCACATAGAGATCGTTTCTCAGACCCGTACACCATCCAAGTATGAGACGTGTATCCTGCTGAGTTATTAAAAATGGCTTTCTGATTGGGAATACCTTCCATTGTTAAGGTAATGATCAATCTGCTATATAAAAATATAACAGCATAATTTTAATTCAGTCCCTGGGCCAGGTTCCAGTCACACAGGTGAAACCCTATTGCAATGTGAGTTTGTATTTAGTATATAAAAAAGAGCTTCTTCATCATATATAGCTGTTGGAACAGAAGAAATCATTACTAAATTGCATTTCATTGCCAAGTTTCATGTTCATTCCTTTGTTCACAGTGTTCCAGCTCTTTAGATTTTACCTTGTACATCTTTTCCTTCCTCTGTTGTACTGTAGTCATGTTTAAAGACTCATCTCAAACATTACCTTTGCTGTGAAAGTATGCCCAACTCACTCTCCTATTCCAGCAAACTGTCATGGATTGAATTGTGTCTCCTCAAAATTTGTGTCAACTTGGTTAGGCTATGATTCCCAGTATTGTGTGGTTGTCCTCCATTTTGTGATAGTGATTTTATGTTAAAGAGAATTAGGGTGGGATTGTAACACCCTTACTAAGGTCACATCCCTGATCCAATGTAAAGGGAGTTTCCCTGGAGTGTGGCCTGCACCACATGTGATAAAAAGAAAAGGAAGCAAGCAGAGAGGGGGATTGCATACCACCAAAAAAAAAGAACTGAGAGCAGATCACATCTTTTGGACGCGGAGTTCCTGCAAGGAGAAGATCCTAGTCCAGGGAAAGATTGATGAGAAGGAACTTCCTCCAGAACCAACAGAGAGAGAAAGGCTTCCTTTGGAGCTGATGCCCTGAAATTTGGACTTCTAGCCTCCTAAACTGTGTGAAAATAAATTTCTCTTTGTTAAAGCCATCCACTTGTGGTATTTCTGTTACAGCAGCACTAGATGACTAAGACAGAATTTGGTACTGAGAGATTGGGGTGCTGCTCTAACAGATACCTAAAATGTGGAAGCAGTTTTGAAACTCTGAATGGATAGAAGCCTCAGAAAGAAATGAGAGCTGTTAACACCGAAGAAGGCGCAGATGGTGAGAAACAACGGCAGTGATCCGGCAGGCGCAGAACCAGGAGAGCGGGAAAGCTGAGTGCCTGTGTGCAAGAGGTTTCCTGGTGGAGTGGGGTTCCTTCATGCACTTATCGGTGGAGTTACTGAGTTTTGGAACACTTGCCTCAGCAGGGCAGATTTAGGTGTGAGGTCCAAGGGCAGAGAGGCCAAGGAACACAGAAAACTGAGCTGCCTCAGTCTCAAAAGTTATGGCCACGACCTCTGCGGTTTCAAAGTGTGGAGCCATGGCCTCTGATGTTTCTAAGGGTGGAGTAGCCACTCAGACGGGGTAGAAGAATGTTGCACCTAAAGGTGATGGAGCAGAGTTGCTGTCCCAGTGGGCCTGGAAAGCAGAGCAGAAGCCCAGAGCTGAGGGACCTCCATTTGGAATCAGCAGAGTGTAGCAAATGCCTAGAGTCTGGAGGGCAGGGTCATTGTGTGAATGGTCTCAGAGAACAGAGGATTATTTTCAGAGCATTGAAAGCTAATGTAATGTGTTCTACTGACTTGGTTGGTGCCTGTTATACCTTGTTTTCCTCCAATTTTTCTCATTTGTAATGGAAATGTCCAGGTTTTGCCTCCTCTGCTATTTTACTTTGGAAGCAGATAACTTCTAGTCTAGATTTTACAGATGAAGAGGAATTTTTGGATCTTGGACTTGGAGTTGATTTAATGTTTTTGCTATGATACAGTGGTGTGAATGTGTCATACATGTAGCAAGGACATGAATTTTTAAGCAGAGTGTGCCCTTTGAACCTGGGGTTCCTGCTCGGAGAAGCTCCTAGTCCTGGTGAAGATTGACTAGAGAGACCTTCCTCCAGAGCCGATGGAGAGAGAAAGCTTCCCCCTGGGGCTGACACCCTGAATTTGGATTCCTAGCCTACTAGACTGTGAGAAAGTAAATACCTCTTTGTTAAAGCCATCCACTTGTGTATTTGTTATAGCAGCACTACATGACTAAGACATCTACCATATTTAATTTCTTCCTCTTCATAAACTTCATCAGAATGTCAAAACCTCAAAGATAATGCATAACTCAAGTTCTCATCAGTTACAGAATCATAAGAAAAAGATCTAACGCTACCCTGACAAAATAGGTTTCTCCAAAGTCTAGGAAACAGAGTCTTTAATGCCTTCTAAGAAGGAAAGATAAACTACTCCTGTGCTCCTTCTTCCCTGATGATCCTACAGCTGGAGAAAAATAAGTTTGGATTTTTTTTCAGTCAGGGTAGTTCTAGCTTTTCAAGAACTCTTTGGTATATTGATGAATACCTTGTTGTTGTTAGTTGCCAGCATGTTGATACTGACTCATGGCCACCCCATGTGTGTCAGAGTACAATTGCCCCATAGGATTTTCAAGGCTGTGACCTCCTGGAAGCAGATTGCCAGGCTCACCTTCTGCGGAGACTCTGTGTGGTTTCAAACTGCCAATCTTTCCGCTAGTAGTCAAGAGTTTAAATGTTTGTGCCACCCAGGGGGCTCTGATTGATATCTATCTTACTACAAATTCTACTACTTTTACTTAATCCAGTTTTTTGTTTTTTTAACAAAAAAATTTACCATTCAGTTCTTGAAGCCACTGCAGGATAATAAATAATAAAATAATAATAATTTTATGATTATTTATATTTGCAAGCATTTTATTTTTGAGACCATATAGTTTAGTCATTTCTTCTGAATGCTCCTTAAGCACACTATTATTTATATAATAATCCTTTGAAGAAGATATCTTTATTCCCATTTTAGAGCTGAGGAAGCTGCGAAGGAGAAAATTTAAGCAGCCCTAACCCAGCTAGTATATAATGAACCCTGCTAAAGATTCTAACTTGGTTTTAACTTCAAAGCTCATTTTCTTAAGAATTACACAATACTGCCTCATGCAGGTCTATTGTGCTGTCTGAGGAAGGCTCACTGGAGACCAGACAAAGGTAAACAGGTCAGGGAAGTCACAAGTGAACAGAGGATTATTGTCCACTTTACTAAAGGCTAGTTTAAATGATTTTTCTTCCTTCTATAAAAATTCCAAACTCAGTTGAATCTCACATTACTAGGCTGTATTACCCATATACTTCAGACATGTTATCAGGAGGGCTCAGTCCCTGGAGAAGGACATCATGCTTGGTAAAGTAGAGGGTCAGTGAAAAAGAGGAAGACCCTCACAAGATGGATTGACACAGCGGCTGCAACAATGGGCTCAAGCATAACCAACGGTCATGAGGATGGCGCAGGACTGGGCAGCGTTTCGTTCTGTTGTACATAGGGTCACTATGAGTCACAGCTGACTCAGCAGCACTTAACACTACCCATATTCTCTCTCAGATTTGGAATATTATTTTCTATTATTCCAGTCTAAATATTCACATACCTGTATTCAATAGAGGTATGGCCCCCCATGAACTCAGGTTCCTCTGACCGTATGTCTTTTTGGCCATTCAGAACTCCTCTCATGTTCTGACACCCTTCACAACTCAGACTAGATCCTATAGTGCATCCCTTGCAAATAGTCTTTGATCCTTTGCTCTCTTCCCTTTAGTCAGTCATTTGATCAATCCCTTTCTCTGATTATACCCAACTGAGCAGCTGAAAAAAAAAAAAAAAATTTTTTTTTTTTTTTTTAGCACTGGCGAAATTCACTGGGATGTATGGATTTCTTTTTTATATATTGCCCAACCCAGAACCCAGTGCCATAGAGTCAATTCCGACTTGCCAGACAATTCTATTACACTTTCTCATACTCTGAGGTGACTATTTCACATGTATTCACCTCTATTAATATATTCGACTCTTCTGTCCTCCCACCCTCTGTTGGTTACTTTAATAGTTAGAGAAAATAGAGGGAGTTAGTAGAAAACCATCTACCTATATCTCCTATCACCAAAGGCAGCAAATTTCCTACACCTTTGTACATATTATAATCTTGCCTCCTTGTATAACAGACACGTTCCTGCCCTGTGCATGTATAATCCCTCTATTCATACTACAGGTCTTGCCACTCAAATAATCCTATTTTCACCCTATTTTAGAGTAATGCAAGCTACCTGACATACAGATGTCAAAATATATAAGAACACTACACATTAAAGTTTATGGTGTTCACATAACAGATCAAGGTCAGAGTTCCTGATCTACAAAGGGCTTTTCTCTATTTAATGATTCAGAGACCAAGGTTCCTTACACTTATTGATCCAGATTCCCTAGGGCCTGGTATCAGCAGGGGATGGAGAGCATGGAATATGCACACCCACTGCATAAAAGTGACACACATTATCTTCTCTTACACTCCATGGGTAAGAACTAGTTTTATGGCTATACCTGAAGGTGAAGTGTGAAATACAGCCTCCTACTGTGCAATTACTTCTAATCAAAAACTCTTTAATGTAGAAGAAGGATCACAAACTTTGGTGCACAGTTGAGTATCCTTTCTATAGAGACCCAGTAAAAGTTATCAGAAAGGTGATAGTCTGATAGAAAAAGAAATACAAATAAAACAGGAGTGCTTTTTTTTTTTCCCTTGAAACATAGAGAAAAAAAAAAAGCTTTCAAAAAGTAAGATGTAGTCACTAGCACTACCAAATCCTCCACCGAACTGTGGCTCCAGCACAACTGCATGGTGCCCAGCTAAGAGCACCGAAGGCTCTGACAGGGATCACAATAGAGGGCCCCGGATAGAGCTGGAGAAAAATGTAGAACAAAATTCAAACTCATAAAAATAGATCAGACTTATTGGTCTGGCAGAGACTGAAGAAACACTGAGACTATGGCCCCCAAACATCCTTTTAACTCAGTACTGAAGCCACTCCTGAGGTTCACCTTTCAGCCAAAGATTAGACAGGCCCATAAAACAAACTTTAATAACCACGTCTACGAGACTAAATGGGCACAGCTGCCAGGGGCAAAGACAAGAAGGAAGGAGGGAACAGGAAAGCCGAATGAATGGAAATGGGGAACCCAAGGTCGAGGAGGGGAGAGTGTTGACATGTCCTGGAGTTGTCAAATGTCACAAGACAATACGTGTATTAACTGTAAACCTTCATTTAATGCACAATAAAAAAAATAAATGAAACTAGGATGTGGTCACCTGGTTTAAATTGAGTAAAAAGAAAGGGAAGGGACTATTGAAATTAAAAATTTCTAGGTCATCCATAACTTTAACAAAACTCATTCCAGTGGGCAGTGGTTGAGAAATAATTTCAAATGATATGGGCCAAAGAGAGAAAATAAGTTAAAGAGTTATCAATTTTCAGTATAGACAACATCTTTGAGTATTTTTCCTACGAAGGTAAACATGGAAACCATGCAGTAAGTTGAAGGATGCCAAGGATATTTTTAATAAATGTATGTATATGTATAATAACACACACAAGTAAACTTTTGCTGAAGATAATTAAAAAATGGTTGCAATAATACATTGACAGGGAATTGCCAGAAATTCAAGCCAGATTTGGAAAAGGACATGGAATGAGGAATATCACTGCTGATGTCAAATGGGTCTTGGCTGAAAGCAGAGAATACCAGAAAGATGTTTACCTACGTTCTATTGACTATGCAAAGGCTTTTGACTGTGTGGATCATAACAAATTATGGATAACATTGCAAAGAATGGGAATTCAAAGAACACTTAATTGTGCTCATGTGGAATCTGAACATAAACCAAGAGGCAGTCATTCAAACAGAACAAGGGGATACTGTGTGGTTTAAAATCAGGAAAGTTGTGCATCAGGATTGTATCCTTTCACCATACTTACTTAATTTGTATGCAGAGAAAATAATCTGAGAAGCTGGACTATATGAAGAAGAACAGGGCATCAGGATTTGTGGAAGGCTCTTTAGCAACCTGCAATATGCAGATGACACAATTTTGCTTGCTGAAAGTGAAGAGGACTTGAAGCACTTACTGATGATAATCAAACACTACAGGCTGCAATATGATTTACATCTCAACATAAAGAAAACAAAAATTCTCACAACTGGACCAATAAGCAGCATCATGATAAACAGAGAAAATATTGAAATTGTCTAAGATTTCATTTTACTTGAATCCACCAGCAACATCCATGGAAGCAGCAGTCAAGAAATCAAATGACTTATTGCATCGGACAAATCTGCTGCAAACGATCTCTTTAAAGTGTTTAAAAGCAAAGATGTCACTTTCAGGACTAAAGTGCACTTGGCCCAAGCTGTGGTATTTTCAATCACCTCCTATCCTTGTGAAAGCTGGACAATTAATAAGGAAGACTGAAGAATTGATGCCTTTGAATTATGGTGTTGATGAAGAACATTGAATATACCATGGACTAGCAGAAGAATGAACAAATCTGCCTTGAAGAAGTATAACTAGAGTGCTCCTTGGAAGCTAGGATAATGAGACCTCTTCACATACTCTGAACATGTTATCAGGAGAGAGCAGTCCCTGGAGAAAGACATCATGCTTGGTAAAGTAGAGGTTCAGTGGCAAAAAAAGAAGATCCTTGATGAGACGAACTCACACAGTGGCTACAACAATGGACTGAAACATAGCAACCATTGTGATGATGGCACAGGACCAGGCAGTGTTTCCTTCTGTTGTGCATAATGTCGCTATGAGTCAAAACTGACTCTATGATACCTAATAACAACGTGGTTATGTATCGACTTGATGGCAGTGGGTTAGCGGGTGGGTTTATGTGAATAAATGTAAAAAAAGGTATAAACATAATGCAAATATTCTGGAGATTCTTTGAAATAGCTATTTAATTAAAACAGAGCATTCATAATGTTGCACCCATACTTCACTGAACGATAAATGCATGGCTTTCTTGTCTGTTGTTACTTTTCCAGTAATAACGAGTCTTTTGTGATTGGAATGCTGTCAGCCTTAAGACATCCATCTTGGCAGAATGCCACATCTTTCTTCTCACTATGTCACCTCTTACTTTCAGATAAATAGATCCAGAAGAGATAGGTTTCAATACCAAGTGTTCTAATTATTTGAAATTTTAAAACCTAAACAAACTTGCTCAGCACTATATTTTGTACAAGCTGAAAACATGTCATTATAGTTCAGAAAAGGTATCACCACTATTTAAATCTCCCCAAGTAAGGAGAAAACCCATAAAATAGTCTTACAGATTTCATTATATCTTTTTAGGAAAAGAAGATACCTACTTTTAATTACCAATACTTTACATGGATCTCTATATTGTTTGGCTCAGAGTATGGTAGGTTAGAACAAAATGTAGTAATATTTTTTGTTACCAACCTTTCTCAAGCAGTACATTCTCCAATTCAATTTTTAGTCAGGGCTCTGGAAAAATACTTTTCTAAATATCTTGGGAACAAATTGTCAACTTCCCCTTATTATTAGAGTATTCCTTTTTGCCAGATATCATAGATTCTGAGCAAGAAACCATGGAGGTGGGAGCATGATGAAAAAATATTGGCTATTCCACCATGGACTGTTACCACCAGGTCCTTCGTATCAGGCTGTACAGTTTGTGTGTTGCACAGAGAAGCAGGTCCTGGGAATGGGAGGCTGAGTTCAGCTCATGCTTTGCTCTTAATTTATGCACTCCTGTGCAGGGCTTCATTATCTCAAGGAAGGGGCATCTTTTCTTACATGTTCATACACAGGCGGTCTCTATTTATAACTCACATAATGCTATGTAGACTATTGGTGGCTCGGATACCCACTTCTCAGAAATAAATCCCAGTATGTAACACATGTGTGCAGAATTGTCTTGTTTCTGCAGTCACATCCTTGACAACTTCAAACTTTTCTCTGTTTATCATGATGTTGCTTACTGGTCCAATTGTAGGATTTTTGTTTTCTTTATGTTGAGGTGTAATCCACTGAAGACTGTGGTCTTTGATCTTCATCAGTAAATGCTTCCAGTCCTCTTCATTTTCAGCAAGCAAGGTTGTGTCATCTGCATAATCCAGGTTGTTAATAAGTCTTCCTCCAATTCTGATGCCCTGGTCTTCTTCATATAGTCCACCTTCTTGGATTATTTGCTCAGCATACAGATTAATTAAGTATGGTGAAAGGACACAACCCTGACACACACCGTTCCTGACTTTAAACCAATCAGTATCCCCTTGTTCTCTCAGAACAACTGCCTCTCGATTTATATACAGGTTTCTCATGTGCACAATTAAGTGTTCTGGAATTCCCGTTCTTTGCAATGTTATACATAATTTGTTATGATCCACACAGTCGAATGCCTTCGAGTAGTCAATAAAACCCAGGTAAACATTCTTCTGGTATTCTCTGCTTTCAGCCAGGATCCATCTGACATCAGCAATAATATTCCTGGTTCCACGTGCTCTTCTGAAACCGGCCTGAATTTCTGGCAGTTCCTTGTCTATATACTGCTGCAGCCGCTTTTAAACAATCTTCAGCAAAGTTTTGCTTGCATATAATATTAATGATATTGTTTGATAATTTCCACATTCGATTGGATCACCTTTCTTGGGAATAGGCATAAATATGGATCTCTTCCAGTCAGTTGGCCAGGTAGCCGTCTTCCAAATTTCTTGGCGTAGGCAAGTGAGCACTTCCAGTGCTGCAGCCATTTGTTGAAACATCTGAATTAATATCCCAACAGTTCCTGGAGCCTTGTTTTTCACCAATGCCTTCAGTGCAGCTTGGATTTCTTCCTTCAGTACCATCGGTTCCTGATCATATGCCACCTCTTGAAATGGTTGAATATCAACTAATTCTTTGGGTATAATGACTCTGTATATTCCTTCCATCTTCTTTTGATGCTTCCTGCATCATTTAATATTTCCCCCATATAATCCTTCACTATTGCAACCCGAGGCTTGAGTTTTTTCTTCATTTCTTTCAGCTTGAGAAACACCGAGCATGTTATTCCCTTTTGGTTTTCTATCTTCAGCTCTTTGCACATGTCATTATAATACTTTACTTTGTCTTCTCGTGCTGCCCTTTGGAATATTCTGTTCAGTTCTTTTAAGTCATCATTTCTTCCTTTTGCTTTATCGGCTTAACTTTGGAGAGCAAGTTTCAGAGTGTCCTCTGACATCCATCTTGCTCTTTTCTTTCTTTCCTCTCTTTTCAATGATCTCTTGCTTTATGTGTGATGTCCTTGAACAACTTGTCTGGTCTTCTGTCATTAGTGTTCAATGCATCAAATCTATTCTTGAGATGGTCTCTAAATTCAGGTGGCATATGCTCAAGGTCATATTTCGGCTCTTGTGGACTTGCTCTGATTTTCTTCAGTTTCAGTTTAAACTTTCATATGAGCAATCTATTGTCTGTTTCACAGTTGGCCCCTCACCTTGTTCTGACTGATGATATTGAGCTTTTCCATCGTCTCTTTCCACAGATGTAGTTGATTTGATTCCTGTGTGTTCCATCTGGTGATGTCCATGTGTATAGTTGCCATTTATGTTGGTGAAAAAAGGTGTTTGTAATGAAGAAGTCGTTGATCCTGCAAAATTCTATCATTCGATGTCCAGCATTGTTTCTATCACCAAGGCCATATTTTCCAACTACCGATCCTTCTTCTTGTTTCCAACTTTCACATTCCAATCACTAGTAATTATCAGTGCATCCTGATTTCATGCTCAATCAATTTCAGACTGCAGAAGCCGATAAAAATCTTCAATTTCTTCATCTTTGATCTAAGTGTTTGGTGCATAAATTTGAATAATAGTCGTATTAACTGATCTTCCTTGTAGGTGTATGGATATTATCCTATCACTGATGGTGTTGTATTTCAGGATAGATCTTGAAAGTTTTTTATGAGAATGAATGCAACACTATTCCTCTTCAATTTTTCATTCCCAGCATAGTGAACAATACATGATCGTCTGATTAGGATATCGATGTTTATATGTGCCATTTCATTTTCGACGATTTCCAATTTTCCTAGATTATATTTTGTACCTTCCAGGTTCTGATTATTAATGGATGTTTCTAGCTGTTTCTTCTCATTTTGAGTCATGCCACATCAGCAAACGAAGGTCCTGAAAGCTTTATTCTGTTCACGTCATTAACGTCGACTCTACTTTGAAGAGGCAGCTCTTCCCCAGTCGTCTTTTGACTGCCTTCCAACCTGGGGGGCTCATCTCCCAGCACTATATCAGACAGTGTTCCGCTGCTATTCATAAGGTTTTCACTGGCTAATCCTTTTCAGAAGTAGACTGCCGGGTCCTTCTTCCTAGTCTGTCTTAGTCTGGAAGCTCAGCTAAAACTTGTCCACCATGGGTGACCCTGCTGGTATCTGAATACCAGTGCCATAGTTTTAAGCATCATGGCAATATGCAAACCCCCACAGTACGAAAAACTGACAAACACGTGGCAATCTTTATTGCTAGTATACAAAAATATATATATATTTTTTTTATATTGAACTTGTATCTTTAAACCTTGATAAATAGTTAATAGTTTTGGTGGCTATTTTGGTAGCTTTCATCAGAGTTCCACAATGTAGTCATTTCATTTTCAAGTAAGGACAATCTTACTTCTTTCTTTCCAATATGAATGAATATCTTTTACTTCTCTTTCTTTCATGCTTACACTGAATAGAACATTCAATACTATGTTGAATAGAAGTTGTGAGAGTGTACATCCTTGTCTCATTACTGATCCTAGGGTAAGCATTCCATCTTTAATCATTACATTTATTTGTTGTCTTTTTTTTCTCAGATGCCCTTTATCATTTTGAGGACATTTCCTTCTATTCTTATATTTCCAAGTTCTTATCAGGAATGAATGTTGAATTTTGTCAAATGTTTTGTGTCTACTGAAATGGCCATTTGGTTTTCCTTTATAATTTATTAATATAATAAATTACATTGGTTGATTTTCAAATGTTAAACTTATATCACATTCTAGAAATAAACCCTATTAGGTTATTATGTATGATCCTTATTTATTTTGGATATAACTTACTAAGATCTTGCTCAGAATTTTTACACCCATTTTTATGAAAAAAACTTATGTGATGGTTAAGGATGTGTATCAACTTGGCTGGGCCATGATTCTCAGTGGTTTAATTAGCCATATGATAGTGTGATCACTTCCATGACGAGATTTGATGTTATGTGATCACCTCCATGATGGGATCTGTTGTGAATAGCCAATCAGTTGAAAGGCAGTTTCCTTGGGCGTGTGTCCTGCGTTGAATATAAGTGGATATTCTGGCAAGGCTTGTGGGCTTTTGCTTGTCCTGGATACTGCAGCTGGCTCCTGTTCATCTGACTTCCAGTTCTTGGGACTTGAGCTAGCAGCTTACCTGCAGTCTTGCCTTCTGATCTTTGGAATTCATTTATCTTCACAGCCTGTGAGTAAGAGCCCTGTTAGCCAGACTGCTGATCTTGGGTTTGCCAGCCCCTGTGGCTACATGCATCAGGAGAAGCCTTTACCCTGACCCCCAGACTTGGGACGTTTCAGCCTCTACAACCACGTAAGTCATTTCTTTGACATGAATCTCTCTCTCTCTATATATATTTATGCGCTTTACTGGTTTTGCTTCTCTAGAGAACCCAGTTTAAGAGAAGTTGTCTATAGTTTTCTCTTTTTTAATATTATCTTTGACAGGTTTTAGTATCAGGATAGTGTTGGCTGCACAGAACGAGTTGGGAAGTATTCCCTACTCTTCAATTTTCTGGGAGAATTTTTCTGTAATTAGAATGATTTTTTCCCTTAACTGTTTGATAGATATCACCAGTGATGCCATATGGTCCTGGGGTTTTCTGTGTGGAAAGTTTGTTTTTAATTACAAATTCAATTTCTTTAATAGATACAATTGACCTATTCCTTCTTGAGAATGTTTTGCTAGTTTGTGATTTTCAATGAATTAAACTAATTTGTCAAGTTTATAGGCATAAAGTTATTCATAACATCACCATGTTGTTATGTTGTTAGTTGCCATCAATTCCAGCTCATTGTGACCCCATGTGAGCAGAGTAGAACTGCTGCATAGAGTTTTCTTTAATTTCACCAATTCTGGCTTCCATTGCCTCATTTCTGCTCTTATGACTTTGTATTGACTTGTCTAATTCTAAAATTTTATTGTTAATCTTTTGGATTTCTGTTTGCTGTCTTTCTGTGGATTCTTGCAGCCTGTTAAATTTGTCATTATGCTGTTGTATAACCTTCTTAAATTCCTCTATTGCTTTGTGTGTTCCTTGGCTTGGTCTGTGTTTTGCCTGATATCCTTCCTGATCTATTGAAGAGCTCTGTAAATTAATCTTTTGAATTCCACCTCCAGTCCAGTAATTCCAAAATTATCTCTTCCTCTGGGAAGTTTTTTGGTTCTTTGTTTTGGTTGCTTGCTGAAGCAATCATGGTCTGCCTCTTTGTGTGATTTGATATTGACTTTGTCTCTGAGCCATCAATAAGTTACTGTATTTATTTATTTTATGTTTGCTTACTGTGTCCTAGCTTCTTGTTTTGTTTTGGTTTGCCCCAAATAGGCTGGTCATGTGATTATTGGTGTCTTTGAAGCTCTCACATCCTGTCCCCAGGTGGTTAGAGCTGCTAGTAGGTTTGTGAGCCCAGGAGTCCATTTGCTTTTCTTGTGTGGATTCAGCTCAGGTGTCCATGTCATCGGTCACCAAGTGTGTGGTGAAGGCTCTCAAGTACATCCCTAGATGTAAGGGACAACTTGTAGGGGTGATTCTGGTAGGCACAGGTATCTGGCTGCAGGAGGGAGTTACTTGCTGAGCAAGGTAGGGTGCTGACAGCTGCACCTGAGTGCCTGGGTGGAAGGTGTGTCCTTCCCTAGAGCATGTAGGTGGGTGGGTTTTGCAGCCAGAATTTGGACACCCAGTGCTATTGGCTATAAAGACTGGGAGGCACCACTCATTCTTGGACCCCTGTTGAGGGTGGCTAGATGGAGTGGGTGGAGCCACCAGGCCTCAGGCCCCTGATGTAGGTAGGTGAGAACCCTGCTTCATAGACATGGCAGTGTCAAATGTCATGAATATGCCACCCCCCCTCCTTAGCTGCTACAGTTGAAAATAGGCCTATGCCATTGAAATGGGTCTACACAGGGGTGAAAGGCATTCAAAGTCCATGGACCCCCTTATGCCTGTGCCTAGGTAGAGGGCTGTGCTTGCCCTGAGTTCCTGGCATGGGAGAGCTGGCAGATTTTTTTTTCCTGTTTGTTAATTTGTTCCCTCTCTAAAGCCGATAGAATGGCTCAGGTAATCACTGAAGCCAGCTCGGGAACCAGAGCAGAGTACAGAGGGGGCAGGTGAATGGGAGAGAGGTACTTCCCAGAAGGAGGAATGGTTTTTTTGATCCTGAGTGGTAGCAGTTCATTACATACTTGCTCTTAATTTTTGCAGATCTAACACCACTTTTCCCTAGTTCCACAGACTTCCACAGACTCTCCTCCACTCAGTTTCTGCCAGTGTGGAAAATGTATCCCGAGTGCTACTGCTGCCTCAGCTCACATGCACTGGCCGATCCAGCCTAAAAGGTGGCAGCCAGGTCAGGTCTGGCAAATCCTCGCTGCTTCTGATCTGTCTCTCCCTCCCCCTGCCACTCAGTTTAACTCCTCTACTTTTTCTTTGTTGTTCAGTGCTCCTAGATTGTCATGTATAATCAGTTCACCTGTTTTTTCAGGTCTTTGTTGTAAAAGGGACCATAGGAAGCATCTGACTACTCTGCTGTCTTGGCCTCACCTCCATAGGGTTTTCAAAGCTGTGAGTTTTCAGAAGCAGAATGCCAGATCTGTGTTTCCAGTCACCTTTGGGTGGATTTGAACAACCAAGCTTTCAGCTAGTAGTCAAGTGCCTAAAGATTTGTACCACTGAGTTGCCTAATTAAGATTCTTTTAATATCTGTAGACTACATAGTGATCTCACATCTCTTATTTCCAATGTTGGTAATTTGTATCTGCTTTTATCCGTTTATAGCAACTGTATGTGACAGAGTAGAACTGTCCCATGGGGTTTTCTTGGCTATAATTTCTACTAACAGCAGATTGCCAGGTCTTTCTCCTACAGAGTGGCTAGGTGTGTTCAAGTTGTCAAACTTTTAGCTAACAACCAAGCAGTTAAGCATTTGCACCAAGAGGGCTCCATGCAGAGGAATATAAAACCAAAAAAAAAAAAATGAAACTCGTTGCTGTCAAGTTGATTCCAACTCATAGCGACCCCATTAAAAAAAATAAAACAAAGCAAACCTGCTGCCATCGAGTTGATTCTGACACATAGTAACCCTATAGAACAGAGTGGAACTGCCCCATAGAGTTTCCAAGGAGCACATGGTGGATTCAAACTGCTGACATTTTGGTTAACATATGTAGAGGAGACATTACAGGGGATAAGAAGCCTTGATGGTACAGGAGTTAAGCACTAGCCTGGTAACGGAAAGGTCAGCAATTCCACACCACCAACTGCTCTGCGAGATAAAGGTGTAGTAGTCTGCTGGCATAAAGATTACAGCCTTGGAAGCCCTATGGGACAGTTCTACTCTGTCCTATAGGGTTGCTATGAGTTAGAACAGACTAGATGGCAATAGGTAAGGAAGAGTTTAGTTAAGGTAATAACAGCTGCTATAAAAGGCACACCCCAAAATATCAGAGCTTAAGCATAATTTAAATTTATTTGTCAATCACGTGACTCCATAGAGGCATACATCTGATAAGTGGAGAGCCCTCTTCTAAGATATGCTTTAGAGATCCTGGCTCTTTCCATTTGTTGCCCTTCCGTCTTCAAAGTATGGATTCCAAGATCCAAGATTTCCTTTACATGAAGCCAACGAAAAGGGAAAAGTTAAGAGCACCAGGTTTTAAGGGCTTGGACTGAATGTGGTGTACATCCCTTCTTCCCCATGAGCTATAGCCCCGCCACATTGTCACACCCACCTTCTGAGGAAGCTAGAAAATGTCCTCAAGCTGTATGTACAGAAAAGAGGAAATGGGGTTGATGGTCAGGAAGGAGGCTCTTCCAAAAGGGGTAATATTTTTGGAATAAAATTTTCTAAAACCAGAAATTTAGGAGACAATGAATAGTTTAAATATATATATATATATGTATATACATGACTATTTATATATACATATGTATTCTTAGGAATTTAGATTTGATCCTACATTATAGGTGAGAATAAAGGTAAAATAAAGTTAAAGCTTACAGAAAATTTATAAGAATGCTACTGGAAACAGAGATTTCTTTTATACTAATAAAAATAAAATAATTATAACAATAAAAATATAATGACGGGTATGGTATTAGACTTTTTTTAATACCATTATGACTCTTCTTACTCATTTAATTCTCTCAATAATCTGATGAGATAGGTTCTAAAAACTCAGTATTCAGTCAAAGAAACTGAGGCTCAAATAAAATAGGTATTGTTCCCCCACAGCAATGCGGTGGTTGCAGATTTGAACCAAATATTCTGACTCCAGAGCCAAGCTTTTAACAATTGCACAACAGATTATTCTCTTTTATGCCTTGACATTATTAAATTATTCAAGTATTATTTAATCTAAATTTTTTAAATTTTAGAACTAAGAAAATTAGAATAGCTTATTTCTTGTTGGTATCAAATATTGAAAACAAGAAGCCTTGAGTATTTTTTAATACAATGGCTTAAAGAAGCAAATCACAGAACTATTCTGGCTCCATTCTGAGTCTTCTGTTATTTCCATGGGTGTGTAATTGCTAAAATATGCTTGTAAAAAGGTGATGTAGCTGCTTCTTAGCTTTTTTAGGAGGAAAACAGAGATTTCCATGAAAATTTTAAACAAAATTCTCAGGGTAAGGATGTGAAACAGAGGAAAGTGGAGCATATCTGATGGAAAATTCTTCTTTGTTGGTGTCTGATCAGCCAAAAGAGTTGTTAGCTGAAGTGTTCTGTTATCTGCCCTTTGCCAGAGCTTTCAACCAAACTGCTCCTATTCCTTGACTCAGCTCTCCCTAGCCAGACTTCTGCTTCATGGGTATTTTCAGCTTTTTTTTTCACTTTTCAATAAGTTTCAGAAAAGCATGGCCTCCCAGATCAGATTTGCATGGTATGCTCCGATTACTTTAAAACAACCATTGCCATCAAGTCGAATCTGACTCATGGCGACCCCGTGTGTGTCAGAGCAGAACAGTGCCTCATGGGGTTTTCATTTGCTGAATTTTCAGAAGTAGATTGCCAGGTCTTTTTTTGAGGTATCTCTGAGTGGACTCGAACTGCGAACTTTTCAATTAGCAGATGAGTATATTAACCATTTCACCACCCAGAGGCTCCTCTGATTCCGTTACTGGGACACAATGTTTGGCCTTATCAGAGCCTGGAATACATCAGTCCCTTTGATGCATGAAAGGAATCATATTTGTTTAGCATTCCTCTTGTGTATGGACATATGGTATTGGATAATGTTGATCCTGGTTTGATAAATTTCTACTATTAATCATTTAACTTTGTTTTCTGTGCTTCTTTTATTTTCCCTTCAAATCAACATCGTTTTTCTCCTTAACATATTGCCTAATGAAATATCTACAAACTCAAGTCAACCCACAGGTTATTTAAGGGCAGTTTTTCTTTGAAAGTAACAATATTTTTCTTGATACTAACAGCAAGGAGGCTAATTGGGATCAGTGGTTGGGTTCACATATAAATTTTCTATGAGTTTACAGAGTGCATATAAATGAAAAATATGCTATTTAAATCACTGAGATTGTTAGTCTTTATAACCAACAAATATGCACTAATAAAATGATTTATTTTATTATTATTATTATTATTTTTGTCTTTCTTTGCCAAAAGACTTTTTTTTTTTGCAGATAAGCCTTAGGTTGAATTTATTTGGGAGAATCTCTCATCTTCTTTACTATTCAATGTAGAATGCCCATTAAAAAAAAAAAAAAATCCATTTGGAAATTTAACCCAGCAGTATTCATACTCTCCGTAGAAACTGTGAGACTTAGTGTGATATTTCAAAGGATAGAGGATGACAGTAAGAACCAGCCTCCCCATAGCAATCCATTTATTAAGTGTAATAAAGAGACCGAGTTCATCTTTTGATGTTTGACTGCTGAGAGTTTTGCAGCTTATCCCTCCCTGTTCCCCTTCTATCCCACATCTGGGAAAGCTAGTAAGGAAGCCTGGGCACTCTCTCCTTTGGCACTGGCCAGAGGTTCAAACAACGCAAGTACCTGCCCACAGGCAGGAATCTTCAGCCCGGTCCCATTTCCTTCTCACCATAAAGACCCTAAGCCAGTTTCCTGGCACCTCGCTTTCAGACCAGCTTGGGAGGCCTGCTCCGCTCTGCCCAGAAAGCCTAATTATGTGAGTAATAAAACTTTTCTTTCCCTCTTGGTGTGTATGTGGCTTCGTCAGTCTCAACAGGTAGACCAATTTTTCTGTGGGGTTCCAAGTTGTCTGCATCATTATGCAACAGATAATCTTGAAAAAGTACTTGAGAATTTGCCAAAATTTAGAATAAAAATTAGTTACTAAGGAATATGACACCTAAGTCGTCAAATTGTTAGCTCATATTTAAATCAAGCCAATTACATAGATTAAAATAAGATATTTTCCTTCTAACTCCCCTAAACAAGAAGAAAATCATATTGATTGATCACAATACCCATTACCATCGAGTCAATTCAGACTCATAGTGACCTATGATGATTATATAGGGGATGATATAAAATGTTTTGAAATAAGGAATCAATTCCAATAGTCTGCATATGAAAATTTGCAAAATTCCATTTTCTGTGAGGTATAATGCAAATTACAAGTTATAACTTTATTACCATTCAATGATGACATTTATCTTACTTTTTCAAATAAATTATTTTAAAAATTTAATATTTCAAAAATGATTTCTTTAAAACTCCTATTAAGAAATAGCTATAAAATTTTTTTTTTATTATAACAGTAAAATGCATATGTGTTGATTTTGAATGCTGATGTGGAACAATGGAATTGAAATTTGTTTAAAACTATACTTCAATTACTGTAAAATAAGACAGAAAATATGTTGAAATTTGAAAATAGACTGATGACATTAGAGAATTGATGATAATTTTCTAGTATGGGATTGTAACTTTGTAGTTATGTTGAAGAATGGCCTTATTCTTAGTAGGCATGTGCTTAAGCATGTAAGGATTATGTGATATGATATTTGAAACTTATTTTGAAAATTTTCAGCAAAAAAAGAGCTATAAATTAGATAAATAGAGCAAACAAATATGGCAGAGTTAATAATTATTGGATCTAGGTGGTAAGTTCAGTAGCCATTTAATTTTTGTATATTTGAAAACATTATTTATAAAAACATTGAGGAAACAAAAATACTAGTAATAAATAATAAGAAAAAATCTGTATTGCATGATTGTCATCTAAGCAAATTTTTAGAGTTTGATATTTAAGAGTAAATATTTTCTTAAGTCCCTTTGCAGAAATAGTGTACTAGAAGAGCTGAGAAAGAGACTGTTCTATTTACTTATAATCTATAAGACATACATTTACAATTTTTATTTTATTAACACCATATACCTTCTAGCTTCACTACTGTATACAGTTGCAAGTATCATATTGTATAAAGAACCTAAAAAAAAAAACCCATTGCCACAGAGTTGATTCCAACTCATAGTAACACTATAGGACAGAGCAGAACTGCCCCATAGAGTTCTAAGGAGCGGCTGGTGAATTTGAACTGCCCACCTTTTGGTTAACAGCTGAACTCTTAACCACTGAGCCACCAGTGCCCCATATTGTCTATAAATAACTGTAAATACTCAGTGATATCAATAAATGTGTGTACAAATGAACTTCAATTTACACCCTAGGGGTGATTGTTTAAATGAGTAATTCACTAGGTAGTTACTTAGCTTTTGAAAGAAGTGAAATATTAGGAGTGCACATACCAAAGGTGACTAATGCAAGTCATTCAAGATACTGCCATATGAATACAAATTAGCTTAAGAGACAACAGAAGTAATGTTTCTTTGTTGAACTGAGTGGTGTTCAAGATATGTAGTTGACTAGAAATATGGACCAAGAACCGCTGCCCCTTCATCAAATGGGAATAGAGAACATGGATCTGGATAGGACAGCAGTCTGTAACTTCAAGAAGGACTTGAATTTAGAAAACTATTCAGTCTTCTTTCACTTCACTTATTGGAGGTCTCCATAGATTGATCTGATCAGAAGATTAGCAGATGATCCAGGCAGGAGAACAGTGTCGTCTTTGCCTTGAGACCCAAGATCAACTTTACCAGGACCAACGGCAACATGACTTAACTGTATTTGTCAGTAAGCCTTTACATGGAACTATAAGGCTGAAACTACTACACCTGGTCACCTGGGTAAATAACTTGCTTATGAAATGACAATTTACTTATCAAAATTTGCTTCAAGATTTTCATTTTTCTGTGTCCAACAACCTTTTACCATTATGTCAAAAACTTCGCCTAATTACAATTTGAAAGACCTGCCTCAAACAACTTGAACTCACACCACAAAACCATATAAACCTCTCATTCTGATTTCCTTCTTTGGAGACCCATTTTACACTCTGTCAAGGTTATACTTTCCCTTTGTGCAGTGATTGATAAATTTAGTTTTGCTTAATCAGGGTTGTCATCCCATGATATCTTGGGTACCCAACAGCCTTAGAATGAACTTTTAATACAAGGAGTCTGTCAGACTGCCCAAAAGCAGAGTGCAAGAACTTAACAGAAAACATTATAGGACCGTTTTTGTATCTGCCTGTGAATTAACATTTGATGTGGTAGAATTTTATCTGATCATAATTTTCATTAGAACATACCACCTGGTAGTAAGGTTGTGGGGGAGAAACCTATACCTATTTGCATACCTCTAAGGAGCCCTGGTGGCACACTAGTTAATAGCTTGGCTGCTAACCGGAAGGTGGGCAGTTTGAATCCACCAGCTGCTCCTTGGAAACCGTATGGGGCAGTTTTACTCTGTCATACAGGGTTCCTATGAGTCAGGATTGACTTATCGGTAACGGGCTTGGTTTTGGTTTTGGAATTGTCATGGGCCAACTATATCCACTAAAAGTTCAGGAAAATTGGAATTGGCCACATTAGCTCAGTTTAGTTTGCAAAAGCAAGGTAAATGACATAGGTGAGGGCATCAAACATTACATACGCTATTATTGAAATGTATACTATAAAAAAAAAAAGATATATGAAATAATGACAGAGAACACAAATACATAGCATGCCCTCAGGTATTTTTTTCCTCTGGAAGAAAAAAAATTATTGTTTTAGAAAGCAATAAATAAATAAATAAAATGAACTAGTTAAAAATCAATGGCCAGAGAACATGTAAAAATCATATCACTAAAAATTGCCTTTTGATCAAAGAAATTTAAACTATATATATTTCCTTGTGTTATTTATATGTATTATGGCTATATCAGCCTAACAGAAAAAGGATATCACCTAAAAATAAAATTTTAAATTATCTTTTCCTTTGAGAATATCACAAAACCTCTGAAGTCATATGAATAGAGATGACAGTGTAAAATATAGCCAAATTGTTTTCAACATCTGGTTCAGAAAACGGTCTTTAACCTATTACCCTCTTTTAATTTTCTTCATAGCACATATTACTCTCTAAAATTATATGTATATTTATAAGGACTCTTTTCCGTATTTTTTTTTCTGTTTGCTTAGTTCTCCCCTACTCCTATACTGTGATTTAGAAGACAAAGAGAGCTTGTCTATTTTATTCTTCCTGTATTTTAGTGCTTAGAAAATTATCTTATGCAAAGTAGACTCCCAGTAAAATCACTAAATTAATTGGCTTAGAGTAGTCAGAAAAAGAAAAAGTGCTTCAAAATTCCCAAGCATATATGCGTTAATAAAGCATAATGTGTTTTTGGCGAGGCTGGAGAAGGTACTTATTGGCTGGAGATTTAGCTGAAAACTATGATGGGAACAATTTTCAAAAGGCCCCCATATGCCGTAGCAAGGAGTTTACATTTTTATCTTAAAATAAAGAGTGTCATCAGATTTCTTCAACAGGCGAACTCTGCAAACATTTTCTTTATAAAGGACTTGGTCAGCAATACTGAGAATGGATGGGAGTGGGATAGAAGACACTGGAGACGTATATTAGGTAGAAAGTTTTTTTGTTTTTTTGTTTTTTTTTAATACATCAGGTACAAGATGACAGGCATCTGCACTAGGTCTCATGAGATGGATTCAAGTGATATTTTACAAGACATCCTAGCCAGGGTTGGTGAGTAATTAGATATAGGGAATGAAGCTAAGCATAGGATCAACAGAGTTGATGTTTTATATTGCTGTATGACTCATTCACTTAGAATCTTTCCTGTGCTACTGAAAGGGAGTGGTACCAGTACCTCTTGGGAAGGAACTTGTGTTATAATGCCCAAAGCCATTTATTAGATGCCAAAAACTGAACTGCTGATAATTGTCAACGGAGCTCTTCATGGTTCTCTAAGGAACTGACAGTTAATACCCAGGGCCACAGTCAAATCAGTACACCAATTTACATAAGACTAAAGCAGCCGCTGGCATAGTCGCTGGCATAGTGCTTAAAAGCTATGGCTGCTAACCAAAAGGTCAGCAGTTCGATTCTACCAGCCGCTCCTTGGAAACCCTGTAGGGCAGTTCTACTCTGTCCTATAGGATCACTATGAGTCGGAATCGACTTGACGGCAATGGGTCTTTAAGGCAGCTGCCTCCACACTAAACAAAAGAAATAAAATCAAACTAGCATTTTGTCAAAGATACATATGATCTTATCACATACACCCAGCTGATTGCATTTGTATACTGCTAATTAAAGGCAATGGTGTTCCAAATCCCAAAGAGTAAGTAAGGAGCAAACCAAGGTCTGCACAATTTAAGTTAAGAAACATGATAAATAAAACAAGATCCATTGAAGTAAGAACTTCCAGTAAATGATTGAGAACTCCTTTCTTCATAAAGCTGAAATACTTCCCAATAAACAAACAAGCAAACAAGAAACATATGCAATAGAATTAACTGAACAAAGTACTAAAAGAATTCCTTTCTCAGAAGGAAACCACAATGTTTCAGACCAAACAATTACACTGGTGATTTAAACTGCGTGTCAGCTCATAAAGCAAATAATACAGCGTCACAGAAATGAAGAAGGAGCCACGTACTGGCTCTACACTGGAATCAGTTTTGTAAGAGCAAAATATGATTTTGAAAATAAATTCTAAAAACTAAGATTATTTGGTATTGGACATTCAGCTACAATTCCTGAGGAATCAGCAGAGTTGCATGTAAAGAAAATGATGGTTTGTCCAGAGCTTCAACAACTGCTGAATAATAAACACCAGATTCTCTTCCTCGACAAAGGAAGTATCATATTTGGGGACCCTGACTGTGTGTAAGAGGTGTCTCCAGCTAGGAGAAGTGTTCTGTATGTTAGTGGGTGCTGGGTGCAAAAACAACACTAGCTTATTGTTTCTACTTCTTTATCACATTTATTCTATTTATATGCTTCAAGAATAGGGTGCAAAAACAGTGATATACATAGAGAGAGATAGAGATAGAGATATAGTCAGGGATTGAATTATATCCCCCCCAGAATGTGTGTATTAACTTCGTTAGGCCATGATTCCCAGTATTCTGCGGTTATCCTCCATTTTGTGACTGTAATTTTATGTTGAGAGAATTAGAGTGGGATTGTAACACCACCTTTACTCAGGTCACCTCCCCGACCCAATGTAAAGAGAGTTTCCCTGGGGAGATAAAAGGAAAGGGAAGCAAACAGAGAGTTGGGGACCTCATACCACCAAGAGAGCAGCACCAGGAGCAGAACGTGTCCTTTGGACACGGCGCCCTTGCACCGTAGCCAGGGGAAGACTGAAGACAAGAACCTTCCTCTAGAGCTGACAGAGAGAGAAAGTCTTCTCTAGGAGCTGATTCCCTAAATTTGGACTGGTAACCTACTAGACTGTGCGAAAATAAATTTCTCTTTGTTAAAGCCGTCCACTGATGGTATTTCTGTTATGGCAGCACCAGATGACTAAGAGATATTCAAAAAGAATATATATATATATTCTTTTTGAAAAAGGAACATTTTGCTAAAACCTCTGAAATGGTATTCTATTATTACTGATCCAATAGTAGTGACCTGAACAGCTGAGGCCAAGATAAAGGCATGATGAGGGCCTAGAATGAAATGGAGAGAAGCAGGGCATAGAATATGTATGCCAAGGACAACCTTGGTATGTGAGAATCTATTGCTAGGGTTTTCTGTTACTATTTGCAAAACTGACTTTTCTTTTTAAAAGAATAGAAAAGGACAGAGAGCTCTCTTTGGGTTTCAAGGAGGCCAAAGTGATGATGTCTGTGGAGCATAGAAGCATCCACAGGTGATTTTAATTGACTGTATAATACTTTCTGATATGTAGAGAGATATGCCACCTCTCTCACATATACCTGAATTCAATCACAGATATAAATTATTAAAATCCATGGCAATCTAGAGTCCTTGGAGTGGACGAATGAGGGCAGTAACACCAGAGGCATTACCAGGAAGAGCATCCAGATGTTTCCAGAGTACAGGAAGTGGCATATGTACCCTCATTTTTAATTCTCAAAGCAGTCATTCCAGTGTGCCACCAGGAATTCAGAGTGTGACAGCAAAGAATTTGGAGTATCACACAATAATGATAATGCTGTCTATATTTATTGAACTGGAAATATACCACCAAGGAGAGAAGGAAGAGAGGAAGAAATGTTGCAATCTACTCCAGAGTTCAGTAAGGACGCATTGCCATATATATGGAAAATAGCACCTGTGACAATTATTTAAATTGCTGAATGATCTGTCATAGCTGGCGATGGAAACTTCGATGGCCAACAGAAACTGCCAGTTGGTGCCCACTCTCCCAACACCACACCCTTCAGTGACGCCCAGGGCACACACCACACCTGCCATATCTTAGATACACCTCCCTAAAATGTGCTCAAATAATGTTGTGTGAGTCTATCTCTTCCTCTCTACTATTGTTGTTGTTGCTGACTGTGCTTTTATTGGGTTCGTTTCATTTGCAAGCATGAGCCCTGGTATGATCTGGCTTATCTGGTGCTTATAATTTACAATTTCAGAAGAAAAGTAACGTCATATGACGTTAAGAGGAAGTGACCTGGGTTTGTACGATTTAGAATCCTAGCCCTGTGATTACTAGCTATATCACCTTTAGCAAGCACCTTAACACCTCTGAGCCTTGGTTTCTTTATAAAACAGGGATAATAATAGTACCCAGCCCATACAGTTGTTGTGAAAATTAAATTATTTCATACACAAAAACCACTTTGGATCTAAAATCACTTCGTTAATGTTACCCTTCGTTAATGAAACCCTGGTGGTGTAGTGGTTAAGTGCTATGGCTACTAACCCAAATCTCAGCAGTTCAAATCCACCAGACATTCCTCCAAAACTCTATGGGGCAGTTCTACTCTATCCTATAGGGTCACTATGAGTACTAATCAACTCCACGGCAAGAGTTTTTTTTTTTTTTTTTTTTTTAATGTTATCTAAAAATAAATGAATGAATGAATGGCCAGTCGATCTCACAGTCGATATTATAAGAGTCCTGAGTGATTCTGCCTGGGTAATGTCCTCAGCTGTGAACAATCCTTGTGCTGAGTGATGACATAATGTGAACACAGGATGAGAACTGCAGGGCTTCTTTTCTGATGAGTCACTGGAATTACATGAGGGAAAATTTCCAGAATCAGAGCAGAAAAACAAAACGAAATAAAACAGTGGATATACTTTATCTATAAATTGTCTTTATCAAGATCGTCCCAGATGGGGACAGACTTCAGGGTTCAGATGAAGGGTGGCTGGGACTAGGGAAGGGAGATGGAGGGGAAGCAAAGCAGGGGCTGACATCTTTCCAGCCAGGTCCTTCTCCTTCCTACCTGCTTCTAGTCCTCCTTCTTACCCCATTGCTTTGCCACCCCCCGCCCCACAATAATGCTCTCTAGCTCTCAGCATTCTGTGATCATACTGTGATTTCTGTATGTGGAAATGTATTGCCATATGTCCTAGATCTTTTGCTGGCAAGTGCTTTTTAAAAATATGATTGTGTAGTTTCAAAATATTATAAACACTGACCACTTCAGCTGAAAAAAAATTGTGAATTTAGTAAAAATGAAATTCTGGCAAATGGCTTCATGACTTTCAGATAAAACACTGGCTGAGTAAAATAATTATTTAATTTTAAACCAAGTTAAACCACCAAACCACAGAAAAAGTATCTTTCCTCTTTTGTGGAAAACAGGTTTATCCATTTCGGGGTAATAAATCAACAAAAATAAGTGTGTTGTTATTTTATTTCACTCTGTCATTTATGGCCTGGCCAGAGCACTTTTAAGGCTATACTGGTACATGAAATCATGTACTATAACCCAGGAAATCTCTACTGTGAGAGAAACGGTCCGCAAACTGAGCTAAGCAGACCTAACAGTATTGTTGCCCTTTAGGGATGTGCTCAGCTCATCTTCCTTGTTTTTAACGCACTCAAAGGCTCAGCCTGACTAATTCATACTCAGAACAAATTGCATAACACTCCAGGACTGACACTTTCAAAGTTCATCCATTCTGTAGTTGCTTGACATTAGAAAAGGGCAACTTTTGAAAAAAGGAATAAAGTAGATTTTTTCACTCTGCTGGTCATGTCTCAAAACCAGCAGAACAGGTTTTTTGAAACTTAACTTTTAAAATAATTTGCCATTCAGCATATACCCTTTCAACATTGAGACTGCTAAGATTGGCAAAAAATATTTTCTGAAAATTTAAATATCCCAAGACTTTAAATAATATTAAACATATAAGCTCCATGATGGTAGGGACTTTGTTTCTTTCCTTGGTAAAACACAGAACTTAGCATAGTTTTCTTTCACTTAATAAATATTTTTGAATAAGTGATTAATTTAATGAAAAAGTAAAAAAAGATTTTATTAAGGAATACGAGCAGTTCATAATAGTGGAAGTCACAGGCAGATAACCCTCAAGTTACTAACTCAGGGCAAATCTTATTTCTGGCACTGAGTCAGTTATACTCAAGTTATTAATATATGGCACTAACAATAGGCAAGCAGCATTTACGTGAATTACTTCCAGATAGAATCCTTCCAAATGTGGCCCTAAAGTTTATCTCTGGTGTATTAATCAGGACTACTTCAGCTTGAAGCATCCACTAACCCTACTCAAACTAGCATTTTTCAGACAGGGAATTTATTAAAGAATGTAAATTCAAGGTCTAGAGACCTAGATTGATTCCGACATTGGGATGATTGGATCTAGGGGCTAAAATAATGTTTCAGGGCTCTTTTTCTTCTTTCCTTTCATGTCTGCTTTTTTCTGCTTCCCCTTATTCTGTATGTACCTTTTCGGCTTTTGTTCTAAAAAGAAGACAGACCTTTGTATCTTTGTATAAGTTATATCTCAGGGTAGATTTTGATTGCCCACTCATATGTCCAGCTCTGATCAACCACTGAATCAGGGTTTTGGATACTCTGATTGACCTCAGACTTGAGTCACATAGCTCTTCAAAAGGGAAAAAGATGATTGCTGTCATAGACAGAAATACCTGGGATAGGGGCGAAATATCTGGGATGGGGCGGGTAGTTCCATACTGTAAATGGTGGTACATTGATTACACAAATGGTCTCAATTCTCTTCTGTTCCCTGTTTATACACTCTTTGCAATGTGACTTTGCAGCTCTTACTATCAAGAGTGGACTCTATTTCCCAACCCTTAAAATCTGGCTGATACTGTGACTTGCTCTGGCCAATAAAATCCTTTTACTCTTTTTCATGATCCCTGCAACTATCGTGTGAAGAAACACTGGAGAAGTTGTGGAGTGACCTCTGTAGTGACCTCTCCCAGGTCAGGCTATCCTGGATCAGCCACAGCCCAGGAAACCCTCCAATTAGCTGGAGATGCATGAATGAGCTCACCCGAGATGAACCTTGCCCACCTAAACTAAACTAACCATTCCAGACCAAGAGGCTTAAGGACTTGAGAGCAATAATGAATGTGTAAGGGTTTGAGCCACTAAGTTTGGGGAGGTTTTATTTTCACAACAAAATGAATGTTAGACAATTAAATCTCATTTGTCCCATAAACTTGTTGCTGAGATCTAGTCCACATAATCATCCCCTTATCTCATCCTGTGTAAATGTTCTTCTCAGTTTCTCTAAGCTCCATCAGGGCCAACCTGGAACATAAATTATTAAAAAAAGGAGCAAAACTGAGTGAGTGGATAAAAACAGAAGTATTCAATCCATTATTTAACACATATTTATTGAACGTTCACTAAGTATCAAGTTCTGTTAAACACTAGGGGTTTAGTAATTAAAAAAAAAATGGATCAAGCTTCCATTCTTATAAAATTACTAATTTTAATGTAAGACTGACAAAATACTTATCATATTAAGAAATAAATAAATAAAAAGATAATATATCCAGCTAAAAAGACTTGGTGCCACAACGGGTAAGGGATCAGCTGTCAACCAAAGTTGGTGGTTCAAACCTTCCCAGCAGCTCTGCAGGAGAAAGACCTGGCTATCTGCTCCTATAAAGATTACAGCCTAGAAAACAAAACCCTATGGAGCAGCTCCATTCTGTTATGGGGGTTGTTATGAGTCAAAATTAACTTGACAACACCCAATAACAACAACATATCCATCTATGATTAAAAATAAAGCAAAAAAAAATAATAATTAGAAGTATTTTATATTATGATCAGGAAGGTCTTTCAAATAATGTCACATTTGAGCAGAGACCTGAAGCTGAGGGAATGGGTGTAGATAATAACTCTAGTGTCTTAGGCAAAGGGAAGAACAAATGAAAACTCTGAGGTAAAGGTATGCTTGGCTTGTTGAAGAATACTAAGGAGACAGTAGGGGTGGAGCAGAGTGAGCAAATATAATATTGATAGGAAATGATTTAACTGAAGTGGAAATAATGTAGAGTATACAGAGACTTATAGGTCACGATAAGCTCTTTGGAGCGAGAAACAAATATTGAACCAAAAGAAGTATTCAGTTACTATAAAATAATGAACGAGTTTATATTGCTAACTGGAACTGTCACTGAAAGAGATTAAAATATTTTACTGCAATGTATAGACAAATAGCAACTTTCAGTGGAATAATTTTGTCTCTCCCCATAGTGGATATTGTGAACAGCAATATTCATTAAATTGCATGTTCTATTAAGTCTATTAAACAGAATAGTCTTATTGCCCAAGAGACACAGTAAAAAGCTAAAATGATTCAGAATTTAAGAAGATGGCAGATCTTGTGGCTAAAATAAAATTATAAATAATGTTAAAAACAGATATAAACAGTGCTGTATGCTTTTAAGATTGGATGCCACTCAATTCATAGTTTGAAACTTTTATTTTGCATTTTGAAGCAAGATAAATAAGAAATTAATGGATTAACAAAGATAGGTACACAAACTTAATCCCATATGTGGGGGGGGGGTTAGTCCCATAGTTTTGTGGGGGATCAACATCACCCACCATTAGTGTGCATGGTGAAGTCATACTGATGGGATGAAAAGTAAAAAAAAAAAATAGAATTTTTGCTGCTAGAGTAGAAGAGTTAATAATAGGTTAATTTTTTTTTTTTATATAATACAAGAAGATGGACTATATGAAGAAGAACAGGGAATCAGGATTGGAGGAAGACTCATTAACAACCTGTGTTATGCAGATGACACAACCTTGCTTGCTGAAAGTGAAAAGGACTTGAAGCACTTACTGATGAAGATCAAAGACCACAGCCTTCAATATGGATTGCACTTCAACATAAAGAAAATAAAAATCCTCACAACTGGACCAATAAGCAATACCATGATAAATGGAGAAACAATTGAAGCTGTCAAGAATTTCATTTTACTTGGTTCCACAATCAACACCCACGGAAGGAGCAGTGAAGAAACCTAAAGATGCATTGCATTGGGCACATCTGCTGCAAAAGACCTCTTTAAAGTGTTTAAAAGCAAAGACGTCACCTTTAAGACTAAAGTGTGCCTGACCAAGCCATGATATTTTCAATCTCGTAATATGCATGTGAAAGCCGGACCGTGAATAAGGAAAGCAGAAGAAGAATTGACCCCTTTGAATTGTGGTGTTGGCAAAGAATATTGAATGGACTGCCAAAAGAACCAACAAACCTGTCTTGGAAGAAGCACAACCAGAATGCTCTTTGGAAGAGAGGATGGCGAGACTACATTTTACATACTTTGGATATGTTGTCAGGAGAGATTAATTCCTGGAGAAGAACATTATGCTTGGTAAAGTACAGGGTCAACGAAAAAGAGTAAGACCTTCAATAAGATGGATTGACACAGTGGCTGCAACAATGGGCTCAAGCATAACAATGATTGTGGGTATGGAGCAGGATTGAGAAGTTTTTCGTTCTGTTGTACATGGGGTCACTATGAGTTGGAACCGACGCAACAGCACCTAACAACAACAACAACAACATATAATGCTTAGGCTGACTATAGGGAAATTTTCAAAGAGTAGGAAGAAGCCAGAGAGTCATCTCTCTATCATTTTCTGAAAATGGTATCATGTTACTCATAGTCTCACTTAAGATCCTCTCAAATATAACTCTGCAGATACCTCCAGAAAGTGTCAATCTTCCTGTTGTCCCTGTACTTTCTAAACTACTATAATAAAGATTAGGCAGAAATTTTAAAGAGAATAACTTTTTACACTAATTGGGCTGTATTAAGAACAGCTTCATGAGTCTGTTTTCCTGTTTAATCAATTCACATGCTTCTTAGCAATATTTGTTTGGGACAAATCTATCATTTATAGCTAACTAAATATTGTGTTTTAAATGCTGACATGGACATTAAGTTCTTCATTAAAAATAAAACCTTCAGAGAGATTACTGGTATGAACTTCATGGCAACTTAGTTCTGAATCTCACTATTTCTCCTCCTAAAACAAAGTAAAATAAAAGAAAAAAATGTTTTTGTGAAAATTATGGGACATCATATCTGAAAATTGCAATTTGCTTTCAAGTGTCACTGAAACATCTGAGGCAGGGAGAAGAGTGTAGGGCTATCTGTGAAAAGTTGCACAGGGAGCCAAGTGGAAGAACTGGTAGAGCAGAGAGCTCCAACAATGGTCAATCTCAGACACCTTCTGTGCAAAAAACGCTCTCAAAAGGTGAGAGCTCCACTATTAGTAAGCAATGCTGTGAGAAAGATGGATTTCTTCATAGCAACAGGAGTACAATTCAGGTAGAGGAAGAAAGTGGGAGAAATGCCAAAGCTCTGAAAGCAATAGCAAAAATCACCTGCCAACAGTAATGGTATTCTAGTGCTGAATGTATTTATGGAGGGCAGCTGCTGAGAAAGGAAGTCTGAGAGTGTATAGCAGGCAGGCAAAAGACTCAAGGGCCTTCTTAACTTTGTAGAGGTATTGGTGGACTGAAGCACTATATTTGAAGGAAACAGCAGGCCATGGTATTGACTGAAGAAGAAATCATTGAAACGCAAAGGCTAGAGCTCTACTCCATTGCTCTTACTTATGTTCATCCTGTCCCAGACAGGAATCCTTTGCAATTTTGGATCAGGAATCTGATCCAGGAAAATACTACTCACCCAAATGTAAGTAACCAAAAAGGAAAATATTCAAATAAGGATTAGAAAAATGACAGAGAGCAACAAGAATTTCCTATCAAAAAAATTCACCAAGAATAAATATATTGTCATGGAACAAATAGACATTATAAACATTCTACCATGAATTAAAATAATTATAATAATGATGAACCAATCAGAATGAAGGAAGACCTCAAAACAGAAAGCAAAGAACCCAAGAAAGACATGGCCGAATAACTTCCGTAAGTGAAAACAAAACTGACAGAATTCAGAAAAGAAAGAGAAATAAAAAAATAAAATAAAATCTTCAGACAAAGGAGACAAATTAAAGGTCTAACAAGGCGGAGTAGTCTTTCTTTTCCTGCTCCAATTAAAATGAGACCACTAAATTTTCGTATATATTTGAGTCTGTATCTGGAATTTCTGTTTTGTTTCTCAGATCGTTTTTCTCCTCATGGATCAGTAATATGTTTTTTATTGCTATTTTGAATACATTTTGTAAGGCTAGTCTTCCTTCATTGTTCTGTTTTCAATGTTTTACTCTTTTTTAATTATTGTTATTATTATTTTATTATAACTGTCATGCAGAAGATGTGTGTCTGTGTGCATATGTGCAAGTATTTGTGCTTTTATCTATCCAGATACAGAAGGATTTCACCCTTGTTTTCTTCTAGTATTTATTACTTTTTAAGAAATTCTTTGTTCCCTTTGAAATTCACACTATATGCCATATGTTACTGACCAATTTTATCATGTCCAAATAAATACCCACTGTTTGAATGTCATTAGTTAAATAAATCTCTACGAAAACAATAATCTTAAACACTGCCGGTGGGAGAGCAAAATGATACAGCCCTTATGAAGCTTAATTTGTCAACATCTATCAGAAAAATACAAATACATTTTTCTTTTGACTCAGCAATGCTACTTATGAAATCAATTCTTCAGTTATACCTGCACAGGTGTAAAATGCCATGTATACAATCCATCTTGGAAATAGACTTAAGATAGATTATTTCTCCCTCTGGAGCAAGTGGCATGTTTGCTTGCAGTTCATTATAAAGATTGAGGTGTTCTGAGTTTGGGGTTCCTCTCCTATTATGTAACCCACTGCATGTTCAGGTATCATCTTGCCCCATTGGATCATCCTGTTGGACTATGAGCTCAGGGAATCAGCACAAGAATATAATGACATGGCTCCAGAATGATATGCTGAGTACTATTATTGCAGTGAGTATTAAGCTATCCTTTTATTATGAGCCCAGAGTGTCATGTCTGCTGCCAGTACCAAGGAAATTAAGACAAGATAGCTTATTAGCCCACAAATAACATAAAATATCAAACCCATCATAGTTAATGACAACATGGAGAGGTATTTTATATACCCAAATTTGTAATAGATACTTTAAGGCCATTTGAGACAAGTTTACTTTTCTGATGAATTATCCCTAAACGTTGCATTTATCTTGTGAATGGTAAATACAGCTATAATGATGTGCATCTCTGTGTGGGTGCCTGTGTGTATTTTATAGGAAATGGTGTAGGAAACTCTTTTTTTTTTTCTTTTTAGAGACTAGTAAAAATGTGTTGTATTACTTAGAAAATACACTTAAGATTCCAGACAATATTTGAAGCATCTTAAAGGTTATTTTTTAAATTACTTTCCTGTAAATAAGAAGCTGATTCTTATAAAATTTAAAACAGTAAGGTTAAACAAAGCACAGGAAAAATAACCCCAATCAAATGGATAATTATACTGATTCATTTTCAAAAGCAGCAATTAGCCTTTTGACCTAACTTGCTATTAAATTATTGTTTAAATTGAATTAGTTGCTTGTCTTCTAATTAAGAAAACAAAAATTTTAAAGACAGTAAATATGGAACGATTCCATCTGTGTGTGTGTGCCTGTGTGTGTGCGCGCGTATGAGTAAATCTGGAAGAATAAAAAAATTAATAGTGATTTCCCCTGGGTAGTGACATTTCATGTAATCTTAGTTCCTTGTGATTTTTATATTTTTCTGATTAAAAAAAGAAGCTAGTTTCATTTCAAAAAAGACTATGAGAAAAAAGGTAGTTAACTTAATTATTTTTTTCAAAACCGATTTGTGAGTGTAGGCAGAATATGTATAATGCAATTATGTCATATGTCTACATTGTTCTTGCAATAAAACAAAAAAAAGAAAAACTCATTGCCCTCAAATCTATTCTGACTCATAGCGGCCCTCTAGAACAGAGTAGAACTGCCCTACAGAGTTTCTAAGGAGCAGCTGGTGGATTTGAACTGGCGACGTTTTGGTTAGCAGCCATAGCACTTAACTGCTACACCACCAGGGTTTCCGTTCTCACAATAGCTTCTCTATAAATGTAACCTAAAAGTAGCATAAACAAGATTTATATTCTTTTGGAAACCCTGGTGGCATAATGGTTAAGTGCTGCAGCTGCTAACCAAAGGGTCGGCAGTTCGAATCCGGCAGGTGCTCTGTGGAAACTCTTATGGGGCAGTTCTACTCTGTCCTATAGGGTTGCTATTATGAGTTGGAATGACTTGATGGCACTGGGTTTTTTTTTTTTTTTTTCTGTCACTGCAGTATCTGAAAATATCAAAAACAAAATTAATAAATATTTTGAGAATAAGCCATTATAAGCTTTTTTAGTGTATGTTCAGACAATGATTTTGTAGTTACTTTAAATACTATTCAATTTATTAATTTAAAACACAGCATATGATTATTTTATATTACAGTGTTCAACACTTTTTAATCTTTTTATCTATAGTTGAGTTCAACTAAGCAGGCCACCTTTTTTTTCTGTCTCTTTCTCCTTAATATTGCACTTTCAGAATCATTCAGCAGTTTTTGATAATTAATAATAATGTGAAGTTGTTTGAAGAGGAAGTTGGTTCAATGTGCTGTTTCTGACATAGAGGATCAAGAGGCTGAGACTTTTTTTTTTTTTTAATTTGTTGAAGATATACTCGGGAGATTCTTAATGAAAAACTGGTCAGGGTTAGGAGAGCTAAAGAGAGGGTTTCTTCCATTCCACTTTAAAATTGATTCACTAGCCCACTGTTCTAATGACTTCTGTCAGCATCTATACAGAGTGGAATTTTTGAAGCATATGAGTATGTAGCAAGTCTTCTGCAAAATAAGGCAAAAAATAAAAATTAAATTAAAAATTAAAGGAACCAAGAAGCCCTTCATTTTTGTTTTCATATACAGTTTCTCAACCTCAATACTACCAGCAATTTGAACCATGTAATTATTTGTTCTGGGAGGCTATCCTGCACATTGCAGAATGTTTATTAACATCTACCTACTAGATGCCAGAACCACACCCCTCCAGTCATAACAACCAAAAAATATCTCCAGACATTGTCAAAAGTCACCTGAGGGGAAAAAAAATGCCCCCAGTTGAGAATCACTAATAAAAGAACCGCACCCTTTTTCTGCCAAGTCGATTCCGACTCACAGTGACTCCACAGGACAGAGCAGAGCTACCCCACAGAGTTTCGAAGGAGCGGCTGGCGGATTTGAAATGCCGACTTTTCGCTTAGCAGCTGAGCTCTTATCCACTGCACTACCCAGGCTTCAGAATCACTAATATGAAGTAATAATTATTATCTTAGAGCTTCACTGATGCAGTAGGTTTTGATAACTGGCAGAGAGAGGGATTGGATGTTGTACAGTAAATAATTTGGCTTTGCCCAAAGAGAGGTCTGGACTTTGCCCTCAGCTTCTGGAAGTAATCTATGTCATGCTTGATAGAAGTGTCTTTGTTTAGGGCTGGAGCTTGTCATGACAAGTCTTAGGGTGGGGCTGGGTACACCAAATAGTCTTAAAATACATGCCAGAAATACCAACCATATGATTTAGGATTTTGGGTCAGGCAGTATGTCAACCTAGAAACTTAGTTCAACTGCGTGGGCAATCAATCAATTAATTTTTTTATGTAATGAAGTCCCAATAAAACAACTTCTGGACATCACAGCTAGGGTGAGGTTTCCGGGTTGGCAGTACTGTGTGTGTATTGTCACACATTGACTCCAGGGGGTAATGCAACCTGAGGACGTTGGAAGCTTCGTGTTTGGAGCCCATGCAGGTTCTACCTTGTGCATCTCCTCACTTGGCTGATTTTAATCCGTATGCTTTCCCTGTAGTAAACCACAACAATGGGTATAATAGCTTTCAGTGAGTTCTGGGACCCCCTTCTAAAAAAATGGTCCTCCTGAGGATAATTTTGAAACCCTCTGAACTTGCAGTTGGTGTCAGGATTAAGTGTGGTCTTGTCTGAACCTCCTTCTAACTTTCAAGTTTGGCCCTAACCCTTTATATTTGGTCAGAAGTTTTGGGTAGTTTTGGCAGTGTAGAGGACTACGCCCTTGAACTTTGCAATTTGGCTAACTCCAGGTTAACCAAGTGGTATGTTTTATTAAAGTCATAGTCTTGTTCATACTCTTTGATATGTGTAACTTGGTAACATTAGTTCCTCACTGCCCTTAAATCTTAAAAGGAAAATGAAGCCTTTGGTAGGTGTGTGTGAAGAGCTTGGTATCCAGGGAGAATTTTTCCAATTATGTTTGGCCCATACATACTTTTTATAGGCATGGAGAGTCGGAGACAGGAAGTTGTTAGTTACCTCCTCTCTGAGCACGCCCCTGAAAAGCTTTTTCAATAAGCAAAACCTGGTTTTTGTAAACAAATTTGTCTGGAATAGTGCACACTTACGCATGTTGTTCCCATATAATTATTAATACCAATTATTTTAACTCTCAAACGTGTCTCAGTTTGTATCTGGTTACCCTAAAAAAGTGTAATTCTTGGTCAGTTTGGTCTACTGCTCCTAACCTATTAATAGCTCCTAACCTTCTGTTTCTAATGATCCCAGAAGGAAAAAATATATATATATCGTGAGCAAATTCTGGGCAGGAGATTTAGTCTGGTATTCAAGAACATATACTCTGAGGTCAGAAAGTCTGGGTTCAAATTCTGACTATACTGATTATTGGTTATGGTATTTTGGGTTTCAGTGTCATTATCTTTCAAGTAGGATTGATAAAAGCAAGTTTTCTCATAAGACTATATATACATATATACACACATATGTATATGTATATATATACATATGTATACATATTTGTGTGTGTGTATGTGTGTGTATATATATATATATATATATATATATATATAAGCTCTGGTGGCCCAGTGGTTACATGGTCAGCTGCTAACCAAAAGGTCAGCAGTTTCAATCCACTAGCCACTCCTTGGAAACCCTATGGGGCAGTTCTTCTCTGTCCTGTAGGGTCACTATGAGTCAGAATCAACTCGAGAGCAATGGCTTTGGTTTATATACATACAAAACAAACATATGTATATGTATACATATATATACGATTATATGTATACATATACATATGTTTGTTTTTAGGAGCCATTGAATTGGTTCCAACTCATAGCAACCCAATGAACAAAAGAATGAAACACTGCCTGGACCTGGGCCATCCTCACAAACTTATCTTCAGCCCATCATTGCAGTAACTGTGTCAATCTGTCTGGTTGAGGATCTTCCTCTCTTTCGCTGACCCTCCATTTTACCAAGCGTGATATCCTTCTCAAGGGACTGATTCCTCCTGATAACACTTCCAAAGTATGTGAGTTGAAGTCTCACCATCCTCACTTCTAAGGAGCATTCTCATTGTACTTCGTCCAAGACAAATTAGTTCATTCTTCTGGGAGTCCATGGTATACTCAATATTCTTCAACAGCACCATAATTCAAACGCATCAATTCTTCTTCATTCTTCTTTATTCATTGTCCAGCTTTATGCTTATGAGGCACCTAAAAATACCATGGCTTGGGTTTGATCCACCTTAGTCCTCAAAGTGACATCTTTGTTTAATATGTATACATATGTATGTATATATAAACATATGTAATATACATACATACATATAATATTTAAAACATTTCTTGGTACAAGACTATTACATCTTTGATTCATTATCTGGGCCCTTGTCTTTTCCACTATACATATTGAAAAAAAGGTGAGGAACACTATAACAGGTATTTTTTCTTATAATAGAAAATATATCCCATCAACCTACTCATTACACAATTCTGATATTTTTCGTCTGCTATTTCAAAAACATTTTAATCATATTGTACTTGGTGATTTATAAGCTGATTTTATGCATTTAATGATAATTTCATTTGTGTTTATATCATTTCCCATATTAAGTCTGGATTATTTTCATTATTATTATTACTATTATGTTATATTTATTTTTTATGGAGAATTATGTTTGACATTTACATAGTGAGGAATTAGGGAACATACTATAGGCAGACCTCTATAACGGCTCTCAATGATCCTGCCTCCTGATATTCACACCCTTGTGTAATCTCCTTCTGTATGGGTTTAGTAAATTGTTTCTAAACTATAAAATATGGGAAAAACAATGAGATGTCACTCTCGTGATTAGGTCATAAAAGATCATGGCTGGCTTCTTAGCCGACTCTCTCTGTATAGCTTTTCTCATTTTACATACATTCATGGAGCAAACTACCATGTTGGAAAGGCACACGTAGCAAGGAGCTGAGGGTGGCACCAGCGAACAGTAGCCACCTAGGAACCAAGGCCTTCAATCCAACAGCACACAACAACTGTAACCTGCATCAACCAACCATACTGAAACTCTGATAGCCAGAGGATACTTTGACTTCAGCCTGTGAGAAACTCTGAAGCAGATGATTCAGCTCAACTGTGCCTGGGTTCCTGACTAACACAAATGGTGAGATAATAAATGTGTACTGATTTAAGCTCTTAAATTTTGTGGTAATTTGATGCACAGCAATAAAAGGTAGGAGGACTGAATGGATATGCTCATGAATTCATCTTACCTAAGAGTACATTCAAATAAAAATAAACTTGTCTTTCCTCCATATCTCCTTATCTCACTGACACCATCATAATCTAACCTTTCACGTAAATCTCTGTATAAAATTTTCTAAGAAATTTTGCTGTGAAGTTGAAAAGAAATTGGAGCACTAGGAGTTAGGGGAAACTCTGGTGGTTCAGTGGTTGAGTTCGACTGCTATCCTAAAAGGTCAGCAGTTCAAATCCACTCCTTGGAAACTGTATGGGGCAGTTCTACCCTGTCCTACAGGGTCACTAGGAGTCAGAATCAACTCAACAGTAACAGGTTTGGTTTTGGTTTTGTGTTTAGTTTGGAGCCCTGGTGGTTAGCATTTGCTGCTCACCAAAAAGTTACCAGTTCTAATCCACCAGCTGCTCCTTGGAAACCCTACGGGGCAGTTCTACACTGCCTTATAGGATCACTATTAGTAAGCATAGACTTTATGGCAATGGGCTTGGGTTTTTTTTTTGTTTGTTTAATTTAGTTTAGTTTTTCGTTGTATTTTTTTTTTTTTTTTTGAGGTAGAAGATTTTATAAAGCATTAATAGACTTACAAGAATAATCTAGGGAGAGGGAGAGATCGATGAAAGTGAAGGTGGGGGAGATAGAACAGAAAAGAAGTTCTTGAGAAAGCAAGCTGACATGAGATCAGGAAGAACACAGGAAGAGGGGTTAATCATCAACAGGAAGAGGAACGTGTTATATCTGGTTACTCAGAAGGCAAGAAATGGATAAAAATGCGTGTGTGCTGGCAAATTCACTGGGGTTCAGACAAGGGTATTCATGAATTAATATATGCAGTCTATATATTACAATATGAAATTATTTGACTGTAATAAAATGTAACTGAAGAAATATATTGAACATATTTGAATCTACTTCTGAAAAAATAGGCACAATCCTAAATTCCTCCATTTTACTTTGAGAGAACACAAATATACCATTCATAAATGCTGTCTTCTACATTTCACTTTGTAAAGATTCTTAACAGGTAAGAAAATACAGCTGAACTTATGTTTTTAGTTGCTATCTGAAATAATTAAGTACTGAAACAGATTGTGTCCCAAATTTGCAGCCAAAGAGAGCTAAAATTGAACCTTTACTTTGAAGATCTAGTCATGTTTTAACTTGGCCTCAAACATGGCTATTTATTCATGCTACTATCAATTTGTGCTGGCTAGTTATCTTTAGTTATAAAGAATCAATTTTAACCTAACCTTTCATCCCTGAGGGCACTGAAAAAGATCTTGGATATTAACTCAAGAAGGATTTGATCCTCATTTAATTCTCCGAGGCTACTGGCTTCATGCCCAGATACCCAGAAGTGCAGGTCAGCTGGTGCAATGGACATGTTCTCATCTCCACAAGTAGCAAACGCTGCTTCTTTGCTATGTAGAGACTCCCAGGGCATGCTAAAATCCATTCTAGGTAGAAAGAGACAAACGGAGATAGAAAGGTTCGTGGCAAAACTACATAATGTACTACAAAGCTTCCCTATTGCCAGTGTACTCACCATTGCCATTTGTGAGGGTATTTGACCAGGGAGCAGTAAAATAAGGAAATAATGGGGACAATGAACTTGATCTGTTCATAATTTTATGTTAAAGAATTATCCTTTATCATGATTATTACTGTAATTTCTATTTTTTTTGTGGTAAAGTGCACACTATTTGCGAAATAGTAACTTTTTTCATGGCTTTCTTGACAAAATTAAAGTTGTCAACCCTGTCATGAAATCCATATATCTGGGAAATACTAATCTTGGCTAAGGATGGTAGGTCAGTTTTATTTTATATGAGAGTGGATAATAAATTGTGCTCTGATATCAGGTTGTTTGAGTTCATGTTTTAGCCCTATGAGTGGCATTGTGACCTTGGGAAGATTACTTAACCAGTCTGTGCCTTACTTTCCTCAAATATAAAATGGATTAATGAAAGGAACTGAACTCGTAGGTAAAACAATTAATTCAGTCATATATGGAAGGTGTCTGGCAAAGAACAAGCACACTCAGTCAGGATTACCTATTATCATCCCCAAGCACTGGAACTTTCCTAGTATAATTATAATTAATGTTCATATTAACAGCAGTGAAGCTCTGGAAAATCCATTTTCTTATTAGACAGACATTTGTTAAGCAATTGCTATGTTCCAGATACTATCCTATAATTTAGAAATACAAAATTAAGCTAGACAGGATCCTCAAAGTGTCTATAATCTAAGAGTGTTAATTTTCAAGAAGAGGTTTATTTCTGTTTAGTGTAGTTTCAGCAGGTTTTTTTTTTTTTTTAATTTTCTTAATTTTCTTTGTCCTTTATTAAGAGATTCACATGAAATTACTGGTTTTAGTTGAAAATTATAAAAAATAATATAAATATAAATGCTTTTGCAGGCAACCTTTTCTTAAAGTATTACTCTAAAATAAGAATTGTAAAGTTCCATCTATGGGCTCGACTATATAGTATTAGTATTTTAAAATTTTTGACTAAAGCACTTCCAGTATTTCTACACATATTACAATGAAGCCAAATTCACTTCTTATTACATTTACAAAGGTGATTCTCTAATACAAAGTAGTGCATTATCCCCACTGCATTTTAAAATTTAAGTTTTTATTGTACAGATTATATGTATAATTATATAACCAATTTAACCATTTTAAAGTATACAATTCAGTCATATTAATTATATTAATAATGTTGTATAACTATTACTGCTATTTGTTTCCAAAACTTTTTCATCACTCCAGAGAGAAACTCTGTACCCATTAAGTATTAACTCCCATTTCCCCAAGCAGGTAAGCTTTAAACTGGCAACCACCAGTTGGTATTAAGGGGTGGTATCAGACAGACAGGTGGCATGAGAGAATACCAAAAAGATGAGTACCACTGTTTTTTTGACTACACAAAATCTTCCAATTGTGTGGGTCATGACAAATTATGGATAACATTGTGAAGGATGGGAATTCCAGAATGCTTATCTGTGCTCATGAGGAACCTGTGGAAAGCCCAAGAGGCAGTCATTTGAACACAGCAAGTGGATAATGCATGGTTTAAAATCAAGAAAGGTGTGATTCAGTGTTGCATTTTTTCACCATACTTATTCAATCTGTATGCTGAGCAAATAATACAAGAAGCTGGACTGTATGAAGACAAATATGGCATCAGAATTGGTGGAAGACTCATTAACAGCCTGTGATATGCATATGACACAACCTTGATTGCTGAAATTGAAGAGAGCTTGAAGCACTTACTGATTTAGATCAAAAACTACAGTCTTCAGTATGAATTACACTTCAACATAAAGTAACAAAAATCCTCACAACTGGACCAACAAACAACGTCATGGCAAATGAAGAAATGATTGATGTGAAGGATGTCATCTTATTTGAATCCACAGTCAATGGCCATGGAAGCAGCAGTCAGGAAATCAAATGACCTGTTGCATTGGGCAAATCTGCTGAAAAAGACCTCTTTAAAGTGTTAAAAGGCAAAGATGTCACTTTGGGGACTAAGGTGTGCCTGACTCAAGCCGTGATATTTTCAATTGCCTCATATGCATGTGAAGGCTGGGGAATGAGTAAGGAAGACCAAAGAAGAATTGATGTCTTTGAATTATGGTGTTGGCAAAGAGTATTGAATATACCACGGACTGCCAGAAGAACAAACAAATCTGTCTTAGAAGAAATACACCCATAGTAATCCTTGAAAGCAAGGATAGTGAGACTTTGGCTCGCGTACTTTGGACATGCTATCAGGAGAGACCAATGCTTGGAGAAGGACATAATGCTTTTTAGAGGGTCAGCAAAAGAGAGAAAGACCCTCCATGAGATGGATTGACGGGGTGGCTACAACAATGGATTCAAACATACAATGATTTTGAGGATGGCGCAGGACCAGGCAGTGCTTGGTTCTGTTGTACGCAGGGTCGCTAGGAGTTGGAACAGACTCAAGGCACCTAACAACAGCAACAACATGAAACAGAAGTTGGGGACGGTAAAAAGAGATGGGAGAACAACAGAAGACTGCCAGTGACATATGGGACTGGAAATAATTCATCTTAGGAAAGGAGACACAGATAAATTGAAAATAACTGAAAAATGTTTGTTAATTTCTGTGCTTAAAACCCTTTGGCACAGAAATATATTCTAGAAAAAGTAGCTATCTGCAAGTTTCTTTCTCCTAGCACACAGTAAACAATATCATATCTTTTTACATTGTATCCTATCTCTTTCTTGGACTAAGTTTGGTAGAATGGTATATGATGTTACAAATCAATATGATACACTACAGATACATACATACGTACCCGCTGCAGTGGAGTCAATTCCGACTCATAGCGACCCTATAGGACAGAGTAGAACTGGCCCATAGAGTTTCCGCCTGGCGGATTCGAACTGCCAGCCTTTTGGTTAGCAGCCATAGCACTTCACCACTACGCCACCAGGGTTTCCACAATACAGATAATACAGGAAATTGAATTATTTACTTAATTGTCTCAGTCTGTTCCCATAAAAACCCAGATATTTACTGTCCCCAATAAATACAAAAAATTATTTGGTAAGCGAGTAGGACAGGTCTTCTAAGGTAAGAAGTTTAGAAATGTCCACTTGCCCCAAAGGAAGTTGAAGGGCCTTCTGACACTTTTACTGTATCCTGAACACCTGGATACTAAATAAGATGTAACATCATTCAGTTGTTCATGCACTTACTGGTTCATAAATAAGCTTGATTACATACCTGAAGCATTTTAATGCCTTCTGGATTATGACAGCGCTCAAGGCATGATTACCAATTTTAAGACATACCTGTGAAATTGCATTAGGAGAAAGTTGGTGCACATTTTAGGAGCTCACGGGCAAGCTGAGAGAGGAACAATGGTTAGATGTTTGTGAAAGCTCAACCGTAAATTCAGCTTGAATTTTCCATAGTGTAACTGAAATTGACAGATGACTCAGTCAAAATTAATTCCCTACCATATGCTCTTACCATATGGGACTAAGATACCTTTGGGAACCACACCACGTTGTAAGCCTTTAAGGAAGGAACCAGGAGGAGGAATAATGAAATGGATATATTCCCAAGAAGTTCTCGGTTGAAGTGATGCAGCTATAGATATCTGTCTGCTCCTGAATTATCTGTCTAAACAAATGTTTTCTCTCAGGGCCTGTATGTGTAATGAATTGGAGATGCTGGCCTGGTGAGGAAGATCCCTGGTTCTGGTAGAAAGCATCAGGTATCAGGGAGTGAAAGTAACCAGGGCCTCATTGTTGCTCACAATATCACCTGTCTTTGTGTAACCAAAAATTGATCAAGTATCTATGTATGTACCTCACTTAGATGGTACAGAAAGTCATATTTCTGCTTGTTATAGGCAATTATATAAGTGTTCCTCTCAAGGATTTTTTATAATTGATGTTTTGAGAAATTTTATTTTTTAAAATCCATGTTTACTAATATAAAAAACGTGTCTCATAATTGGCACTTGTTTGCATGTAATCGTTGTCTGAGCTGGCTTCACTTCAACTTAGTTATATTTTCAAACAAAACGTAAGCTGTAGATTTCTTTTTCTGTTTTCTGATGTGCAGTATCTATCTTAAATCATACAAATCTAAAGAGAAATTTGTTTTTCCTGGGTGTTAAAGTTGGCAGACACTTGATGGAAAAGCTAGTCAAGGAGTATTCTGAGGTAATCCCACCCCCTTCCCAAGAGGATTAAAACAACTTGCTCATCACTCTGTTTTTGCATTCAATAAAAAATAGGTTTCAGTAAGTCTACCTTGAAAGTACAACCATGATTTCTTTAATCTTTGGGATCAATTTGTACAAGGAGATTATAAAATTTTCTGAGAAATAATGAGCTACCCTAGCCTATCAGAAAGTATTGTCCTTAGATACAAACCAATTATTCACCAGCAGATATAGAATGCAATCCCAGGGCTCAACTATCATTTCAGATCCAATTTCTAGTTATCTTCTGAATATCTTTGCTGTCACAGAAAAAAATATGTTGGCAAATTTCACGGCATTGATCCAATGTTCAAAGATATTTCTCGGAAGCTCCCACATAGAAAAAGAATATAAAAACTCTATGAAATTGCATAACATCATTCTCCACCTGATAGAGTTTTCAGATGTTTGTAAACGTTATTGCTCAGAGATGAGTTTCAATATGATTTAATGCTACAATGCACAACTGGTGCTTATTCATAAAAACATGTTTAAACTTTTGATACCAATAAAAAAATCTATCTTTTAAAATGCTTATGGTTAGGGAAAAAGTTCTTAAACTGAATCTCTTCTTTTCTAAGCCCCTATTTGGTCTTTCAGACAAAATAGGGGCTTTCTCACCTCCCCGGTGAGAATCAGTCCTTGATACAACTGAAAGAGTTATTTTGTTTAAAAGCAGATCTAATCCTAGTATACAACAGGGGAGATTTCAATCACCAAAAGTATTTATTGAATGCCTGCTGTATATCAGGCATTCTGATAGGCACGGGCGACACATAAATATCCTGAGGTTTAAAAGCTTAAAAAGGTTTGCTGGTTTTCTATTGCCTTGACTTGACATATGTGACTCTTGAATTACAAACCCAGACAATTTCTGCAGCTTGATTTCTCTTTACTCCACTTCATGCATTCAATCTTCCATTCACACTGAACTTCTCTTTACTAGATATCCCGTGCCCTTTTCTCCTTCAGTCTTTTGTTCGTGAATACCCCTTCTCAGCCTGCCAAACTCCTATGTCTTTTAATACCAAGGTCAAGTTCATCTCCTAGTAACAAAATACTTCCTAAACTCCCCAGAAAGAGTTATTCACCCTCTCCTCTGAACTCTCTAAGTGCTTTTTAATTTCTTCATTCAAATAAGTATTAAAATTATATCATGAAGTTATACTTCCACAGAAAATGAGGAATAAAAATTAAAAAGATCATTTAAAATTTTAATTTTATAAAAGAATAATAGGAAATAAATCTGTTGACATTCATTAAATAAATAATATGTTACAGAAAGAAATATGATTGTTTTATCTTTTCACAGCAAAGTAGACCTGGTAGAGGACAGAAGAAAAAAAATAGTTTTCTTTGGAATAATATTGAAAAGCTCAGGTACAAAATGTAAAAGTGAGAAATAAAACTGCTTAGTAAATTCAAAATATATAATTTTTTTATTTCAAACAGCAATTTTTCCAAGGCATTGAATGTTCTAGTACTCACAGAAACTAATATTAGCATTTCAAAGAGGTATAGACTTGTTTTTTCAAATTACACTAGAGCACTCAGAAATGTAGACACTCTTGCAGGCAAATCACAAGAAGAGAACCTAGTAAAAACAGGTAAGGAGGAAGTCAGAAAGCAGATAAATCCAAGGATGGACAAACTGGGATACATATCTAATGAGGGTAGAAGCATATGAGCCACTCACGTATTTGATTATATTAAAACCTCTCTCTGACATGAGCAAAGAAAAACTAAAATTTATTAAAATTATAGGACTCATAAAACTTGAAATACAGGAGGGAGTAGAGTGTGATCATAGTTTTGTACATCTATTTATTCAATTATTCAACCAAACACCAACCCAGGTATTGCTGTGAAGGTATTTTGTAGATGTGATTAAAGTCTATAATTGGTTGACTTTAAGTAGAGAGATATTTTCCTAGATAATCTGCTTGGGCCCAATTAAATCCATGCACAGGCTTTAAGGGCAGAATTGAGGCATCCCTGAGGAAGAAATTCTGTGTACAGCAGCTTCAGCTCGTGCCTGAGAGTTCCAGCCTACCCTCCCTGAAGGCCTGCCCTTCTGATTTGGGACTTACTTTGCTACCTACCACAACTGTGTAAACCGATTACTTTCAATAAACCTCTTAACAGGTGTTTCGTGTTTTTTTTTGTTCTCTGTTTAAATCCTAGCTGATACCAGAGTTTCATGTCTTCACATATCATATTTACAACTTTGTTCAGTCTATACACAGTCACTTAGCAAGCAGTTATTTCAAAGTGATGGGCAAACAATTGAATCCAGCAAGTCTCTCCTTAGCATTTGATTAATTAATCTATTCAGTCAAAATGGTTTCACCCTTTGGGTGAGTAGTTTACCATGACCAAAATTACACTCTTGATCTTGGCTCCAAATATGTTCCTCTTCTAGCATTTCTAACCTCTGAAAAGGTTCATCCCAGAAACCTGAGTTATCTCCAGCATATCTCTCTCTCATACCAAGTCCATCAGTGTTCACCATAGCAGTTCTAGAAATTTATATACAAAGGACTTAGGGAAGAGTGGGCAAAACCAGATGGGTGGTAAGAAACTAGAAAGTATAACACTTTACTTAGAATTGAGAGTGTCAATTCCACTTTCAAATACAGTACGTTAGCTCATTTCTCTCTTTCAACACTGCCACTACCCTAGTAAAGGGTCCCTGGTTCCACAATGGTTAAGCACCCTCAATAAGATGAATTGACACAGTAGCTTCAACAACAGGCTCAAGCATAACAACGATTGTGAGGATGGCACAGGACTGGGCAGTGTTTTGTTCTGTTGTACATAGGGTCACTATGAGTCAGAACCAACTTGACAGCATCAAACAACAACAACTACCGTAGCGTATGAATAATAATAATAAAAAAGTTACTGACGAGTTGAGTCCAACCCGTAACATCCGTACAGGATAGAGTAGAACTGCTCCATAGAGTTTCCAAGGAGTGGTTGGTGGGTTTGAACAGCTGAACCTTTGGTTAGCAGCCAAGCTCTTAACCAGTAGCCTCCACACTGTCTTTACTGCTTCTGTGCCTTCCCCTGTCATTCAATAAGTATTTATTGAGCATCTGCTACCAGTCAGACGTTGTTCTAGGAACTAGGGTTTAACGAAGGAAAAAATAATAATTCTGCTGTTATGAAACTGACATTCTACTGGAAGGGGAGAAAAAACAAACACGATCATTGGTAAATTATATGTTAGAAGGTGAAGAGTGATATGAAGAAAATAAGTAATATAAGGAAAATTCTGAGGACAAAGAGAAATACAATTTTTAAATGTGTGGTCAGGATAGGACTCAATGATCAAAAGTTTGACGGAGGTGAAGGTGGGAGCTATCTGTGGGAAAAGCACTCTAACCAGAGGAAGGGTCAGTGTAAGGGCCCTGAGGCAAGAGTGTGACTGGTGGGTTCCAGTAAGGGCCAGGAGCCCCAAGTGGTGTGGCTAAATGGGAGTGATCAAAAATAAGAGGGAAAGGAGGGAAATCAGGGAGGAAACCAGGAACTAGATTGTGTTGGAATTTGAAGGGAAATTGGTTGTAAGAAATTTGGTATTTACTCTGTGTGAGATGAGAAGGCATTAGAGGGATTTGAACAGAGGTGTCATAATCTGACTTACATTTTTAAAAAGGATTCTGATGGCCGCTGTGTTGAGAATGAACTGTAGAGGGGTAAGTGTGAATGCAGGGAAATCCTTTAAGAAATTATTACAATGATCTAAGTGACAGATGATGGTTGGATGTATTTTCAAAGAAGAGCCAACAGGGTTTTCAGAAACATTGGAAGCATTATCTACATAGCAACCAATGAAATCTTTTTGTTTTTTTATTTCACTAAGCAATAAATATTCATTGAGTCCTATTATGTGCCACGAGTTGGAATTGGCTTGACAGCAACACGTTTGGTTTTGTTAGGTGTCAAGAGTCCCTGGGTGGTGCAGATGGTTAATGAAATAGGCTGCTAACTGAAAGGCTGGGAGTTCAAGTCCACTCACAAGTGCCTCTGAAGAAAGGCCTGTCAATCTGTTTCTGAAAAAAACAGCCATTAAAAACCCTATGGAGCATAGTTCTACTCTGACACATGTAGGGTCAACGTGAGTTGGAACAGACTCTAAGTAAACTGGTTATTATGTACCAGGCACTGTCTTAAGAACTGGACATTTAGAATAAAACCAAAAATCAGACCTGTTGCCATCAAGTCAATTCTGACTCAAAGGAACCCTATAGGACAGACTAGAATTGTCCCATGGGGCTTCCAAGGAGCAGCTAGTGGATTCAAACTGCTGCACTTTTGGTTTGCAGCCGTAGCTCTTAACCACTGAGCCTGCAGGGCTCCAATGTATTATCTCTAAACTCTTATTATCTTAAAAAATTATTTTATTTTATTTAAGTCCTTGCTAAACACTGTTCTCAGATTTCCCATCTATTTAGAATAAAACTCCAGTTCCTTAAATATATGCCAGTAGGACTTTTATGATCTGGTTCTCACTTTTTCTCCAATGTGTCCCTCCTAACCTGTCTCTTTTCTTCATCTTCACTGTGCTTCATCTGCACTGAACTAGTCATTTTGCTCCTGGACTTTCTCTATGTTCCTTCCTCACCTGAAATGTCCTTCCTTATCACTTAACTTCTTTGCCTCATTCATTATTTTGTAGTCTTTAGGATTCAGCTTACCTCTCACTTCTGAGAAACTGGACCCGATCCCTCATGGCTTAATAACATGTCACTCCTGTGTCTTCCCACAGTAATCTGTGCACACCCCTACCACAGCACTCACTGTATAATTTATTATTGCCCTATTTACATTTGTTTCCTCCACTTGACCTCAAAAAAAAAAAATTTTTTTTTTAAAGCACTTAAGAAATGTATGGAGAAGTTACTGAATGTTAATTAATCATTAATGAATTCCAAAGCCACATTAGGTTCCCAGATTTAGAAAATATCCAAGTCTCAAAGATTTGGAAAGAATCTAATTACACCTCACTCTTTCTATTTAGGTACATGGATCTTTCAATGTCTATAAAAAGCCAAACTCTCTTTTTCCTCAGAGTCTTCACACACTCTATTCTTTCTCCTTTGAACACTTTTCCACTCAATCTTCACCTGAAGATATGCTCATGCTTCAAATCATACTTTCTTAGAGGGGTCTCCCTGGACAATACGAGTTAAAATCTCTTGCTTAGCTCTCTTTGAATGATATGTAATTATCCTTTAAAAGGAGCTCTATTGGCACAGTGGTTAAGCACTTGGCTGCTAACCAAAAGGTCAGAAGTTTGAATCCACTAGCCGCTCTATGGGAGAAAGATGTGGCAGTCTGCTTCTGTAAAGATCACAGCCAAGAAGCCCTACTGGGAAGGTCTACTCTGTCCTACAGGTCACTGTGAGTCAGAATTGACTTGATGACAATAGTTTTGTTTGTTTATTTTTGATTAATCATCTTTTAATCTGCTTAGCAAATTATAATAACAAAGTTATGCTTATGATTGTTGTTCAATATATACTTGTCCCATTAGGGCAGAACCTCCATAACCTTTACGAGTTTAGTGTGGGCAGTTGTTTTCTTTTCTTTTTTCTTTTTTATTGAAGGATAATATTTAGGAAGAAATGTACAAATAAGTGTGCAGTTTGATGCATTTTCACATACAAAACACCTGTGTAACCAATCCATGATCAAGGAATAGTTTGTTACTAGCACTCCAAAAACTTCCTTGATTCTCTGTTCTATGTCTCCCCCTCCTTCCCAGCACCAAGTACTGTCTTGAGTTTAATAGGATAGCCTATCTTTGCCTCTTTTTGTACTTTGCGTAAGTGGGGCATGCTCTAATGATGGCTCATTTTTTTTAACATTATGTTTGTGACATTCATCCATGCTGCTGCATGTAAGTACTTTCATCACTATATAGAATTCTATTATATATAAGTATCATGATTTATTTATCCATTCTCCTGATGATAGATATTTAGGTTGTTTACGAGTTTTGGCTATTATTAATGATGTTTCTATGAGCTTTCTTGCACATGTCTTTTGGTGAACATAAATCTATGTTTTAGGTGTATATCTAGAACTGGGATTTCTAGATCCTACAGTACTTCTGTTCAGCTACAGTAGAAAGTAGTAAAGCTGTAATTCCAAAATTGTTGTATCAATTGTTTACCCTCACTGAAGAGTTGCAGTCTCTCCAAACACCTGAGATTTCCTTGCAAATATTTGAGATTTTGAGTCTTTTTCATTTTAAACGTTATGATGGGTATGACTGGAATCTCGGTGTTGCTTTAATTTGAATTACCTGATGATTAATATGGCTACACATCTTTTCACACATTAACAATTTTGTACCCTTTTTAATAAAAATTAACTCATGTTTTATCATATTTTTAATTGGGTTATATGTCATTTTTTATTTATTGTGGGAGTTTTTGTCAGCTATATGTATTATGACTGTTTTCTTTCATTTTGTGATCCGTTGGCACTCACTTAATGGTGGCTTTTGAGGACCAGAAGCTCTCAATTTTAATATAATCTATCATTCTCTTCCTATATAGTTAGTGCAATTGTGCCTTGTTTAAGAAATTCTTCCTACTCCAAGGTCAAGAAGGTGTTATATCTTTTTTTCCAAAAAGATTTATTCTTTCAACTTTAATATTTAAACCAAAAATCCATCTGGAATTGGTTTTGAATTATTTCTTATAAGATAAGCATTTTCTATTTTTTATTCACAGTTATATTCTCAGCAGCTAGCAATAGGTATTAAATAAATATGCATAAATGACTGACTGAATAAATGAATGAATGAAAATATACATTTGGATTAGTTCTAAAAAAGCAAGGTATGTAGGATAAAATGCATGCATAGCAGACACTGTAAGTTGCCTGTGCCAAATTTCCTTTCCAATTACATTATCCTTTCTCTAATTAAATGTTAAAGTTTGACATCCTTGCTTCTCTTGCAGCTAGGGATAGCCATATCGAGCTTTTCAGGCCAATGAGATATAAACAGAAGTCAACTAGCGGCATCACTGTAATTTTTTCGTGCCACTGACCAGTTAAAATAGGGACATAGGTATGATGCCTGGAGATAGAGTAGGCATAGTGTGACCACAAGGTTATAAGAATGAGAACAAAGCACATAAGAAAAATATCTAAGTAATAATCTAACAAGAGTAAAGGTGAGGCAAAATGGCAAAGCTAAGTACTTGATTCCATTTATCCACCAACAACTGAGCCACTGAATGATGAACAAAAACAAGCACAGATTAAGATCTCAGAGCTCCAGAAGCAGCAGAAGTGTTGTAGAGTCAAGGTGAGTCCGGAGGCAGGGGAAAGGAAGAGTGGAGGTGGCGCAGAAGCCAGGAGAGTCTAGCCTTTGGCACCTGAAAGACTTGGCTCATCATGGCCATTTTGGGATGAGAATGGGATGTAGGATGGGAGCTAAACTGAGTAAGCAGTAGCCCAATTTTTAAGTTAGCACAGTTTGGCTGTGGGAGTTTACGGACTGTGAATTTGGGAAGGGGAAAAGGGAGACCAATGTCCTGTGAGTGAGTTCGGTGAAATCTCACCAAAGTCTGAGGTGAACAAGTTCTAGGGCCTAAACAAATGAAATAGCCACACAACACAGCCTTCAGCAAGGGTAAGAAATATACTTCAGACAGGCTACACAGATGGAAACAACTGACTTCTTGCCACAGAAGGACACATGTGGGAGAGCCCGTACAGGGACACTTGTGACAAAAAGACATAAAGCACTCTTCACCTTCACCTAGGGAAATCCAAGCACTGACACATAAGTCCACATCCACAATCAGAGAAAAACCCCTGTGCAAGTGCATTGAGCTGCTGAGCCTAAGACATCCCAAATCCCAAATAAGGGATGAAAAACCAAACCCAGAGGTACACTCAGGGTGACAGCAAAACTCAGAGGACACACCAGTAAAGTCAGTCACCTCAGGGAGGACCAGGCACCCGGAGACTTAGGCACTCGGACAGAACTTCTAGCTCAATGCTGAAAAAACCTAAGGACAAGAATGCCTTTAATGTTTCTTATGAAAATATAGTGGAGTTGAATCTAACAAGCATAATTACCTTATAAATCAAAAAATCTAGAAATTAAAATATTTTAAAAAATATATCACAATGTTTCAATTTCAACAAAAAATTAGTAAAACACACAAAATCACAACAGACAAAGGACGAGTCAAAAGGAAAACATGAATAAGAGGAAATTTCTCCTATGGAAGCCAGGTTAACGGAAAAAATAGAAACTTTCAGACAATGATGTTAAACAAGTTTAAACAAAACAAAACAAACAAAAAATCTCACAAAAACAAACTAACAGAGATCAGGAAACAAATTGAGCAACAAAATAAGAAACGCAATAAGGACTCTTAAGACATCCACCTACCCACATACACACACAGACACAGAAAAGAGAATTACTAGAACTGTAGAATAAAGCAACTGAATTAGAAAATGCAAGAGAAATATTTGACAAGAGTCGAACAGACAGAAGACAGAATAAGTGAATTAGAAGACAGAGTAACTGAACTTATTAAGTCTCAAGAGAAATAAGGGAAAAGAGCAAAGAAAAGTGAACAAAGGTAAATGGAAATATGGGATTCAATTAAGAAATCTAACATTAGAATTATTGGAACTCCAGAGCACCATGACAATAATAAAGGCATAAAAAGAATTTTCCGTATGATGATCATAGGCAATTTCCCAGACCTGCACAGAAAACCAATCCTGCAAATACAGGGAGCTACATGAATGCCAATCAGAAGAAATAAAAAAAGCTCAACCCCATAGCACATTCTACTAAGAATCCTGAAAACCTGAAAACCAAAGACAATGAGAGAATTCTAAAAGCTACAAGAGAAAAACATATTGTCCTTCATAAGAATCAGTACAGATTTCTCCCAAGAAATTCCAGAGGCCAGAAGACAACGGTGCAACATATGTAAAATACTGAATGAAAACAATTTCCAATCAAGAATTTTTTGCCCAGCAAAGTTGTCATTCAAAAATGAGGGGAAATCAAGACATTCCCAAACAAATAGAAGCTCTGGGAATTTGCTACTATCAGACCAACTCTGAAAGTATTACTCAAGGGAGTTCTCCAAAGGAAGAGGTAAGAATATTGAACAAATACTCAAATCTATACACGGAAAAAAAAAATAATAATAAAGAGAGTGCTCTCCAAAAATGCAAGAACATGGGCAATCATAAGGACCAAGTTTACAATATTTTCAGTGGATAAACTCAATAATTTAATCCTGCAAGCAATACAACATCAAGTTTACAAGAAATAAGAACAAATTAAATCTATTGGGTATAGAATGAACAACGATGTTACGGGAGATTCACCAACAGAAATGGGAGAGAGAGGAGTAAAACAGTAATAAATTTAACATGTTAATGTATGTTATCTATTGTTCATATGATAAATGTTTGTCCCTTCCAGTCAGTTGGCCGTGTAGCTGTCTTACAAATTTCTTGGCATAGATGAGTGAGCACCTCCAATGCTGCAACTGTTTGTTGAAACATCTCAATCGGTATTTTGTCAAATCCTGGAGCCTTGTTTTTTGCCAATGCTTTCAGTGAAGCTTGGACTTCTTCCCTTCAATACCATCAGTTCTTGATCATATACGACCTCCTGAACTTTGACCAATTCTTGAAACAGGACCCATACCTCACACCATACACAAAAACTAACTCCAAAGGAATGGAAGATCTAAAAGTTATACCCAAAATTTATAAAGTTCCTGAGAGAAAACTGTAGGGCCTACCTAATCTTTTGTAAAAATAGGATAACAAGCACAACAACAAATGCACAAATATCAGAGGATGAAATAGATAAATGGGACCTCATAAATTTAAAAACTTATGCTCATCAAAAGATTTTGTCAAAAGAGTAAAAAAGCAAGCTAGAGACTGGTAAAAAAAAATTTCAGAAATGACATATCTGATGAAGTTCTAATCTCTAAAATACATAGAAACCTTCAGTAACTCAACAACAAAAAGACAATTTAATTATAAAATGAACAGAAACTTCATAAAGGAGGACATTCGAGCAACCAACAAACACATGAAAAGATGCTCATGATCATTACCCATTAAAGAGATGCAAATCAAAACTACAATGAGATGCCATTTCACCCTGGCTAAAATAGCACTGATAAAATAGAACAGATAACAACAAATGTCGGTGAGGATGTGAGGAGATTGGAACCCTTATTCTTTTCTGATAGGACTGTAAAATGGTATACCACTATGGAAAAATAGAAATAGAACTAACCTATGATTCAGCACTCCTAAGTATAAACCCTAGAGACCTGAAAGTAGTGACATGAACAGCTATATGCACATCTATGTTAATTGCAGCTGGTACTAAAGAATTTAACATATATAAGGTGGCAACAACTCTAACAAAGACCAAAAAAACAAGTGTAAGATCACATATGGCTGGCTATGGGCATATAGGTATATGGGTAGGTACAGGTGTATACACATGTGAGAACAGATAGAAGTATCTGTATGTAAAAGTAAATACAGACATATGTTGAAGAACACATTGAAAGCAGAAATACAGACACTCCTTAGATATAATCCAAACCTGAGATTGTGTTTTTTTTTTGGGGGGTTGAAAACTTAGGACCTTAGTCTCATGGGAAAACTCAGTCAACTGACACAATATTGTTCAAAGTTCAAGTTCTGCATCCCAGTAAAATGAGTAGTGTCTGGGGTCTTAAATCTTGTGAGTGGCCATCTAAGATACAATTATTGGTCTCTACTCATCAGGAGCAAAAGAGTAAGAAGGTAACCAAAATCTCAGAAACAAATTTACAGGGCTGTGCTGGTTAAGGTTGTGTGTCAACTTGTTTGAGACATGATTCTCAGTGATTTGGCAGTTGTGTAATGATGTAGTTTGGGAGTTAAGTAATGATGTAGTTTGATAGTTATGTAATGATGTAATTTGGCAGTTAGGTAATGGTACTTTACCCTCAATTTAGTGATGTAATGTAAGCACCTCCATGATTTGATTTGATTTGATTTGATGTGATCAGCCAATCAGTTGCACTGGGAGTATTCTTGGGAGTGTGGCCTACATCCAATATATATGGATGTTCTGGCAAAGTTCTCTGGCTTTTGCTCACTCTGGATCCTGCATTTAGCTCATCGTCATCCAACTGCCAGTTCTTGGAACTTGAGCCAGTGGCCTGCCGTATTGCCTGCTGATCTTGGGATTTGTTGTCCTCTGCAACCTATGAGCAAGCAGCCTACTATCTTACTGGCTGATATTGGATTTGTTAGTCTCCATAGCTAAATGATTCAGGAGATGCCTCCAGTCTCACTGCTGATGCACGGACTTGGAACTTGCCAGCCTCTACAATTGTGTAAGCCACTTCCTTGAAATAAATCTCTTTCTCTTTATTTTTTTGTGTGTGTGTATATATATATATATGCATATATAAGTATATATATATTTAAATATATATATAATATTTAATTATATAAATAAATATATAGGCTTCACTTGTTTTGATTCTGTATAGAACCTAGCCTAAGACATTTGGTACTGAGAGTGGCTCTAGGGAAACAAGATTTTAAGGATTAGTTTTCTCAGTTGATTCTCAAGTCTTGCTAGACTTAAAGATGTTGATGTCTCTGCTTTCAGTAGTAAAAAAAGCACTGCTAATGCATGGCAGGAGGTAGCAATGTTAATGCGCACAATATCACCACATTACACTGGTCCATTACATTGATCACATTATGCTGATTAAACCTAGGAAGGAAGAAGATAGTTCTAATACCATTTATCACCATGTGATCAGTTGCAGAAATGAGGACTGTAATTAATAGGAGTATTACTTCCTTTTATGTGATTATCAATATTTTTGTTTCCTTCACTTATAAAATATAAGATGTAAATGGGACTAGTATGTTTTGATTGTACTCACGTTAGTTGTATCATGTTAGGTGCAAATACAACTTTGCAATTGTCTTTATTTAGAGATTGTGTATGGTTTAAGGAGATGTGTAGAGGTGCCAAGTTGACAATGGGTGGACTGTGATGGTTAAGGTTGTGTGTCAACTTGGCTGGGCCATGATTCTCAGTAATTTGGCAGTTATGTAATGATGTAGTTTGGCAGTTAAGTAATGACGTAGTTTGGTAGTCATGCAATGTTGTAATCTGGCAGTTATGTAATGATGTAGTTATCCTCAATTTTTTGCTATAATGTTATTACCTCCAAGATGTGATCTGACGTGATCAGGTAATTTGTTGTAAGGGGAGTTTCCTTGAGAGTGTGGCCTATATCCAATATATATGGTTGCTCTGGAAAAGCTCTCTGGCTTTTGTTCATTCTTGATCTGCATCCAGTTCTTCATCACCTGACCTCTCGTTCTTGGGACTTGAGCCAGTGGACTTGAGTCTGTGAGCCTACAGCCTGTTGTCTTACCTGCCATTCTTGGATTCATCAACTCCTACAGCTATGTGAGTCAGGAGAAGCCTCCAGCCTATTGCCTAACCCATGGATTTGGAACTTGCCAGCCTCTACAATCATGTCAGCCATTTTCCTGAGATATGTTGCTCTCTTTCTCTCCATATATATATACACATACATGTATATATCAGCTTAAGACAAGGGCAGATAGCCTACTTCAGTCATGGCATCATCTACCCTGAGACCAGAAAAGCTAGAGGATACCTAGCTATCATCACTGACCAGTTTGACTGGGACCACAATAGATGGTCCTGGAAAGAATGGGAGAAAAATGTAGAACAAAACTCAAGTTCTTAAAAAAGGCCAGACTAATTGGACTAGCTGAGACCAGAGGATTCCCTGAGACTATCATCCTCAGATACTCTTTAAACTTGAACCAAAAAAAGCTCCTAAGATCATCTTTTAGTGAAACAGCAGAGTGGCATACAAGAGAAAGGGCATAACCCATACGAACGATGCTTTACTAAAAAACCATCTGTATGAGACCAAAAGGTCAACATTTACTCTTCAGGTAAAGATGAGAAGATAAGCAGGTGTCTTAGTCTTCTAGTGCTGCTTTAACAGAAATACCACAAGTGGATGGCTTTAACCAAGAGAAATTTATTTTCTCAGGGTGAAGTAGGCTAGAAGTCCAAATTTAGTGCATTGACTTCAGAGGAAGGCTTTCTCTCTCCATCAGCTCTGGAGGAAGGTCCTTCTAGTCAATCTTCCCCTGGACTAGAAGCTTCTCTGTGCAGGAATCCCGGGTCCAAAGGACACACTTTTCTCCCAGTGCTTCTTTTTTGGTGGCATAATGTCTTCCCTCTTTGATTGATACCCTTTCCTTTTATCTCTTGTAAGATAAAAGGTGGTGCAGGCCACGCACCACAGAAACTCCCTTTATATTGGATCAGGGATGTGACCTTAGCAGGGGTGTTACAATCCCACCCTAATCCTCTTTAACGTAAAATTACAATCACAAAATGGAGGACAGCCACACAATACAGAGAATCATGGCCTAACCAAGCTGACACATATTTTGGGGGAAACAATTCAAGCCATGATGGGGGCAAGGAAACTAGAGTACTGGAATGGAAAAAAAAGAATACAATTTTGAAAAATGTGACTAATGTCACTGAACAAATTGTGTGGAAATTGTCTGATGGGAACTGAAATTTCTGTGCAAAGTTTCACCAAAAACAGTAAAATATTAAAAAAAAAATAAAAAATCTAACAAGGGCCCTGATCTCAGTGGCATTCAGTCACATCCCTGGACTTTTTGTACATATTACAAATAAGCCCCATTTATATCTTTTAGTACATGAAGCACTTACTAATGAAGATCAAAGACCTCAGCCTTCAGTTTGCATTGCGCCTCAACATAAAGAAAACAAAAATCCTCACAACTGGACCAATGAGCAACATCATGATAAACAGAGAAAAGATTGAAGTTGTCAAGGATTTCATTTTACTTGGATCCACCATCAACAGCCATGGAAGCAGCAGTCAAGAAATCAAAAGACGCATTGCATTGGGTAAATCTGCTGCAAAGGACCTCTTCAAAGTGTTGAACACCAAAGATGTCACCCTGAAGACTAAGGTGCACCTGACCCAAGCCATGGTATTTTCAATCGCATCATAGGCATGTGAAAGCTGGACAATGAATAAGGAAGACCGAAGAAGAGTTGACGCCTTTGAATTGTGGTGTTGGTGAAGAATATTGAACATACCATGGACTGCCAAAAGAACGAACAAACCTGTCTTAGAAGAAGTACAACGAGAATGCTCCTTAGAAGCAAGGATGGCAAGACTGCATCTTACATACTTTGGACATGTTTTCAGGAGGGATCAGTCCCTGGAGAAGGACATCATGCTTGGCAGAGTACAGGGTCAGAGGAAAAGAGGAGTACCCTCAACGAGGTGGATTGACACAGTGGCTGCAACAATGAGTTCAAGCACAACAATGATTGTAAGGATGGCTCAGGACTGGGCAGTGTTTCGTTCTATTGTGCATGGGGTAGTTATGAGTCTGAACCAACTTGAGGGCACATAACAACTAATCTCTCAGTGGCACGTATGTGTGTTTAGTTTCATTTGCAAACAAAAGCATTCCTAGATGATGCAACATAAGAGAACAATCTACTTTTGGGTTTGAGATTGCCGTAATATTCTCTTATCCATCATGAATGAAGGTCTAAGGAATGTTTTCTCTCTCACCTTGTCTTGTGCTCACATGTCAGAAAGTACTGGACTGAAACCTGAACCGTGGCCCTGCAGTTGACTAGCTGTTTCTTCCTTGGAAAATTAACATCCAGTGGTCTAGAGTTTGCCCTCTATAATAAATAAAATAATAAAATAAATGAAAAGTACAGGAGAAACATCTTTTTTGAGAGTTCTTTTGGATGGAGGCTTATGATAATGTATGAAAGGTAGATCTTCAATATATGTTAGGTTTCTCCCTTTAAATTAGAGTGCATGCTTGATAAACACAAACAAAAAAGACAGTTTTTTTTTTTTTTGGTCTTGTGTAAGTTACCCTTTCAATAAAGATATGCACCAGAGATGCATTTTGTCTAAATCTCAGCTCTTCAGAAAGCTGTATTTTGAAACACATATAACATGTTTAAAGTTCACTTAAAACATCTTTCACCTTATCTAAAAAAGGACGGGAATATTTTCTGATGTTTGTGATTTTTAAACTTCACATGACATCATTAATTTGAGTTATTTTGAGGCAGTAATTTAATAAACTTTATGGCCTAAAAAAGTTCATGTAACTTTCAAAGATATCCAAGTTATCAGACAATTGTATGGGTACCAGGAAAGCTGGACGCTAACTACATGATGGAAAGATAAGCGTTTGCTTATACATCTAGTATTGTATGGAAAACCTTCCTTCAGAATACTTTCATATTGTTTCTCAAGAAGGTAACACACAGTCTTCAGATTTATCATCTCATATTTGTGTGTTGTGTATGTGTCAATACATTAATAAAAGCAAATTTATCTTGTTTCAGAATAGAAAATTGAATCGCATCTTAAACTGGTTTATACTAACGGGATACTGCATTGATTCAAAAATTTGATTTGTTTTCAGGCAGAACAGACAAGTTAAGCAACAAAGAAAAACAAGAGCGATTTTTTTAAAAGACTGAAATGCACTGGAAATTGATCAAGCACCAATTTTAGGTGGTACATAAAGCATTAAGAAGATTAAGGGAAAAGAGCAAAGAAATCAGTAAACCCTTACCCAACCGTTAAAAAATTTCATTAGGCTTACCAATGTTCCTGAGGAAAGGAACCAAAAGCAAAACAAAACAAAAACCGAGATCTTTCTGCTTTGTTGTTGTTGTTGTTGCTGAACAGGAATAAATCGAGAAATTATTTACTAATCAATTGAAGAGGTGTATTTCAAAAAATCAGTAGGCTGTAAGGGAGCAAATACTGGCAAAGTTACTACACAACTCAGAGAGGAGAACATCATGCCAAATTTTACCAATTCTTAGAAAATATCACAGCAATTAAACACAAGGGAATTCAGAAGCTGTTAAAAAGTGTCAGCATTAGTGTCTTTCAGAAAATTCTGCCAGAAACTTTGAAAACTGAAAATAATGTATAACAAAAACCTCACACTAGCCTATCAAATGATATAATAAATATGTTTAATCCTCTTCACACAAAGTAATCTGAGGTATCTGCAGGAAGAACAAAGGAATAAAAATAATATCCTATATTTAGCACTTGCTATTTTTTACTATTGGGTTTACTGTGAGTCTACCCATAGGTGCCTCGGAAGATCACTGCCATTGAAAGCTATGTGAAGTGCAGTTCTCCTCTGACACACGTGGGGTCACCATAAGTCAGAATCAACTCAATGGCATCTATTTTGTTGTTGATGTTACTGTCAAAGCACGTTTACATTCATTATCTCATTTCAGTCATTAACTAACTTTATGAATTAAATAAAGGACTAACATGCCTCACTTTAAAAATAAAAAAAATACAGCCTCCACCAGCCTGAACTCAGAAGAGCTAGAAGGTGCGCAGCTACCAACACTGACCACTCTGACAGGGATCAGAGTAGAGTGTCCCGGACAGAGTGGGAGAAAAATGTAGGACAAAATTCAAATTCACAAAAAAGACCAGGCTTACCAGTCTGACAGAGACCAGAAGAACCTACAAGACTATGGGCCCGGGTGCCCTGCTAACTCAGAACTGAAGACACTCCCAAAATTCACGTTGCAGCCAAAGACTAGACAGGCCTATAAAACAAACAATAACTCATGTGAGAAATGTGCTTCTTAGTTCAATCAAGTATACAAGACAAAATGGGCAATACTTGCCCAAAAGCAAAGATGAGAAGACAGGAAGAGACAGGGAAACTGGATGAATGGACACAGAGAATCCAGGGAAAAAAGGGAGAGGGGGAGATTGCTGACACATTGTGGGGATTGCAAACAAAATCACACACAAAAAATTGTGTATAAAATTTTGAATGAAAAACTAATTGCCCTGTAAACTTTCACCTAAAACAAAATATTTCACACAGTGCAAAAGGTGCTCAATACCAAAACCAAAACCAAAAATATGTATGCATCAATGCACCCAAAAAATTATTTTAGACTAGAATTCTGGTCTCACTATTTTTACAGGCTCACGAGTGCCGCTTTAAACTATGGAAATAAATTATAAAAGGCTTGCATCCATTGAAAAATTCTGTCTGTTTAGTGTATTTCAATTCAGGTAAGCACATCAGTCAGGTCAGAGACAGTGGGTGGGGAAAAAAGAAATAATTCATGGCCTGAAACTACCAATGCTTGTTGTAACCTTCTTTGCCATTGCCTTCTGTACCACTGAATTTTACATGTGTGGCTCCAAATGCTAATCAATATGTAAATAATAGTTTGGATATTACCCACTGCTTAGTATGTATTTATAGCCTTATAGTGATTATCTGTCAAATTGAAGGTTGAGCTAGGTAGCTACTGTAAAACATGGAGCAAGATGTGATTTGTTGTAAAAATTCTCATATGAGACCGTCATATAAATACACAGATGGAAATAATAATTGCATGGGTCTTGAGACATATAAGGATTTTTCTTGCTCAAAATGTAAAAGAATGTGATCAAGGCAATAAATACTCCTATTCAAGTAGGATCACAGTACTAGGGGTAAGTGTGTGAAAACAATGGCAAAACTTGTGAACACCCATTGATGTGAGTATAGAGACCCTATAAGACAGAGTAGAACTGCCCCATAGGGTTTCCAAAGGATGTCTGGTGGATTCGAACTGCCAACATTTTGGTTAGCAGCTGTAGCTCTCAACCACTACACCACCAGAGTTATGAGTTAAATTCACCCACAGAAAGAATAACGATTTTAAACTTATTTTCACCTGGCTTTAAGTACATAAAATAAAAAGTAACATTATGTAATATTCAAAAAGACAAACATATTACCCCGATGAATAATTTCAATTCATTTTTTCTCATTAATTAATAAACCAAGCAAACAAGAAATCGAGAACTATATAGGAAATTTAATAATATAGTTGCTTCAGTAAGGTAACAGAAAAACAACCTCAAAATCTCATGAGTTCCTAATCAAAGAACTACTCTTCTCCAGGTAGTCATCTAAGGAAGCAGCCTTCTCCTGTCCTGTGATTTCACCATCCTCTAGTGCAGTGCTTCTCTACTAGGGGAGATTTTGCCACCTCAGAGATATTTGGCAAGACCTGGAGACATTTTCAGTTGTAACAACTAACATGTAGTGAATGGGTAGAGGCCAGCGATATTTTCTGAACACCCTATGATGCACACGGCAGACCCTACAACAAAGAACTATCTGGACCCAAATGTCAATAGTGCTAAGGTGGAGAAGTCCTGCTCTAGGGCCTTGAAATCCTGCACTGGTTGCCCTGCATCTGGCTAGCAGTTCAGGAAGAATGGGAGACTCCCTTGCCAGAGGTTTTTATGAATCAGGACTAGATGTTGCACTTCTGTCTAGTGTTCAATGTCCTTCAAATAAATGAGAAAAAAGCAAGAAAACCAAAAGAAGAAAATGCCTTAAAAACATAAACACACATCTCTCAAACTGGTCAACATACACAGGAGGATGTGCCTAACCTCCTTAGTAAGCAGGATAATGAAAACTAAAATAAAAACAAGCTGCCAATGGTCCATCAGACTGACAAAAATGTTAAAGTCTGAAAATGACAATTTTGACAAATATGTGGGAAAACAGGAATTTCAGATACTTTGGTGGGGTTGTAAATTTGTACAACCAGTAGAGAGATGAATTTAATATCATGTATTCCACCACCTGTCTGTCAGTTTTGTTGTACTATGGGGGGTTGCATATTGTTGTGATGCTGGAAGCTATGCCACCAGTATTCAGATACCAGCAGAGTCGCCCATGATGGACAGGTTTCAGCTGAGCTTGCAGACTAAGACAGACTAGGAAAAAGGACCTTGAACTCTATTTCTGAAAAGAATTAGCCAGTGAAAATCTCATGAATAGCAGTGGAACATTGTCTGATATAGTGCCAGAAGATGAACTCCCCAGGTTGAAAGGCACTCAAAAGACAACAGGGGAAGAGCTGCCTCCTCAAAGTAGAATTGACATAAATGATGTACATGGAGTCAAGTTTTCAGGACCTCCATTTGCTGATGTGGCACAACTCAAAATGAGAAGAAACAGCTGCAAACATCCATTAATAATCAGAACGTGGAATGTACAAAGTATGAATCTAGGAAAATTGGAAACCATCTAAAATGAAATGGAACCCATAAAGATCGATATCTTAGGCATTAGTAAGCTAGAATGGACTGGTATTGGCCATTCTGAATCAGTCAATCATATAGTCTACTATGCTGGGAATGAGAACTTGAAGAGGAATGGTGTTGCATTCATCATCAAAAAGAACGTTTCAAGATCTATCCTTAAGTACAACACTGTCAGTGATAGGATAACATCCATAGCCTACAAGGAAGACCAATTAATACAAATATTATTTAAATTTATGCACCAACCACTAAGACCAAAGGTGAAGAAATTAAAGATTTTACCAACTTCTGCAGTCTGAAATTGATCGAACATGCAATCAGTGTTCATTGATAATTACTGGTGAATGGAATGCAAAAGTTGGAAACAAAGGAGGATCAGTATTTGGAAAATACGTCCCTGGTGACAGAAATGATGCCAGAGAAGCCGTGATAGAATTTTGCAAGACCAACGACTTCTTCATTGCAAATACCTTTTTTTCACCAACATAAATGGTGACTATACACATGGACCTCACCAGATAGAATACACAGGAATCAAACTGAACTACATGTGTGGAAAAAGACAAGGAGACAGCTCAATAGCATCAGTCAGAACAAGGCTAGGGGTCAACTGCGGAACAGAATAGCAATTGTTCAAATGCAAGCTCCAGTTGAAGCTGAAGAAAATAAGAACAAGTCCAGGAGACCCAAAGTACAACACTGAGTATATCCCATCTGAATTTAGAGACCACCTCAAGAGTAGATTTGACACGTTGAACACTAATGACTGAAGAACAGACGAGTTGTAGAATGACATCAAGGACTTCATACATGAAGAAAGCAAGAGGCCATTAAAAAGACAGAAAAGAAAGAAAAGACCAAATGGATGTAAGAAGAGACTCTGAAACTTGCTCTTGAATGTTGGAAGCTAAAGTAAAGGGAAGAAATGATGAAGTAAAAGAACTGAACAGAAGATTTCAAATGGCGGCACAAGAAGACAAAATAAAGTATTATAATGATATGTACAAAGAGCTGGAGATAGAAAACCAAAAGAGAAGAACACGCTCAGCATTTCTCAAGCTGAAAGAACTGAAGAAAAAATTCAAACCTCAAGTTGCAATAGTTAAGGATCCCATGGGGAAAATATTAAACAATGCAGGAAGTGTCAAAAAAAGATGGAAGGAATAATACACAGTCATTATACCAAACAGAATTGGTTGACATTCAAACATTTCAAGAGGTAGCATATGATTAGGAACCGACAGTACTGAAGGAAGAAGTCCAAGCTGCACTGAAGGCATTGGAGAAACACAAGGCTCCAGGAACTGATGGGATATCAATTGAGATATTTCAACAAACAGATGAAGAGCTGGAAGTGCTCACTGGTCTATGCCAAGAAATTTGGGAGACAGCTACCTGGCCAACCAACTGAAAGAGATCCATATTTATGCCTCTTCAAAAGAAAGGTGATCCAACATAATGCAGAAATTATCAAACAATATCATTAATATCACACACAAGGAGAATTTTGGTGAAGATCATTCAAAATGGCTGCAGCAGTATATCGACAGGAAACTGCCAGAGATTCAGGCCAGATTAAGAAGAGGATGTAGAATCAGGGATATCATCGCTGATATCAGATGGACCCTGGCTGAAAGTAGAGAATAACAGAAGCATGTTTGCCTGTGTTTTATTGACTATACAAAGGCATTTGACTGTATGGATCAGAACAAATTATGGATATCATTGTGAATAATGGGAATTCCAGAACACTTAATTGTGCATGAGGAACCTGCACCTAGATTAAGAGGCAGTTGTTTGGACAAAACAAAGGAATGTTGTGTGCTTTAAACTCAGGAAACCTGTGGGTCAGAGTTGTATCTTTTCACCATTCCTGTGTTATGTTTTTTTTTTTTTTTTTTAATTCAACCTGTATGCTGAGCAAATAATCCCAGAAGTTGGACTACATGAAGAACAGGGTATCAGGATTGGAGAAGGATTCATGAACAACCTGTGTTATGCAGATGACACAACCTTCCTTCCTGAAAGTGAAGAGGACTTGAAGCACTTACTGATGAAGATCAAAGACCACAACCTTCAGCATGGATTACACCTCAACATAAAGAAAACAAAAATCCTCACAACTGGACCAATAAGCAACATCATGATTAATGGAGAAAAGATTGGTGTTGTCAAGGGTTTCATTTTACTTGGATCCACAATCAACACCCATGGAAGCAGCTGTCAGAAATCAAAAGACACAGTGCATTGGGCAAATATGTTGCAAATGCCTCTTTAAAGTGTTGATAAGCGAAGATGTCACCTTGAAGACTAAGGTGCACCTGACCCAAGCCATGGTATTTTAAATCACCTCATATGCATGCGAAAGCTGGATGATGAATAAGGGGAAACTGAAGAAGAACTGACACCTTTGAATTGTGGTGTTGGCAAACAGTTTTGAATATACCATGGACTGCCAAAAGAATGAACAAATTTGTCTTGGAAGAAGCACACCAGAATGGTCTTTAGAAACAAGAATGACAAGACTCCGTCTCACATACTTTGGACATGTTGTCAGGAGGGATCAGTCCCTGGAGAAGGACATCATGCTTGGGAAAGTACAGGATCAGCGGAAAAGAGGAAGACCATCAATGAGGTGGATCGATACAGGGGCTGCCACAATGGCCTCAAGCATAACAATGATTGTAAGGATGGCGCAGACTTGAGCGGTGTTTCGTTCTGTGGCACATAGGGTCGCTATGAGTCAGAACAGACTGGATTGCACCTAACAACAACAATGCAATAGTAAATTAAAACCCTATGGAGGGAGGGGGCCAAGATGGCTGACTATGTAGACGTTACCTCAGATCCCTCTTGCAACAACGACTTGGAAAAACAAGTGAATCGATCACATACATGACAATCTACGAACCCTGAACAACAAACACAGATTTAAAGAGTTGACCTGAGTGACAGAGACAGAGAAGGAACAACTACAGGGAAGCAGAGACTCTTTTCGGAGCCTGAAGCCAGCGTTCCAGTCAGGTAACCTTGGCGCTGGGCTTAGGATTGGGTGCAGGGGAGCTGAGCAGGATATCCTGTGAAGGTGCAAACACGAGGCACAGCCCTACCCCCCTGAACTGACCCTGGGAGGGGGCCCAGCCAGTCCGCACCAGCGGCGCAGCGACGCGGCTGGTGGGAGGAGAAGTCCCTGGGAGGCAGTGACTGGTTTTGGAGCCGGGAGTGCAACATCCCAGCCAGGAAACCTTGACACTGGGCTTTGGATTGGCAGCGGAGGAACTGACCACGGCTTCTGCGGGCCAGACACTCGGGGGCAATCTTTACACAGCCAGCACACATAGGCAACACGCCCCTCGGGAATCTCAGATAAAATAGTCATCCCAAGCAAGATAAGCAACTTTGGCTATGTTCCGGGGTGCTACTCTCTCCTGTTTTTCTGAACCCTCCCCTCCCCTTCCCAGGCGGCTTCATTAACATTGGGATTTCCTGAGCCAGAGGGAGAACGGCTCTGCGTCTTTTCTTTTCCCTTTTTTTTTTTTTTTTTTTTGGACTTTTCCTAATCCATTCTTCCGGCCTGAGAGAAACAACCACAAAAAACCCAGGGACGAAAAATCCTTCCCTAATTGGACTAAAAACACAGAACCAGCTCCAGCCAAGCATATATGATCCATATCTCGGGCTTTCATCCCTACAGGGAACAAGGTGGCTATTATAATGCAAAGGCATTTCTGATAGGGATCTGACTGCCTTTTTTTTTTTTAGCGGATTTACTGGAAAAACAAGTTTCCCAGGTCTGATATCTCTGCTTATTCAACAGAGCCCTAACTGACCCACAACAGGGAACTGAGGGCTGAAGCTTCCCCTAGACCACCTAGCCTCTTGCCTTAGGGGTCTAAGGAAGTGACACCTACCAATCTGTAGAGGTACTTGCATTGGGGGCCTAAGGTACAGCTGCAGAGCCCTCTCACCAAGGTGCTTTAGGAATAGAGACACACCTACCTCACTGACACATGGGGGAAGCCTGTCAGCATCCTGCCCCCCCTGGAGTGTGAACCCCAGCTGCTAATAGAATCTGGTGCACACAACTATCACCACTACTTCTCAAGGTGGATAGGTGTTAGGGTGAAGCACACACTTGATGACCCAAAATCAGACTCTACTCAAGAATAGTGAATAGACTCAGGCATATATATCTGGCAACAGCCCAGACCAGCTGGTAATAGGTCATAAGTGAGTCAAGGGCTACAACAATCAAGACAGCACAATCTAGTAGCCCATCCATGTATATTGAAAGAAAACAAAACAAGATAAGACTCAGTGGGAAAATATAGAATAAATCACTACAATATCTTAGTGATAGCTCAGAGACAGCAGTCAGTATCAAACCACATAAAGAAACAGACCATGACAGCTTCTACAACCCCCCAAACAAAAGAATGAAAATCTTTCCCAAATGAAGATACAATCCTGGAATCATCACATACAGAATATAAAAAACTAATTTACAGAATGCTTCAAGACATCAGGGGTGACCTCAGAAATGAAATAAGGCAAACTGCAGAAAAAGCCAAGGAACACACTGATAAAACAGTTGAAGAACTCAAAAAGATTATTCAAGAACATAGTGGAAAAATTAAAAAGTTGCAAGAATCCATAGAGAGACACCATTCAGAAATCCAAAAGATTAAAAATAAAATTACAGAATTATACAACTCAATAGGAAGTCAGAGGAGCAGACTCAAGCTATTAGAATGCAAAGTGGGAAATCTGGAGGACCAGGGAATTAACACCAACATAGCTGAAAGAAAATCAGATAAAAGAATTAAAAAAAAAATGAAGAAACCCTAAGAATCATGTGGGACTCTATCAAGAAGGATAACTTGCGTGTGATTGGAGTCCCAGAACAGGGAAGGAGGACAGAAAACACAGAGAGAATAGTTGAAGATCTGCTGACAGAAAACTTCCCTGACATCATGAAAGACGAAAGGATATCTATCCAAGATGCTCATCGAACCCCATTTAAAACTGATTCAAAAAGAAAAACACCAAGACATATTATCATCAAACTTGCCAAAACCAAAGATAAAGAGAAAATTTTAAAAGCAGCCAGGGATAAAAGAAAGGTTTCCTTCAAGGGAGAATCAATAAGAATAAGTTCAGACTACTCAGCAGAAACCATGCAGTCAAGAAGGCAATGGGATGACATATACAGAGCACTGAAGGAGAAAAACTGCCAGCCAAGGATCATATATCCAGCAAAACTCTCTCTGAAATATGAAGGCCAAATTAAGATATTTACAGACAAACACAAGCTTAGAGAAATTGCAAAAACCAAACCAAAGCTACAAGAAATACTAAAGGAAATTGTTTGGTTAGAAAACCAATAATATCAGATACCAGCACAACACAAGGTCACAAAACAGAACATCCTGATATCAACTCAAATAGGAAAATCACAAAAACAAATTAAGATTAATTAAAAAAAAAATGCTCAAAACAGGGAATCATTGAAGTCAATATGTAAAAGATCACAATAATCAAACAGAGGGACTAAATACAGGTGGCATAGAACTGCCATATGGAGAGGGATACAAGGTGATATAGGACAATACAAGTTAGCTTTTTACTTAGAAAAATAGCGGTAAATATTAAGGTAACCACAAAGAGGTATAACAACTCCATAACTAAAAACAAAAACCAAGAAAAACGTAACAACTCAGCAAACATAAAGTCAAATACTATGAAAATGAGGATCTCACAATTTACAAAGAAAAACGTCTCAGCACAAAAAAGTAAGTGGAAAAATGAAATTGTCAACAACACACATAAAAAGACATCAAAATGACAACACTAAAAACTTATCTATAATTACGCTGAATGTAAATGGACTAAATGCACCAATAAAGAGACATAGAGTCTCAGATTGGATAAAAAAACATGATCTGTCTATATGCTGCCTACAAGAGACACACCTTAAACTTAGAGACACAAACAAACTAAAACTCAAAGGATGGAAAAAAATATATCAAGCAAACAATAAGCAAAAAAGAAGAGGAGTAGCAATATTAATTTCTGACAAAATAGACTTTAGACTTAAATGCACCGCAAAGGATAAAGAAGGACACTACATAATGATTAAAGGGACAATTGACCAGGAAGATATAACCATATTAAATATTTATGCATCCAATGACAGAGCTGCAAGATACATAAATCAAATTTTAATAGAACCGAAAAGTGAGATAGACACCTCCACAATTATAGTAGGAGACTTCAACACACCACTTTCAGAGAAGGACAGGACATCCAATAAGAAGCTCAATAGAGACACGGAAGACCTAATTACAACAATCAACCAACTTGACCTTATTGACTTATACAGAACTCTCCACCCAACTGCTGCAAAGTATACTTTTTCTTCTAGCGCACATGGAACATTCTCTAGAATAGACCATATATTAGGTCATAAAACAGACCTTTGCAGAGTCCAAAACATCGAAATATTACAAAGCATCTTCTCAGACCGCAAGGCCATAAAAGTGGAAATCAATAACAGAAAAATTAGGGAAAAGAAATCAAATACTTGGAAAATGAACAATACCCTCCTGAAAAAAGACTGGGTTATAGATTAAGGAGGCAATAAGGAAATTCATAGAATGCAACGAGAATGAAAATACTTCCTATCAAAACCTCTGGGACACAGCAAAAGCAGTGCTCAGAGGCCAATTTATATCGATAAATGCACACATACAAAAAGAAGAAAGAGCCAAAATCAGAGAACTGTCCCTACAACTTGAACAAATAGAAACTGAGCAACAAAAGAATCCATCAGGCACCAGAAGAAAACAAATAATAAAAATTAGAACTGAACTAAATGAATTAGAGAACAGAAAAACCATTGAAAGAATTAAAAAAGCCAAAAGCTGGTTCTTCGAAAAAATTAACAAAATTGATAAACCATTGGCTAGACTGACTAAAGAAATACAGGAAAGGAAACAATTAACCAGAATAAGAAACGAGAAGGGCCACATCACAACAGACCCAACTGAAATTAAAAGAATCAAATCAGATTATTATGAAAAATTGTACTCTAACAAATTTGCAAACCTAGAAGAAATGGATGAATTCCTGGAAAAACACTACCTACCTAAACTAACACATTCAGAAGTAGAACAACTAAATAGACCCATAACAAAAAAAGAGATTGAAACGGTAATCAAAAAACTCCCAACAAAAAAAAGCCCTGGCCCGGATGGCTATACTGCGGAGTTCTACCAAACTTTCAGAGAACAGTTGACACCACTACTACTAAAGGTATTTCAAAGCATAGAAAAGGACGGAATACTACCCAACTCATTCTATGAAGCCACCATCTCCCTGATACCAAAACCAGGTAAAGACACCACAAAAAAAGAAAATTACAGACCTATATCCCTCGTGAACATAGATGCAAAAATCCTCAACAAAATTCTAGCCAATAGAATTCAACAACATATCAAAAAAATAATTCACCACGACCAAGTGGGATTTATACCAGGTATGCAAGGCTGGTTTAGTATTAGAAAAACCATTAATGTAATCCACCATATAAATAAAACAAAAGACAAAAACCGCATGATCTTATCAATTGATGCAGAAAAGGCATTTGACAAAGTCCAGCACCCATTTATGATAAAAACTCTCACCAAAATAGGAATTGAAGGAAAATTCCTCAACATAATAAACGGCATCTATACAAAGCCAACAGCCAACATCACTCTAAATGGAGAGAGCCTGAAAGCATTTCCCTTGAGAACGGAAACCAAGGATGCCCTTTATCACCACTCTTATTCAACATTGTGCTAGAAGTCCTAACCAGAGCAATTAGGTTAGACAAATAAATAAAGGGCATCCAGATTGTCAAGGAGGAAGTAAAATTATCTCTATTTGCAGATGACATAATCTTATACACAGAAAACCCTAAGGAATCCTCCAGAAAACTACTGAAACTAATAGAAGAGTTTGGCAGAGTCTCAGGTTATAAGATAAACATACAAAAATCACTTGGATTCCTCTACATCAACAAAAAGAACATTGAAGAGGAAATAACCAAGTCAATACCATTCACAGTAGCCCCCAAGAGTATAAAATACTTAGGAATAAATCTTACCAAAGATGTAAAAGACCTATACAAAGAAAACTACAAAGCTCTACTACAAGAAATTCAAAAGGACATACTTAAGTGGAAAAACATACCTTGCTCATGGATAGGAAGACTTAACATAGTAAAAATGTCTATTCTTCCAAAAGCCATCTATACATACAATGCACTTCCAATCCAAATTCCAATGTCATTTTTTAATGTGATGGAGAAACAAATCACCAACTTCATATGGAAGGGAAAGAAGCCTCGGATAAGCAAAGCATTACTGAAAAAGAAGAAGAAAGTGGGAGGCCTCACTCTACCTGAGTTTAGAACATATTATACAGCCACAGTAGTCAAAACAGCCTGGTACTGGTACAACAACAGGCACATAGACCAGTGGAACAGAATTGAGAATCCAGATATAAATCCATCCACATATGAGCAGCTGATATTTGACAAAGGCCCAGTGTCAGTTAATTGGGGAAAAGATAGTCTTTTTAACAAATGGTGCTGGCATACCTGGATATCCATTTGCAAAAAAATGAAAGAGGACCCATACCTCACACCATGCACAAAAACTAACTCCAAGTGGATCAAAGACCTAAACATAAAGACTAAAACAATAAAGATCATGGAATTAAAAATAGGGACAATGTTAGGAGCCCTAATACAAGGCATAAACAGAATACAAAACATTACCAAAAATGACAAAGAGAAACCAGATAACTGGGAGCTTCTAAAAATCAAACACCTATGCTCATCTAAAGACTTCACCAAAAGAGTAAAAAGACCACCTACAGACTGGGAAAGAATATTCAGCTATGACATCTCCGACCAGTGCCTGATCTCTAAAATCTACATGATTCTGTCAAAACTCAACCACAAACAGACAAACAACCCAATCAAGAAGTGGGCAAAGGATATGAACACACACTTCACTAAAGAAGATATTCAGGCAGCTAACAGACACATGAGGAAAGGCTCTCGATCATTAGCCATTAGAGAAATGCAAATTAAAACTATGATGAGATTCCATCTCACTCCAACAAAGCTGGCATTAATCCAAAAAACACAAAATAATAAATGTTGGAGAGGCTGCGGAGAGATTGGAACTCTTATACACTGCTGGTAGGAATGTCAAACGGTACAACCACTTTGGAAATCTATCTGCCATTCTCTTAAACAGTTAGAAATAGAACTACCATACAATCCAGAAATCCCACTCCTCGGAATATACCCTAGAGAAATAAGAGCCTTCACACAAACAGATATATGCACACCCATGTTTATTGCAGCTCTGTTTACAATAGCAAAAAGCTGGAAGCAACCAAGGTGTCCATCAATTGATGAATGGTTAAATAAATTGTGGTATATTCACACAATGGAATACTACGCATTGATAAAGAACAGTGACGAATCTGTGAAACATTTCATAACATGGAGGAACCTGGAAGGCATTATGCTGAGCGAAATGAGTCAGAGGCAAAAGGACAAATATTGTATAAGACCACTATTATAAGATCTTGAGAAATAGTATAAACTGAGAAGAACACATACTTCTGTGGTTACGAGGGGGGAAGGGAAGGTGGGAGGGTGGGATAGTGTTTTTTACTGATTAATTAGTAGATAAGAACTCCTTTAGGTGAAGGGAAGGGCAATACTCAATACATGGAAGGTCAGCTCAACTGGACTGGACCAAAAGTGAAGAAGTTTCCAGGATAAACTGAATGCTTGAAAGGTCAGCGGAGCAAGGGCCGGGGTTTGGGGACCATGGTTTAAGGGGACTTCTAAGTCAATTGGGAAAATAATTCTATTATGAAAACATTCTGCATCCCACTTTGAAATGTGACATCTGGGGTCTTAAATGCTAACAAGAGGCCATCTAAGATGGATCAATTGGTCTCAACCCACCTGGAGCAAAGGAGAATGAAGATCACCAAGGTCACATGATAACTAAGAGCCCAAAAGACAGAAAGGGCCACATGAACCAGCGACCTACATCATCCTGAGACCAGAAGAACTAGTTGGTGCCCGGCCACAACCGATGACTGCCCTGACAGGGAGCACAACAGAGAACCCCTGAGGGAGCAGGAGATCAGTGGGATGCAGACCCCAAATTCTCACAAAAAGACCATACTTAATGGTCTGACTGATACTAGAGGAATCCCGGCGGTCATGGTCCCCAAACCTTCTGTTGGCCCAGGACAGGAACCATTCCTGAAGACAACTCATCAGACATGAAAGGGACTGGACAGTGGGTAGGAGAGAGATGCTGATGAAGAGTGAGCTAATTATATCAGGTGGACACTTGAGACTGTGTTGGCATCTCCTGTCTGGAGGGGGGATGGGAGGATAGAGAGAGTTGGAAGCTGGCAAAATTGTCACAAAAGGAGAGACTGGAAGGGCTGACTCATTAGGGGGAGAGCAAGTGGGAGTATGGAGTAAGATGTATATAAACTTATATGTGACAGTCTGACTTGATTTGTAAACGTTCACTTGAAGCTCAATAAAAGTTAATAAGAAAAAAAAAAAGACAAAGAACCCAATTAAATAACGGGCAAAATATATGACTAGACAGTTCGCTAAAGAAGATATTCAGGCGGCTAACATACATGAGGAAATGCTCTCTATCATTAGCCATTAGAGGAACGCAGATCAAAACTACAATGAGATTTCATCTCACTGCAACAAGGCTGGCATTAATCCTAAAAACACAAAATAATAAATGTTGGAGAGGCTGTGGAGAGACTGGAACACTTATACACTGCTGGTGGGAATGTAAAATGGTACAACCACTTTGGAAATCGATTTGGCGCTTTCTTAAAAAGCTAGGAATAGAACTACCTTACAATCCAGCAATCTCACTCCTCAGAATATATCCTAGAGATATAAAAGCCTTTACAGGAACGGATATATGCACACCCATGTTCATTGCAGCACTGTTTACAATAGCAGAAAGATGGAAGCAACCAAGGTGCCCATCAATGGTTGAATGGATAAATAAATCATGGTATATTCACACAATGCAATACTGAAAAAAAAAAAAAATGGAATACTACACATCCCTAAAAAGCAGTGAGGAATCTGTGAAACATTTCATGACATGGAGGAACCTGGAAGGTATTATGCTGAGCGAAATTAGTCAGTTGCAAAAGGACAAATATTGTATAAGACCACTATTATAAGAACTTGAGAAATTGTTTAAACTGAGAAGAAAACATTCTTTTGTGGTTACGAGAAGGGGGAGGCGGGTGGGAGAGGGGGATTCACTAATTAGATAGTAGATAAGAACTACTTTAGGTGAGGGGAAAGAAAACACACAATACAGGGGAGGTCAGCACAACTGGACTAAACCAAAAGCAAAGAAGTTTCCTGAATAAACTGAATGCTTCGAAGGCCACTGTAGCAGGGGCAGGGGTATGGGGACCATGGTTTCAGGGGACGTCTAAGTCAATTGACATAACAAAATCTATTAAGAAAACATTCTGCATCCCACTTCGAAGAGTGGCATCTGGGGTCTTAAACGCTAGCAAGCAGCCATCTAAGATGCATCAATTGGTCTCAACCCACCTGGATCAAAGGAGAATGAAGAACACCAGGGACACAAAGCGATTATGAGCCCAAGAGACAGAAATGGCCACATGAACCAAAGACTACATCAGCCTGAGACCAGAAGAGCTAGATGGTGCCCAGCTACAACGGATGACTGCCCTGACAGGGAACACAACAGAGATCCCTGAGGGAGCAGGAGAGCAGTGGGATGCAGATCCCAAATTCTCATAAGACCAGACTTAAAGGTCTGACTGAGACTAGAAGGACCCCGGTGGTCATGGCCCCCAGATCTTCTTTTGGCCCAGGACAGGAACCATTCCTGACGCCAGCTCTTCAGACATGGATTGGGCTGGGCAATGGGTTGGAGAGGGATGTTGGTGAGGAGTGAGCTTCTTGGATCAGGTGGACACTTGAGACTATGTTGGCATCTTCTGCCTGGAGGGGAGATGAGAGGGTGGAAGGGGTTAGAAGCTGATGCAATGGACGCGAAAAGAGAGTGGAGGGAGAGAGTGGGCTGTCTCATTAGTGGGAGAGTAATTGGGAGTGTGTAGCAAGGTGTATATGGGTTTTTGTGTGAGAGACTGACTTGATTTGTAAACTTTCACTTAAAGCACAATAAAAAGTATTAAAAAAAGATAAAATAAAAAAAAGTAAAAAAAACAAAAAAACCCTATGGAATGCAGTTCTAGTCTGAAACTCTTGGGATCACCATAGGTCTGAATCGAATCAACAGCAACTGGCTACTAAAGTAAAAGTGCAGATACTCCGTTGCCAAGGTTTTCTACTCCTACATATTGATCAGCTAAGACTGTGGGTTTCAATACTGCCTTCACATTGAAATTGTGTAGGGAACTTTTACAGTGCATAGGTTCCACCACCAGGTTTACCGGTTCAATTAGTCTGGAGTGTGTCATCGGCAGTAGATTTTCTAAAAGCTCCCTAGTTGGATGAAATGTACAACTGAAGTTAAAATGCACTGACATGAAAAGTCTTTACACAGTAATAGTAAAAAAAAAACCAAAAAAAACTAGTGATCATTGTCTATGCACACCAAGAGAGATGGATATTGTGAGTGATACAATTGAAATTTATACAGCACCGAAAAATAATCTACTGCCACACCTATCAATATAATTGAATCTCAAAAAAGATAAATTTGAACAAGAAAGATTCAAAGCATACAGAGAAGTAATAAAATTCCTCGTATATAAAAGAGAGAGCCAGTATTAAACAACACATCCTGTAGTATAATTGTAAGAAAACCAAAGTAATGATTAATTCAAAATTCAGGATATGGTGACTTCTGGAGGGAGAGGCAAAAATAATTTATAGAGAAGCACAAAGGAATCTACAACAGTTTGTTTAATGTTCTCTTTTTAAGCTGTACTTTGTGCACACTGGTATGTGTTTTATTATGGCCCTTTAAACAAGGTATATTTTATATACATTCGTATTTTTGATATATTCAAAATAATTATTAAACAACAGAAAAGAGAAATAGAGAAAACAAAATATAATACCTCAGGAGAGTATTCTATCACCTTTACTTTGTAGTCAACCTTTGAGTTCACACTAAAAGAGAAAGAACAAAAAGTATTCCCAATCCTTTCTTCACCTACCTCTTCCAGGAGGTGCAACATTAATTAACTTTCTAACCAGAAGTGGATTTCCCAGACATGATTTTTTCCCCACCTAAGAAAGAGTTCCTGGCTGTGAGATTTATATATTTCCTCTGACTTCGAAGAGCTGGGTGTGTAATCCTGATAAAGGGATTTTTTTTTTTTTTCCCTACCAACAGTAGTACCACCCCACCCAGAAGAAACCTTTGGCATGAAGGTGCTACGTAATGATTAAGTTTTGACAGGGAGGGTGGACCGGTTTCCTGTCCTAAGTTTTACAGATGCCCTTCTCATTCTTAGAATCACTGAGGTCTTCCTAATTTTTAGGATTCAAAAATTGAAAGGCAGCCTCTCTTTCCTGAATTCCCTGCAGGGCTGGAGGAATGTTGTAACATGAGTAGCTTGTCACTGTCCTCGTGCAGATTTAGCACAGCTTTCTAGTTGCTTTTTCTGCACCTTCCTGATTATCAGCTGACTGATGAGAGACAATATTGAGTACAGACTGAGCCTAGACTCTTATGTTGCAAGTAAAGCTTGTCTTTCTGATCTCTTTTTCACCCTCTAAGGTCTCCAAACCAGTTGCTGTTGAATCAACTCCAACTCGTGATGACCCCAAGTGTGTCAGAGTAGAACTTTGCTCCATAAGGTTTCCAATGGTTGATTTTTCAGAAGTATATCACCTGGCTTTTCTTACAAGGTGCATGTGGGTGGACTTGAACCTCCAACCTTTTGGTTAGCAACCAAGAGCATTAACAATTTGCAACACCCAGAGATTCTTCCTGAGGTTAAGCAGGTCATATTTCACATTTACTATTTCCGTGTGCTCTTCATGGGTGCATTTATCATATATCCATCTCTGCCAAAAGAGCACATAAAAAGCAAATAGAGTATTTTGGACTTTATTAAGGTCTTTGCAGCCATCTTTGAAATGTTTTTCCTCTGAGGCTGGACCGAGCTCCCTTGGCTCTCATTACAAAGTTCTAGTTTATGCATTAGGACAAGAGTAGGCTATAAGGTTAATAGCTGTGTATCTGCCTGCTCTGCCTTTTTAGCCCACTCTCAGAGAATTGTCAGGACCTGGTCTGGTGGCACAGAAATTACCATCTGTGCCTGACTTTCCTCGTGTATAAAGAAAGGCAGCATCTTCTTCCTCCTCCCCTTCCTTTATCCCATTTTCTGAGAGATGTTGATTCAGTCATGTTGGACTTGGTGACTAGCTGCCATTCAGTTTTTTTTTTTTTTTTTCCAGATCAAAACTGTTGAAAATGGACTGGAACCATGCCCCCTGAAACACCTGAAATCATAATTCTCTGTGTTTTGGTATCTAATCCAACTCTATATGAGGACATATTGTCACAAATCATGTGGTAGTGATTTACAGTTTTTAGCAGTTCTCAAAATCTAGATATCAGATATGCCACCAAAATTACTGGAGATGTTTGCTTTCAGAACAGAGATTATTTAAAGGATTACATCTCTTTGGTCTTCCGTATGTCTGTCAATTCTTGGACTTCAGTATTTATTATTGTGACACCATCTTGGTAGTGGATCCTTACCAAGATTCTAATGCCTCTTCTCTTGGTGTGGCATTTCCTCTTCTCATATATAGCTTTTCATTTCATTGTTTCTATCACAGGTAAAACCTCCTACAGAAATACTTGACATCATGCCCAGGCTTGGTGCATGAGGGTCATTGTTCCTCAAATAATTTTATTCCTCAAGTCAGTAGTGACTTTTGAAAGTCCACATTCAACATTGCACAACAATTCTCCAAAATTTTGTTATCAGCCCATAATGCATGTAAGTATGCATTACAAGGATTTTTAGAAATTCCAGAGACAGTACTCCCATTTAGCAGGTCCAAGTCTTACTTTCTAAAAGTCTGGTATGCAAAAAATGGCACATTTCTTTCATATGGAACAGAAAATAACCAGTACACCCTGATAATTAGTCCATTAGCAAAGTCTATATTTTCTGCTACCAGAAAGATATTTAGCTGTGTATTATTGACTATGAAAAGGCATTTTACTGTGTGGATCATAACAAATTATGATAAAATTGGAAAGAATGGGAATTTCAGAACATTTAGTTGTGCTCATGCAGAACCTGTCCATGGACTAAGAGGCAGTCGTTTAAACAGAACAATGGGATACCACGTGTTTTAAAGTTAGGAAAGGTGTGCATCAGAGTTGTAATCTTTCACCATATTTATTCAATCTGTATGCTGAGCAAATAATCTGAGAAGCCAGACTGTATAAAGAAGAACACACCTTCAGGATTGGAGGAAGGCTCATTTCCAACCTGCAATATGTGGATGACACAATCTTACTTGCTGAAAGTGAGGAGGACTTGCACTTCTTGAAGAAGACTAAAGTTTACAGCCTTCAGTGTGAATTGTGTCTTAACACAAGAAAGCAAAGATCTTCACAACTGGACCAATAAGCAACATCATAATAAATGAAGAAAAGATTGGAGTTGTCAAGAATTTCAGTTTACTTGAATCCATAATCAATGCCCATGGAAGCAGCAGTCAAGAAATCAAATGATGTACTGCATTGAGCAAATCTGCTGCAAAAGACCTCTTTGAAGTGTGAAAAGCAAAGATGTCACTTTGAGGACTAAGGTGTGCCTGATCCATGCCTTGATATTTTCAATCACCTCATTATGCATGTGAAAGCTAGACAACGAGTAAGAAAGACCAAAGAAGAATCGATGCCTTTGATTTGTGGGGTTAGCAAAGAATATTGAATATACCATGAACTGCCAGAAAAACGAACAAATCTATCTTGGAAGAAGTACAGCCAGAATGCTCCTCAAAAGTGAGGATGACAAGACTTCATCTTACATACTTTAGATATGTTATCGGGAGGGACATCATGCTTGGTAAAGTAGAGAAGAAAAAGAGGAAGATCCTCAATGAAATGGATTAACACGGTGGTTGCAACAATGGGCTCAAACATAGATTGTGAGGATGGTGCAGGTCCAGGCAGTGTTTCGTTCTGTAGTACATAGGACCTCTATGACTCAAAACCTACTCAACAGCATCTAACAGCATAACAACAACTGCAAATTCTGTATTGCTGCAGTATTGTGGGAGAATCAATCTTATTGTTAAGTGTGAAATCTGACTCTCTTACTTCAGTCATTTTAAGACAGTTTCTATATATGAAAACAAATGACCATAGGTTTCAAATTATTATGAATTATATGTTTGTGAAAAGCTAAAAGATTCTGAAGCATAGATTATTTTCTCTAGTTATATAAAGATAATGTAATTGCATAACCCAATACCTGTTCCAAAAATTTTTTTAGTTATATACCTTTATCAATCCACTAGATTTACATATTTGGGGTGTGTGCTTGTGGGTATGTGTGTGCATGTTTATGACAGAGGGGGAGAGCCAGAGAGAAAGAGAGAGTGTACATTTGTGTAAGAGTAATAACAGTGTTCCGCTGCTATTCATAAGGTTTTCACTGGCCAATTTTTTCAGAAGTAGACTACCAGGTTCTTCTTCCTAGTCTGTCTTAGTCTGGAAGCTCTCCTGAAATCTGTCCACCATGGGTGATCTTGATGTTATTTGAAATACTGATAGCATAGCTTCCAGCATCATAGTAACATGCAAGTCACCACAGTAGGACAAACTAACAGATGTGTGTGGTTGGTGAATGATATTGGATATACCACGGACTTCCAGAAGAACTAACAAATCTGTCTTTTAAGAAGTACAGTCAGAATGCTCTTTAGACGCGGGTACGGTGAGACTTTGTCTCATGTATTTTGGACATGTTATCAGGAGGAACCAATCCCTGGAGAAGGACATCATGCTTCATAAAGTAGAGGGTCAGCAAAAAAGAGGAAGACTCTCAATGAGATGGACTGACACAGTGGCTGCAGCAATGCACTCAAGTACAACAATGATTGTGAGGATGGCACACGACTGGGGAGTGTTCTGTTCTGTACATGGGGTTGCTATGAGTTGGAATGGACTTGACAGCACCTATCAACAACAACAATAGCAAAGAAGCATAATATTTAAAAGTTTGCAAAATTAGTGATCACCAGCTAAAACATCTTCCCAAAATTTAACTGAACTTAAATGGAATTCCAAGATCTTTTTCCACAAAGTGGGTAAAACTTAGTTTCAGATGATATGGGGATTCCCAGACTTTCCTTTGGTTAGGCATATGCAGTGTCCAGAGAAAAGATGGAATGACCTTTAATTTTCAGCCCATCATGGTTGCAAGGTGTTTACGTTATTCAAACATCATATTTTTTCTTTCACTGTTCAGTGGTCTCACTTTTCTATGTAAGGCTGGGGCAGGAGAAAATTTTCAAAGGCTGAAACTTCATTTTTTAGCATGGAACCATTCAGAAAATCATGCCATCAAGCTTCTGATTCATTTCTAGAGAATCGTGGAGGTTCTGGTGATGAAAATGGGTACAAGTATCCAATATTCAGGGTAACGAGTTCCGTATCCTCTCTATGCTGAGACAATATTTCTTTACGTTTTGCTGCCCTCAAACAAAAACAAAATACAATGCTCACTTACACTTTCACCCATCCCCATCTAGACACTGAACAGTCAGTAAATTCTCTCTTTAAATGAGTTCAAACTATTTCTTTAAAAGGTGGTAAGAATCCTTAACTTCCAGCACTTTCTTCTTCCTTATTTTTTCCCTATATATATTTATAGATCAATCCATTTAACAAATACGTATTCAACAATAATTATCAATACTCTTCTAGGAACTAAAGATACCACAGTGAGCAAAATGAAGCCCTTCATAAAGCTTATATTCTACTTGAGGGAATTTGTAATATAAATGAATAAATAAACATGTAATATGTCAGGTCATGATGCTGTTTATTAGTTGCCATGGAGTAGATTTCAACTCATTGTGTCCTCATGAGTACAGAGAAGAGCTGCTCCATAGGGTTCTCAAGGCTCTGACCTTTCAAAAGCAGATTGCTCGACCTGTCTTCTAACGCACCCCTGGCTGGATTTGAGCCACCAACCTTCTGGCTAGTAGTCAAGCACAAGTAATGATAAGCATCATAAAAGGGGGTTAGAGAGTTAAGTGGTATTAGTGTGAGTATTGGAAGGTCTTTCTTTTATGTAGAGAGATCAGGGAAGGTATTGGTGATAACGTATTTGGGGAAAGATCTAAACAGTAGGAAGATCCAAGGCATGTGCCTTTTGTGGGAAGAAATTTCAAGGCAAGGGAAATAGGAGATGCAAAGGCCCTGAGATAAGTATGCAATTGATGCATTTAAGAAACAGCTAGGGGCCAGTTTGTCTGGAATTTAGGTACAGATACATACAGTGAGAAGAGTGAGCCCAATATATGTACCATCATGCATTGGATTCTCTCCATAAAAGTGAGGTGTACATTGGAAATGGGTGCTGATTGTCAAGTACAGATTCTAGATTTAGCAGGCTGTTTCCCCAAGGGAAAGTATAGCTGATAAGGTTTTCTCTAATCTTATAAATCATATGCCAATGATTTGCTCGCTCTTAATAGGCATTTAGGTCCCTGGGTGGTGCAAATGGTTTGCTCTTGACTACTAACATAAAGGTAAGCTTTTCAGACCCACCCAGCAGTGCCATGAAAGAAAGTCTTGGAGATCTGCTTTTGTAAACTTTATGGAGCAGTTCTACTCTGGAACACATGAGTCTCCATGAGTTGGAATTGACTTGAAGGCAATGGGTTTGGTGTTTCATTTATTGCAAAAAAAAATACAACAGAAATCCAAGACCAAAATTACCAACAAATCCACCATCTAATCAAATCAGTTTTCTTTAATGTAACTTGCTTTCCAGACTTGTTCAAATTTTTATTAAAATTTTATATTGCAAGAACAATATTAGAGGTAGAAACATATACTATTTATTTTCACTTAACATTATATCATGCTTATTTTCCATTTTCCACATAATTTTCCTCAACTTCTGGTAAGACTTGAATACAAATCTCAGGTAACTTATGATAGTCTGGTGTACATATCTTCAAATTTTGTCCATGTCTCACAAATACAAACATACACATAAAAAAACACATAAAGGTATATTTATTTTATTTTTTATGGTCACTTATTTGTACAAAAATAGGATTAAAGGAAAACGAAAATTTTGGTAAGTTGATTTTTTTTTTTGTTACCATTTCATTGGGGAAATTTCTCCAGGTCTTTTTAAAAGCTGCATTGTAGTTATACTGTTAGCATTCAGATGATTTCCAGGTCTGTGGCACTTTGAACAATTGTTAAAAAAAAAATATACACATCCTTCTGTGCTAGGATATGTTTATTTTTCACCTTGGTAGATACTGTCAGTTTATCTTCCAGATGGGCCACAGTAACTCACATCCCACGAGCTGTGTTAGGAGAGAGTTCCCCCCTCACTATGCCTGTCCCCCAATCTTTACTGGCATGGGTTTTAACACTTATTTTTGTTTGTTTAAGCCAATATGTAAGGTGAAAATTAATACATCTTCACTGCTTTCATTTTTATTTTCCTGATGTTCTATGTTTCAGTATTTAAATTTTATTCCTTTATAATTTACCTCCTCATATCTTTTGACCATTTTCATGTTGGCATATTTACTTTCATCTTATTAATTTGCAAGTGTTCTCTTTGTTCTGGATATTGTTTCTTATATGATAATATGAATTGCAAAGATTGTCCTCTGTTTATCATTTGTTTGTGAAGTCTTTTGCCACAAATAGGGTTTAATCTTTATGTAGTTCTATATGTAGCTTCTGTCATATAGCTTCTGATTTGGAATTTGAAAAATATCGTTATTGCATTTTTTTTTTTTTTTTTTTGGCTTTAACAAAGAGAAATTTATTCTCTCACAGTTTAGGAGGCTAGAAGTCCAAATTCAGGGCATCAGCTCCAGAGGAGTGCTTTCTCTTTCTCTTGGCTCTGGAAGGGTCCTTGTCATCAATCTTCCCCAATCTAGGATCTTATCAGCGCAGGACACGCACTGTTCCTGGCACTTCTTTCTTGGTGGTATGAGATTGACTTAAAATACAACCTCATACTATAGATTGAGTCCTGCCTCATTAACATAACTGCCTCTAATCCTGCTTCATTAACATCATAGAGGCTAGGATTTACAATACATAGGACAATCACATCAGATCGCAAAATGGTGAACAACCATACAATACTGGAAGTCATGGCTTAACCAAGTTCATACACATTTTTGGGGGTATTGCATTAATTTTTGCAAGAATAGTTAAGTATCTATTATAAAATTCATTAATATACAGACAAATAGTAAAGAATAATAACCACAAGTAATCATACTACACACCCAAGAAAACAATATTAGTATTTTGATTCATCTCCTATAAAAATGTGTGAAAATAAAATATGTACACATAAATATACACATTTTTACATGTATAGCTATATTTTTGAACAACATTGAAATTAGTCTTCATTTTGTGTAAATGCATATCTTATTCTCATAATATGTTATGATCATTTTTCTTTTATGCCATTAAATATTTACTCATTCAAGCTAACAACATGTTGGTCTACCTTATGGATATTACATCATCAATTTAATAAATGCAAAATTCATGAGTATGAAGAATGTTTCTAATATTTTTTTCTTAAACAGTGTGCAAGTATTATTTTAGCAAAATGTTTTATGCATGTTCATACCCCCACATGTCTGGAAGTTTGTCGTACTGCTGGGGCTTTTGTGTTGCTTTGATGCTGGAAGCTATGCCACCGGTATTCAGATACCAGCAGGGTCACCCATGGAGGACAGGTTTCAGCTGAGCTTCCAGACTAAGACAGACTAGGAAGAAGCACCCGGCAGTCAACTTCTGAAAAGCATTAGCCAGTGAAAACCTTACGAATAGCAGTGGAACATTGTCTGATATAGTGCTGGAAGATGAGCCCCCCAGGTTGGAAGGCAATCAAAAGATGACTGGGGAAGAGCTTCCTCCTCAAAGTAGAGCCGACCTTAATGACATGGATGGAGTAAAGCTTTCACGACCTTCGTTTGCTTATGTGGCACAACCTAAAATGAGAAGAAACAGCTGCAAACATCCATTAATAATCGGAACCTGGAATGTATGAAGTATGAATCTAGGAAAATTAGAAATTGTGAAAAATGAAATGGAATGTATAAACATAGATATCCTAGGCATTAGTGAGCTGAAATGGAGTGGTATTGGCCATTTTGAATCAGACAATCATATAGTCTACTATGCTGGGAATGACAACTCGAAGAGGTATGGTATTGCATTCATCATCAAAAAGAATGTTTTGAGATCTATCCTGAAGTACAACACTGTCAGTGATAGGATAATATCCATACGCCTACAAGGAAGACCAGTTAATACAACTATTACTCAAATTTACGCACTAACCGCTAGGGCCAAAGATGAAGCGCTAGGGCCAAAGATGAAGAAATAGAAGATATTTATCAGCTGCTGCAGTCTGAAATTGATCAAACATGCAATCAAGATGCATTGATAATTACGGGTGATTGGAATGCAAAAGTTGGAAACAAAGAAGGACCAGTAGTTGGAAAATACGGGCTTGGTGATAGAAACAATGTCAGAGATCGAATGATAGAATTTTGCAAGACCAACAACTTGTTCATTGCAAATATCTCCTTTCACCAACATAAACAGCGACTATACACATGGACCTCGCCAGAGGGAACACACAGAAATCAAATTGACTACATCTGTGGAAAGAGACGATAGAAAAGCTCAATATCATCAGTCAGAACAAGGACAGGGGCCGACTGTGGAACAGACCATCAATTGCTCATATGCAAGTTCAAGCTGAAACTGAAGAAAATCAGAGCAAGTCCACGAGAGCCAAAATATGACCTTGAGTATATCCCACCTGAATTTAGAGACCATCTGAAGAAGAGATTTGATGCATTGAACACTAGTGACCGAAGACCAGACAAGTTGTGGAATGACATCAAGAGCATCATCCATGAAGAAAGCAAGGGGTCACTGAAAAGACAGGAAAGAAAGAAAAGACCAAGATGGATGTCAGAGGAGACTCTGAAATTTGCTCTTGAGCATCGAGCAGCTGAAGCAAAAGGAAGAACTGATGAAGTAAAAGAACAGAAGATTTCAAAGGGCCTCTCAAGAAGACAAAGTAAAATATTATAACGACATGTGCAAAGAGCTGGAGATGGAAAACCAAAAGGAAAGACACACTCGATGTTTCTCAAGCTGAAAGAACTGAAGAAAAAATTCAAGCCTCGAGTTGAAATCGTGAAGGATTCTATGGGGAAAATATTAAACGAGGCAGGAAGCATCAAAAGAAGATGGAAGGAATACACAGAGTCATTATACCAAAAAGAATTAGTCGATATTCAATCATTTCAAGAGATGGCATATGATCAGGAACCGATGGTACTGAAGGAAGAAGTCCAAGCTGCTCTGAAGGCATTGGCGAAAAACAAGGCTCCAGGAATTGATGGAATATCAACTGAAATGTTTTCACAAACGGATGCACCACTGAAGGTGCTCACTCGTCTATGCCAAGAAATATGGAAGACAGCTTCCTGGCCAACTGACTGGAAGAGATCCATATTTATGCCTATTCCCAAGAAAGGTGATCCAACTGAACGTGGAAATTATAGAACAATATCATTAATATCACATGCAAGCAAAATTTTGCTGAAGATCATTTAAAAGCTGCTGCAGCAGTATATGGACAGGCAACTGCCAGAAATTCAGGCTGGATTCAGAAGAGGACATGGAACCAGGGATATCATTGGTGATGTCAGATGGATCCTGGCTGAAAGCAGAGAATGCTAGAAGGATGTTTAACTGTGTTTTATTGACTATGCAAAGACATTCGACTGTGTGGATCATAACAAACTATGGATAACACTGCAAGGAATGGCAATTCCAGAAGACTTAATTGTGCTCATGAGGAACCTTTACAAAGATCAAACTGCAGTTGTTTGGACAGAAAAAGGGGATGCTGATTGGTTTAAAGTCAGGAAAGGTGTGTGTCAGGGTTGTATTCTTTCACCATACCTATTTAATCTGTATGCTGAACAAATAATACAAGAAGCTGGACTATATGACGAAGAACGGGGCATCAAGATTGGAGGAAGACTCATTAACAACCTGCGTTATGCAGATGACACAATCTTGCTTGCTGAAAGTCAAGAGGACTTGAAGCACTTACTAAGGAAGATCAAAGACCACAGCCTTCAGTATGGATTACACCTCAACATAAAGAAAACAAAAATCCTCACAACTGGACCAATGAGCAACATCATGATAAACGGAGAAAAGATTGAAGTTGTCAAAGATTTCATTGTACTTGTATCCACAATCAACAGCCATGGAAGCAGCAGTCAAGAAATCAAAAGATGCATTGGGCAAATCTGCTGCAAAGGACCTTTTCAAAGTATTGAAGAGCAAAGATGTCACCCTGAAGACTAAGGTGTGCCTGACCCAAGCCATGGTATTTTCAATCCCATCATATGCATGTGAAAGCTGGGCAATGAATAAGGAAGACCGAAGAAGAGTTGATGCCTTTGAATTGTGGTGTTGGCGAAGAATATTGAATATGCCATGGACTGCCAAAAGAATGAACAAATCTGTCTTGGAAGAAGTGTGGCCAGAATGCTCCTTAGAGGCAAGGATGGCGAGACTGCGTCTTACATACTTTGGACATGTTGTCAGGAGGAATCAGTCCCTGGAGAAGGACATCATGCTTGGCAGAGTACAGGGTCGGCAGAAAAGAGGAAGACCCTCAATGAGATGGATTGACACAGTGGCTGCAACAATGAGCTCAAGCATAACAACGATTGTAAGGATGGCGCAGGACCGGTCAGTGTTCCGTTCTGTTGTGCATAGGGTCGCTATGAGTCAGAACCGACTCGACGGCACCTATCAACAACAGGATAAAACCGTATAAGGGTAATGGCTTTATTAAAGGTCAGGAGTAATTTTAAGAGTTTTAATACTTATTGAAAAACTGACCGGCAGAGAGTTTGTAGTAATGTACCTATATTCATGCAGAACTGGATGACAATCTCTCGATCTCATGTATTCATTAACACTAGTTCAGTACAGTATTACTAGTTCAAGACAATATCATTTATTAATCTAATGATGAGCAAACACCAGGTAAAAGTTAGAGTTAGTCATCCAGAGTTATTCTCATTTTAAAAAGCCATAAAGTTAATAAATGAAAGAGAGTACATAAAGTACATTATTGATGCTGCTACTGCTGTTGTAGTTGATATTGTTGTTAAAGTGAAGACTGCTATGGGTCAGAATCGACTTGACAGCAGTGCACTTTTTGTTTTTTTTGTGGAGAAGGAACAGGTGAAAAATTAAACTATTAAACGTCTCAGCATCACAAAGGAGATTCAAAATTTATTTTTGCCTTTTTCATCTTAATGAAGAGATAGAGTTTAAATACCTTTCAAAATAAAAGCATCAGTGATTAAAGATACAATAGATGAATCCCAAGTCACTTAGAAAGATTATAATTTTTTTTAAATGTTGCTAAATTTAGAAAAGTCATAAAAAGTAAAAACCACAGGATTTTGACTAGGAAGCAAATAGGAAATGTAAATAAGATTACGAAAGAAAGAACAAAGTGAGTTTAACAAATTTAAACATAAATCTTATAATATGTTTAAAAAGTATCCAGCTTAATTTCATCTTCCCCTATCCCTTGCTTCCTAATGTCTATATCAAATGTTTTTAAGAAGGTGATTTTTTTTGGTATTCATTCTGAGAAAGAAGATGGAGAGAAAGGAAGGAAAAAGAGAGAAAATAGAGGTGGAGAAAAGAGGGGAGAAAATAGCACTCCATCTGCCTAAATAACAGTAAGAACACGGCACTGGACTCCTAGCTGCCTGGTACTTGAGACTGAAAAGCAATGGCCATGAAGTAGAGAAGGCATGAAGTGGCTTTCTAATTTATATTATGGCCCAAGGATTGCTGAATTTTTTTCTAAAGGCATATATAAGACATTGTATTTCTCAACCACGTTCTGTCAGTCTTTTGAATTGACGGAAGTCTGAGTTCCAGGAACACCTTGGTAAATTAAGTTTTATCAGCTTATAGTTCTTTAACACTCACTCTCTTGTTTTTCTTGTACTTAAAAGGGGAAAAATGGACATAAAAAATTGTGACTGTTAGCTATTTTTCTCAAGAAAGTTGTGCCAAAATATGTGTATACCTTTTCAGAAAGATAAATTTCACATAATTACTTTCAATGGAGCATGCTGTACTTGCAAAGTTCCAGTGAGAAACCTACGTTCAAAAATTCTACCAGCTTGCTTTTACTGATTACACTAAAGGACATTGAAGCACCCGACCATTACACTTCTCTTAATTAGGTAATAGAATTATAATTGGATATTATCTAGGACAGGTTATAAAATATCTAGAACACTCCTCCCCTTTGAAGCAGTAACACATTTGTGGGCAAAACACTCTCCCTAATGTCCCATAAAACGTGAGGATTCAGTTAGCTCAGAATTTTGAAAGAGTTCATCCCATAAAAGGAGCATTGAAGTCAATGTGGTAACATTTGAACATTATAGAATAATGTTTTGAAAAGAAAATAAAACACCATAAAAAATAGTTTATCTTGACTCTAAGATTCTTTATCCTAAATTATGTTGTTGTTGCAGTTAGTTGCTGTCAAGTCAGCCCCTAACTCATGGTGACCCATGCACGACAGAATGAAACACTTCCTGGTTCTGCACCATCTCCATGATCAATTGGGGGTGGTCCATAGGGTTTTCATTGGTTGACCTTTGGGAATAAATCGCCAGGACTTTCTCGCTAGTTCATCTCAATCTACAAGTTCCACTGAAACCTGCTCAGCGTCATAGTAACACACAAGCTCCCACTGTCAGAAAGGTAGTGGTAAGGATTCTAAAATTTATGCCTCAATAATTAAGCCTGATCTAGCAAAGGAAGACATTTCTGATTTTGGCATGCTCCTACCATGGTGAAAAGTATGGAATAAGTAGTTAACAGATTCAGTACTTCACAGGCTTTATGAAACTGAGGTGCTCAGCTCTTATTCCTGAGATTTGGAGTTGCAGAGTAGTGAGTTCAAAATGAATTAAAGGGAATCTAAGAACTTCTTCCTCTCTTAGTTTCTTTACCTGCTCTTTCTCCTCTTGTCCTAGGAAACAAAAGATTTGCCTTTCTTGAGGTCTAGTGGGAGCTGTAGAGAGATTGCCACAATGCATGAGAAGAGAAAAATGATTGGTATTTGGCCGTCCTCCCTTCTTTTGGCCTCACATCTTTGCTGAGAGAGATAATACAGTGGTAGGGACCAGTGGTTTGGAAGTTGTACCCTCCAGCCTCGGTTTTGTATCAGACAGTTCACAAGAAATAAAAAAAGTCTCTTTAGGTTGCTTCCAGCATTTAGGAATCATCTATGTGGTAGGTGAAAGCAAACCAAAAACCTGAGAGTAGAAGACAAGCTTTTTGCATTTGTCACAGAAAACAGAAAATAGTAATTGGCATGAGAAAAGCCTATGGGCAACATATCACTGAACTTTCTCAGTTCTTGATAATCAATAAGATGACCACCTAAATCCAGGGGCATATTTATGGAAAATAGCACCTATGGGACGCACTGAAGTTGTGCTTCTCTCCAAACATCTGATCCTCACCTTTTAGATAACTTGCCCATGATATTGACTCAAAAATACAAGTCAAGCTCATTAATCAGTTACTTAACCCAATATGGTGCTACATGAAAATTACAACTGCACCTTCCTTGCTTTCACTGTTGAACATTGGTCTATGATGTGCTCTAAGTCATTTTTTTTTTCCGTTTCTTCTCTTTCTACACTTAGAAGAGCAAGATCACACAATCTGCCTTGACCCATGGAGGTTCTCAAATATGAAAGTAGTTCTTTTAACTTGCTGAATGATCTCTCACAGCTGGCAATGGAAACTGATATGGTGAACAGAAACTGCTCAGTGAGCTCCCACTTCCCCCTTCAAGTGGCGTCTAGGGAACGTGCCATACTTGCCGTACCTTAAATGTACCTCTGCCTAAATCATAAATTAATAGATTCCTCCACATTTAAGCTTCAAAAAGATTAAGAATCCTGATCCAAAAAGAAAAACAAACAAACAATATTCAATATTTCACATGTGGGAGAGGAAGAACATAGAGCTAAAAAAAATTCTTGCCACCTTCTAAATCCCTCTTCTCCCTATAGGAATGGCTAATAGAAAGAAGGCTGAACACAATAAAAAAAAATTAAATTTAATGCTTACCCACATCTTACATTATCGGTTTCAACCATGAGTAACTCTTTAATACGTGTGAGTTAATCTTTCTGTTTTTGCAGATAAAGACATGTAATTTCTGAAACAGAGCAAAGGCCTTGAAACAGAGTTGAACAAATGTTTAAACCAATTAAATTAAAATTTGTGCTCTGAGGCTTACTCTCAAAAATTATTGCCTATGTGGAAAAGTCACCTTCTAAATATGCCATTAAAAATAATTCAAACATGGAACTTTCATGGATAAAAGATTAGGAAAAAATCTTTTTGAGACTTTATTTTGAAGGTTGAATGTGTGATTTGCCAGAAATAGTTATATATCTATGTAAAAAGGAAAATATTTTAATATTTGTTGATTTCAAGGTATAGCCCAACCCTGGTGACACAGTGGTTAAGCACTCAGCTGCTAACTGGAAGGTTGGCTATTTGAACTCATCAGCCACTCTGCCAGAGAGAGATGTGGTACTCTGCTTCCATAAAGATTTATAGCCTTGGAAACACTATGGGGACAATTCTACCCTGTCCTACAGGGTTGCTATGAGTTGGAATCAATTCAATGGCAGTTTATAATTCTTTTTATACATTACTGGATTTAATTTGCTAATATTTTGTTGAGGATTTTTGCATTTATGTTCCATGAGAGATATTGGTCTGTAATTTTTCTTTCTAGTAATGTCTCTGTCTGGTTCTGGTATTAGGGTAATGCTGTCCTCATAAGCTGAGTTACAGTGTCTTCCCTCAGCTTCTGTTTTCTGGATCTATCAGACTTCTTAATTTTTTTTTCTCTTTGCTTCAGAGAGTCTCCCCATATTTTGAAAAGGCTGCCCCTCATCATCATTCATATCTCAATTCAAATATTTCATCAGAGAGGGATTTTCTGACCACCCTAGCTGAAGTACACACTCCCGCCCATTCAGCTTCTACTCTATTATCCCATTTAATTCTTTTGTAATGTGCATCACTACCTGAAAATACATTTTAATTTAAATGTCATGTGAATATTTTCTTCCTTCCACTCTCACCTATAAGCATGACCAGGTTAAAAATTTTCTCTCTCTTTTGCCACTAGTTATATGTCCAGATCAAGAACAATTTTAGCAGGTGGAACTCAATATATTTTGAATAAAACATTTATCCTTACTATCTCTACATGCATTTCAGACTCATTACTCAGATGAATAAGAATTGTACTATTTATGTTTTATATAACTGAATATAATTTCTATCTCAAGCCTCCATGCCACAAATTGGAAAAATACAATCTCATGAATTTAGGATAAACTCACTTGATGCCAAAGTTTCCTGACTTTCTTTTCTACCATCTTCACATTCCCAGGTTCCAGTTTTTAGAAGCCTTAGAATTAAATAATATATTGGTTGTAGAGAGGAAGGAAATGCAATTGGTTCTGGTCTTATGCCTTTGTCTGTCTCCCCTGGCATAATTTGTCTCTCTGGGTTGCTATGAGTCGGAATCGACTCTACGGCAGTAGGTTGGTTTTGGGTTGCTCTTAGGTTGCCATCCTGTCACCACCATGAAACTATCAGTGCCCCCACCTCTAGTCAGAGGTCCAAGCCTGCTCATCTTCTCTGTTTGTCCATTTGATCCCATCAGGGCCTACCACCATATCTCTAGCATTCTTGGCTATAACAATTATTATGTATTGCTTCGTTACCCACAAATGATGCGCTATCAGTTTGAATTAACAAAATTCCTGATATTATGTATCTGAGGCAAGGAAAGACTGAGATATAAGAGCTTGCACTTAAAAAAAAAAAAGTATTTCTAAGTTTAATTCTAGTCAAAATTCCAAACTTAAAAAAAAAAAAAAACACATTGCCATTGAGTTAATTCCAAATCAAAATTTCTAGAGAATTTTTTTTCCTTTTGCAATTTATAAAATGATTTTAAAGTGTATTTGGATAGTTAACAGATTATAATAGGTATTTGAAATTGTAAATATAGAGGTATAATGAGAGGTATTATGACTCTTACAAAGTAATAATACTGACAATCAAATCAGTGTTTTATTGACTGAAAATTTGACAGAGATCAATGAGGAAATAAACAATCAAGAAGTAGACATAAGCCCAAGTCCATTGCCATTGAGTCTATTCTGACTCACAGTGGCCCTATAGGACAGAGTAGAACTGCCCCATAGAATTTCCAAGGAGCACCTGGTGGATTCAAACTGCTAACCTTTTGGTTAGTAGCCATAGCATTTAACCACTATGCCATCAGGGTTTCCTGAAGTAGACATAGACTCAGGTATATTTAATAATCTAACATGTGATAAGAAAAGAAAAATTTAGACAATAATATTTCTGAGTATTTAACTAGTTATTTGGAAAAGAATCTTATTCTATATCCAAATCATATACCAGGCACAAAATTCATTGTAAAACAAGCAAAAAATAAATAAATAAAAATGTCAAATTAAATACCTGAATTAAAAAAAATTCTAATTTAAAAATACAGCAAGATATCCTCCAAAATATTAATGTGTTTAACTTAGATATACGAGGTTAACGGGAGCAGTGCATTTCTTGGGAGCGTTGAGTGTGGATGAGACTCATGATCTGGGGACTGTAGTGTGTTCTGGTTTAATGCCAGATGTTAACTTAAAAGATGCACTCAATTTGCTAAAAGACAGAGATGATGGATGAGTGGCAATTTTATGAGGCAACTTGCTTCCTCGCAGAGCTTCCAAAGAGCCAGTCTGTAATTAACCAATTCAAGATGAGATAAAGGAACCTACAAGCTGAGCACCTAGACAATTTCCTTCCTCTTTCAAGAATGGGGAAGTGAAAAGTTAGAGTGATTAAACCACTTACTAACTTTACATAGCCAATCATGGCAGAGCCACTAAAAGCTTGAAACCAGGAGTCTATACTTTGACTGCAGTTTTTGTTGTTGTTGTTTGTCTTTGCTTACTTGTTGGTTGTTTTGTTCTTGACCTTCTGTAACATGCTACATCGTGCAAATAATAAGTAAGACATTTAAGTATATATATCAAGAGACCAAGAAACAAATGATTTTTTCTAATGCCCATTTATTTTTTACTCAAAGCAACACTGCTCTAGCAAAGAAATTTAGAAGTAACAAAATTTGAGTAGAAAAACTTTTTTATTCTATTCTGTTAGTATTGTGATCATGATAATTGCTACTGTTGACAGAATCTGAGGTATTATTCTACAAGAAGGGAGATATTTATATTCATGTTGTTGATATATATACATACAATTTGATAATAAATAGAAATCTGAATTGTGTAGACATTCTATATTGTTTAAATGTAAAAATTTCAATTATTTTTAATATGTGATCTTTCCAGTTTGAAAGCTGGAGTAAGATATTCAGCAATTACAAAGGACAAAGAAAAAAGTAAGTACATTTCTTCAAACATAATTAAGAAAGAAGGACTAATTACTGGAATTCCTTCACCCTGAAGGTGCATGTGTCTAGTAAGTGTAAATTGGTTTGTCCCCAAATCTTTTTCAATCTTAGAAGGGGCATATAAATTAAAAATACAGATAAGAAATTCCATTTCAGGTTTGGTAAGGCCTATTTTGTATTCAGTCTCATGCTTGAATTGCTACGACTATGTCAAAGGAATAAGGCTGGATGAAATTTCTTTGTAATGTTTTCCATGGACTGGGCTATTTCTAGAACAATTGGGAACCATTACACAGCTATACACAGAGGTTTTATAGACCTTTTGTTGAATCTTTAAAAATGTAATGTTACATAGGGGAGTGTGGTATGCCACCTTTTTTTCTGATGGAAGTTCTTTGCGTTTTAATATCGTATAAGTAGTATGCATAATCTGGCTAGCTCACACTCAAGGCCATCACCTCTAAATAACAGAGACTTTTGAAAAAGTCACAAGATCATGCATTTAAGAGTTTATAATCAGTTCAGCCTGAGGAGTATATCTATTTTAGCACACATTCTAGTAATGTTACATTTTATAAGGTAACCTTAATTTAAGACTTTGTTGTTCCTCTATTCTTTTCAGTAATAACTGGTTTCAATGAAGAGTGTATTATGGTATATTATTAACCCATTTACTCTTGGACTTCCCTCCCACCTATCTTTCGTTCTGCCTCTTTAAGCTGTCAGTCCACTGTATTCAATGGAGCATCAGAAAATACCAGGTTCTTTCAGCAGCACAGCAGGTGCACATTTATGAACCATATCTGATATATTCAGCAACAGTCAACAGATTAATGTCACTGCTCTCAATTTTTGTTGGGAAGAAAGAAGATAAATAGTGACATAAAAATAAAAATGCTGTATCTTTTATATAGTTAAATAATTTCCTAGAAGGTGTGATGGAATATTCTCTCCAGACTACTTATTAACAACAGATATTGCCTTTTTCAGCTTGATTCCTAGACCCATTTTGACTTTAAATGTATTAAATACTTGCTCATTTGAATTAAAGTAAACTAGACTAGGGATAAGGCACAAAGACGAAGGGAAATAAATGATAGGTTTAAAAGATGCAAAAGATCATTGTCCCAGCCTATTCTAACGGACTTCTGTTATTCCCAAATTAATTCTGAAATTCGTTCTTTCCTTTTTCTTTTCTTCATTCATTAACAATGATAAAAATGGTAATAATACTATTAATAATAATAATACATTCAGGGAAAAAATAATATGCAGGGAATGTGTAGAAGAGACTCTTAGTTACCTTCCAATATCTGTTCCAATTTATCCTGCATCTTTCATAATAATCATTTTCTTGGTTTTTTTTTTTTGAGCTTGATATATTTTGTTCCAGGATAAAGACTGAATTTCCCAGCCCACTTGCAATTTGGTGTGGCCATGTGACAAGTTTCTGGCCAATGGGATGTAAGGAGGCAAGTTGTGGGTAGCTTCTGGAAATCCTTCCTTAGAGAAAATTCCATGTGTGGTTCTTTGTGTATCATTTTCTGTTTCCATTTCATTCTTCCATCTGGGACATTCAGGCTGTTATCTTGAAACATGAGATGAAAAAGCTATAGTGTATACAATACGATTGAAAAAATAAGTGAATGGTTGGTGGATGGTAGATGGTGGGCACCAGGTTTCTTACAGTCAACGAGAAATTACAGATAAGCAAGAAAGGAAAGCTAGAATAAACAATGTGGTAATGGATTAGAATCAGAGACATTAGTGTTAGTAGCGTGTATATATACTTGTGTGTGTATGTGTGAACAGAAGAGAGATACAAACACAGTTATAAATATTTGTATATACACTGATCACTATAGATCCTAACTGCCCACTGACAGAGTCCAGAATCTGTGGCATACCAGAAGCAGTGAACGTACCTAGCATCTGGATCTTGGTTTCTAAATATTATTTTCCATAGAAGGAACTACAGTTAATTGGAGAAATGGCTGAATTTAAGGCTGATGCAGGAAAAATACAAGACTATTTGGAAGCATTTTGTCGTACCAAATGTAAGGGAAAGCTGAAAGAAAAGAAAAAAAAAATGGAGGTATATCAAAGGGAAATTGGAGCCAAGTTGAAATAACTCCCCATGGTCAAAACTGTAACAATTTGAATAATGAAATAAATACTGTAGTATTGGTTTGTAACCCAAAATAAATATAAAAAAAGATTGAATAAATAAATAAATGGGAGAGAAGAGACAAATTTTCCTCAGAGTAGAATTTCGTTTAATATACTTAAATCCTACCACCTCTAGGAAGTAGAACTTAATCCCCACCCTCTCAAGGGTATGCTGGACATAGTGACGTGCTTCCAAATAATAGAGTATAGAAAGGGAAGTATAGTAACTTCAGAGTGAGGAAACCTGGCAAGCACTACCCTTATTGAGCGATGAAGCTTAACATCTGCCATGATATCAGTGTAACTACCCATATGATGCGATGAGAAGGGTACTTCACCTCTATAATCTTCTTGCCAAAACTCATATTCCCAGCTAAATTATAAGAAAAATGTCAAACAAACCCAGATTGGGAACAGTCTGCAGGATACCTGGCCAGAACACCTCGAGACTGTCAAGTCCATGGAAAAGAAAGAAAACTGCTAAAGCATCCAGATCACAATACTACAGAGCTATGACAACTAAACGTAAGGTAGAATGCTGGACTGGAAATTGGAACAGAAAAAAAGGATATAAATGGAAAAATAGTAAAAATCCAAATAAAGCCTGGTGTTTAGTTAATAGTAATACATCAAATAAAAAGAAAGAGGACAAGGTTCCTGACATCAAAGAATGCTGTGCAGCCCTGGCCCCTGATACTGAATTCTATGTAAAAGAAATAAACTTATAACTTGTTTAAATGATTGCTACTTTGGGTCTTTATTATCCATAGCCAAAGTTAAACTCATATCTACAAAATAAACAAACACAACCATTTCAAAAGAAATTAACAAATTTCTACAGAAAATACACTACGACCATTGTCTTTTGGGGCCCTGGTGGTGCAGTGGTTAAGTATTTGGCCTCTAACCAAAAGGTTGGTAGTTCAAATCCACCAGACACTCCTTGGAAACCCTATGAGGCAGTTCCACTCTGTCCTATAGGGTGGCTATGAGTTGGAATAGACTTGACAGCAATGGGTTTGTTTTTTTGATTGTTTTAACTGTCTTTTACTTTTTAGCCACTTATTTTTAGCAGTCCAACAAATTCTATCCTCACTTTTTAACAGTCAAGAGCTTTCTGAGATTTAATCTCTTCTTTCTCATTCATATGTTCAAATGGGTAATAAGCTACAATTAAATATCAAATACTCCTATATTCACAAAGAGAATATGGAAACTTGGAAAGCTGAAACTCAATCTGAGGTTCTCACACTTTTAGAAAACACCTACAGATTTAAAGCTTCAATGAAACACTATAGTAGATTGATTTAATGGATGGCCCAAGTAAAAGGCTTTCCTGTGTCTACACCCTATGCAATATGATTTCCAAGCTCCTCCTACGAAAAAGTGGATTTTTTTTTTTTTCCTTTTTTTCACCATCTCTTGAATCTGGACTGCAGTTTTAACTTACATTGGCCCATACAGGGGAGCAGAAGTGAAGGTGTACGATTTCTGACCACGAACCTCAAAAGACCTTGTATGCTACTTTCTCCACTGGATTCTTGCTTTCACCATGAGACCAAGTCTGGTCTAGCCCACTGAAAGAATATATGGAGGAAAGCTGAGGTTTCAGCATACAGACCTCAGAAACAGAGTTGCCTAGCTGATGCATGAAGAAGCCCAGATGAGATGGGCAGAGCCTGTCTTACATCATGGGAACTGTCTAGTCAACCAGCAGACTAGTGAGGAGTAATGAATTATTATTTTAAGTCATGGTTTGGAGTAGTCTGTTACTCAGTGATAACTTAGGAATATTGATGTCGATGTTGTGTGCTGTCAAGTCCATTCCGACTCATAGCAGATACAAGACTCTGTTCTTGTACGTTTATTATATGTAAAACTCTAAAACAAATTGTCCACACCCAGAATAGTACCTAGATCAAGAGATCACATTCCAAAATAAAAAGTCATGTCAAAGCAACTACAATAATGCTAAGCGTTATTGTATACTATAAAGCAGTGCTTTTCAAATTTCTACTTTTGTCTCCTATCCATCAAACTCATATACCACTATAGTCCATTCACTCCAAACTCTTGCCTATCTCCAGTCTGCATATTTCTTTTGTTCCTCCCTCTCATTTATTCCTCTAAATTCTGCATTATGTATCCCAAAAGAACTAGTCTGTCAAACTAGGATTTTTGTTGGAGGTCAGGGAGCGGAAAAGAAATGAGGGAAAGCCAAAATGTTCTTTGGCAAGCAAAGAGATAAATTTGGCATGCTCACGTATTACAAATGTTCCCTATTTAACATTCTAAACTCAGATAAATGTGTGAATTATTTACTCTATTAAAAGACAAAATGACTTTCTATTGTAGTAAAAGATGAATGTCTTCCTATCTATATTTGCAATACAGATACTTTGTCTGCTTGAATTAATTTTGACAAAGCTAAGCTGCCAGTTTATTTTTATTTCCCAAATTAACTAGGCATCATTTAGAATTACATATATATTTTTAATTTGCCTTAATTAAGGTGACTATTTCAAATGATAATAAAAAGGAGAATGAGAATACAGCCATGAAAAACAAAAAGTGTTAGGAATTCTAGCACGCCAAGTTGTCTTCTTCATAGAGCCTATGTTCTCTTTATTATTATTATTTTCAGATACAGCCTGTCTACTTTGCTTGCTTATCTCCTCAAAATCTCTTAAGTATATTTGTTTTTCCTCTGGTACTCCCAAGTTTCTTTTTCCTCTCTTTTAAGCATACTTACCACAGTATACTCATGTTTAATTGCTGTTTAGAATGTGTTTAAATTAATTTTATTCTTAAATCCAACCCTAAGGGAACACTGCCGTGCTATTTCTGTTTTTTTTTTTTAATTAATACCTTTTATTTTTGGACCAGTTTAGGGTTTACAGAAATATTGCCCAGAAATCTAGAGAGTTCCCATATAGTCCCTCTTCTCCCTGCACACACTATCTCCTATTATTAATATCTTGTTAGATTTTTGCACATTATAGGTCATGCTAATTGCATAGTCATGGCATAATTCATCAGATAACTTTGTTGTCTGTATTTCCTACAAATTGACAGCTTGATACAATGTTTTGATAAAGCTCTTATTCAATCCATTAGGCAAGACTAATGGTGGTAGTGCATGCATTTTATCAATGGAGTATCTGCACTGAAGCTTCAATACACTCATCTCGAGACAGTGATAGGCAAATGGGCTCCTGAATAATGAAGTTTCCCCAGTAGTATTTCATAGCCTTGGATAACATTGCAATTTGATATTAGGCACCATGCAATGTTTGGTTATCTTTTTTGTGTGATACTAACAACTGTGAATGTCAATAACTGTTGTTGCTGTTAGGTATATCTAGTCAGTTCTGACTCATAGTGACTTTATGTACAACAGAACTAAACACTGCACAGTCCTACGCCGTCCTCACAATCATTGCTATTTGGGTCCATTGTTGTAGCCACTGTGTCAAGCTATCTCATTGAGGGTCTTCCTCTTTTTCACTGAACCTCTACTTTACCAAGCATGATGACCAGTCTCCTCCAAGGACTGGCCCTTCCTAATAACATGTTTAAAGTATGTGAGATGAAGTCTCTCCATCCTCGCATCCAAGGAGCATTCTGGCTGTATTTCTCCCAAGACAGGCTTGTTTGTTCTTCTGGCAGTCCATGGTATATTCAATATTCTTCACCAATACCATAGTTCAAAGGCATCAATTCTTCTTCAGTCTTCCTTATTCATTGTCTAGCCTTCACACGCACATGAGGCAATTGAAAATATCATGACTTGGATAAGTTGCACCTTAGTCTTCAAGAATACATCTCTGCTTTTTAACACTTTAAAGAGGTCTTTTGCAGCAGATTTGCCCAACACACTACTTCATTTGATTCACTGAGTGCTGTTTCCATGGGCGTTGATTGAGGATCCAAGTAAAATGAAATCCTTCACAATGTCAGTCTTTTCTTCATTTATCATGATGTTCCTTATTGGCCCAGTTGTGAGGATTTTTCTTTTCTTTAGACAGTGTTTTGATGCTATTCATGAGGTTTTCACTGGCTATTTTTTTTTTAAGTAGATTGCCAGGTCCTTCTTCCTAGTCTTAGTTTGGAAGCTCAGCTGAAACCTGTCCACCATGGATGATCCTGCTATATTTGAAATACTGGTGGTAACACACAAGCCACCACAGTACAAGGCACCAATAGACAAGTGGTGGTTTCAAGGACTAGATCCACTAATTTGTTGAGTATGGCAAAATGATGACATACTTTTATAAAGAGAGGCTTCACCTCACCTATTATTTGACTACCAGTGGTGCAGTTTATATAGGAAATGCACACTAAATACTTTATTCATTCCGTTTACCTCCTAGTATTAGAAATAATATTGTGATATCATCCTTAAAAGTGATGATTTAGGATAATTTATTTTTTAATATTATTATGAACTCATGGATCTAAACATATTTGTTAGGTTTCAATGAATGGATTAGCTTTAACCTGCCCTCCAATAAATAAATAAATAACATTGCTGTGGAGTTGATTCCAACTCATTGTGACATTATAGGACACAGTGGAACTGCCCCATAGGCTTTTCAAGACTGTAAGTCTTTTTGGAAGCAGACTGCCACACCTTTCTCCCACAGAGCAGCTGTTGAGTTTGAACCACTAGCCTTTAGATTAGTAGTCAAGCGCTTAGAAACTATGCCACCAGGGCTTCCTGAATTATCTATATGGAAGCTTAAATATGTTCATCTTTAGCCAGTGATAGTCAAATGGGGTTCTGAATAACGAAGTTACCCTGGTGTTATTTCATAGCTCTGCATAACTTTGCAATCTGATATATAAATATGTTCCAGGCTTAAGGCAGGGCCAAGAAGGCAGAGTAGTCAGACACTTCCTGTGGTCCCTCCTACAACAAAGATCCAAAAAATACAAACAAATTGATTATATATGACAATCTAGAAGCACTGAACATCAAAGACAAAGTTAAGGAGTCAGACTAAGCAGCAAGGGAAGGGAGAGACAGTTCAGAAGCAGCAAGGATTTGCCAGACTTGACCTGGCTGGCATCCTGCAGGCTGTATCGGCCACCTCGCACCAGCTGAGGCAAGCAGTATTGCTTGGGTTGCATTTTCCACACTGGAGAAACCCAGCAGCAGAAAGCCTGCAGAAGCCTCTGGAACTAGGGAGAAGCCACACTGAACCCGTGAAAGCAAAGTGTAAATGTCTAACCTACCATGGCGGATCAAAAAAAAAGCCTTCTCCCCTTTGGGAAGTACCTCTTGCCAATTCACCTGCCCTGTCCCTCTCTGCTCCAGTCTTGGTCTGTCTTCAGCAACTGACGCACACCCTGAGCTATTTAAGTGTGACATGTCACGCACTCTGAGCCATTGTCCTAGCTTTGGAGAGGGAATTAATCAACAAACAGGAAAAAATAATCTGCCAGCTCCCCTAAGCCAGGACTTCAGTACAGGCACAGTGTCCTTGCCTAAGCACAGGCATGAGTGATCCACGGACTTTGAATGCCTTTCACCCCTTCCTAGACCTGTGTGGGCCCATTTAAAAAGTGTAGGCCCTCATTAGCATAGTGCAACATATCTGAAGCCTATTTTCAACTGCAACAACTAAGAGGGAGTGGGAGATTCTTGACATTTGACACCACCTTACCCATTATGCAGGGTCCTCACCTACACACACATCAGGGGCCCGAGTACTGTTGGCTCCACCCACTCCACCTAGCCACCCATGACAAAGGTCTGAGAATAAGTGGTGCCTTCCAATCCTTACAGCCAACAGCACTGGGTACCCAAAGTTCAGCTGCAAAACCCATCCACCTACATGCCCTAGGGAACAGGGACATGCCTTCCACCCAGACACTCAAGGGCAACCATCAGCCCTCTACCTTGCTCACTATATAACACCCTACTGCAGCCAGACACCTGTGCCTGTTCCAATCACCCTTACATAGCCCTGCCCATCTAGAACTGTAGGTGAGAGCCTTCAACACACTCTCAATTACTGAAGACTTGGATAGCTGAGCTGAATCCACACAAAAAAGGAAACAGACTCTTGGGCTCTTATAACTAGTAGCAGCTCTAACAACCTGGTGACAGGACGTGAGGGTTTCAGAGATGCCAATAATCAAACTAGCTCACGTGCCTAGCCTATTTGGGCATATCAAAACAAAAAAGAAGCTAGGACACAGGCAGAAAACATAAAATAAATAAATATAATAACTTATTGATGGGTCAGAGACAACAGTCAATATCAAATCACATAAAGGGGCAGACCATGATGACTTCAGCAAGCAGCCAAAACAAAGAATCAAGAAACCTTCTGGAGGTAGAGAAGATCTTGGAATTACTTGAGGTAGAATTCAAAAGATTAATATACAGAGCTCTTCAAGAGTTCAGAAAGAAGATCAGGCAAAATGCAAACCGAGCCAATAAAAATACAGACAAAGCAATAGAGGAACCTAACCCAGACCCAGTGCCCTCGAGTCAATTCCGACTCATAGCGACCCTATAGGATGGAGTAGAACTGCCCCATAGAGTTTCCAAGTTAAGAAGGTTATATAAGAACATAATGACAAACTTAACAGGCTGCAAGAATCCATACAGAGATAGGAAACAGAAATCCAAAAGATTAACAATAAAATTTCAGAATTAGACAACTCAATAGAAAATCATAGAAGCAGAATTGAGGAAATGGAAGTGAGATAGACAGCTCCACAATAATAGTAGGAGACTTCAACACTCCACTTTCAGTGAAGGACAGAACATCCAAAAAGAAGCTCAATAAAGACATGGAAGATATAAATGCCGCAATCAATCAACTTGACCTCATAGACATATACAGAACACTCCACCAACAGTAGCCAAGTATACATTCTTTACCAATGCACATGGAACATTCTCCAGAACAGACCACATTTTAGGACACAAAGCAAGCCTTAACAGAATTCAAAACATCCATATATTACAAAGCACCTTTTCTGACCATAAAGGCATAAAAGTAGAAAGCAATAACAAAAGCAGCAAGGGAAAAAAAATCAAATACATGGAAACTGAACAATACTTTACTCAAAACTACTGGGTTGTATAAGATAGCAAAGATGAAATACAGAAATTCATAAAATCAAATGACAGTGAAAGCACGTCTTACCAGAACTTGATCTCATAGACATATACAGAACAATCCACCCAACAGCAGTCAAGTATACTTTCTTTTCCAATGTACATGGATCATTCTCCAGGATAGACCACAAATTAGGCCACAAAGCAAGCCGTCTTAGTTATCTAGTGCTGCTATAACAGAAATAACACAAGTGGATGGCTTTATCAAACAGAAGTTTATTTTCTCACAATAAAGTAGGCTAAAAGTCCAAATTCAGGGTATCAGCTCCAGGGGAAGTCTTTCTCTCTTTGTTGGCCTTCTCATCGATCCTACCACAGACTAAGGGCTTCCTTGTGCAGGTACCCCAGGTCCAAAGAACACACTCTGCTCCTGGCACTGCTTTCCTGGTGATATTAGGTCACTCCATCTCTCTGCTCATTTCTTTCTTTTATATCTCAAGACAAAATCCAATCTTGTAGATTGAGTCCTGCTTCACTAATACAACTGCCCTAGATGTTTCATTAACATCTAGAGGCAGGATTTACAACATGTAGAAAAATCACACAATACTTGAAATCATGGCCCAGCCAAATTGATACATTTCTGGGGGGACATAATTCAATCCATGACACAAGCCTTAACAGAATCCAAAACATAGAAATACTACAAAGCATCTTTTCTCACCACAAGGCCATAAAAGTATAAATCAATAACAGAAAAAGCAAGTGAAAAAAAAAAAAATCAAATACACAGAAGCCAAACAACACCTTGCTCAAAAACTACTGGGTTATAGAAAAAAGCAAGGACAAAATAAAGAATTCACAGAATCAAATGAGAATGAAAACACACTCTACCAGAACCTTTGGAACACAGCAAAAGCAGTGCTCAGAGGTCAATTTATATCAATAAATGCACACATCCAAAAAGAAGAAAGTTCCAAAATCAAAGCATTAACCCTATAACTCAAACAAATAGAAAGAAAGCAGCAAAAGAAGCCCATGGGCACCAAAAGAAAGGAACTAATAAAAATTAGAGCAGAAATAAATGAAACAGAGAATAGAAAGATAATTTAAAGAGTTAACAAGACCAAAAGCTGGTTCTTTGAAAAGGCCAACAAAATCGATAAACCACTGGCTGAACTGACAAAAGAGAAACAGGAGAGGAAGGAAATAACCCAAATAAGAAATGAGATGGGCGATATCACAACACAGCCAACTGAAATTAAAAGAATCATAATGGAATACTATGAAAAAATTGTACTCCAACAAATTTGAAAACCCAGAGGAAATGGACAAATTTCTAGAAACACTCTACATACCTAAACTAACACAAACAAGGTAAAACAACTAAATAAACCTGTAACAAAACAGATTGAAAAGGTAATTAAAAAGCTCCCAACAAAAAAACCCTGGCCCTGATGGCTTCACTGTAGAATTCTACCAAACTTTCAGAGAAGAGTTAACACCACTACTACTAAAGGTATTTCAGAGCATAGAAAAGGATGGAATACTACAGAATTCATTCTATGAAGCCAGCATAGCCCTGGTACCAAAACTAAGTAAAGACACCACAAAAAAAGAAAATTACATACTGATTTCCCTCATGAGCATAGACGCAAAAATCCTCAACAAAATTCTAGCCAATAGAATTCAACAACATATCAAAAAAAAAAAAAAAAAATCACCATGACCAAGTGGAATTCATTCCAGGTACCAAGGGATGGTTCAACATTAGAAAAATAATCATAAAATCCATCACATAAATAAAACAAAACAACCACATGATCTTACCAATTGATGCAGAAAAAGCATTTGACAAAGTCCAACACTCACTCATGACAAAAACTCTCTATAAAATAGAAGGGAAATTTCTCAACATAATAAAGAGCGATTATTCAAAGCAACAGCCAACATCACCTAAGTGCAGAGAGCCTGAAAGCATTCCATTTGAGAATGAGAACCAGAAAAGAATACCCTTTATCACCACTCTTATTCAACATTGTGCTAGGTGTCCTAGCCAGAGCAATAAGGCAAGAAAAGGAAATAAAAGGCATCCAAATTGGTAAGGAAGAAGTAAAAATATCCCTATTTGCTGATGATATGATCCTATACACAGAAAACCCCAAAGAATCCACAAGGAAACTACTGGAACTAATAGAAGAGTTAGGCAGAGTGTCAGGATACAAGATAAACATATAAAAATCACTTGGATTCTTCTACACCAACAAAGGGAACTTGGAAGAGGAAATCACCAAATCAATACCATTTGCTGTAGCCCCCCAGAAGATAAAACACTTATGAGAAAATCTAGCCAGAGGGATAGAAGGTCTATACAAAGAAAACTACAAGACACTACTGTAAGAAACCAAAAAAAAAAGACCTACATAAGTGGAAAAACATACCTTGCTCATGGATATGATGACTCTACATTTTGAAAATGTCAATTCTACTCAAATCGATTTACAACTACAATGCAATCCTGACCCAAATTCCAACAATATTTTTTGACAAGATGGAGAAACAAATCACCAACTTCGTATGGAAAGGAAAGAAGCCCCAGATAAGTAAAGCATTACTGAAGAAGAACAACAAAGTGGGAGGCCTCACACTACTTAATTTTAGAACCTACTATACTGCCAGGGTAGTCAGAAACAGCCTGGTATTGGTACAACAACAGATACATAAACCAGTGGAACAGAATTGAGAATCCAGAAGTAAATTCATCCACTTATGAGCAGCTGATATTTGACAAAGGCCCAAAATCTGTTAAATGGGGAAAAGACAGTCTATTTAACAAACAGTGTTGGTATAACTGGATAGCCATCTGCAAAAAAATGAAACAAGACCAATACCTCACACCATGCACAAAAACTAACTCAAAATGGATCAAAGACCTAAACATAAAATTTAAAACAATAAAGATCATGGAAGAAAAAGTTACAGACAGTGCTAGGAGCCCTAATACATGGTATAAACAGAATACAAACCATAAGTAACAGTGCACAAACACCAGAAGAGAAACTAGATGACAGGGAGTTTCTAAAAATCAAACATTTATGCTTATCAAAAGACTTCACCAAAAAAAGTAGGAAGATAAACTACGGACCGGGTAAAAAACTTTGGCTACAACATATCCAATCAGCGTCTAATCTCTAAAATCTACAAGATACTACAAAACTCCAACAACAAAAAGACATGTAACTCAATTAAAAAATGGGCAAAGGATATGAACAGATACTTCACCAAAAGAAGACATTTAGGCGGCAAACAGATACATGAGGAAATGCTCACAATCGTTAGCCATTGGAGAAATGCAAATCAAAACTACAATGAGATACCATCTTACCCTAAGAAGGCTAGTATCAATGCAAAAAAACACAAAATAATAAATGTTGGAGAGATTGTGGAGAGACTGGAACACTTACATACTGCTGGTGGGAAAGTAAAATGATATAACCACTTTGGAAATCAATTTGGCTCTTCCTTAAAAAATTACAAATAGAAGTACCATATGATCCAGCAGTCCCATTTCTTGGAATTTAACCTGGAGAAATAAGAGCCATCACAGGAATAGATATATGCACACCCACGTTCACTGAAGCACTGTTCACAATAGCAAAAAGATGGAAACAACCTAGATGTCCATCAACAGACGAATGGATAAAGAAATTATGGTACATACACACAATGGAATACTGTTGTTGTTAGGTTCTGTGAGTCAGCTCTGACTCATAGCAACCCTATGCACAACAGAATGAAACACTGCCTAGTCCTGAGCCATCCTCACAATTATTGCTGTGCTCGAGCCCATCGTTGCAGCCACCGTGTCAATCCATCTCATTGAGGGTCTTCCTCTTTTTCTCTGACCCTCTACATTACCAAACATAACGTCCTTCTCCAGAGACTGATCCCTCCTGATAACATGTCCAAAGTAAGTGAAATGTAGCCTTGCCATCCTTGCTTCTAAGGAGCTTTCTTGCTGTAATTCTTCCAAGACAAATTTGGCCGTTCTTTTGGCAGTCCATGGTATATCCAATATTCTTCACCAACAGCACAATTCAAAGGAGTCAGCTTTTCTTACTTATTGTTCAGCTTTCACGTGCATATGAGGCAATTGAAAACACCACAGCTTGGGTCAGGTACACCTTAGTCCTCAAGGTGACAACTTTGCTTTTCAACACTTCGAAGAGGTCTTTTGTAGCCAATTTGCCCAATGCAATGTGTCTTTTGATTTCTTGACTGCTGCTTCCATGGATGTTGATTGTGGATCCAAGTAAAATGAAATCCTTGACAACCTCAATCTTTTCTCTTTATCATGATGTTACTTATTGGTCCAGTTGTGAGGATTTTCGTTTTCTTTATGTGGAAGTATAATCCATTCTGAAGGCTGTGATCTTTGATCATCAGTAAGTGCATCAAGTCCTCTTTACTTTCAGCAAGCAAGGTTGTGTCATCTGCATAACTGCAGACTGTTAATGAGTTTTCCTCCAATTCTGGTGCCTGGTTATTTTTCATACAGTCCAGCTTCTGGATTATTTGCTCAGCAAACAGACTGAATAGGTATGGTGAAAGGATACAACCCTGACACACAGCTTTCCTGACTTTAAACCATACGGTATCCCCTTGTTCTGTTCGAACGACTGCCTCTTGATCCATGTATGGATCCCTCACAAGCACAATTGTTTCAGAATTCCCATTCTCTGCAATGTTATCTAAAATTTGTTATGATCCACATAGTCGAATGCCTTAGCATAGCCAATAAAACACAGGTAAACATCTTTCTGGTATTCTCTGCTTTCAGCCAGGATTCATCTGACATCGGCAATGATATCCCTGGTTGGTTCCATGTCCTCTTCTAAATTGTCATACTTTCAGGCTTGTGTGTTGCTGTGATGCTGGAGCCTCTGCCACTGGTATTCAAATACCAGCAGGGTCACCCATGGTGGACAGGTCTCAGCTAAGCTTCCAGACTAAGACGGACTAGGAAAAAGGACCTGACAGTTTACTTCTGAAAAGAATTAGCCAATGCAAACCTTATGAATAGCAATGGAGCATTGTCTTATATAGTGCTGGAAGATGAGCCCCTCAAGTTGGAAGGCACTTAAAAGACGATTGGTGAAGAGCTGCCTTCTCAAAGTAAAGTCAACCTTAATGACGTGAATGAAGTCTAGCTTTCAGGATCTTCATTTGCTGATGTGACATGACTCAAAATGAGAAGAAACAGCTGCAAACATCCATTCATAAACAGAACATGGAATGTATGAAGTACAAATCTAGGAAAATTGGAAATCATCACAAAGGAAAGGAAATGCATGAAGATCTATATTCTAGGCATTAGTGAGCTGAAATGTACTGGTATTGGTCATTTTGAGTTGGAGAATCGTATGGTTTACTATGCTGTGAATGACAATTTGAAGAGGAATGGCACTGCATTCATTGCCAAAAAAAATTTTAGGATCTATCCTGAAGTACAACTCTGTCAGTGAAAGAATAATATCCATATTCCTACAAGGAAGACCAGTTAATACGACTATTACTCAAATTTGTGTACCAACTACTAAGGCCAGAGACGAAGAAATTGAAGACTTTTACTAACTTCTGCATTCTGAAGTTGATCGAACATGGAACACTACCCAATGGTATAGAACAATGATGAATTCGAGAAACATCTCACAACATGGATGGATCTGGAAGGCATTATGCTGAGTGAAATTAGCCAGTTGCCAAAGAACAAATATTGCATGAGACTACTATTATAAGAACTCAAGAAAAGGTTTAAATACAGAAGAAAATATTCTTTGATGGTTATGAGGATGGAGAGGGAGGAAAAGGGGGATTCACTAACTAGATTGTAGACAAGAATTATCTTAGGTGAAGGGAAGGACAACACACAATACAGGGTAAGTCAGCACAATTGAACTAAACCAAAAGCTAAGAAGTTTCCTGAACAAAACCAAACACTTCAAGAGACAGTGTAGCAGGGGCAGGAGTCTGGGGACCGTGGTTTCAGGGGACATCTAGGCCAACTGACGTAACAAAGTTTATTAAGAATATGTTCTGCAACCCACTTTGGTGAGTGGCGTCTAGGGTCTTAAAAGCAAGGAAAATAGTAGCCCAAGAGACAAAATGGCCACGTAAACCAGAATCTCCATTAGCCTGAGACCAGAAGAACTAGATGGTGCCTGGCTACCACCAATGACTACCCTGACAGGGGACACAGCAGAGAGTCCCTAATGGAGCAGGAGAAAAGTGTAGTGCAGAACTCAATTTCACGTAAAAAGACCAGACATTATGTTCTGACTGAGACTAGAGGAACCCCAGAAGATATGGCCCCCAGACTCTCTGTTAACCCAGAACGAAACCATTCCTGAAGCCAACTTTTCAGGCAAAGATTAGACTGGATTATAAAACATAAAATAATATTCCTGAAGAGTGTGCTTCTTAGTTCAAGTAGATGCCAAAACCAAAACCAAACCCAGTGCCATCGAGTCAATTCCATCTCATAGTTCAAATAGATACTGGAGACTAAATGGGAAGCTCCTGTCCGGAGGTGGGATAAAAAGGCAGAAAGAGACAGGAGCTGGTTGAACTGACACAAGAAACCAGGAGTGGAAAGTGGAAGTGTGCTGTCACATTATAGAGATTTCAACTATGGTCACATAACAATATGTGTGTAAATTTTTGTATGAGAAATTAACTTGAGGTGTAAACTTTCACCTGAAGCACAATAAATTAAAAAAAAAAAAAAAGATGTTCCAAGCTCATCTAGAACATTTCTTGCCCTACATCTGAAAATGACCATTTCTCAAAGAAGTTCTAGTTTCTTTTACTGGGAACAGGTTTTTTAAAAACCACAATCTGTTGTTTGGGTCATTGTTTCTAGGCCTCTTTAGTGGTTAGAGTTGGCAGGGAATACACACATATGTGTAGATGTATGTGTACATATATAAATACATAATATATACAAGTTTATGTGATACTGTCACATTGCCAATTAAAATATCAAAATTCAGAATGGAATTCTTGGTTAACCTCTTCTGCATTGTATCTCTGTCTTCTTTCTTGGACACCAAGAATCCTGGTTGTCACCAATACAGAGAATGATAAAGTTAAAATATCTTACATGTACTTGTGTACTTTATCTCCCATTACACACAGAATAAGAGTACTAATACAATCACCACCAATATAATTACTGAGAACAGTTAAAATTTTTGTTTTGCCTATATTGTTCCCATTTTTCTCCTATTTATGTTCTTGTGCTAGGTCTACATTGTTTGGACATATAGAAGTTGCATACTACATGTTTTGTTGCCTCTGTTTTATCCGCCATTTAGTTTTAGTTACACAAGTAACAAGAAGCCCTAGTGGTGCAGTGGTTAAGCACTCAGCTGTTAACCAAAAGGTCACTGTTCTAACTCACCAGCTGCTCCACGGGAGAAAGATGTAGCAATCTGCTTCCTTTTGTAAAGATTACAGCCTTGGAAACCCTATGGGGAAATTCTACTGTGTCCTACACCAAAAAAAAAGAATCTAGCCCCTTGCCATCAAGTAGATTCTGACTCATAGTGACCCTATAGTGTTGCTATAAGTAGGAATCCATTTGATGGCAATAGGTTTATACAAGTAACAATATATTTAATGCTCACACAATTCCTTATGTTGTCTTTGGTCATTTTGGTTATCTGAACACCACTCCATAATAGATTCCTCGGAAAGGTTTCAATATTCCTTAGGTTAAGATAAGAGTTTGCGACCCTTATGCATGAAAGAGATTTCTATTAGGTATTAACTCCTTGGCTACTTTTTTTAATCATTGAATACCTTAAACAGAGTACACTATTTTCACCTGGCAGAAAGCACTGACTGCTGTCTAAGTGACTGATGATTACTGAATTTTCTTTCATTTATAAGTTACTTGCTATAGGGTCACTATGAGTAGGAAATGACTTGACAGCAGTGAGTTTTTGGTTTGGTTTTGCTTATTGTTGTTGTTGTTAGTTTCTATCGAGTTGATTCCAACTCATGGCAACCCCACGTGTGCAGAGTAGAACCACTGCATAGGGTTTTCAAGGTTCTGACCTCTTAGAAGCATATTGTGGTCTTTAAAAAAATTCCTCTTACAGTAAAAGAAACTAGGACTTCTTTGAGAGATGGTCATTTGCAGATCTAGGGCAAGAAATGTACTAGAGGAGCCCAGGATGTCTTTAGATATCTATAAAATTCTATTCTATATCTCAAACTATCAGTGATCATATGAATATTTGGGATGTTCCCAGTTTCTGGTGTTACAAATAGTGCTGCTTTGAACACTATCGAACATATCTTTTGATTATCGTTTATACATATTTCTGTTGGGTATATAGCTTAAAAACAATTGCTGAGTCATGGAGTATGGGTACATTCAGGTAAATAAACATTGAAAAACGTGTTTCCAAAGTGGATGTAAAAATGTACACTTTTAAGTGCCAAGTGTAAGAGTTTCACTTTTTTTTTTTTTAGACATCCCTGGTGGCTGTGCAGTATCATTGCATTATGGTTTTAATTTGCATTTCTCTCATGGCAATAAAATAAGCACCTTTTTATAGGTTTCTAGCTTATTTTAATGTGTTCAGAGAATATGCTCTGAATTATTCCAATCCATTGAAATTTATTGAGGCTTATTTTATAACCCAGTATATGGTCAATGTTAATGATGTTCCTATGTGAAATTAAAAAACGTGTTTTCTGACATTGTCAGGCTCAATGTCCCATATATGATAATTATTCCAAGTTCATTAATTATGATCTTTTGTATACTTAGTGGTATCTGTTTTTGTTGTCGCTCTGGTTGTTTCATCAGCTACTGTGAGAGGTATGATAAAGTCTCCTACCATGAATGTGGATTATCTACTCCATCTAGTTGTATCACATTTTGCTTTATATATTTTGAACTTCAGTTATGATGTGCATACAAGTTTTGAATTAAGATATCTTCATCATAGGTTGATTTCTTCATTAGGTCTAGTGATGATTTTTGCTTAAAAGTATGGAGGTAAGCAGTGACATTTGAGTTTCATTTGTAATTATGTAAAGGCAATGAAAACTGTGCTATACAAGAAGAGGGGCCAAAACTAAAATCACTGTACAGAGTCAAGGACTGGTTTAGAATTTGTAATTTGTGGAAGGAGGCTTGACAGTATGGTCTATAGAAAGTTTTGGGTTTGGAGAAGTGAAAAAAGTAAAAAGTTTCAGACATAGCCTCTGGACCAAGAACTGTGCCATGTTTTTTTTTTTTGTGCTGGGCCTAGAATTTCCTAAAAATGGTAACTATGGGACTTACAATTGCCATTATATAACCTGGACCTTGAAAGCAGAAGCTGGAGTTCTGATGAAGACAACTACAACTATTTGGCAGGAAAACTTACAGAAAGAGAGAAGTAATAGATAGATAGATGATAGATAGATTAGATAGACAGATAGATGATGGATGGATGGATGGATGGATGGATGGATGGATGGATGGATGGATGGATAGAACTATTAAAAGGAGTATGAAATGCAAAATTCAAAAACACATGAAAGAGATAATTCCTCAGAAAAGTAGCTAAAAGCATATGAATATAAAAAAAATGTCAAAAAATCAGTCGAATAAATATTTTAAAATTAGTATGCATTACATTTTTTTTTTATAGTTATCAGATAGTCTTTTTGAATGGCTTATAAGTGACTAAATTTTTTAGCTGCAGGTAAACAGCTCTTGTCTATATACAATGTACAAGACTTCTGAAAGTATGTTTTCTATAAATATAAATATACATATTATTTAATTATCACACTGCCTTCTCCTTCTGCCTCCCCACCACAACCATGCACATGTACAAATCAAGTACTTACCACACTCTGCTTTTTCCAAGGTTTTAACAAGAAAAAGGTGTTGTTATACATTTCAAAACTTAGTTCTTTAATCATCTAGCAGCATTAAGGGTCTCAGTTTAAAGCAGTATCCCCTAGATAAGGGATTTAGAGAATGAAATCTCACTGCTTTTTGAGAAAAGGAAGAAGGCAATTTCAGGCACAGCCAAATATCTGATACTAAATCTCATTAGCCCCATATCAACTCTCCTCTGAAAACCCAAGTGCCATGCTGTTAGCAATAAACTGAGATCCTAATGCCTTTCCAGAACTCCAAATTACAATATGTAAATCCAAGTGTAAATAATTAAATGTACATATATTTAACCTGAATTACCCTGCAGACATGCTGTTCTCACCTCCTGCTTCCCACTAAACCTTGTCAGTTGTTGGTAAAATACTAACATGGCACTAGAGAAGAAGGGGAAACAAAGGTAGTTAGAATGGTATAGCCCCTGCAGTGTTTAATTCATAAAGCAGGAAACGCAAATTGGGGTATTGGAGCGATGGCGTGGTTACAATGAACGATAGAAAAACGCCCCTTAGGGGACTAAGCAGGAAGTAAATTGGGTTCTATTTCGAGATGATGGTTCATTTACATAGTTGTAGTTATTTAAATAATTAATTTCATAATGAAAGTAACTTTTAAAAGTCAAAGTCCCACTCGGCTGCAAATTCAAAATTCTCTCATGCTAAATCAGAGCTCTTTATTCTCCATAATATATCAGTAAAATCCATTTAAGAAAAAAATTTCTATTTTTAGGGGATAAGATGTAAACCACATATGGCTTAGTGGGTACTTTATTACTAGGAAAAAGCTTTAGCCTTGCAGTATTTCAGCGACTGCCTTTGCAGAGCTTTTTTTCTAACCCAGAGCAAGTAGAGATCTTGCTTCTAGCCAGGAAACATGAAATGTTCGTTCACATTGGTTTAGACAGCGAAAAGCCCTATAGAAAGTGTTAGGAAGATATGCAAGGTCATGACCAAGGAGACTAGGAGCACAAAGCTACCAGAAAGTAGTGAATAGGTCAGTAAAGTAGCTGTCAGTCTATGATTAATAAGGTCAGGACTAGAATAGAATCAGAGCATATTAAATAAATTCTGTGGGTTAAATATCCCAGGGTCAGGTTAGACAGATAACTCTAGAGATCTCAGAAGATCTGAAAAACAGAAGGTGCATAAAGACTGGAAGTGTTGGGGAAGAAACCTATAGAATCATACTTATAGAAAGAGAATCAGCTTGACTTCTTTGGCAGTTTTTAATTTTTATATTATTTTTTCCCCGTCAGAAGAAATAAATGAGTAGTTCTGGACTTGAATACTTAAGTGAGAGGTAGAAGGGGAAAGTTTGAAAGTTCAATAAATACACTATCTAATCCTTTTCATCTTTGTTATGTCTTCATCTCATAGATACATCCTTTTCCTCAGTTCTTTGAGGCTGCTAACATTAATATATCATTCCTTCTATCCTTCAGGAACTCAGCATCCATCCTGACTTCAATTCCATGCATGCAGTGTTTACCACTACCACCTATTTGTCAGTTTGCCCTAGTGTGATGCCTTGTATATTGCTGTGATGCTGGAAACCATACCACCAGTATTTCAGACACCAGTGGGGTCAGGTTTCAGTAGTACTTCCAGACAAAGACAGACTAGGAAGAAAGGCCTGGTGATCTCCTTCCAAAAATTATCCAATGAAAACCTTATGGATCACAACAAAGCATTATCTGACAATTCTGCTTTGGACATGTTATCAATAGGGAGCACTTACTAAAGGAGGACATCATGTTTGGTGAAGTAGAGAACCAGAAAAGATAAGGAAGACCCTGGAGAAGATGGGTTGGCACAATAGTTGTAAGGATAGAATTGAACATGGTGGCAATTATGAAGATGATGCAGTATCAGGCAGCAGTTTGTTTTGTTGTACATAAGGTCACCACGAGTTGGAGTTGACTAGACAGCAGTTTATCTATCTATCTATCTATCTATCTATCTATCTATCTATCTATCTATCTATCTATCTATCTATCTATCATCTATCTATCTATCTATCATCTATCTATCTATCTATCTACCTACCTACCTACCTACCTACCTATCTATCTATCTATCATCTATCTATCTAATCATCTATCATCTGTCAATCTATCTACCTATTACCTATCTACCTATCTGTCTCTGTCTGTCTGTCTATCTATCATCTATTTACCCATCATCTATCTATCCATCTATCATCTATCTATCTATAATGTATTATCTCTCTGTCTGTGTGATATATAACAAAACAGCTTCATTCTTTTATTCCATTCTCTACTGACCTTTGTTTTTGTTTCACGTGAGCCGCTTAGTCCCATCACCACATCTTTGAGCTTCTCGTTTCCTTAACTCTCCATCCCTGAAGTTGTAAACACACACTGTTCCACTTTCAAACTAAAACTACTTATTCTTTTCTAACTTCAAAACTCCACCTCTGTTCTTCAATCTCTTCAAGACTTCCAGGCACTTCATTTTTGTTTGCTCTAAATCTTTGAAGTTCCTGTCTTCCTTAGTTCCTTCTTTGGTTATTCTTTGGATGTAGGATACCATAGTAGTTAAGATTTGGCCCAGAATTGCTAAGATTTAATTCCAGCTTCTTTACTCTTTGGATATAGGACATTTGGGAAGTTTCTTAATATTACTAAGCCTTAATTTTCTTTCTAATAAAATGGTTATAAAAGTATTACTTACCTCTTAAGGTAATATTATATAAAAGTAATGTAATATATTAATGTATCATATTACATTAATGTATCTTATTAACTTAATATGTTTAAATATTAAGTCAATATTTATTATTAAAGAAGTATTCAATATAAAGTGTTTAGCACAGTCTGAAACAATTGCAAACATGTAGTGTAGTGTATTTCCTTTGTTTTAGTATTAGTTTTTACTCATTTCTCATAACTACAACTAGGCTAATACGCAGCTTGTATGTTAAATTTCTGTTATTAACATTTTGCCTTTTCCTCTCTGTTCACTATCATGGGAAAGCACATATACATGTATAGCTCCATCATCAGATTCTGATGGCATACCACTCTATCTTTGCTCCAGACCACCCTCTTCAAGCCCCGAAACATGTATTACATGCTCTGTTGGACTGATATGCCATGAATGTTACACCAAAACTCTGTTCAAATTTGAACTTATTATCTCCTCCCCTTCTCCAGGACTTATGGTTTTCTCCAGTACTTTTTCCAACCTTGGCAAATGTGAAAACAATTGCCAAGACAAAAATTTGGGAGCCACAATTGAATACTCATTCTCCCTCAATTCCTATCTCTAATCACCTATTTATTTCAATAGAGCTATATTACGCACAAAGAGCCCTGGTAGGGAAGTGGTTAAGCTCTTGGATGTTAACTAAAAGGTTGGCGGTTTGAATCCACCAGCCACTCTGTTGGAGAAAGATGTGGTCGTCTTCTTCTTTAACTTTACAGCCTCAGAAACCATATGGGGCAGTTTCCTACTCTGTCCTATAGAGTCACTATGAGTTGGAATTGACTTGATGGCACACAACAATGACAACATATTCTGCATAACTTGGAAAATATTTCATCTCTCAAATGTCTGCACTTTAGTGTAATTCCTTATTTTCTTCATGTGGATTACTGCAATAAATGTTTAACAGTTCTCCTTGACTCCCTGACTCTAGAATTTCTTCCCTCGAAAAAGTTTTTTTTTAAAGTCCCTCTTTGCTGCTTTCAAAATGCTCATTAAAAACTGAAATCTGATAATATTACCCCTGTACTTAAATTCTTCCAGTGGTTTTTCCTAGTCTTCAGGAAAAGAATAAACTCCTTAGCAAACATACGCAGACTTTCTTGGCTGTCCGGCGTCATGGAATTGACTGCCAGGATTCAAACCCATGCTCAAACCCACTTTTTAGCTTTGTGACCTTAGGCAAGTTACTTTATCTCCCTAACATGTAATAATATAATAATGTAACTTACACCTACTTTTCTGCACCTTTATTTATCTTTCCTTAGGCTTAAAATTCTGGACTATTTCTGGTTATTTATTTTCATATTTATTTAAAGCAGTATCTGGTACTTTGGAGGTACACAATAAATGTTGAAAGAGATGACTAATATCTATAAATTGCCTTACAATAATCCCTCATTAGCTTCTTTCCACAAGTTTTCCTGCTAGGCGTTGTAATCTCCACTTAAACATGAAGGATACTGAGAGTTAGAGAAGTTCACATCTTTCTCAGTGTCACATAACCGGTTGGTAGAATAACTAGCATTCAAATCTAGATCTGTCCATCTCCAAACTCTTTGTTCTTTCTCTTTCTACTTGCTGTCTCTTAGAAGAAAATCTAAAACTGTTATGGATCCACAATCCACACCCATGGAAGCCACAGTCAAGAAATCAAATGACCCATCACATCAGGCAAATCTGCTGTGAAAGATCACTTTTAAGTGTTGAAAAGCACAGATGTCGCTTTAAGGACTAAGGTGAGCCTGACCCAAGCCATGGCATTTTCAATTGCCTCATATGCATGCAAAAGCTGGGCAATGAATAAAGGAGACTGAAAAATTGATGCCTTTGAATTATGGTGTTGGCAAAGAATATCAAATATACCATGCACTGTCGGAAGAATGAAAAAACCTGTCTTGGAAGTACAGCCAGAATGCTCCTTGCAAGCAAGGATAGTGAGACTTCACCTGGGTGGGGCGCGCGGGTGCGTCGGACCAGACCGCCCCCCCGCCGCGGGGGGCGGGGGAGGGCCCGACGCGGGGCAAGACACCAGGGCCACGAGCGGAGGCTGTCCCGCTCGGTCTCAGGACCCCGCCACTGCCGACGCTGGCCGCGAGGCCACGGACGAGGGCAGATGAGCGAGGTCGGGCCAGATTCATTATGACTAAAATTTCATTGTTTTCCCATTTCCTTCTACTTCCAAGCAAATGGGAGAACAGTACCTTCCTATGGCCACATGAAGTTAGGCATGGCCTTAAGACTTTCTCAGAGCAAATAAATACGACCAGAATTGATATTTGACACTTTTGGGCGGAGTCAGATCCCATAATCAGAGAGGCATGTGATGATGCGGAAGTACCACAATGAACCATCAGACAGTAATCATTCTTCTGGAGAGATACTGATGTTCACATTATAATTTGAAGTAGAACTAAACCTCTGTTGTTTAACGTCACTGAAATTTGTTTCACTTTTTTTTGTTTGTTTTGTTTTTTGTTACCATAACATAAACTGTATCAGTATCCTGATACACTTTGTATTTATACAGTGTTATTAAGTGAATTTTGTTAAAAAATTAATTAATCAAAAATATTCAAATTAATTAGTTATTTAAAGGAAATGTAGTTCATCAGCTTATTCACATCAAGAAATAGTTCCAGGTGCTTTTAGGAAAAAAAAAAGACATTCCTAAATTTGTTTCACGTAGTGGAGTCCCAAAAGAGGCAAAGTAAAAACAATTAAGTGAAATAATCTTCAAGACCGGAATTGTCATCAAATAATTAGATTGGCTTTAGGATGTATGTCACCATAGTAGGTGGCATGGGGTTTTCAAAGCTTAAAATTAATCTTCTTTGAACTCCTCTTGATTCAAAACAACCTTAATTACAATATCATTTCCCAAGACTAAACTCGCTAATATTATTCTAGACAGAGCTAGTTATTAAAAGATTCTAAAGATGATGGTTGGCATACGTATGATATGATCTTTAATAAAAGCTATTAAGGAGAAAATGCAAAAAATAAAACAATATACAGGTTGTCCACAACTTACGAGGGGGTTCTGTTAACATTATTCCATTGTAAGTCAGTTCTGACGTAAGTTGAATACCTCATTTTTTTTTTTACTTTTCATTATTACTATCTTTTATTTTTAGGATCTTTATTAACATGATCTTTATTTGTCTTTGAATGTTGGAAACATTACATATAAACTTACAAATATATTATGTACATACATACGTACATAAAAACATGCAAATCATAAAAGTTTACTTTGACAATGTCAGTTTTGGTATAACTCCACTTGTGGAAGTTTTTGGATCATCTGGATAATCCCTGGGAGTGGGGATGGCATTTCTAGTCAGAAAATTTGTGAGAGTTGTCTGTATGGTCCTTTTCTTTTTTCCTTCATGTATTTCCCAGTAACATCCACTGCTTCCTGAATCTGCCTATTGACTTTGACAGAGCAGTCCACGTTTGGGTCCATGTTTTCAAGCAACTGAAGACCCTGATTTAGAAAAAAACTCAGCTAATACTTTCACTGTAAAAATTTTTTGACAACTTCTCTCCTTCCTCTTACTCATTATTTCTTCTGCAGCATTTTTTCCCTCTTCAAATTCCATTATGTACTGATCTGTCAATTCCCCTTCTTCATGATATATGAGCTGTTCCACAACCGTGATATCAAGCTTTAAATTCAGTGTTCTTGACATATGGACAATTTTTCCACTGATCTCTTCCATAATGTTTTCCTGATCAAATACTTGGAGAGTGTTCATATAACTCAGCAACTTTATCTGTATCCCCTGCCTGCATTTTCCAATAACTTCCTCCCAGGAAGATACAATGTTCTGGATACACTGAAGAATATTATAATTCTTCCAGAAATCGCTAATGTTACCATACCTTCATCCATTGTAGCTATTGCCTGAGCAAATGTAGTGATAGGTATTATGCCTTGAAAGTGAATCACAGTTGTCATATTGGGAAGAAGATACTGCAGATTCACATCTTGACTTAGATCATCTACCAGAGGAGGATTTCCTGGGGTGTTATCAAGTAAGACGTAGAAAACAAAACAAAACAAAACAAAAAGTAAGTACATAAATTTGGTTCGATGTAACTCTAAGACGCTGTAACTCAGGACTACCTGTAATGCAAATTGTTAGAAGATGGTCAATTGATTCTTCCTTTTTTTTGTGAACTAAAGCTCTTGTTTTATGTTTTTCACATGTTATAGATGAGGAACGGGCCTAGGTGGGTTCCATTTAAAGTTTGAGGAGCTCAGAAGTATATAACAGACCAGCTGCCTCAAAATCACTTTCTGCATCATTTTGGTTTGGAAAGAATCTGCATTAATCTGTTGATTATAAAAGTCAATGGAAAAGTTGACTTTCTAATAATTGTTCCAAGAACTGATGATGTTATGTTGTCTCTGTGTGTGTATGCATATGTGTTAATTTTTTTTTTTTCTCAGAAAACAACTGATGTCAGTTTGTTCTGTGAGAATTTGGATGACAAAGTCTCAAGAAAGGTTATTTAGCTTTCTTTTACCTTGGTTTCAGGGTTGTTTCAGTTTGATGAAGCAAATTGTCTCTTCATTCATTTCACAATTATTTACCTAGAGTTTACTATGTGCCAGGTTATGTTGAGGCACTCGGAAATATGTGGTGCACAAAACAAGGCATAGTTCCTACCTCAAAAATGTTTTCATAAGAGTATGGGAGATCGAGAAGCTGGACTATATGAAGAACAGGGCATCAGGATTGAAGGAAGACTCGTTAACAACCTGTGTTATGCAGATGACGCAACCTTGCTTGCTGAAAGTGAAGAAGACTTGAAGCACCTACTGATGAAGATCAAAGACCACAGCCTTCAATGTGGATTACACTTCAACATAAAGAAAACAAATATCCTCACAACTGGACCAATGAGCAACAACATAATAAATGGACAAAAGATTGAAGTCAAGGATTTCATCTTATTTGGATCCAGAATCAACACCCATGGAAGCAGCAGTCGAGAAATCAAAAGACACATTGCATTGGGCAAATCTGCGCAAAAAACCTCTTTAAAGTGTTGAAAGCGAAGAAGTCACCTGAAGACTAAGGTACGCCTGACCCAAGCCACGGTATTTTTAATCACATCATATGCATGTAAGAGATGGACAATGAATAAGGAAGACCGAAGAAGAATTGATGCCTGTGAATTGTGGTGTTGGTGAAGAATATTGAATATATCATGGACTGCCAAAAGAATGAACAAATCTGTCTTAGAAGAAGTAAACCAGACTGCTCCTTAGAAGCAAGGATGGAGAGACTGTGTCTCACATACTTTGGACATGTTGTCGGGAGGGATCAGTCCCTGGAGAAGGACATCATGCTTGGTAAAGTACGGGGTCAGCAGAAAAGAGGAAGACCCTCAACGAAATGGATTGACACAGTGACTGCAACAATGGGCTTAAGCATAACAATGATTGTAAGGATGGCACAGGACAGTGTTTTGTTCTGTGGTGCATAGTGTCACTATGAGTTGGAACTGACTCGATGGCACCTAAAAACAACAACAACAACAATATGGGAGGTGGGCATTAATATATCATACACAGTAGTTTAAACGTAAACTGTTAAATGATCTACAAAGGCAAGATATGGAGTGCTATAAAAGCATATAATAAAGAATTGACTTAATCAGAGACATCCTGAAGATCATCCTTAAGGTTGTGACACAGGAACAGATTAAGAGTCAAAAGTGTGTGTGTCCATGCACATACATGTATATACTTAGCACTGTATACACAATAATTAGCATATACATGTGTGTAGGTGAAAAGCCTTTGTTTAGAACGAGTTTGGCAATTACGGGGTATTAGAGGGAAGCCAGGATAGCTGGATAGAGTAGAGCAGTATAAGAAAATGTGGCCTTCAAGGAGACTAGAAGCAAAAGTAAAGAGCAGACCTCTCAGAGCTTTGTAGACCATATGCAGTATTTTGACTCATTCTTTTATCTTTCCAAATCCAGATCTCCATGTTGATACTCAATTGCACTTATTTAGTTTTTCAGACAAAAGCCTCCTGTTTAATATTACATGGTTCAAATATTATCATAATCTGTATTATTTCTAATATTTTACACAGGTATAAATAATAGAAGAAAATTGAGGGAGAGGAGAAGGGAGGAGAAAAAAACAAGCTATTAACACTTAAGACAAGGGTTATTGACGATTCTAAACAAAAAATATAATAATTTTGTATTAAAAGTACAATATGCATTGAGGACTTACTCTGTGACACATCTTTATACACCTTATTTCTAAAAGACTTAGTTGGCCTGGTAGATAGCACTATCAATTCCAATTTATCACTATGCAAACTGAGGCACAGAGAAGGTAAGTCATTTTCCTAAGGTCACAGATTTAATTAATACAAGAATTAGCACTTAAATGCTACTCTTAAGAGTTCAAAGTCCACACAATCTCCCAATGTATGTATTTAACCTGTGTGATGAAAGAGCATCATTACTGTGAGAGAGACTAAAATCAAGCCACCTATGGAAGAAATATCAAATATTTTCACCGTGTAGTCTCAATTCCCAAAATTATGTTCAAATTTATACCAATAGGGCTCAGGGATAAATATATCTCAACTTATAAAAAAAATAATAACTACCTCCTTTGTTGAAATCTTCTAGATAAGGAGAGCTAACTGCTCTCCAATTTCCAGAAGTGCTTATTCAACATCTTAATGATTAAATGTGCCAATGATATGTATGAATACAATGTTATTTCCCAAAGCATATCCCGCAAAATTGTTTATGTAGAGCATTTGATTACTTCGTTATTATTTGGTTTGGATCTATTACCAGTGTTTAGAATAATATCAGCAGTATTGGTGCAAGAAGCTTACCATTTGGAATAATGCCCAATAAAAGATACTTCCTGTGAAAACATCATTACCTACCACATGCAATTCATATTCCTGATTTAAAAGAATTTTTCATAACTTCTACACATTTTTTTCCGAGTTAGTTCTTATTATGAACATACTTCAATTAAAGTATTTCAGTACCAACTAAAATATATATATTTCCTTCCATTGTCACCCCTAACAACAAACTTCCCAAATTTGTGATGTCGTGGCCTGCTTAGATGTTAAGCACAATACTGTCTTTTGTATCTTTTCTGTAAATACGAAGCCAGTTATTTTTCATAGTGGCAAAAATTGCATAAGGAAGTTAGGAACTTTAAGTATTTGTATTAGAGCCTGGTGGATTTGAGCTGCCAAACTTTTGATTAACAGCGGTAGCACTTAACCACTTTTTAAGGATAATGAAATACCAATTAGGAATATTAAAGCAGGAGTGATGAATAATTTTCAAGTTTCTTATTAATAGACTTTATTTTTTAGAATCATTATAAGTTTACAGAAAAATTCACATGTAGTACAGAGAGCTCCCATGTTAAATCCCCTCATGTATACGTTTCCCTGTTATTAACATCTTACATTAGCATGATACATTTGTTACAATTAATGAACCAATATTGATAAATTCTTATTAACTAAAGTCCATAGTTTTTTCAGACTTTCTTGTTTTTTACCTAATGTCCTTTTTCTGTTCCAGGACCCCATCTATCATTTCACAAATACCTAATGAGATCCCAGCCGTATCTCCTTAGGTATTTCTTGACTGTGACATTTTCTCTAACTTTCCTTATTTCTGATAGCTTTGACAGTTTTAAGGACCACTGGTCAAGTGTGTTGTAGGAGTCTCTCTGTTGGAATTTACTGATGTTTTTCTCATGATTGGACTGGGGTTACGGGCTTTAGGAAGAAGGTTACGAGGTAAATTGCAATTTTCATCGCGTAATAATAAAGGTACATACTATCAACATGATTTATGACAGTTGATATTGGCCCTGATCACCTGCCTGGCTGAGGTAGTGTTTGTCAGAGACCTCCACTGCAAATTTCTCTCTCACGACCCTCTTTCCAAATGCCACTCTTTGGCAGGAAGTTACTATGCACAGTGCACAGTTAAAGTGTGGGTGTCTTTAGGATGGAGTATCAACATAATTTATTTTGAATTCTTTAGCACGGGAGATTTTTATCTTCTCCCTTGTTTATTAATGTATTCAATCCTTTTACATTAGTATGGACTTGCAAGTATTTATTTCATATCTTGGGTTATAACCCAATACTACTTTATTTATTTTGTCGCACGTATTGTCCCAGCTTTGACCACTGGTAGCTCTGTCAGTTGTCTTCAATGTTACTTTGACATAGCCCCACAAACATGCTTTTTTGTTTTGAGGAGTACGATATTGTTCAGCAATTTTTACTGAAACAAACAAACCTGTTGCAGCCCAATCAAAGATGCTCCAGGCTCATTATGTATATTTTATTCCATGGTCTTAGAATTAGTTATGTCTTTTTTTTTTTTTTTTTTCAAGGGTACCTGGCTCTTTTAACGGAGAATAGTATTAGAAACCAAGATCTGGGCACATAAGTGAGCTCATTGCTACTAGAATGTCATTTGTTTTAGGCCACCTCAGTAGATAGTGTAAAGAAATATATGGGAGTAAACTAACCCATATACTATACTATATGATATGTATGTATGTGTAAACCCATTGCCAACGAGTTGATTCTGCCTCATAGTGACCCTATAGGACAGAGTAGACCTGCCCCACAGAGTTTCCAAGGATCGCCTGGTGGATTTGCACTGCCAAACTTTTGGTTAGCAGCCATAGCACTTAACCACTACATCACCAGCATTTCCATATGTCTGTATAGGTACATGCATGTACTATACTAACAGACATTTATAGATATTTCTGTATGTAACCATCCTTATCTATTTCATGAAGCCTTGGTAGTGCAAAGTTTAAACACTAGGTTGCTAACTGAAAGGTGAGCAGTTCGAACCCACCATCCACTCTGTGGGAGAAAAGACCTGGTGATCTGTTCCTGTAAAGATTATTGCCCAGGAAATCCTGTGGAGGAAATCTTACTCTGTCCTAAAGGGTCACTATGAGTCAGCATCAAGTTGATGACACACAACTACGTATCTATATTAAATTAAGCGACGAGTTCTTACTGATGCCTCCAACTCTAATCCATTATGATGTGGGTCATTCTATACTCTGTTATCTGTAAATTCCCAGTCCAATAGTGAAAAACTTTGCTCCCACCATCCACCATCTATTCACTTAGTTAGTTGTTCAATTCCATTACACATGGATAGCAATATCAGAACTAACCTACACCTTCATGTGAAACAACTTTATTAGGTAGAATACAGTGCTCAGGAGTAGCTTCTTTTGCCTCTAGTCTTACAGACTCCATTCATTTCCAAAGCTACTTAGATCAGCACCTTTACCCCAAACCCCTTCAGTGAAGTCATTTCATATATTTGTAATACAGTTAGATTCTCTTTTCACAAGTCTGCGTTCTTCCCTGAGATCTAATATTTTTTTCTTAATTTGCATAATTTAAGTTCACTTTTTGTATTGTAAATGTCTATGCATTTGAACAAATGTATAATGTCATATAGCCACCATAACAATATCATACAGAATAGTTTCCCTGCCAAATTATTATTAATCAATGGTAATATTCATGTCAGAAAAAGAAAATAAAAATGAAATTTAAAATTATCATTCTCAGAGTAAATATTATTTATTAGATGATGATTCAGAAAACAATAATACATTTATTATTATGGATATTATTATTAAAATTGTAATTAAATTTTATAAACATGAATTCTATTAATGAGCTAATTAGAACTTCAGGCCCCTGCAGCAAACTTTTGGGAAATGGTATCAGAAAACAGCAATTTTGAGGGTTCCAATAAAGTCTTATGCTATAAATCAAATTCATCATACCTCCAAGGAACAGCTTATATATATATCTTGTTGTCCTTGAAATATGTTCTCTCATACATTGTTTGAGATCACTGTGCAATCAGTTTATAGCTGGGGGATATTTTGAATACAACTTCTGTTTGAATGGTATTTTTATTACTTTTGAGTAAGTCTTTGTGCTGACCATGAGTTCCTGAGACTTGTAAACAACAATATGCTTTGCAAAAAACTAAAGAAGCAAAGAACATTATTATTATTATTGGATCAATATAGAAAGTAATGAATTAGCTGAATTATAAAATACTTTGAAGGAAAAGGAATCAAAACGATATCTCTAAATTTTAACAGACTATTAAATATACATGGTTAGTTCTACAGGCCAGAGCTTAATAAGTTTTGGGACTTTAGGTTTGAAAAACAAACAAAAAACCTTTCTTTCTCTCTTTTTTTTTTTAATTTTCTGTCACTCACAGCCAACCTCTTCCACCACACCAAGATATTTTTGCACGTGTTATATTGTCTGCTTTCACTTCTTTGAACGATATCTTTTACCTTGAAAACTACCACTGGGTCTTACACAGCTCAAAGAAAGAAATGACGTGATAATTTATGCAATCCTCAACCCGATGCCAGTGAGCCAATTCTGACTAATATTTCATATTAAATTTTAGTTCAATTAATGAACAGTGTTAGTTGTTGGTGTTTTTGCAGTTCTAAGATAATTAAGTTTATCCATATAACAAAAATGGACTCAATTAAGCAATATGAGGAAAATTACAGATAAATAGAATAATGCCTGAAAATAGTGGGTGTACATTACATGTTTGCTGAATGAATGGACACCGTGCTTCCCACATTGAAAACAAAATCAAGGCAGAAAAGAACTTCAGAGTCCATCTTTTATATGACTGATCGTTCAGAGCCGTTTCAGTAAAGAGACAGATAAAGAACGATGGACTGGGAAATAAGAGGCGGACTGAGGACCATATGTCATGAAATAGATGAAAAAGGAAATGAATTGTACGTTAAGAAGAAGAGAAAACTGTGATTAAAGAAAAGATGTTCATAGATCCAGATCTTGGCAGTAGATAAGATTTTTGTAATGAAATGTTATGAAAAGCGGCAACATCTATGGGTATGTAAAACAGTGAAAGAAAAGACAATTCAAGTATAGGGAATAAAGGAACAGATGCATTACAAATGCCATCATTGTGGAGTTAGATGAAAGACTGGGAAGTAGGTATTCATTTCATTGATGATCTAGGTAAATGTTTAGTTATCTTCAGAAATAATGGCATTGAAGACGGAAAGGAAAAGGGATTGGCACTTAGAGTAAATTTTTAAAAGACAAATTTTGTGAATTATGGTGGTAGAACAATGACAGACAGATGGCAGCGAGAAATAAGATAAATGCTGATCCTCTTCTTTCGAAGTGGAAGATGGAATGCTTTCTCTTGATGATTTCAAGAGAAGCTGTATTTTCAAAGTAAAATGTCAGTAGGGATATGAAGAAATAAAGATGGTTTTAAAAATTAAAAAATATAAGTGTTTATTCACAAAGGGGAGGATGTTAGAAACAAGGTATTTGTGGATGGGAGTGAGCCTGGATTGGGAAAGGTTTCAAGCAGAGTGGGAGAAAAATTGGTGTAGGGAATGCTCTAAGAATGTTAACTAGAAGCAAATGGAAGTATTGGGCATGAAAACTCTATTTTTTTAATCCAAAAGGTTTTATGTAAATGCAATGAATAAATTATGCATGTCAATAAACTTTTTTCTTATTTATTTATTTATTTTTATTATGCCTTAGGTGAAGGTTTACAGAGCAAATTAGTTTCTCATTAAAAAGTTAGTACACATATTGTTTTGTGACATCAGTTACCAACCCCACGATGTGTCAATACTATTCCCATCTCTAACTTTGTTTCTCCATTATCAGTTTTTTTGTCCTCTCCTGCCTTCTTGTCCTTGACCCTGGGTTGGTGTGCCCATTTAGTCGCATTTTGTTTTATGGGCTGTCCAATCTTTGGCTGAAGGGTGAACCTCAGGAGTGATTTTAGTACTTAGTTTAAAGGATATCTGGGGGCCATACTCTTGGGGTTTTTCTCAGTCTCTATCGGACCAGTAAATCTGCTCTATTTTACATGTGTTAAAATTTTGTTTCACATTTTTCCCCAGCTTTGTCCAGGACGCTCTGTTGTGATTCCTGTCAGAGCAGAGGGTGGTGGCAGCTGGGCACCAGCTAGTTGTGCTGGACTTAGTCTGGTGAAATCTATGGTACTTGTGGTCCATTAGTCCTTCTCACAAATCTTTCCCTTGTGCCTTTGGTTTTCTTTATTCTCCCTTGTTCCAGGCAGGGCGAGATCAGTGAAGTGTCTTAGGTGTTTGCTCATGAGCTTTTAAGACCCCAGAAACTGCTCACCAAAGTAGGATGTAGAACATATATTTTACATAAACCATGTTATGCCAATTGAGCTATATGTCCCCAGAAACCATTGTCCCCACAGATATCAGCCCAGTAATTTGGTCCCTCGGGGAGTTTGGATGTGTCTAGAGCTTCCACGTCCTTGTTGTCCAGTATGCACCTCATCTCACACCCCTCTCCCCTGCCTCACTGCACTTTAACCACATAGGCTTCTTGTTGCTCGTAAACACACCAAGTTCCTACTGACTTCAGAATCTTTGTAGTTGCTGCTTCTCCATCTACCTCTTTTATCTCCTGATTTATCTACATGAATCTTATTGTTGCTGTTGTTGTTAGGTGCTGTTGAGTCGGTTTCGACTCATAACGACCCTATGCACAACAGAATGAAACACTGCCCGGTCCTGAGCCATCTTTCAATTGTTCTTATGCTTGAGCTCATTGTCGCAGCCACTGTGTCAATCCACCTCATCGAGGGTCTTCCCCTTTTCCGCTGACCCTGTACTTTGCCAAGCATAATGTCCTTCTCCAGGGACTGATCCCTCCTGACAACATGCCCAAAATATGTAAGACGCAGTCTCACCATCCTTGCTTCTGGTTGTATTTCTTCCAAGAAAGATTTGTTCGTTCTCCTGGCAATCCATGATATATTCAAAATTCTTCGCGAACACCACAATTCACAGGCATCAATTCTTCTTCAGTCTTCATTGTCTAGCTTTCACATGCATGAGATTGAAAATACCGTGGCTTGGGTCAGGCGCACCTTAGTATTCAAGGTGACATCTTTGCTCTTCAACTCTTTAAAGAGGTTCTTTGCAGCAGATTTACCTAATGCAATGCGTCTTTTGATTTCTTGACTGCTGCTTCCATGGCTGTTGATTGTGGATCCGAGTAAAATGAAATCCTTGACAACTTCAATCTTTTCTCCATTTATCATGATGTTAATCGTTGGTCCAGTTGTGAGGATTTTTGTTTTCTTTATGTTGAGGTGCAATCCATACTGAAGGCTGTGGTCTTTGATCTTCATTAGTAACTGCTTCAAGTTCTTTTCACTTTCAGCAAGCAAGGTTGTGTCATCTGCATAATGCAGGTTGTCAATGAGTCTTCCTCCAATCCTGATGCCCTGGTCTTCTTCATATAGTCCAGCTTCTTGGATTATTTTCTCAGCATACAGGTTGAATAGGTATGGTGAAAGAATACAACCCTGACGCACACCTTTCCTGACTTTAAACCAATAAGTATCCCCTTGCTCTGTCTGAACAACTGCCTCTTGATCTATGTAAAGGTTCCTCGAGCACAATTAAGTGTTCTGGAATTCCCATTCTTCACAAAGTTATCCATAATTTTTATGATCTACATAGTCGAATGCTTTTGCATAGTCAATACAACACAGGTAAACATCCTTCTGGTATTCTCTGTTTTCAGCCAGGATCCATCTGACATCAGCAATGATATCCCTGGTTCCATGTCCACTTCTGAAACCGGCCTGAATTTCTGGCAGTTCCCTGTCTATATACTGCTGTAGCCATTTTTGAATGATCTTCATCAAAATTTTGCTTGTGCATTATATTAATGATATTGTTCTATAACTTCCACATTCAGTTGGATCACCTTTCTTGGGAATAGGCATAAATATGGATCTCTTCCAGTCAGTTGGCCAGGAAGCTGTCTTCCATATTTCTTGGCATAGACGAGTGAGCACCTCCAATGCTGCATCTGTTTGTTGAAACATTTCAATTGATGTTCCATCAATTCCTGGAGCCTTGTTTTTCGCCAATGCCTTCAGAGCGGCTTGAACTTATTCCTTCAGTACCATTGGTTCCTGGTCATACGCCACCTCTTGAAACGGTTGAACATTGGTTAATTCTTTTTGGTATAATGACTCTGTGTATTCCTTCCATCTTCTTTTGATGCTTCCTGCATCGTTTAATATTTTCCCCATAGAATCCTTCACTATTGCAGCTCGAGGCTTGAATTTTTTCTTCAATTCTTTCAGCTTGAGAAATGCCGAGCGTGTTCTTCCCTTTTAATTTTCCATTTCCAGCTCCTTGTGCATGTCATTATAATACTTTATTTTGTCTTCTTGAGCCACCCTTTGAAGTCTTCTATTCAGTTCTTTTACTTCATCAATTCTTCCTTTTGCTTTAGCTGCTCAACATTCAAGAGCAAGTTTCAGAGTCTCCTCTGACCTCCATCTTGTTCTTTTCCTTCTTCTCTGTTTTTTCAATGACCTCTTGCTTTCTTCATGGATAATGGGCTTGATGTCATTCCACAACTCATCTGGTCTTCAGTCACTAGTGTTCAATGTGTCAAATCTATTCTTCAGATGGTCTCTAAATTCAGGTGGGATATACTCAAGGTCATGTTTTGGCTCTCGTGGACTTGCTCTGATTTTCTTCAGTTTCAGCTTGAACTTGCATGTGAGCAACTGATGGTCTGTTCCACAGTCGGCCCCTGGCCTTGTTCTGACTAATGATATTGAGCTTTTCCATTGTCTCTTTCCACAGATGTAGTCAATTTGATTTCTGTGTGCTCCATTTGGTGAGGTCCATGTGTATCGTCGCCGTTCATGTTGGTAAAAGAAGGTATTTGCTATGAAGAAGTCGTTGGTCTTACAAAATTCTATCATTTGATCTCTGGCATTGTTCCTATCACTGAGGCCATATTTTCCAACTACTGATCTTTCTTCTTTGTTTCCAACTTTCACATTCCAGTCACAATTATCAATGCACCTTGATTGCATGTTCGATCAATTTCAGATTGCAGCAGTTGATAAAAATCTTCTATTTCTTCACCTTTGGCCCTAGTGGTTGGTGTATAAATTTGAATAATAGTTGTATTAACTGGTCTTCCTTGTAGGCATATGGATATTATCCTATCACTGACAGCATTGTACTTCAGGATAGATGTTGAAATGTTCTTTTTGATGAAGAATGCAACACCATTCCTCTTCAAGTTGTCATTCCCAGCATAGTAGACTATATGATTGTCTGATTCAAAATGGCCAATACCAGCCCATTTCAGCTCACTAATGCCTAGGATATCTATGTTTATGCATTCCATTTCATTTTTGACAATTTCCAGTTTTCCTAGATTCATATTTCATACTTTCCAGGTTCTGATTATTAATGGATGTTTGCAGCTGTTTCTTCCCATTTTGAGACATGCCACATCAGCAAATGAAGGTCCTGAAAGCTTTACTCCATCCACATCATTAAGGTCGAGTCTGCTTTCAGGAGGCAGCTCTTCCCCAGTCATCTTTGAGTGCCTTCCAACCTGGGGGTCTCATCTTCCAGCACTATATTAGACAATGTTCCACTGCTATTCATAAAGTTTTCACTGGCTAATGCTTTTCAAAAGTAGACTGCTGGGTCCTTTTTCCTAGTCTGTCTTAGTCTGGAAGCTCAGCTGAAACCTGTCTTCCATTGGTGACCCTGCTTGTATTCGAATACCGGTGGGATAGCTTCCAGCTTCACAGCAACACACAAGCCTGCACAGTATGACAAACTGACAGACACGTGGGGGCTACGTGAATGACTCATCCTAATTTTACTGAAATAGCACCTCCTCATTTTCTAAGGTACAGGTGATACTACGTTAAACAATTACCTACAAATAGTGGAGGAAATAGCAAAGTGAATCAGTGCCCAGAGATGTGCTATAACAGAGTTAAGAGTGGAGAGCATACAAAAGCAACATTTTACACAAGCCAAGGAAGCCAGAGAAGGTATCATCTGGGCTGCGTCTCAGCGGATGAGTTGGTGTTAAAAGGAAGTGATGAAAGGACAGGGGACAGGATGTAAGATTCAAAGATGAGAGGAATATGATCCATCCAAACTACTGAAGAATAGCTGAAGCATAGTGAGTGTGCATAGTATGTTGAGCCTCTGGAATGGTTTCTGGCAAAAAGTAGGCATTAAAACCAACCACCTCTTGCCTGCTTTTATACCTTAACTGGTCTCTCTAACTTTACTCCTCTTTCTGAGTTTATTTCCTCTACTAGGTATCGTAATAGTAATCTTTTAAAAATATGGGTCATATCATAACACTCCATTCCTTAAATCTTCTGGTAAACACTCCAGTCATATTGGCTTCCTTGCTTATCCTTGAACAGAGCATTCAAGTGTGTTCCTTGAACACACTGTCAGCGCTGTACTTCAGGATAGATCTTGAAACGTTCTTTTTGATGATGAATGCAACATCATTCCTCTTCAAGTTGTCTACTCTACAGGAAGGTTATTGTGCTGGTTGTTTTACTTGCCTGGAATATTTTCCTCTTAAATTCCATGGAACACTCCTTCACTCCATTCTCTGTTCAAATATTAACTCGTCAGGGAGGCTTATAACTAACAAACTTACCTAAAATAGCTCCCCATGCATATCAGCATCACTCTATTACTTCTGTCTGTATCTGTATCTGTCTGTATGCTTCCATCTGTATCTCACACTAAATATGAGTGACATGAAGGTAGAGACCTTTTTTTTTTAAGTGGCACAGATGGTTAAAGGGTCGACTATTCACCAAAAGATTGGTGGTTCAAACCCACCCAGAGGTGCCTCAGAAGAAAGGCCTGTCAATTTGTTTCTGAAAAGTCACAGCCTTGAACACTCTGTGGAGCAGTTCTACTCCGCACACATGAGGTTGCCTTTAGTCACGATTGACTCGACAGCAACTAACAACAACTAACTCACTGAATAAATGAATAAACAAGCACTTCAAGTATTTGCTGAAATAATTAAATAAGACATTTGTTGAAAGAATGAATAGATTAGGGTGGAGATGTATAAAACCTATTGCCATAAAGTTTGTTCTTACTCAAGATGGCCCCATGTGTTACAGAGTAGAACTGCTCCACAGAGTTTTCTTAGTTGTAATGTTTATGGAATCAAACCACCAGGCATTTCTTTCCTGGAACGTCTGAATGGGTTTGAACCGCCAACATTTAGGTTATTAGTTGGGTGCAAAACTTTTGCACCACCCAGGAATCTCTATTATGTGTACCTGCATATTAAATGATTTTAAATTTTCAGTTAAGAAATTTGCATTTTATCTTGAGGAAATAAAGCACCAATAAAAGTTTGTTAGCCTTGGACTGGAGGAAAAGTATCCATTCATTAAGGAACCCTCATGGCATAGTGGTTAAAGAACTCAGCTGCTAACTGAAAGTTTGGTGGTTTGAACCAGCTCCGCAGGAGAAAGATGTGGCAGTCTGCTTCCATATAGATTTACAGATTTCAAAACTACAGGGCAGTTCTACTCTGTCCTATAAGGTTGCTATGAGTCAGAATCAACTCGACGACAGTGGATTTTGTTTTGTTTTGTTTATCAATTCATTACGATAAGATATTGGGAAGAAAGGATGGATGAGGCCTTAATTTGAGGATATAAATGTGTAAATATAGAACACATTTAACTAAGTAGATAAACTTGCACTGAGAGTGAGGAAGAAGATGAGTTGTTAGTAGACTAAATGGGAAAAGTCTGAAATAGTTGTTGGTGAAAAAGAACTCACCGAAGACATTAAAGTAATTTCACAGCAGAAACCACAAAGTCCGAATTGAGGGTAGAGGCATGTAGTGGCAGCAATCTTGGAGAACACATGAAATCTTTCAACACAATACTCTAGATGTAGAAGCAGAGAAAATAGTTGATTGTTGCAGTTAAGCATTTTCACAGAGAAAGGAAGGCAAAGACATGAAAGCAAGAAAATATAAGGTATTGGTAACAATACAGTTAAAGTAATAAACAATAGAATCTAAGCTGCATAGCGAAGGACTTACTTAAGTACAAGAGGGAGGTGATGAATGGGAAGAAAGGAAGTAGGCCAGAGGACTGTTAGTTAGATCAAAGTCTAATCAAGTTGCTCAGGGTAAAGCCTCAGAAATATATTATGACAGAATTTTTTTTTTTTTTTTTTAGCCTAAAATTTCAGTAAGCATTCTGGAAAAAGGTATAAGGGTTAGGGTTGGGAAGGAGGCTAATCAGTTGAGTATATATCTGTCCCAGCTTCGTAAACTTGGCCCCTGCATGTAGTGGGAGTTCTCTTCATCTCTATTTGATATTCCAACCAAAAAACAAACAAACAAACCTGCTGCTGTCCAGTTGATTCCGATTCATAGTGACCTTGTAGGACAGAGTAAAACACCCCAGTTTCCAAGGAGCACCTGGTGGATTTGAACTGCCGATCTTTTGGTTAGCAGCTGCAGGACTCAACTACTACGCCACCAGGATTTCCCTACTTGATATTAGAAGTTTCGTTTCTACTTGATATTAGAAGTTGCGTTTCTACTTGACATTAGAAGTTTGGTTTCTACCTGATATTAGAAGGAAACCCTGGTGGCTTAGTGGTTAAATGCTATGGCTGCTAACCAATAGGCAGTTTGAATCCACCAGGTGCTCCTTGGAAACTCTACGGGGCAGTTCTATTCTGTCCTATAGGGTCGCTCTGAGTCGGAATGACTAGACAGCAACGGGTTTTTGGTTTTGATATTAGAAGTAGTTTTACGTTAAACCTGTTGTTATATGTGAGACTATTAAGTAGCTGGAAATGACTGTAATTCTACTTAGCATCATACAGACTATCCTCATCAAGCTGTTCCCTGGGATGCAAAGATGTGAGGAGAGTCCAAAATTCTTTTGGCACTGTCAGACTCATAGAAAATGTTTTGTATTCTTACTGGTATTTTTCCTTTGGCAGGGTTCCCAATTTCTACATCTGGTTTTATTCTAGCAAAGTCTCTTTTCAACTGGGAGTATCAGACTTCTAACATATGATGCCGTTGCTATGTCAGGGAATATAGAAAGGAGTTATCTTTATTTAAAAAAAAGGAAAATTTTTTTCTAGACTGTAGACATAGGCCACCACACTCACTTAAATTTTAAATCTGAGTTTTGAATTGAGTTGGAATCAACTTGAGGACAACGGGTTTCATTCTGGTTCTTTTATGGTTCTTGGTCTTCATACTGCCCCCAGTCTAAAATAAACTTGGAGAAAAAAAAATTGAGAAAAGGAAGGAAATTAACAATAAGAATTATATCTTTTTGAAAAATGTATATGAATTCTCAGTAGCCATTAAATGTATGGCACACTAGTATTAAAGTATACATTCAATGTATACTTGACCCTAGTAAATTAATAAATTTTGTACACATCAATATATGTATCTGTATATCTATATACCTAAATTTATTTATCTTTATATAAAAATCATTTGATATCTAATATATACAGACTTTAGATATCAAATGATCTGATATCTAAATATACATATATGATATCTAAAATAGATATATCTAAATGTATATATATATTGATATCTATCTATATACTTTCGATAGCAAATGATTTCAATTTTTATTCTCATCTGTCATCTTGGTGAAGGCCCAAATCAAATACATCATTCATATTTTTTAGCTGCAAGCAACAGCAACTAATTTGTATAGTTAAGTAAAAAAAAAAAAAGCATTCCAATGATACTGAATAGCTCACAAATCTCAATAAGGAACAATACCATGAGTTTTGCCATGAAACTGGTTCTGGAAACACCAAAACTGCAGCCACTGGATACCTACAGCACCAATTACACCACCAGCACTACATATTATACTGCCATTTAAATTGCTAAGGCTACACTCTTCGGAAACCGACTCACCTTGACCACTACTTCCACTCTTAATTTAAGGAGTTCTGTGTAGTCCTTGTTTGTTTGCACTACTAGCTTCTGGTCATGGTTTGCTGGCAGACGCATAATTTCCATCTAGCCTCAGTCATGATGCCATGCATATGGGATACAAAGAGCCTAGGAAAGTAACCAGTTGCTGTTGAATCAATTCCGACTCATAGTGACCCTTTCTGTGTCAGTAGAACTGTGCTCCACAGAGTTTATGATAGCTGATCTTTTCAAAGTACATCACCAGGCCTTTCTTCCAAGGCACCTCTGGGTAGACTCAAATCTCCAACCTTTTGTTAGCAGCCAAGCACATTAACTGTTTGCGTAGCCAGGGACTCATAGGAAAGGAGGGACCCACTTTGTAGAACACTTGTTTTACACTGACACTCTTATTTCATGAAGAAAAGAAAACATACATCATGAAACATTCTGTCTTTCCATCTTCCTGATTTACAGAATTCAAGAGTACATAGGAGAAGTAGAAAAAGTTTCTACCTTTTCTAAAGGCTAGAGGCTTTAAAATTTACTTTAAATGTTCAACCAATCTTGACTTGAAATCAAGTAAATATGGACATATTATGGGTATATTTATATGTCTCTAAACATAAAAGAGGACATTCATTCTGTGAAATTCCATCCCTTTATGAATCAGTTAATTAATGTGTTGCAATTTGCTTTTCTTTCTTTTCCACATGAATGACCTCCTGTACCCCCAAGAGATAACATTTGCTGTTGTTGTCATTAGGTGCTGTTGAGTCACTTCTGACTCATAGTGACCCTATGTGCAAGAGAACGAAATACTGCCTGGTCCTGAGCCATCCTCATATTCATTGCTATGTTTGAGCCTGTTGTTGCAGCAATTCATCTTGTTGAAGGTCTTCCTGTTTTTTGATGACCCTCTATTTTATCAAGCATGATGTCCTTCTCCAGGAACTGGTCTCTTCTGATAACATGTCCAAAGTATGTGAGACAAAGTCCTGTCATCCTCGCTTCTAAGGAGCATTCTGGTTGTACTTCTTCCAAGACACATTTGTTCATTCTTTTGGCAGTCCATGGTATATTCAATATTCTTCACCAGCACCATAATTCAAGGGCATCAGTTCTTTTTCAGTCTTCCTTATTCATTGTCCAGCTTTCACATGCATATGAGGCAATTGAAAATACTATGGCTTGGGTCAGGCATACCTTAGTCCTCAAAGTGACATCTTTGCTTCTTAACACTTTAAAGAGGTCTTTTCTAGCAGATTTTCCCAACGCAATGCATTATTTGATAACACTAAACCCATGGAATTTCCTGAGTAGCCTGATACCAGCTGACCTCAGGGAAAAAGGGGGACATGATTCAGTCAATCATGCCTACCTAATAAAGTCTATAAAGACTCTGGACATGAAGCTCCATGAGTTTCCTCATTGGTGAAAGATATGAATGCATGTGAGAGGGCAACATGACCCTTTTTGAGACATAGAAGCTTGATATTGGGAACCCTTCTAAACCTTGCCCTATGCATCTCTTCTTTGTGCTGATCCTAACTTGTACCCTTTTCACTATAATAAATCTAATCATAAATATAGTTCTTTCTGTGAGTTCTATGAGACATTCCAGCAGACAATTGAACCCAAAGGTAAGGTAGGATCCAGCAAGTCAGAAGTGAGACCGCAGTATGGTCGTGAGCCTATGGCTGGAATTTCCTATTTATTAGAATGAAGAACAGTGTCCATTTAACTCATGAGATTTGACTTAGCTATAGGTGGCTAGAGTCAAAGAAAGAAGAGCTGCATGGGCAGCCAACACCTGAAGTCTTGGGCCAAAGGACAGTGGCTTTTTAACTTATGAGATCTGACCTAGCTCCTGGTGGTTGAACTCAGAGAAAGAAGTGCTACATGTTACAACTGGTGTCAGGCTAAAGAGAGAAGTACAAAGTGGAAATTTATGCTGATTGTTATCCTCTTGCCTGCTTTCACTACTTCTACTTAACAATGTATTAGCAGTTTTATCCAGCTCGATAAAACAAAAAAAATAAAATTAAAACATTCAAATTGAAAAAGAGAAAGTAAACTTTTTATTTGCAAATGATCAGATATGTAGAAATTCTGATGGAATCTTCAAGAAATCTATTAAAACAAATGAGTTTAATAAGGTCACAGGATATATAATCAATATATGAAATCTGTTATATACTTATAAACTAAAAATAATCAAAAAATAAAAATAAGAATTATTTATATAGAATTAATAGAAATGCTAAGAGATATATTTGATAGGTTTACAAGACCTCTGTACTGAAACTAGGAAAAATTGGTAAGAGAAAGAGGATCAAAATAAATGGGACTTTCCACATTTATGTGTAGGAAGTCTCACTATTGTTAGGATTGATTTATAGACTCAGCATATTCCCAACTAAAATATCAGCAGTAGTTTCTGTAGAAATTGACAAGCTGATTTTAAAATTCATATACAAGTGCAGAGTATCTAGACTAAGTAAAATAACTTAAAAAAAAAATTGGAGGCTTAACACTGCCTAATTTTGATTTATCATGAAACTACAATTATTAAAACAGAGTGCTACTGGCATAGAGATAGGGAAGTAGATCAGTAAAACCAAATAGAGAGTCCAGAAATAGACGCATACACATATATGGACAAATAATTTTTGAGAAAGGTGCAGGGGCAATTTAGTAGAGAAATTACAGTTTTTTCATCTAAAAATGAGATAATTGGATACATATATATTAAAAAATAAAAGAATATTAATACTAAATGGAAATCATACTTAAATGTAACACCTAAAACTATAAAACTACTAGAAGATAACATAAGAGAAAATCTTTATCACCTTGGGTTTAGTAAAGATTTCTTAGATATAATCGCACATACACAAACATACACATACAAAGCTGATATCTTCTACTTTATCAAAACTAAAACTTCGGTTCTTCAAAAGACATTGTTAAGGAGTAAGAATATTAACTGCAATCTGAGTGAAAAATATTTGTAAAATTTATCTGATAAAGAACTTGTACCCAGAATACATACAGAACTCTCAAAAATCAAAAAGAAGATGACAAGCAATCCAATAAAAATGGACAAAAGATTTTCACATATACTTCACCAAAGAAGATAGATGAATGGCAAAAAGCATATGAAAAGATGCTTAGCATCATTGGTAATTATCATCAATCTATATTACTGTATGAAATACTGTGATTAGATTGTCTAGAAAATCATTAGGAAGAATCAATACAGAGGAAAGAGAAGCGTGGAACCAGAGATAACAGGGAATTTCCAGAAATAACGAAGAGGGTTTTGAAATTTCAGACTGGAAAAAAAAAAAAAAAAAAGAAGGGATTTGAACCAAACTTTTCAATATCTTAAAGACAGGAAAATCTAGATTTGAACTAGACAACATGCTTACAGGCATAGAAAAAAAGGCTCAAGAATGATTAGCTGAATTCTATCTATAGGATGTGATTATGATTGACATATCATCTTACTTGAACTTCTTCTTATATCCCATTCTTATTACAATAAAACTCTGCCATTTTTTAATAATTTGAAGTGTTTTTTAAATATATCTAAATAGAGAAATATACTCCAAATGAAGAAAGCAGAAATATGTATTGTTATCTATTAGCATTTTGGAAGCTAAAGTTGATGATTCTGTAATCTTAAAATATGTATGAACGCACCTGAGAGTAGTTTTATTTCTATCTTGTCACTAGACATAAAGTAGCATCATCCAAACAATATTACTAATTACTTTTCATTTTATTAGCAATAAGAGCCTTTGAGATTGATTGAATGCCAAAGCAAAGGTGAAAGGTGCAATCAATCACAGTAGGCATTTATAAGAGTACATTGCAAAGTCATTAAGATTGCAATTTAAATCAGTGTGGTTCATCTCCTTGGAGTGAAAGGGCACCTTAAGAATACAGGGGCCGTGCCCAATTGGTATCTGCTCTTAAAATAAGTGAGAACTAGTATCCACAGAAGGGGTGCATAGTAAGTGGGGACTCATCTACAAGGCAATACCTGATAAGGAAAGATTGAGTAGACAAAAAAGTACTAGGGCTGGTAAAGAAAAATCAAATATTACATGGATTTTAAAAATGTGATCCTTGTAATTCAAACATTTTAATACTTAATATGAATTGTCCTTTGATTTTATTACTTTTGTGTATTTAAGATTTCATTGGAACAAAGTTAGAATCTTGATTTTCAGTCAAAAAGCAAAAAGTCATCAACTCAATCCTGCAGGCTTCTGATTTGCAAAAGACCTCAGAGGGCTTTGTTTGAGTATGTAACGTTATAGCTCAGTCACACAAAGTGAGTAGGCAGAACCAGCTTCATGGGTAATGGACCTGTGCAGCTACACAGGATCCTGAGCTTAGCAGGACCCTACACTTGGTTTAATGATCTGCTGCTGCTGTCTTTGAAATTCTTAATAATTTTTTGCACAAAAGATCTCATATTTTCATTTTTCACTGTGCTACACAAAGTGTCAAGCCCATCCTGAGAGTAGTAACTGAGTAATGATGAGGAGGTGTGGAGGAAAGGTGCTCCAGGCAAACAAGAATATGTACAAAAAACATTAAGTCTTATACCATGTGGCCTCTTAAGAAATAAAAAGAACTCTGTATTGCTAGGAATCAAAAGGGAAAATTGCACTTGGCAAGGCCAGTACGATGAAGCAAAAGTCCAAATAATTAAGTTCCTTCTTAGGCCAAGCTACTGATTTTGTTTCAGTTCAATTCCTCAACATGTCAGAACAAAATAGAAATGCCATAAATTTACTGGAAAAAATGCCTATAAACGTTAACAGTCAGTAGTCAGGAGAGGCTTCAGACCACGACACAGTTCTAACACTTGGGGGAAGAAAAGAGGATTGTGTAGGAAGAGCCTCAGATTGCAGTGCAGCTCAAAGAAAGACTTTTCTAGGCCCCAAGGGAGTCTCTGAGCATGGATTGTCCTTTGTAGGAGCCCTGCAAAAGGGCAGAAATGGTCATTCTAGTACCTCCATCATACTTTACACTCAGTTACCGTGCAGCAGCAGATTGGGAAAAAAGTCACCTTGGGGTGAATCTTGAGGTGGATTCTTCAGGTGAATGCTGCCAGCTAACTCCACTACTCACAACAGATTCTCTCTTGAAAAGGGATCTGAGTGCAGTTTCAGAAGTTTACATTTGACTTTCTCCATGTTGATGACTTACCCAAGGAGACAAGCATCCAATATGTCATTCAATTTGTGTGTAATAGTATGCCAGTGACAAATTGCTGGGCCCATTGTCACTGCAGAGCCACTCACTGTAATCTGAATTTTAGCCAAGAATCCATTTGTCCCTGTCCTTTACATATGCCCAGCCTAACAGAGGTCTATGATACTGCTTTGAGTCTTGAAGTGTCAATGTTAACTAAAATTCTGATCTAATTATTCTCTAAATGTTGGGATATTCCTCTTTCTTCAGTGTCTGATCAACTAAATAATTGGTCATAGGCCATCCTGGGAAGGACTGGTGGAAACTTTACAGTATTCATGTGCTATTGTGCTACATATCCTTCCACCTGGAAACACAGACATCTCTCTTGCCAAAGGTCTTGAGAACTTAAAATTGTCTGAGATATGAAAACTAAGCAAAAGATGGTGATTTTATATTTGGGTGATTATACTGAAATGTGCAAAGACCTAGAATTAGAAAATGAAAGGAGAAGAACATGCTTGGCATTTCTTAAACTGAAAGAGCTGAAGAGAAAATTCAAGCCTTGAGTTGCAATACTGAAGGATTCTACAGGGAATATATGAAATGACGCAGTAAGCATCAAAAGAAGATGGGAGCAATACACAGAGTCACTGTGGCAAAAAGAATTGGTCATACATTTCAGGAGGTAGCATATGATCAAGAACTGACGGTAGCGATGGAAGAATTTCATACTGCACTGAAGGCATTGACAAAAAAAACGAGGCTCCAGGAATTGACAGAATACCAAATGAGATGGTTCAACAGATGGAGGCATCATTGGAAGTGCTCACTCATCTATGCCAAGAAATTTGGAAGACAACTACCTGGCCAACCGACTGGAAAAGGTCCATATTTGTGGCTATTCTAAAGAAAGATGATCCAACAGAATGTGGATTTATTGTACAATATCATTAATGTCACAGGAAAGTAAAATTTGCTGAAGACGATAAACAGAAATTGTCAGAAATTCAAGCTAGATTCAGAAGAGGATATGAATCCAGGGATATCAATGGTGAAGTCAGAAAGATCCTGGCTGACAGTAGACAATAGCAGGAAATGTTTACCTGTGTTTTCTTGACTAATGCAAAGTTATTTGGCTGTGTGGATCATAACGAATTATGGATAACATTGTCAAGAATTGAAATTCCAGAACATTTAATTGTGTTTGTAGGAATCTGTAATAGACCAAGAAGTAGTCATTGGAACAGAATATGGGGATACTGGGTGATTTAAGTCAGGAAAGTTGTGCATCACCATACTTATTCAATCTGTATGCTGAGCAAATAATGGGAGAAGCTGAACTAGATGAAGAATGTGACATCAGGATTAGAGGAAGATTCACTAACAACCTGTGATATGCAGATGACAGAACTTTGCTTGTTGAAAGTGAAGAGGACTTTAAGCAGTTACTGATGAAGATCAAAGACTACAGTCTTCAATATGGATTACACCTTAAAAAAAAGAAAAAAAAAATCCTCAAAAATGGGCCAATCAGAAACATCATGATAAACAGAGAAAAGATTGAGGTTGTCAAGGATTTCATTTTACTTGGATCCACAATCAACACCCATGGAAGCAGCAGTCAAGAAATCAAAGGTTGTATTGCATTGAGCAAAACTGCTGCAAAAGACCTCTTTAAAGTGTTCAAAAGCAAAGCTGTCACTTTAAGGACCAAGGTGTGCCTGACCCTAAGCTGTGAGTTTTCAATCTCCTCATGAGCATGAGAAAGTTGAACAATGAATATGGAAGACAGAAGAAGAATTGATGCCTTTGAATAATCGTGTTGGCAAAGAATATTGAATATACCATGCACCATCAGAAGTAGAAACAAATCTGTCTTGGAAGAAGTACAGCCAGTCTGCTCCTTAGAAGCAAGGATGGCGAGACTTCATCTCACATACTTTGGACATGTTATCAGGAGGGACTAGTCCCTGGAGAAGGATATCATGCTTGGTAAATTAGACAGGGAAAAAAAGGAAGACCCTCAAGGAGATTGATTGACATAGTGGCTGCAACAAAGGGCTCAAGCGTAACAATTGAGAGGCTGGAACAGGACCAGGCAGTGTTTCATTCTGTTGTACACAGGATCACTCTAAGTCACAACCATTTGGACAGCACCTAAAAACAAGATTGGGTTGATTGTCTTCAACCTGTTACTTCTTCATTCTTGACTTCTTCTGATTTTAGGTGTTAAATATAGTCTTTGTTTAAGGTCCTCTGTTTGTCACTTTTGGTTTTGTTGTTAGCTGCCATCAAGTTGATTCCAACTCATGGTGAACCCATGTGTGCAGGGTAGAACTGCTGCATAGGGTTTTGAAGGCTGTCGTCTTTTGAAAGCAGATCACCATGTTGGTCTTCCTAGGTAACTCTGTTTGTCCCTAAAAATGCCATCATCAAAACCACTTGTGCATCAAGACCTCTCGACCCCTGATCTTGCCAGTCATTATGAAATTGTGGCCTCTTCTCTTGTTATGGTTAAATGCTGCCACTTGGTGCCTATTGCCTCTAGCACCATTATCCTGAATGCTATTTATAATAAACAAAGTTCTCATTTTGAGACAGCCTGTCCTACTAACAGTATCAGACTGCATATGAGAGCAATCTCTGAACTTAGTGATGCTGTTTTCACTCACCAGCACATTGATCTTAGCAAAAAATGTGTCATTTGCATTCTCCTGCGAAACGTAATCCTATGGTGGGTCTAGAGTGACCCTAACTGTGAATTTTCTCCATTCTCTGGTATCCTCGCCAGAGTGTTAAAACTCATGTCCTAAATTGTTGTTGTTTTTGTTAGGTTCTGTTGAGTTGGTTCCAGCTCATAGCGACCCTACGCACAATAGAATGAAACACTGCCGGGTCCTGCGCCATCCCCACAATTGTTGTTATGCTTGAGCCCATTGTTGCAGCCACTGTGTCAATGCAGCTCATTGAGGGACTTCCTCTTTTTCACTGACCCTCTATGTTACCAAGCATGATGTCCTTCTCTAGGGACTGATCCTTCCTGACAACATGTCCAAAGTATGTGAGATATAGTCTTGCCATCCTTGCTTCTAAGGAGCATTCTACTTGTTATTCTTCCAATGCAGATTTATTCATTCTTTTGGCAGTCCATGGTATATTCAATATTGTTCACCAACACAATTCAAAGGTGTCAATTCTTTTCGGTCTTCTTTATTTATTGTCCAGCTTTCACATGCATATGAGATGATTGAAAACACCATGGTTTGGGTCAGGTGCACCGTAGTCCTCAAGGTGACACCTTTACTTTTCAACACTTTAAAGAAATCTCTTGCAGCTGATTTGCCCAATGCACTGTGTCTTTTGATTTCTCAACTGCTGCTTCCTTGGATGTTGATTGTGGATCCAAATAAAATGAAATCCTTGACAACCTTAACCTCTTCTCCCTTTTATCATGATGTCACTTATTGGTCCACTTGTGAGGACATTTGTTTTCTTTGTGTTGAGGTGTAGTCCATACTGAGGGCTGTGGTCTTTGATCTTCATCAGTAAGTGCTTTAAATCCTCTTCACTTTCAGCAAGCAGGGTTGTGTCATCAGCATAACACAGGTTGTTAATGAGTCTTCTTCCTATCCTGATGCCCCATTCTTCTTCATATAGTCCAGCTTCTTGGATTATTTGCTCAGAATACAAATTTAATAGTATGGTGAAATGATGCAACCCTGATGCACACCTTTCCTGATTTAAACTATGAAGTATCCCCTTGTTCTGTTTGAAGGACTGCCTCTTGATCTATGTACAGATTCCTCATGAGCACAAAAATAGCCCCAAATCAGTGTATTCTTGCTTGTCCATTCTTATATTCCTGTTCACCTAGAAATATGGTTGTATCTTTTGTTTCTTTTTAAACTTGTTGCTGTTGAGTCAATTCTGACTCAGAGCTACTTTATAGGGCAGAGTAGAACTGCTCCATTGGGTTTCCAAGGTTGTGAATATAGAAGCAGACTGCCACATCTCTTTCCTGTGGAGCAGCCATGGTGTTCAACTGCTGACCTTTCGGTTAGCAGTGGAAAGCTTAACCACTGTGCCACCCAGGAACCTTCATTTCTCTTTATTGATACTTCTTTCTTTATTTGGCGTCCATATTACATAGGAGATAAGGCCTAAATTCTCTCTCACTCTTCCTGTGTGTTTTTCTCTCAGTATTTTTAACCACCGATTCATGAAAAACTGTTTCCCTAACGATCTCCGACAGTGCAGAGATCATTGGACTAGTCTCTCAGCTGGAAGCTATTTAAATTTGCTAGGTTTTTTTTTTTTTTGGTTTTAGATGGAAGTCAAATCCACTTCCCGCCACTGGGGATCCACTTTCAACTTTCTAACAGTCTATTTAAAATGCATCTTTTGATTCAAGATAAAGAAATAGGAGACTTAACTCTCTTTGGGTGGGAGGATGGACTGGTAATCACATCACTGTGGCAATTCTCTTTAAATAAATCTTCCTCTTCAAACCCGCACCAATCTTCAGCTCCAGACCCTTTCGTAATATCCATGTGTGAGAGGGCTTTAAAAGCCATTTAACTCCTTCTTTAATACTTAATTTTCAAATGTTAATACTGGGTTAGTACCTCACTTCAGGTTATCATATGCATTACATCTTAGTGTTTCAAGATACTTCAAATTTAACATCCTGTGACAATTACATACAGAGATTTTAGTGGGAGCACTTTCAGTTAAGTGACAAATTCCATTGAGTGTGAAGTAAGAAATGGAGAAAGAAAGGATATTCTACTCTTGCAAGAGTTATGACTCTTTCTGGAAGGAGACGAATAGAAGTGTCGAAGGTGTTGGGATTATTTGAAGGATATTGTTCTTTGTCTTTTCAGATGTGAGTTGTTCAAACACATAAAATAATCTTGAGCAAGATCTTAGTAAAAAGGAAGCGGTTGATAATATAGGAGAAAAAAAAAATAGTCCATAATCCATACAAATGTAGAAGCAGTAGGATTCAGAGTACCAGTGAGGGGATGTTAAAAATTAAACTAAGTGACCACACTTCTTGTCTTCCATTCATTCATGCATGCAATCAACACATATTTAAACCCTATTATGTGCCAGAGACAGGAATTAAGGTTATGGAGATAAGTAACACATACTATCTATCACAGCTTGTTGGTCAACTCTACCTAAGGAAAAGGTATTTAGAAACATTTTCAAAGAAGACAAGAAATATGAGCAAAATCTTAAAGAATATGTAGAGTTTAATCAGCTAAACTTAGATGGTTTTCTACCTCCAGGTCTTTGCACATGTCATCATAACACCTTACTTTGTCTTCTGAAGCCGCCCTTTGAAATCTCCTGTTCAGTTCTTTTACTTAATCATTTATTCTTTTTGCTTTAACTATTCAACATTCAAGAACATGTTTCAGAGTCTCTTCTGACATCCATTTAGGTCTTTTCTTTCACTCCTGTCTTTTTAATGACCTCTTGCTTTCTTCATGTATGATGTCCTCAATGACATGTGCAAAGATCTGGAGATAGAAAATCGAAACGGATGAACATGCTCAGCATTTCTCAAGCTGAAAGAACTGAAGAAAAAATTCAAGCCTTGAGTTGCAATACTGAAGGATTCTATGGGGAAAATATTAAATGATTCAAGAAAATGAAAGGAATACACAGAGTCACTACACCAAAAAGAATTGGTCGACATTCAGTCATTTCAAGAGGTAACATATGATGAGGAACTGATGGAACTGAAGAAAGAAGTCCAAGCTGCACTGAAGGTGCTGGCAAAAAACAAGGCTCCTGGAATTAATGGAACAACAATTAAGATGTATCAACAAACCGATGCAGCACTGGAAGTGCTGAAGAAATCTGGAAGACAGCTACCTGGCCAACCAACTGGAAGAGATCCATATTTATGCCTATTCCCAAGAAAGGTGATCCAACCAAATGCAGAAACTATCAAACAATATCATTAATATCACATACAAGGAAAATTTTGCCGAAGATCACTCAAAAGTGGCTGCAGCAAGTATATAAACAGAGAACTGCCAGAAATTCAAGGCAGATTTCAAAGAGGATGTGGAACCATGGATATCATTGCAGATGTCAGATGGATTCTCTCTGAAAGCAGAGAATACAAGAAAGATGTTTACCTGTGTTTTATTGGCTACACTAAGGCGTTCGACTGTGTGGATCATAACAAATTATGGATAACATTGTGGGGAATGGGAATTCCAGGACGCTTAATTGTACTCATGAGGAACCTGTACATGGGACAAGAGGCAGTTGTTCCAACATAACAAGGGGATATTGAATGGTTTAAAGTCAGGAAAGGTGTGTATCATGGTTGTATCCTTTCACCATACCTATTCAATTTGTATGCAGAGCAAATATTCTAAGAAAACTGGATTATATGAAGAAGAATGGGGCATCAGGATTGGTGCAAGACTCATCAATAACATACGTTACATAGATGACACAACCCTGCTTGCTGAAAGTGAAGAGAACTTGAAGCACTTACTGATGAAGACCAAACACCACAGCCTTCAGTATGGATTACACTTGAATATAAAACAAACATAGCAACAATTATGAGGATGGCACAGGACCGGGTGGCATTTATCATGTTGTGCATAGAGATGCTATGAGTCAGAACTGACTTGTCAGCACCTAACAACAACAAACTTGGATTGTTGAGAGAAGAAAAAACCAGAGAGAATTCCAATCAGAGTTAAATGTGAATACAAGAAATTAGGCATATGTATTTTTTTAATCTGTCTCTAGTTTGTCTCAAACAAGGTTCAAAGGGCCAAAAAGTATTATAGGGTTTGAGAGTCAAATGCTCTTTGCCGCAACTACTCAACTCTGCCATTGAACAGACAAAGCAGCCACAGATAATACATAAATAATGTGTGTGGCTAGATTCCAATAATACTTTATTTACAAAACAGAAGGTAACCTGATTTTGGCATGCAGGCTACAGTCTACTGGGCGCTGGTGCATAATATATAGATTAAAAAACTATGTGATAAGAGGATAGAAAAAAAGAAAAACCTTTGCCTTCAAGTCGGTTCCAACTCATAGTGATCCTATAGGACAGAACAGAACTGTCCCGTAGGGTTTCCAAGACTACAATCTTTATGAAAGGTGACTGCCATATCTTTCTCCCTAAGAACAGGTGGTAGTTCAAGCTGCCAAACTTTTGGTTATCATTTAGGAAATAATATTGAAATCATTATTCCCTGCCATTGAGCATAGAGAACACAGCCCTGCTGGATCTGGGCTCACATGGGCTTATAAGAAATTATAAGGACTCAAAAGGACACTACACCTGGGCCCTGAGATATAAAAATAATAGCTAGGATAATCTTGGAAATGTCATATAAGCCATTCAAACAGAACACAAAAGACTTTCCACTCTTACATTTTTCTATTAGCATTTGTTGCTGTTGTTAGGTGTCATAGAGACAGTTTCAGCTCATAGTGACCCTTTGTCCAGCAGAAAGAAACACTGCCCACTCTTGCACCATCCTCACAATTGTGGCTATGTTTGAGCCCATTGTTGCATCCACTGTGTCAATCCATCTCTTCCAGGGTCTTCCTCTCTTTTGCTGACCCTGTACTTTGCCAAGCATGATGTTCTTCTCCAGGGGCTAATCCTTCCTGATAACATGTCCAAAGTATGTGAGATGAAATCTTGCCATCTTTGCTTCCAAGGAGCACTCTGGATGTATTTCTTCCAAGACAGACTTGTTCGTTCTTCTGGCAATCCATAGTATATTCATTATTCTTCACCAGTACAATAATTCTAAGGCATTGATTCTTCTTTGGTCTTCCTTATTCACTGTCCAGCTTTCACATGCATATGAGGCAATTGAAAGCATCATGGCTTGGGCCAGGCTCACCTTAGGCCTCAGAGTGACATCTTTGCTTTTTAACAGTTTAAAGATGTCTTTTGCAGCAGATTTGCCCATTGTGATAAGTCCTTTGATTTCCTAACTGCCGCTTCCATGGGTGTTGTTTGTGGGTCCAGAGAAAATGAAATCCTGGACTTTTTCAATCTTTTCTCTGTTTATCATGATGTTGCTTATTGGTCCAGTTGTGAGGATTTTTGTTTCCTTTATGTTGAGGTGCAAGCCATACTGAAGGCTGTAGTCTTTGATCTTCATCAGTGTTTTAAGTCCTCTTCACTTTCAGCAAGCAAGGTTGTGTCATCTGCATAACAAAGGTTGTTAATGAGTCCTCCTCTAATCCAGATGCCCCATTCTTCATATAGTCCAGTTCTTGGATTATTTGCTCAGCATGCAGATTGAATAGGTATGGTGAAAGAATACAACCACGACACACATCTATGCTGACTTAAAACCATGCAGTATCGCCTTGTTCTGTTTGAGCAACTGCCTCTTGGTGTATGTACAGATTCCTCATGAGCACAATTAACTCTTCCAGAATTCCCATTCTCCATAATGTTATCCGTAATTTGTTATGATCCACACAGTTGAACGCCTTAGCATAGTCAACAAAACACAGGTAAAAATCTTTCTGATATTCTCTGTTTTTAGCCAGGATCTATCTGACATCCACAATGATATCCCTGGTTCCATGTCCTTTTCTAAATCTGGCTTGAATTTCTGGCGGTTCCCTGTCGATATACCACTTTAGCCGCTTTTGAATGATCTTCTGCAAAATTTTGCTTGCATGTCATATTAATGGCATTGTTTGATAATTTCCACATTTGGTTGGATCACCTTACTTGGGAATAGGCATAAATATATAAATATGCATCTCTTCCAGTTGGTTGGCCAGGTAGCTGTCTTCCAAATTTCTTGACATAGATGAGTGAGCACTTCCAGTTCTGCATCCATTTGTTGAAACATCTCAATTCCAAGGGCCTTGTTTTTTGCCTATGCCTTTGGTGCATCTTGGACTTTTTCCTTCAGTTCCATTGGTTCCTGCTCATATGCTACCTCCTGAAATGGCTGAATGTTGACCAATTCTTTTTAGTGTGGTGACTGCGTATTCCTTCCATCTTCTTTTGATACTTCCTGCATTGTTTAACATTTTCCCCCTAGAATCCTTCAGTATTGCAACTCGAGGCTTGAATTTTTTCTTTAGTTCTTTCAGCTTGAGAAATGTGGAGTGTGTTCTTCCCTTTTGCACATGTCATCATAATACTTTGTCTTCTCGAGGCATCCTTTGAAATCTTCTGTTCAGTTCTTTTACTTCATCATTTTTTCTTTTTGCTTTAGCTACTCGACCTTCAAGAGCAAGTTTCAGAGTCTCTTCTAACATTCATTTAGGTCTTTTCTTTTTCTCCTGTCTTTTTAACGATGTCTTGCTTTTTTCATGTATGATGTCCTTGATGTCATTCCATAACTTGCCTTTTGTCATTAGTGTTCAATGTTCAAATCTATTCTTGAGGTAGTATCTAAATTCAGGTGGGATATATTTAAGGTCAGACTCTGGCACTCGTTGACTTGTTCTAATTTTCTTCAGTTTCAGTTTGAACTTGTGTATGAGTAATTGATGGTCTGATCCGCAGTCAGCCCACGGCCCTGTTCTGACTGATGATATTGAGCTTTTCCATCATCTCTCCACAGATGTAGTCAATTTGATTCCTGCATAGTCCATCTGGCAAAGTCCATGTGTATAGTCACCGTTTATGGTGGTAAAATAAGGTATTTGCAATGAAGAAGTCATTGGTCTTGCAAAACTCAATTATGTGATCTCTGGCATTGTTTCTATCACCAAGGCCATATTTTCCAACTACCGACTCTTCTTCTTTCCAACTTTTCCATTCTAATCACCAGTAATTATCAATGAATCCAGACTGCACGTTTGATCAATTTCAGGCTGCAAAAGTTGATAAAAATCTTCAATTTCTTTATCTTTGGCCTTAGTGGTTGGTGTGTAAATTTGAATAATAGCCATAGCAACTGGTCTTCCTTGTAGGCTATGGATATCATTCTATCACTGACAGCATTGTACCTCAGGATAGATCTTGAAATATTCTTTTTTGACAATGAATGTGACACCATTCCTCTTCAAGTTGTCATTCCCAGCCTAGTAGATCATATAATTGTCCAATTCAAAATGACCAATACCAGTCCATTTCAGCTCACTAATACCTAGGATATCGACGTTTAGCCATTCATCATATTTGACAATTTCCAGTTTTCCTAGATTCCTACTTCGTACATTCCAGGTTCCGATTATTCATGGATGCTTGCAGCCGTTTCTTCTCATTTTAAGTTGTGCCACATCAGCAAATGAAGGTCCTGAAATCTTGACTCCATCCAGGTCAGTAAGGTCGACTCCACTTTGAGGAGGAAGCTCATCCCCAGTTGTATTTTGAGTGCCTTCCTACCTAAGGGTTCATCTTCTGGCACGATACTGGACAACGTTCTGCTACTATTCACAAGGTTTTCACTGGCTAATTCTTTTCAGAAGTAGACCACCAGGTCCTTTTCCTAGTCTGTCTTAGTCTGGAAACTCAGCTGAAACCTACCATCCTGGGTGACCCTGCTGGTATTTGTATACCAGCAGCATAGCATCCAGCATCACAACAAAATGCAAGCCCCCATAGAACAACAAACTGACAGACGCATTTAGTGAATAGCAAATTTGTTGGACCAGTGAAGGCCCTCCTAACTGTCCTTACTGAAACCTGTACCAGTGATTATTATGAAAGAGAATTCAAAATGTAGGATCGCAGTTCCAGCCAATCTGTGAAAAGGTGAAGCTTGCAATGGTTTTGCCTATTTGTAATGTTAATATATACTGATGACCCTGTAATGTTCCTTGGACTCGGACAGACAAGGCTGTGGCAGCATGCTTGTCCATTTTCCCATTCTTGCCTATTCTATAATATTTCCTCTGTTTTCCCACTTTTGTCTATTCTGTATTTTCCTTGGATTTGGGCAGTCATTAGCTCTGGCTACATGCTTGGCCAACTTCCCACTTTTGTCTTTTTGAATATATGCCAAATAAGATTTTCTTTTTGCTTTACTAAGCTTTGTGATGTTTTTACCCTACAACAGTTAGCAGCTGAGCTCTTTAACCACTATACCTCCAGGACTCCTTAATAGGAGGATAAATATCAGGTAATGAGAGGTCTCCCTTTAATGCTAAGGTTTGAGCTTCATTTTGGTGACAATATGGATGAGTTAATAGGCATTAAGGATATTAGTAGGTTAAAAACTCTGGAGAAGATGCCTTTCTAACTAGATATTTGGAATCTAAACCAACTAATTTCATTTCCAAGCCCCCTCTTATTCCCCATATCAATCAATGGCATCACATTTCACTCATTGAGGCAGTTCAGAACTATCTTATCTTCATTTCTCTATACTTCATTTCCTTACCTTACCTCTCTGAATGGAAGCATCACTAATAAAACAGAAGAAGCTCATGGAAAATTGTTTGATATAAAGAAATATCAAGAACTATACATAGCGTTTGTAGCCTGAGAAATTTAAGTACAAGTATAAGAATACAACATTTAGAAGGCCTTGGCTTTACCTCAGGAAGTTAGTCTAAAGAAAACTAGAAAAATTAAAGGAATGGTTGACCTACCTACCTTCCTGTGTTCTGTGATCTGCCATAGTGTGAAATTGGCAGGGGAGGGTGGTTAGGAAGGAAAGCGTGGAAGTGACTATAAGGAAAGCGACCATATAGATGGCCATATTTTATTCAGAGGAGGTCTGCAGAGAGTAGTTTTTAAGCAAATCTGGCAGGTAATCTCTACCCAGGAAAACGGAGGACATGAAACTTCCCTATCCTATAGGGCAGGAGAAAAACAAGTGTAGAAATCTTGCCAGTGATCCACATTACTAATTGCTTAGCAGTGGTATCAGCAAATGCGAATTTCCCGAAATGTGTCAGAAATCAGGGAGAGATTTTAGAGAAACAGGAGAGATATTGAACCAGTTTAGCATAAACTGCCATCTACATTTTTCTCTCAGATTCAGGGCCCACCGGGATATGAGCCACAGTTTTCTGGCCATTTTTTTTTTTATTGAATAAGTCAGGACATAGGCCTGCTGAGAACCTTGAGAAATTCCTGGAGACAGAAAAGTGAGCCATAGCTGGGTGACCCCATTTCTACCAGGATCTTTCCCTGCTAAGAAGTCAGAGGAGAGAGGAGATATGAGAATGATTTACCCCAGAGATTATCTGCTGGGCCAGAGGGAAAAGTTGACCCCAAAAATTGGGATTAAACATTAGTTGCTTTATTTGTACATAAATATTTTTTAACTTGTGCTGCTACCAAACTTTACACCATGGATTAGGAGGAGTATTTATAATGGCTAAATATCAATCTAGGGTGAAGAGTTAAGTATGGATAATTTTCCCATGCACACATTAAATAAACTCTTTGTAAATAGGCTCCACAACAGAAGACACTCTGGGAGCGTGATGGTGGTGTATTGCCACTCCGAGTTCTAGGAAGAATAATAAAATCTAAGTAACAAATACATCCTCCCAAGAGAAAGTAGAACTATGAAGAGGTAAGATGAGACGTTATTCCAGAGATTGAAATAGTCTTTAAATGTAAATAGACTGGATGGTTATGTCTAAATGCCGTAGAAACTTTAAGCATCACTTGTTCTTAGATCGTTTATGTGTCTGTTCTTCCTTACATGAGGAAAATAAATCTTATTTAGCTCTTTCCCCAGTTCCTGACATGTGCTTTTACTCAATAAATATTTGCTGAATAAATGTTTGAAAAAATTAAAGCAGCCAGTCACCAGAGCTGGGGCCTACTCTCCCTTCATCTTTAAACACCTAATAAGTAAGCGAGGTTTGCTGCTTTTATTTTCTACATATCAGTACATTCCAAAATTTATCCATCTGTATGGCCGTTCCTTTAATTCAGAGAACATCAAGATCTTGTTCTACACTATTTTTACTTTCCTGGTCTCTAAATTCTACTCTTTCAATCTGTTTAATTACTATATTATTTTTTTGCAAATAATGCATCCACACATATAACACGTGGAAATGAGGACATTAAGTACAACAGTTCTGGCATAGTGTACCCATGCTATACTACACGATTCTTGCAACATTTCCAGAAGTGAATTTCAGCTTCATTCACCCGTCCTCCCATATTACAGGTAAATCATATTGCTTTGTTCATTTTCTTTAATCTCCTGCTTATGTGTACAAAAACAGTCCAGAAATATTACTTTTGATCAAAACTGTATAACAAAGGTATAAGCCATGGTCAAGAAGTCATGGATTGAGTTTGGTAGTTGTCTGGTAATCAAAAAATAAGCAATCAAAACTGTGCATTTGTTTCTATTAAATTGATAATTAATTCAGCTGTTGAATGCAAAAAACTTACCAGATCGTCTTAAGTGAAACCATTAGGTTATATTGTTGTTGTTAGGAGTCATCAAGTTGGTTTTGACTCATAGCGACACTATGTACAACAGGACGAAATACTGCCTGGTCCTGTGCCATCCACACGATCATTGTTATGCTTGAGCCCATTGTTGCAGCCACTGTGTCAATTCATCTCCTTGAGCGTCTTTCCCTTTTTTGCTAACCCTCTACTTTACCAAGCTATGTTAGGTCTGCTTATTTCATAGTTTAATTAGGTCTTCTTAATGTCATTTAAAGTCAGCAACATGTGAAAGAAAATTGGCATTCTGCATTTATGAAAATAATGCAGGAGTGGTTGCATGGTTGTTAAAAAATATATAACATGAACATTATTTACAAAAACTGAGGTATATATCGAAAATAAAAGTATGATTATTTTATTTTTCCTTTCTATTTTTTTTTATCAATTGTAGTGTAAATCCAAAAGCTTATGTCTCATGTGCTTTACATAACTCTGTTCTCCAGGAAAGTAGCTTTACCTTAACACACTTCATTCCCTTTACCTGCATGGCCCACACTCACCTTATCTACCAAATGAACTCATATCTACCACCAAAAATCTAAGTTTAAACCTCATTTTCTGTGAAGCCTGTCCTAACATCAACTTGTTGATCTGCCTTTTTCATGTGTCTATCATCTTGCTGTATTTTAATTATTTTGTTAAAAGGCTGTTTCCCCTGCTTGGATGATATTTTACTTCTCTTTGCATATTTTGCACCTCCTAGGTATTTGTCCACAGCAATTGTTAAATGCATGCTGGTATAAGAATTAATGAACTCATTCATTTATTTATTAATTCATTAAAAATGCAAGTATATCTGCTGAGAGTAATAATAGCTAATAAAATATTAAATTATGAAGAACTAGTGGTCTATGACAAAGTAATAGCATATGGAGCCCTTTAAATTGTACCATTAAGTAAATTTGATGTACATTTACCAGACTTTATAATAATATCTCAGCATAGTATTTATGGATGAAGATATAGTGTGGTTTAAATAATGAACTCTCCAGACAAAGACCAGAAGGGCAATACCCTGTAAATTATCTCATCAAGTTTTAGACTCCAACAGCTCTCTTTCCTGTAATTTTCAATAATCTAGATTCTTAAAGAATCGAATATCCTTTATACTGCTAAAGAAGTCTTAGGTTACTCAAATGAACATGTTAATTTTTCATCAAGTTTCACTGTTTGCTTAAATGACCTACTGACAACATAAAATCCCTGAAGAGTATAACGTTTGCAAAAAAAGGAAAAAATTATTTTGCATTAGTGCCCAGAAATGTGTACACTACCAATAAGACCTTGAAGGTCCCTGGGTGGAGCAAGCTGTTTGCACTCAGCTACTAACTGCAAGTTTGGCAGTTCAAATCTGCCCAATGGCAGTGCAGAAGAAAGGCCTAGAGATCCACTTTTGTAATACTGTTGTTGTTGTTAAGTGCCATTGAGTCAGTCCTGACTCATAGCAACCCTATGTACAACAGAACCATCCTCACAATCATTACTATGTTTAAGGCCATTGTTGTAGCCATTGTGTTAATCCATATTCGTGAGAATCTTCCTCTTTTGCCAACCCTCCACTTTACCTAGCATGTTCTTCTCTAGGGACTAGTTCCTTCTGAAACCATGTCCAAAGTATTTGAGACTGACTCTTACCATCCCTGCTTTTAAGAAGCATGCTGGCTGTACTTTGTCCAAAATAGATCTGTTCATTGTTCTGGCAGTCAATGGTATATTCAATATTCTCCACCAACACCATAATTCAATGGTGTCAACTCTTCTTTGGTCTTCCTTACTCATTGACCAGCGTTTGCATGCACATGAGGCCATGGAAAATACCTTGGCTTGGGTTGGCACACCTTAGTCTTCAAGGTGACATCTTTGCTTCTGAACACTTTAAAGAGGTCTTTTGCCGCAGGCTTGCCAATGCAATCCGTCCTTTCATTTCTTGACTGCTGCTTCCATGAGTTTTGATTGTGAATCCAAGTAAAATGAAATCTTTGATAAGTTCAATCTTTTCTCTGTGTATCATGATATTGTTTGTTGGTCCAGTTGTGAGCATTTTTTTTTCTTTATGTTAAGGTGTTATACATACTGAAAGATGTAGTCTTTGATCTTCATCAGTTTGTTTCAAGTCCTCTTCACTTTCAGCAGGCAAGGTTGTGTCATCTGCATATAGCAGGTTGTTAATGAGTCTTCCTCCAATCCTGATGCTGTATTCCTCTTCATATAGTCCAGCTTCTCAGATTATTTGCTCAGCATACAGATTGAATACATACAGTGAAAGAATACAACCATGATGCACACCTTTCCTGATTTTAAACCATGATGTATCCCCTTGTGCTGTTCAATTTCTCTGTATAGATAGATAACAGGCTTCCTGCACTGTTTAATATTTTCCCTGTAGAATCCTTCAGTATTACAACTCAAGGCTTGAATTTTTTCATCAGTTCTTTCAGCATGAGAAATGCTGAGTGTGTTCTTCCCTTTTGGTTTTCTATCTCCCAGTCTTTGCACATCTCAGTACAATGCTTTACTTTGTTTTCTTGAGCTGCACTTTGAAATCTTCTGTTCAGTTCTTTTACTTCATCATTTCTTTCTTCAGCTTTAGTGACTCTATATTGAAGAACAACTTTCAGAGTCTCTCCTGACATGCATTTTGATCTTTTCTTTCTTTCCTGTCTTTTTAACAATCTCTTATTTTCTTCGTTTATGATGTCCTTGCTGTCATTCCACAACTCATATTGTCTTTGGTCATTAGTGTTCATGCATCAAATCTATTCTTGAGATGGTCTCTAAATTCAGGTGGGATATAATCAAGGTCACACTTTGGGTCTCATGGACTTGTTCTAATTTTCTTCAATTTCATCTTGAACTTCCGCATGAGAAATTGATGGTTTGTTCCCCAGTTGGCCCCTGGTATTTTTCTGGCTGGTGATATTGAGCTTTTCCTTTGTCATATTTCATATTTCATTAGAAAGTTTAAATCTTCATTCTGCATGGCATATATAGAAAGAAATGGAATATGTGGGGCTCTTTTTGTGAGTATATGTGAGTAAACATTGATGTATGTGTTTGTGTGTCTTAAAAACAAGAGTGAGAACATGTCTTTAGCATCTAAAAAGAATAACATTTTCCTAGTTGGGCAAGTATTTTAGTATCGCTTAGGTTTATTTTCACCTCATGGTTGCTCTCCTAACAGGCAGTGTTTTTCTTTTCTTTTTTCAACTGTTTTCAATTAAACCACGGGTCTTATTCTTTAAAGAATGCAGGAGTACCCTGATAAACTTTGCCTGTCCCCCTTCCACACAGAGGTCCATTCCCCTAGACACACTAAGATCTTAGAAGGCAGAGTAGAGAAAAAAGTCCTGGATAACTTCTCTTTGCATTTGACTGACTGAGACAGAGTGCAAGACAAAGTTATTGCTGTGCAGGATGTTGACCTGCTTTCTTATTGAGTTTTGGAATTTAATCGGCTCCTATTCCACCATTTAAATGGTAGCATGTTGGTTGCTTGAATTATTTCTGAGGTGAGGGAGGCAAAATGACTGGGTTCAGAAAATACAGTGTCCTTGGCCATAACTGTCTTTCCTTTAAAGATGACTAGGATGTATTGAATTCACACTTTATGTCTCTAATGTTGGGCTTTATGCAACTTTTTAGAATTTTATCTTAAGTATAAATTAAATTTCCTATATGTTCCTATAATAGGGATATAGAGAAAAGAAACTATAAAGGTAATTGTTCAATGAACATGGTTGACATGAGATAGTATCACTCAATCCTTTTGAAAATATATACAACTTTAAAAAAGTTTCATCTTCTCATAAACGCCACGTTTTTTACAACATGGTTCAAATGTCACCTTCTCTTTGAAGTCTTTTCCCCAGGAACATCAATCCCTCCTTTCTTTCTATGTTCCCATGCTACTTTATACATTTTATTTCATTATAGAACTGTCTTAGTTATCTAGAGCTGCTATAACAGAAATACCACAAGTAGATGGCTTTAACAAACAGAAATTTATTCTCTCACAGCCTAGTAGGCTAGAGTCTGAATTCAGGGTGCCAACTCCAGGGCAAAGCTTTCTTTCTCTGTGAGCTCTGGAAGAAAATCCTTGTCATTAATCTTCTCCTGGTCTAGAAGCTTCTCAGTGCAGGGGTCCCAGATTTAAAGAACATGCTCTGCTCCTGGCACTGCTTTCTTGGTGGTCTGAGGTCCTTCTGTATCTCTTCTCCCTTCTCTTTTTTAAATCTCAAAAGAGATTGACTCAAGATACAACTTGTAGATAAATCTTGTATATTGAGTTGTGCTTCATTAACATCATAGAGGTAGGATTTACAACACTTTAGAAAATCATATCAGATGACAAAATAGTGGACAATCAGACAATACTGGAACTCATGGTCTAGCCAGGGTAACACAGATTTTGGGAGGACACTATTCAATCTATCACAAGAGCCAACCTCTCTCATTACATGCCTCCATCCTATATTATTCAAAGGCAGGGATCCAGTATAACTCATTGGAGTACATTTAATACCTCATAAAGGACCAGACATATAATTCTCAGTAGGAGAATTATATGTCTAGTTAATAAAATAAATGTTTGATGAATAAATTAATGAAGCAGTACAAAGGCCTAGAGAGTGTGTATGGTCAAGAATGAGAAAGGGTCATTCTAGTTAAAAGTGACAAGATACCCATCTCAAATTAGCTGAAGCATAAGAGTTACATTGGTCCATAGAGCTGGGATGTCCAAGGGCAAACCAGAACTTACTTTAAGCACAGCAAGTAGAAAAAATAAATACAGAAAGAATCTTCTTAAAACTGTGGGAGAAAAATCTCGATCAGAGCTCTGACAATCAGCTTGGGCTTCTAATTGACCTATCTTGCTCCATGTACCTACTTCTGGGGCCAGCTGCAGGTGGGGGTAGGCTAAACCTCACTCAAAATGTAAATGGATTCCTCAAAGGAAACAAAGTGTTCCTAAAATGAAGACAGAAATAGGTGCTAAGTAGGCCGAAACATCAAGTACCCACTTCATCAGTATCATTTAGGGCACCGAATTATTAATTAAAAGCATTTAAGTAAACAGAGAAATTCATAAACAAACAAGAAGGCAGCTGATTCAACTCTTCCTTGACTCCTAAAACATGAGTATTTCTAAGTTATCAAAGATGTTCATTCATTCACTCAAGCTTTCTTTTGTTCACCTACTCAACAACAATTTATTAAGACCCTACTAGGTACCATAAGGAGCCTTGGTGGTGCCGTGGTTGAAGCTCTCATTTACTAGCTGAAAAGTTGGAGGTTCAAACCCACCAGCCTCTCTTTGGGAGAAAGATGTAAAGATTACAGCCTTGGAAACCCTACTGGGCAGTTCTACTCTGTCTTATAGGGTCACTATGAGTGAGAATCGACTTAATAGCAGTGGGTTTTTTTTTTTTTTTTTTGGTTTACTGTGTACCATACACAATGTTGAGGCACCATCTTAGCTGGGGAGCCAGCAGCAGATGTAAATGATTACAAGGAGATTAAAAGTTTCCTTTGACCTTTATGGAATACCCTATTAAACAATTACCTTAAATTAGCTGTGTGATGGAGTGATTACTAATTTATTTAAATGATATGTGATTATGTTATGCCAATACTGATTTTTTCATGATTGCACTTTCCTGTCTAGTCATATTAAGGCTTACAGTAAACTTAGCACAAACCATTATGTCTGCATATTTTCCCTAACACTGAACATTCTGGTGAATGTACCTTATTAACATTTTGAGCATCTCTTTGTGATATTCCAGTTTCTTCTGTAATATTATAATTACAGTAGAACATTTCTTATTCAGAGTTACATTTAGGTTAAAAATGTGCACCCTTAATATACATTTCTTATCATCAGTTATTTTCTAAATTGGAATTTGATACTGGATAATTGCATAGTGACTTGTTTTTGGTATTCAATTGAAATCACTTTGTAAATGATTTAAGAAAATGAAACTGAATATTTAGAAAGATTTAAAAAGAAGAATATTTCTACATTGTATGATGCAATACGAAGGATAACAAAAGCGAGAAGGAAATCAATTATATATAAAAGGATCTAAATTTTGAAAAACATTCTATGTAATGAATTATTTTTAAATAATTGAGGAGTATATATGCATTTTATAAAACAATTAATTCAATCTCTTTCTCTTCCACTCTTATCATCTGGTTGAAGTTAACTGCTGTCATAAAACAGACCAGGGTAGCTGACGATTGAGCTGATGATTTGTGCTTTCATTTCCAATTTTTCAATTTGTATGGTCTGGCTCTGATGAATGGATCTAATTTGCTTGTTTTTGCCAATTGTCCCAGTAATTTATTTAATTTGCTTTTAAAGGACCACAGGCCTTTGCATATCTCAAATACACGTAGTTTTTCTCTTCCTTAACATTGTCTTTTTTTCTTTACATGTAATCATTCGTGCTATTATGGAATTCTATTTGTTTGCATAAAGTATTTGTTCCCATGGAAGAGAAAATGTTTTGGGAAAAAACCTAAACAAATTAAATTTTGAATGTAAATGAGAATTGGAAAGATAATGCCAAAATCTTATTTGTAAGAATTGATTTGTTCATTCGTGGTTGGCTGATATTCAGATATCAGGTGACAGTCAAAGAATAATGACCAAAGTAGATCTAGATGAGAAATATTTGAGACAGTCATGATTTAAATTTTCAAGGTTGTCCAAAGATCTAAATGTTCCCCCATGTTACCTTCATGCATACTAGCCTTTGAAATAATTGGCTATATGTTATGTGTTACATAGCAGTTAGTAACAACCTAATAAGCAACAAGCAAGATTGCTTCACTTTGCCTAATAAGCCATAAAGTATTTGTGACACAATTAGAAAAAGTGTTCTCATGTCTTAAATATCCTATGTTATTTTCAAGGAGGAAAACCCAGGTTCATTCGTCAGACTTTATTTAGGAATTCATCCAATGACTAATCTAAGAAAGATTGATAAATTATCAATCTAAGAAATAAGAATAAGACCAAGAATAAAGAAATAATAATAAATAAAGAATATGAATGAATCTAAGAAATACTTAATAGGCATGCTTCTTGGGCTGTGAACATCTTAGGTTCCCAGGATATTGTTTAAAGAAAAGAAATAATGCCAGCGTGCCTCCAGCAGAGAGGTTGTCAAGGAGTGCGATAGGACCTAATATAGAAGAAATAGCCAGGGCCAGATCACTTTGGTTCTTATAGTCATGGTATGGATTTGAGGTTTTATTCTACAGTTGATAAAAAGTACACACAAAATTTAGCATAGGAAAGTGACATATACTATTTATGTTATTAAAAATCACTCTGACTGTTCAGTGAATAAATGACTGTAAGAGGGCAAGAATGGAAGCAGTGAGGTTGGTTAGAACAATACAGCTCTCCAAGCAGGATATTATGAGGCTCATTCAGTAGCAGAGGAGGTAGTAAGGAGTGGCCTAATTTTGGTTGTGTTTTGAGAGTCGACAAGTCTAGTTGATTAAATAGTATGTAGGCTATGAGAGAAAGCTAGAAGCAGTCAGACTACTAGACCTTCGGCCTGGATTTTGGAAAGTGGATGTATTCAGTTTCTATTGCTGGGTGACAAATTACCACAAATTTAGTCACTTAAAAAGCCAAAAAAAAAATTGGTTGCTTCAAATCTATTCCAACTTATGGCGAACTCATGTGTACAGAGTGGAGCTGCATTCCATAGAGCTTTCAAGGCTGTGATCTTTCAGGAGGTTGTCAGGCCTTTCTTCTGAGGTACCTCTTGGTAGGTTTGAACCACCAACCTTTATAGTGAATAGTAGATCACTTAACTGTTTATGCCACCCAGAGACTCCATAACGATTCAAAATAACACCCACTTACTATCTCACAGTTCTTTGGGTCAAAAGTCTGGGTATGAGTTAGCTGGGTCTTCTGCCCAGTGTCTCATCAGGCTGAAATCATGATGTCAACTAGAACAACAATATTATCTGAAGTTTAGCATTCTCTTTCAAGCTCACTACTTCTGGACAGAATTCAGATCCTTGGTAGAACTGATGTTCTAATTTCTTATTAGCTTTTTTTTATTGGCCTGGTATTACTCTTAGCTTTCAGAGGTCACTGTTGGGTCCTAGCTATGTGACCATCTCTGTAACATGTCAGGTATTCCAATATTATTTGAACCTTATCCAGATTTAGAATAGAAAAAGGAATCAGTATGAGAAAGAAAGAAAAATTTTGGAGCTGAGTGTTATCAGAAAAATGTTATTGGGTTAAGTATTTTTGTTAATCTCATCTCACCATCACCATCCTGTCCATGGTAGAAATGTGAGGTACTAACTCCTTTATCACAGGCAGGCATAGTGGATTCAGGCCTCCAATGTGTTACTCTGATCCTAATGTGTGTTTCTTTCAAATTTGAATTGAAAACAGTACATTAGGACTTGAATTCTGGTTGGGGACTCCAGATGGCAGTGGATATGGCCTTGCAATTTGCATTGGAAGTACATCAAAGGTGAGCTACTATGACTTTGGAATCAGCTTTCACTCCCCAAGTTGGTTAGGGTAGGAAATACATGAAACAAATGTGAGTCACACCAAATTCAGACAGATGGCAAGGTGGTTACTTTAGATCAGGCCCAATAGGGCCAACCTAGCACAAAAGCAGAAAGGAATCTGGACGTAGACCACTGGTCTTAATTGCAGGAGGAAATGGAACCGCCAGAACAAATTGCATTCACCTGATCATCAGTCCTAAGGGTCTATGAGGAGTGAATAAAAGCACCCATCAAAAGACAGCGTTGGATTTAAACATTCCCTAGGTATAGAGAGGGTGAGAACAAATTATAGAAGCTCTAACTCAGTTAAGATTTTTTTGTTGTTGTTATCTTTCTTACTCCTCCTCCCTCTCTAAGTTCCAACCAAGGAGAAGACTGAAGCATGAATTAATCAATGTGCTGAGGGATGAGCATGAAAAATGAGAAGGACCATGTCCATCACCTCTCCTCTGAATTCATCTATCAATACTAGGGAGAAAATATATTATTAAATCAAGCTTGGGATTTTTATTACTATTGGGAACTGTTCACTGTGATTTCTGAATCGAGCTGGAATTGCAACCTAAAGTAGCTACAGGTTTGTCTACCATAGTACATTCTAGTTCCTAAAAGTGAACTGAAAATTCATGAACCCTTCCCACATTTGCATCTAAAAGGGGCAGTCCAAAAGAAGAAAAAAATTGCCTTTTGATTGTATCTCAAAAGTCAACCTAACACTTAAAAAGGGATTTATTTTTATTTTTTTAGTAATGATATTTTCAGTGGTATTAAGCTACTTACAAGTGAGTAGAAATAAAAATTGAAGGAGAATGGAGGTCAATGAAAAACTGGAAGAGCCAGTGCAGTTTACAAAAATGGTGAACAATACCAGAAGTGAGTTGAAAAGTGATAACATAATTATCAATAAGTGGACTAACTTAAAATCAAGGTTTTGTAGGTGGTACCATTATTGATAGTGATAATGTCGAGGACATGACATTGGTGGGATGGCTAGGATGGGGTGGAGGAAATAATAGTGAGAAGTGAGGACTCTAACAACTAAGAGGCCAGGCTACTAAACAGCTTATCTACACAGATGTTAACCAAGACCAATGATGTTCTTGGAGAGACCAGAAGCCAGATGTTAAAATCCTCAGTGAATGAAGGGAAGCAACCAGAGCTAGAAAAGTGACTGCAACGAAGAAAGGAAGGTGGTGACATATGATGATTGCGTGCTTTTAAAAAGCTAATTCTAACTTTCGGCCCAGTAATTTTTATTTTATTTTAGAATTGATCTAATAAACTCCAAACCCTTAGACACAATCAAATAAATTAAAAAAAAAAAAATCAGTGTCTAAGATTGAACCATATACAAAGTAGATTGTTTATTTAAATATGCTGACTGTAATGACAGAGAATGGTGTCCATTTTGTTTCCCAGATCATTTCATTAGATAAGAATAGTAAGAGTTTCTTGGTTCAATTTGCTTGTTTTATTTACTGTTATTTGGGAGAAATTTTTGTCTTCTTGAAGAAAAAAAAAAAAAAGGGATACAGAAAACTGTGAAAACTCATTTTTATTTAGGAGAAAATATGATTTATCTCTCAATATATAGGATAGTGATAATGTCGAGGACATGACATTGTTGGGATGGCTAGGATGGGGTGGAGGAAATAATAGTGAGAAGTATCACTATGTATCAGAAAATCTCCTAGCTTCATTTTTCCTTTTCTTGTTGTATAAATACACTAAATCCAATAAAACTGTATTAAAAAAAAAAGAAAAAATACAATAAAGGGAAGCAAGTTTTTGTCCTTCAGTAAGAAAATTATGAATACAATAAAAGTTTGGTGATATTCTCAGAAAATATTTGGATATTACAATTTAATAAAAGAGCTACAAATGTGTCAGTTCAAACCGTAAGTTCCCCACACAGTATTATTTCATAAGAATAATGAAAGCAAATCTGACTTCATTTTAGCCATAGCAAGTATGCAGCTAAACTCTGCTTATTTGGTAGGCAAGACAGCGGCTTGGTTTCTTCAGCTTGTGACAGATTAGACCACAGCAATAGCATAGCTGGGTTTTAAATGGAGAATTACATTTATTAGCATATAATTGGCGATAAGTATGCTCCTATAAAATCTAAACTCTACTACTCTTCATAGTAGTAGAGAAATACAGTGAAAATTGTGCATCCTATTTGTAAATATAATTTGATCTTAGAAAGCTGAAAATTATTCTGTCTTATGGCTTTTGGTGATATAATCCAAGATTTGCTACTCTATCACTGTATACTGACATTTAGATCACTGAATTCCAATATATGGGATGACAAAGCTGTTCTTGCCTTGTTCTTTCAATTTGAGATATGATCATTCTGCTGAACTTTACATTTGTGATTCAAGTTAAAACCTTTCATATACTCTTTTATAGGAAAAAGCTTGATGGCTTAATGGATAAAAGCTCTGACCTTTTCAAGTCTGAATTTTAAGCACTCATCTCTGTAAAGAGTAATCCACATTTCAAACACACATGCACAGTTCCTTGTCAGCTTGGTGGTTAGAGAAACCCCAAGGAATAGCTGGATCTGTGTTTTCCAGATTTTCCCCTGTGCACATTTATTCCCGAGCCTGAAAGGGGATGAAAATAATGAAACCATATAGACTTCCATTAAGTGGGAAAGCTTCATAGAATTGTTTTCCATAGGAACACAGCCATTGTTATCAGTTATGTAAAATAACTTCCAGTTTAAAAAAAAAAAAAAGGTAAAATGAGATAGATAAGAGAAACAATTTAAGCAAAAACTCTCAAGTAAAAATATCAATTTTGCACTTTCTAGATGCCAGTTCTACTATCCTAAAATAACCAAAATTCTAAAATCAAAATTTATATGTCTGAGAGAATCTTAAGCTCAAGCTTCTCAAGTATCTCACTTCTTAGTCCTGGGAGCCACACCTGAAGGCCACGCAGGCTCCTGAACTCATTGCAAGCAAACCAAACATGCTACCTTGCTACTTTTTCTCCCAGGCTCTCCTCTACCCTTTGTTTCTTATCCCAGTTTGCTCAGAAATCTAAGCCAGTGACTTGGTGTTCATCTTCACCTGATCCCTTTATCCCTACATCAAATGGGGAACCAGAGCCTTTCTATGTTCAACAGTTTTTCATCGCCATTTTCTTCACTCTCACTGCCGCTGTTTTTATTGTGTCCCATAGGCCTCCTCGTACATCCCATTCCTCTTGTTTCTATCTCCTGAATCATACAAATCAAGCCAGATCAAGCATTTGCAGTTTCTTGTTTCTAATCGTTTAACTGGAGTCCCTTGGTGGTGCAAAGAGTTAACACACTCGGCTTCTAACCAAAAAGTTGGACATTAGCGTTCACCCGATTTGCCCTGAAAGTAAATTTTAGTGATCTACTTCTAAAAAACAATCCATTGGACATCCTATAGGGCACACTTCTACTCTGACACACATGTTGTTAGGTGCCATCGAGTCAGTTCTGACTCATAGTGACCCTATGCACAACGGAACGAACCACTGCCTGGTCCTTTGCCATCCTCACAATTGTTGTTATGCTTGAGCCCATTGTTACAGCCACTATGTCTCCTTGAGGGTCTTCTTTTTTGCTGACCCTCTCTCTACTTTACCAAGCACGATGTCCTTCTTCAGGGACAGATCCTTCCTGACAACACATAAAGAAAGTATGTAAGATGCAGTCTCGCCATCCTTGCTTCCAAGGAGCATTCTGGTTGTATTTCTTCCAAGACAGATTTGTTCATTCTTTTGGCAGTCCATGGTATATTCAATATTCTTTGCCAACACCACAATTCAAAGGTATCAATTCTTCTTCAGTCTTCCTTATTCATTGTCCAGCTTTTGCATGCATTTGAGGTGATTGAAAACACGATGGCTTGAGTCAGGTTCACCTTAGTCCTCAGGGTGACATCTTTGCTTTTTAACACTTTAAAGACATCTCTTGCAGCTGGTTTGATCAATGCAACGCATATTTTGATTTCTTGACTGCCTCTTCCATAGGTGTTGATTGCTGATCCAAGAAAAATGAAATCTTTGGCAACCTCAATCTTTTCTCCATTTATCATGATGTTGCTCATTGGTCCAGTTGTGAGGGTTTTTGTTTTCTTTATGTTGAGGTGTAAACCATATTGAAGGCTGTGCTCTTTGATCTTCATCAGTAAGCGCTTCAAGTCCTCTTCACTTTCAGCAAGCAAGGTTGTGTCATCTGCATAACTCAGGTTGCTAAAGAGTTTTCCTCTAATCCTAATGCCCCATTCTTCTTCATATAGTCCAGCTTCTCCGATCATTTGCTCAGTGAGTACACGGAATAGGTATGGTGAAAGGATACAACACTGACACACACCTTTCCTTACTTACCATGCAGTATCCTCTTGTTCTGTTCAAACGACTACATCTTGATCCATGTACAAATTCCTTATGAGCACAATTAAGTGTTCTGAAATTCCCTTATTCTGAAATGTTACCATAATTTGTTATGATCCACACAGTCGAATGCCTTAGCATAGTCAGTAAAACAAGGTAAACATCTTTCTGGTATTCTCTGCTTTCAGCCAGGATCCATCTGACATCAGAAATGATATCCGTGGTTCCATGGCCTCTTCTAAATCCAGCTTGAGTTTCTGGCAGTTCCCCGTCAACCTACTGTTGCTGCTACTTTTGAACAATCTTCAGCAAAATTTTGCTTGCATATGATATTAATGATATTGTTTGATAATTTCTGCATTCAATTAGGTCACGTTTCTTGGGAATATGTGTAAATATAGATCTCTTCCAGTCGGTTGGTCTTCCATATTTCTTGTAATAGATGAGCGAGCACTTCCAGCACTGCATCCATTTGCTGAAACATCTCAGTTGGTATTCCCTCATTTCCAGGAGCCTTGTTTTTTGCCAATGCCTTCCGTGCAGCTTGGACTTCTTCCTTCAGTTCCATCAGTTCTGATCAATTGTTACCTCCTGAAATGGTTGAATGTCAACCAATTCTTTTCGGTATAGTGATTCTGTATATTCCCTCCATATTCTTTTGGTACTTCCTGCATCATTTAATATTTTCTTCATCGAACCCTTCAGTATTGCAACTCAAGGCTTGAATTTTTTTTTCAGTTCTTTCAGCTTGAGAAATGCTGAGTGTATTCTTCCCTATTGGTTTTCTATCTCCAATTCTTTGCATATGTCATCATAATACTTTGTCTTCTTGAGCTGCCCTTTGAAATCCTCTGTTCAGCTCTTTTAATTCATCGTTTTTTCCTTTTGCTTTAGGTACTTGACTCTCCCAAAAGCAAGTTTCAGAGTCTCTTCTGACATCCATTTAGGTCTTTTCTTTCTCCCCTGTTTTTTTAACGATCTCTTGCTTTCTTCATGTATGATATCCTTGATGTCATTCCACAACTTGTCTGGCTTTCTCTCATTAGTGTTCAATGTGTCAAATCTATTCTTGAGATGGTCTCTAAATTCAGGCAAGGTCACTATAATTTGGAATCAGTTCCATGGTAACTGGTGGCGATGGTATAATCTTTTAACTATTCCTTCCTCTTGCTAGAATCTCTTTCATCATGCATGGCAAATATACTACTCTTTCTGGAGTCTTCCCATTTCTGCACAAATAAAATAAGTAAATATATGAAATAGCTTTAAAAATAATTTGCTTGTATTAATCCCATTCAAAACAGAAAACTGGATAACCTGTGACCCAAGGTTGCAGTCCAATTAATGGCAAAAGCAATAGGAGCACTTTCATCTGGGTGCCACAGGTTGGCTTAGATTTATCAGTGGAAATCTAAATTCATACTGTGTCACTGGGATACCAAGAAAGGTTTCCCACAGTAATTAGGTGTTGAAGTCCAAGTCTGTTGCTTCTTCCGGATCATTTACCTAAATGATGGGGGAAACAGCTTGAGGATAAACCAAAGGGATGTCAAATGTAGGGGCTTAAAAACTCTTCCTTTGTCATTTCACAAGGCTATTGAATCTTATTCTTTCAACCAAACTGTTTTCAAACTAGAGAAACTATAATTTTCTTCTGATAGAAAAAACAGACAAAAAACTTCCACCTCAGCTTAAACTTGTTAGTTAAGAAATTCAGAGGCAACGTTACCTTCCTTTCAATCTTTTTAAATTTGATTAATAAAGACATGTTTTAAAGTTTCCATCCATTTTTCAAGACCACATATATCTTCTTACAGTTCTATTAAAATTTAACAATTTTTCATTACATTTAATTCCTTAGGAAATTCTGAAGTATTTTATTTTTCATGGGATGTTTTCATTGAAGATGTCCTTTCTCCTTTAGGCGTATTACTCTTAGTGTTACAAAGGATAGCTTTAGTTTTGTATTTAAAGGTTTTTAAATGTAAAATCCTTTTGTAGTATAAGGATTTTTAAAATATGTTCACATTCTAATTGGATAGGAGTTTATGTTGAGAAAATTATGGCATTTATAGGAAAAAATATAATAATTGAGAGAAATCGAGATAATTCGGTAAATATTTATTGAATAATATTTGTGAATTCTAGCTAGCTAAGGGTTCTAGAAATCTGAAAAAGACAGATATGTACCTTAATAATAGGCTAAGGGGTATGTAACTGCTTCCTTTTTTGGTATTTGTAAATAACTATAGTGTGCAAGGTATTATAGGCCCACAATAAAATATTATAATTACTGAGTATCTCTGTCAGGCACTTTGCTATATATTGTTCATACATCTTTAAGTTTAATCCTCACAGAAACTTGAGATTCCTCAATTTAGGAAACTGAGGATTAAAAAGGCTAACTAAAATCACACAACTGAATTCTAACTAGAATTTTCTGATTTTAAATCTTTATTTAATTTTTTTTAAATAGATGAAAATGCACATATTTCAGAGAGTCAGAGAAGTCTTAAAAAGGATATTTAAGCTACATCTTAATCAATGATAAAGCACTTTCCAGTTAAGTGAAAGGAGAGAAGATGGTAAGCAGAAAATAAGTCACAAAAGTTTATATGCCACACTGAGTAGTTTGGTGACTGGATTTACATTTTTAAAAGATGATTTGGGCAGCAATGGAAAAGCCGGTAATGAGGAGGGACAAAAATGAAAGATTTTAAACAATTAGAAAGCCAAAAATGAATTTACTCATCCAAATATATTTAACAAACTCTTATTATGTGTCAGGCATTGTGTAGGAGTGGCTTTGTTGTGTTAAACCAAATATGGTCAGTTATATCCTATGTCTATTATGTTGAAAGTCATCTTTAAATTTTAAATGTAAATATTAGAAAACATGTATTGACTCGTTCGTATTTGTCATATATCAAACCAATAGAGAATTCTTATTTCCCTCCCCCCCAAATTTTCCTATCCTTTTCTTCCTCTTCACAGTTTATAACTTCACTATTCATTGAATTGTTTGGAACAAAATGATTCCTTTTTTCATTCACTTCTCACATTCAAACATGTATTTTTACTACCTCCTCAAGTATTTGCTGAAAAATGAGTGAATAATTAAATTTTTTTCTATTAATATCTAGAAATAGGTTCTGTCTATAAACTCCCACAAGCTATGTATGTGCCTTAACATGTTTTCTGCCTGCTTTCCTTCCTTCATGCCTTCCTGCCTTTCTGCCTGCCTTGCCTGCCTGCCTGCCTATCTGTCTGCCTATTTATTGTGCCTGCCTCTAGCAACTATAAGGAGCTCTGGTGGCACAGGGGTGAAAGTGTTTGGCTGTTAACTGAAAGGTCAGCAATTCTAACCTACCAGCTGCTCCTTGGAGAAAGATGTGGCAGTCTGCTTCCATAAAAAGATTTACAGCCTTGGAAACCCTATGAGGCAGTCTACTCTGTCCTATAAAATCGCTGAGTTGGAATTGACTTGATGACCATTGGTTTGGGTTTGGCTAGTGAGTGTGAGCTTCTGGAACCTGTATGTCATTAGTTCATCTTCTGGTTGAGAAAGGAGTGTCAGCATGTACTCAGGACACTGCCACATTTCTCCAGTCTAAGGATACATGTTCCCTATTTCTTTTCTGGGGCAGATTACCCTCTTAACTGCTATAGTACAAAAATGGAGAAGGAAATAGGATATGAATCAATTTACTTAAGTATTTCCAATGCAGTTATTCAGCCAATCACCCAAACACTAGCCCCTGTCTGCTTCCAGTTCCATTTCTCTGATTTTGGGTCATCACAATACCACTACAATGCTTGGTGATCATTCCTCTCTGTTATAATCTTCTCCTATTAATATTTTATTTCATCATGGAAGGTGTCCTCAGATTTTCTGGTCCTGATGTCACTTTCTCCCAAAGTTTTAGTGCGTTTCTTCCTTTCTTGTCTTTTCTTCCTTCTCTTTTTCCTTCCCTCCTTTTATATGTATGTGTGTATATATACACACACACACACACACACACACACACACACACATATATCTATATAGCCATACCTAGTTATTTAGGAAATTAAGGTGAAACTAATTCATGTGCTTAGTTCTCTGAATTGATTCAACTTTTCCAACATCCTTAATTGTTATTTAAAAATATTAAATTTTCTTGGGACCTAAATCAAGATGCACAAATTGTTGTTTGCAAGACAAATCAGGCTAAGAAATTTGCAACAAAATGTCCCTGGGACCTTCACGGTTCACTTTCAAATAATTTAATCTAGTGGCTCAGTTCCCCAATGCACATGGAGTTGAAAATATAATTTTTCTCCTCCAATCAATGTTCTTTCTATTTAATTTTTCATCTAACATCCTATGTCTGGCAATTCTCAGTCTCACCTAGTCTCCATTTCTTCCTACTGTTGACCTCATTTCTCTGCCTCTCATTACCCAGTTAGGTAAATAGCACCCTTTCACTGCCTTCCTGAGCAATGGTCACACAAGACAATTTTGTGTAGCAGATTATTGCTGAAGATGTGGGGATAATAGAAGCTATTAGGCCATAGCAAACACAGCAAAAGACCTAATATCAAATATTATAATCTCTGTGTTTACAAATCATTTGCTTCTCTCTGCATAGAGCCCAGCTTCCTGAAGGACTTACTTCTGTTTGCCTTTTCTGCTCAATGTTCCCACCTTCCCATCTAGTCTAACAGCCTGGTGCTGAGGTCCCTTTCTTAAATTCACTACTTATATTTTCATTACAAAAATACAAGTCATTTCTAACCAAAGCACAGAGGCTTCCTTACTGAGGCTAATATTTAACTATTCAAATCACTAATAATGCCTGCTCTTTCACAGTGCTGGCATAGCTACCTATTTTACCTTGCTCTTTAAGATGTATTAATTCTAACAGAGCATCTCATATTACATCCCCCCCCCCAAAAAAAAGTACGTTTATTTTGACTTCTGGTTCTGGGGACCTGCTACCTTCAGAGGAGTGCTGTTGATCTGAGACAAGGCATAGAGGTCAGCCATTGGGAAGGTAGCTGTGATAAGTAATCTTCAGGCAAAGGCAAAGTCTGAAAGAGTAAGTAGTCCGAAAAGCAAACACCTTGCTTTGAAAACACACACACAACAAAGTCTCATAAGTTAGCAAGAAGTAGTCACAGCAGAAATATAAGCCTATCTCCTTAATAAAGAAAAGCTTGATAATAAAAGGTCAAGAATAGAAATTTGAGGCAAGCCCGTTTTCAGAGGTCTGTAACTGTCACGCAAAAAGCCGAAGGGGTGGAAAAATTCCAAACATATGAATGCCTTTTTTGTGTATATGTACGTGTGCAACTACATATAAATGTATATTGATTCAAGCAGTCATTAAGATCTAAAAATGACAGAAATTCTAATCCTCCACATTCCTCACTTTCCTTCTTCTGAGTGTCTTATTGTGGATCTAGGTATTAATAAATAACACCTACATTTCCCACAATTCTTTAGGAGTAGAAACAGATTAGTAATGATACTAACAGTTATATGAGCTGATAAATTTTAAAACTATGTAAATATTGATGTATCTCTGCAGTTTTCAAAAAGACAGGGGGAAAAATCCAGTGCCTCAAAGTTACATACTTGACTTGTTCTTTAAGAAGAGAGGGAAAGATGGTGACTATTTTTCTTTCTAATGATGATCACTCTTTTCCTTTCCATGAAAAATCCAACAAACTCTTCATCTCATATCACAAACTCCACCTAAGTTAGAAAATATTCGCCAAGAGATTTGAGCCCAAAACCTAACAATTCAATTATTTAGAACTTTTAAAAGTTTTACATGCAATGGGTAAATCTATTGCCTCAGTTTTCCACTTACATTAATGTCAGATAAATTATACATTGTATCAAAATTTAGAGAGGTAGAACAAAATTAGAAGGTAAGTCCTTACTTCATTTACATGAGGGAGAAAGCAGAAGTAGGGAATTAGTCGAGACTTGTTTTTCAAGAGAACAGTAGTGATGTGGCACTATCAGGGAGGTGGCACTATCAGCCTGCCACTCAGATTCATGCCCTTTTTCTGGGGCCCAATGGAGGACAGAAACTAGTTTTTATTAATGTCTCCTAAAAGGAAGATATCAACAACCAAAAAGTAATTTCTTAGAAATCAGGCCATTAACTATCAAATAACCTTTAAAAATTAATTGAAGGAATTGAGACTTTCCCATTATGTTGCTACTTGAAGATAAAGCTCAGTGCCTGTCCATTAGGAGAGAGAGAGGGGTTAGGAGGACCCAGTACTCTGGATGGCTAATAGTCAATGGCATACAGGATTGAGAAGTGGAGACTAGACAGATTCTCCATTTCCCTAGACTGCCATTGAGCCAAAGTTTGGCCACTGGCTGTTGAGAGTTCTCCCTCATAGATGGCATAGTATTGAGTCTGTTTCTACTTGTCTCCTTGGTCCCTGATACAGAAAGTTTCTTTGCATTCATCGTTGAATGACTCTGTTCAGTCTCTCCATTTCTACATCCATGGTTTAAATCAATACTACACTTTACCTTTGTTATTGTGTTGTCATTGTCATTTAGACTTTTGTGGAATATTGGGATTTTATGAATTGTTGACTAAGTTCCAGCACTTTGAATTTATTAAAATATATAGGTAAATAAAACTTAATAATTTACCTGCTCAATAGTTTTCAAAATCTTGTTCAAATTTAGAGGAACCATTAAGATATCCAGTATTTTGAAAAAATATAACATTGCTGAACTTTATCAGTTCTTAAATTTGACTTTTCTTCGTTATCAGTAATCAATTTTGGGCAGTATGATTAGGAAAGTATCCACTTCATCAATGCATATAGGGCACATCTGTATAATTACTCATTCAACTCTATTTTCTCTGCTTTTAAGAAACAAAACAGGTCTAAGGAAACTTCTGGTTCCAGTGCAAGCACCCATTTTAGTTAAAACAGGCAAAGAATTAAGGTTTTGCACTTCAGGATGAGAGCCTTGCCCATTTGATATATTCTTTGCTGGCCCTTTTTTACATCAGCAGCCGCAGCCTTTTCTCTCACATCCTGTCTTGTGTGTTACTGCTCAGTCTCCACTGCCCTTGGCAGTTCTTCCACTCATCCTGGGTGGAGGGGCCTGTGGGGATGTGCTTCGCTCTTGCCTAGTTTCACTAAAAATGACGCTGTATTTCTGTTTCTCCTTTTCCTCTGCATGATTTACAAAAGGAAAAGTGAAATTCCAACCACATGGCAGCCTTCAAGCTGGAAGTCTGATTTCATTCTTTTAAAAATGTATCTTTTCTATGAGTTCAGTGTAAAAAGGACTTTACCCTTTGGATGGAGAGCTATCATTTCTTTCACTTCAGGGTGGAGCTGTATTTTCTGTTTTTCCCCTTGCCTATTATGAAGACGTGGAAGAGCTTGCAATTTGTTTCTACTTTGTGTGGGCCCCAATGCCTACTTAGAACTCCCATCAAACAGATTATTCGCTCTTAAAAAAGGGGGATTATTCACTCTTAAAAGTTTAAGGCTTTACTCTGGAGACAAAGCACTATACTTTCAACAAATCTATTGAGTGGGAGGTTTCCACTGGTCCAACAACTTCTTACATATTCACTCTTTATTCATAAATTAAACAGATAGAAAGATAGGTAGATAGATAGATTGCCTACTATGTGCCAACCTCTATTTCAGGTGATAAGGATATAGCAGTAAAAAAAGAAAAGAAAAGATATAAAGAAAGAAAAATAATTGTCAACATCTGCCTTTCATGCAGTGAGGAGACACAGAGTGCAAATAAAATAAATAAGGAAAATACATAGAAGTTAAATTGTGATAAATATTAAGAAAAAATAATAAATCAGGGCAAGGTGATGAGGAGAGTTTGGGGAGGGCGTTTAATTCATGGATAGAATGATTGAGAAGGGCCTTACAGAAATGAAGGAGATCTTTGAGGAAAGATCTGAACTAAGTGAGGGAAGGAACCAAGTGGCTCCCTGCGGAGGAAACATTTGTGGAAGGAAAAGGCAGCTAGTGCAAAGGCTCAGATATGGGAGTGGTCTGGCATGTTCAGGAGACCTGTGTATCTGCAGTGGATTGAGTCAGGAGAAGTCATAAGAAATAAGGCCAAAGAGGTAGTGGAGGGTCAGGTTGTTAGGGCCTGGGCAGCCACTGTGAGGATTTTAGCTTTCACTCTGAGTCAGGCAAAAACTATTGGAGAATTTTGAGCAGAGGAGAGACACAATTGACAATAATTCAGACAAAAGATGATGACAGCAGCAGTGAAAGGGTGACAATTGATAGTAAACTGGACATATCTTGCACCTAGAGTTGACAGGTTTTACTGACAGATCAGCTATGCGGTCAATGATCACTCCAAGTTATTAAGTCTCTGATAACCCTGAAGATCGCACAATATTGCTTTCTTGTTTTTGATCACCCTGAATGGATAGGTCTTCTAGGCCCCATTTGGAAGAGGCTACAGAAACCTCTGCACAGATTTCTCATGACTGTTTTAGGTAGTGGTTTTATTTCTCCAGTTTCTTTGGTCAATATATTTGTTCTACATTCTTTCTTCCTGAAATTATTTAAAAATGCCTGACACATACACATCTTTTCCTATTTTAATATAGTTATGTAGTCCTTCCCTCTTTTTAATTTAATGTTAAGCAATTTCAGTAAGACTTTAAGGGGATAAAAGATAAACACATGTGCTCAGTTAACCATATTATTGTTATTGTTGTTAGTTGCCGTGGAATTGATTCCAACTTGTGGTGACCTCAAGACAGCAGAGTACAACCATACTCTACAGGGTTCCTATTTTCTTAATTAAAAAAAAAAAGGTAACAAATTCAAAACTGAAAAGCAAAGGATAAAGAGTCACCTTCTTTAGCATTTGCCTTAAAACTTGGATTCAGGTGCCAGTAATGGAGCCTGGCAGCAAAAATGGCTTAAATAAGAAGATAGTTTATTTGTCTCCCATGTGAACAATATCTGGGGGTTTTAATCCAGGGATGGTATGGTGAACCCATAATCATCAGGGCTCATCAAGTGGATTTCATTGTAAAGGATACCTTATTATCTAAGAGAGATTCTGAGGCCCCTGACAGGAAGTCTGTATTCTTGGCAGAAGATAGGACAAACGGATCTAGGGAATCAGGGGCCTATGCTTGCTGGCTGCCCCTCTTTTAAGAGTTACCCAAAATTCAATTAGTGTTCTTTTATTTAATGGAAGAATAGGTATTTGCCAGACAACTAACTATCTCTGCGAGTGTCAGACTACATGTGCTACTCTTCATTCATAAGTTGGGTAAGGAATTACTACCACGTATTATGCAAAGAGCATTTAAAAAGTATTTTTTCAAACATTAAAAATGACTTAAAACATCAGATTCTATCTATGAAATGAAAAGACATTCTGAATTATCCATTGATATTTTCCGAAGTTTCATATGAAAATATAATTGCCTAGAAATCAGACCTAATTTGGCAAAGAAAATATATCCTGGTGATTAGTAATGAAAGCCCTGGAGCCAGATTTCCTGAATCTGAATCCAAGTTCTAACCTGGACCACAGTTCTGTAGGACTGTGGTGGGTATTTCATGTCAGTGTGCCTCAGGGCCCTCATGTATCAAATAGATACAGCACTACTGCATCTACCTCATACGAGGATTAAAGAAATAAATTAATGTAAAGCACTTGAACTGGAACCTGGAACTCAAAATCACTTAATAAGTGCTAGGTTATTGTTATTTAAATGAATTTTCCTACTACTTATACTTTATAGTTTGGGAGTAATGTTCTAAGAGTTCTTTTTTTTTTTTTTTTTGGCAGCCATATGTGATGTGAAGCTGAACTTGAAGACATGTTGACTTTCCCTCAAAGAAATAAAATAAATTATTCAAGACCTGGATACAAACACTACCCAAAAATGAAAAATAGAAGGTTTTTATCTTTGCAGAGCAAAGAATCTTGATGGTGAAAGCCTGACAACATTTCTTATATAATTAGAGTTCAAAAGAACAAACCGCACCTCCACATAGGTTCTCTTTATAAGGCAAAGTTGACACGGAAGATATCAGTGTAAAGTTGCATTTTTCCTCCAGTAACATCACTTAATAAGATTTTATGCATAGCTATTCAATAAAAAAAAAAAGCTTTATTTATCTAGATGACATATTCTTCACTCTCTATCATTTTTTTAACTGAAAAATGAATATGCTTGGAGATAAAGAAAGATGTTTGTTTTCCTTAGGGAATTATTCATATACACGTATAAAATCAGACACCTTCTTGTTTGTTATGCATTTTTCACTTTCCTTATTTCTAGTATGTATATTTCTATGCACATGTTATTTAGACTTTGTTTTCCTTAATTTTTATGTTTTCATACTCCCTTCTTTCTCTGTAGCTATTAGGATTTCTTGATCTATATCAAGGCTTCTTAATAGATACACTATTGACATTTTAGGTTGATAATTCTTTGTCATGGGAAGCTGGCATGTGCCATGTATATTTCTATCCACTTGTTATTTTGACTTTTTTTCCTTATTTTTTATGTTTTCATACTCACTTCTTTCTCTGTAGCTATTAGGATTTCTTGGTCTATATCAAGGCTTCTTAATAGATACACTATTGACATTTTAGGTTGATAATTCTTTGTCATGGGAGGCTGGCATGTGCATTGTAGGATGTTTACTCATTAGACTCCATTAGCTCCCTCCTCAGATCATGACAATTAAACATGTCTCCAGATATCACCAAATATCTTGTGGGAAGTAAAATTGTCCCTAGTTGAGAACTGCTGATTTATATAATTTCTATTTTACTTCCTATATATTATTTTTTTATTTATTTGACTTTTATCCCATTTTGTGTCAATTTCTGAACTCCAGTTTGCATAGTATTTCACACAAGGCAGTGTGGAATACTGGGTAGACATGGAATTGGCTGACCCTCAGGAGATGTGCATTTCAGCTTCTATACCTGACTTTCTCAGTTTGGCCTTAGATGGCCACTCACCCAGTCTGACCCTGAGTTTCCTCAATCACAAAATGGGAAGGTTGGACTGGATGATGTTTAAGATTTAAAAAAATAAATAAACAAATGTTAATATGATGTCTAGATTGATGTCAATGATTTCAAAGAATTCAATATTGCAGTATTCATTTTTCATTGATCTTATCTCTTTAAGTTTACTACAACTCTATTTTCTGCATTTACTTTATTTCTGTATTAATATTTTTATTCATGATTTTCTCACACTTTCTTCTTAAATACAACATGGTTTACACTATTACTTTCTTGGATAAGTTTTCATTCTTTTCTAGTTTTTTCTGGTTTATTATCAAAAGGCACTGTTTTCCAAATAAACCTACAAACCAGAAAAGTAACTACCTTTCAGAGAGTTTAAGTTATTTTCTGTAGACGTAGGGAAAAAAAATAATTGATTGGATTGAGCTAAATTTTTAATGTAAATGTAGGATTGTTTTTTCACTACATTACTTTGTTTGTTGAATAGAATAATATATAGCCACTGTTTCAGAGAACTGACAAACATAAAGGGGAAATGAAGAAGAAGTCGTTGGTCTTGCAAAATTCTGTCATTCGATCTCCCACGTTGTTTCCATCACCAAGGCCATATTTTCCAACTACTGATCCTTCTTCTTTGTTTCCAACTTTCGCATTTCAATCTCCAGTAATTATCAATGCATCTTGATTGCATGTTTGATCAATGCTCATGAGGAACCTTTACATAGACCAAGAAGCAGTTGTTCGGACAGAACAAGGGGATACTGATTGGTTTAAAGTCAGGAAAGTTGTGCGTCAAAGTTGTATTCTTTCACCATACCTATTCAACCTGTATGCTGAAGAAATAATACAAGAAGCTGGACTATATGAAGAAGAACGGGGCATCAGAATTGGAGGAAGACTCATTAACAACCTGTGTTATGCAGATGGCACAACCTTGCTTGCTGAAAGTGAAGAGGACTTGAAGCACTTACTAATGAACATCAAAGACCACAGCCTTCAGTGTGGATTGCACCTCAACATAAAGAAAACAAAAATCCTCACAAATGGACCAATGAGCAACATCATGATAAACGGAGAAAAGATTGAAGTTGTCAAGGATTTCATTTTACTTGGATCCACCATCAACAGCCATGGAAGCAGCAGTCAAGAAATCAAAAGACGCATTGCATTGGGCAAATCTGCCACAAAGAACCTCTTCAAAGTGTTGAAGAGCAAAGATGTCACCCTGAAGACTAAGGTGCGCCTGACCCAAGCCATGGTATTTTCAATCCCATCATATGCATGTGAAAGCTAGACAGTGAATAAGGAAGACAGAAGAAGAGTTGACGCCTTTGAATTGTGGTGTTGGTGAAGAATATTGAACATACACCATGGACTGCCAAAAGAACGAACAAATCTGTCTTGGAAGAAGTGCAGCCAGAATGCTCCTTAAAGGCAAGGATGGTGAGACTGCGTCTTACATACATGTTGTCAGGAGGGATCAGTCCCTGGAGAAGGACATCATGCTTGGCAGGGTACAGGGTCAGCGGAAAAGCGGAAGACCCTCAACAAGGTAGATTGACACAGTGGCTGAAACAATGAGCTCAAGCATAATAACAATTGTAAGGATGGCTCAAGACAGGGCAGTGTTTTGTTCTGTTGTGCATAGGGTCGCTATGAGTCAGAACCAACTCAATGGCACCTAACAACAACAACAACAAAGGGGAAATAAAGGGATTCTATAAAAGTCTGTTCTACAAAGTTTAAAAAAAGAGCAAAATATCCAAATTTGTATAGAAGACTATTTGCAAGATGGTATGGATTTATGTTCATTACGTTTAACATTAACTTCATGCAAAGTATGTTATGAACTAATTTATTAAATAGTGATAGCAGTACCTGTGTAAAATGTATGAGTAAAACATAATCATATTGGCAGGAAAAAGGAGAGGACTGCCCTAATTTTTTTTTGTTGTTGATAAGGATGCCTAATAAATATTTTAAAGATCATTGGTCTAAAATGTTGGTTAAAGGAATGGTAACACGTGAAATTAGAAAATATAGTTAAGACCAAATATAAAATAGTAGGCAATAGGGAGCCACAAATATTTTGGAATAGGAAATGACAGGCTTTAGAAAAATAATTTGGCAGTGATATTCAGTACAGATTTGTTGGGAAAAAGACTGATAGATAGTAAGATATATATTTGCCTGTGTTTTTTTTTTTTTTTTTGCTTTGTAGTATGTTTATTTGTATACATTTCCGATTCATTGCAACCCTATAGGATGCAGTAGAACTGCCCCATAGGGTTTCCAAGGAGCGCCTGGTGGATTCAAACTGCCGACCTTTTGGTTAGCAGCTGTAGCACTTAACCATTATGTCACCTTGTCATAACTACATTGTGAAGTACTTAAGGGTATATGTCTCAGAGTTCTTTCTCTTTATATTCCCCTTGATGCTTAAGGAAATGGAAGATACTAAGTATTTGTTGGTTAAGCAAATGGACATATGATCACAACAATCTAGGAATTCTAAGGCAGTCAACTTGAAACAGTAATATTTAAAAATTCAAAGTCAGGCAAAATTTGGTTCAATTATTTTTAACATTGAACTTTTTTTTCAACAATGGGGATTACAAAAATAATAATTGCTTAATCATGCTGTTGTTGCTAGGTGCTTCTGACTCATAAAAAAAAAGAGTGACCCTATATTCAACAGAAGTAGACACTGCCTGATCCTGCACCATCCTCACAATCATTGCTATGTTTGAGCCCATTTTTGCAGCCACTGTGTCAATCCATCTCATTGAGGGTCTTCCTTCTTTTCCCTGACCCTCTACTTTACCAAGCATGATGTTCTTCTCCAGGGACTGATCCCTCCTGATACATGAGATGAAGTCTCACCATCCTTACTTCCAGGGAGCACTCTGGCTGTACTTCTTCCAAACACATAGAAGTGTCTTACTGCTCTTATGCTATTGCATGTGTAAAGCAACCAAAACAGTATCTATCAGAGTGCATACTCAGTTTATGCTACTTTCGTCTCTAAACATAGGCCTCTAGCCAACAAGCCCCCTTCACCTATCAGTCTCTGTGAGTTAAACTCACAAGTAAATGTCTTTGTGAGTTTTCCTTAATTATGCAGCTATTGGAGGAAAGTTTAGGAGCAGAGTAAAGCACAGTGTATTTCCCAAAAAGTTTCATTAGGTGGCAAGGAAGAATATTACACCTGATTTCAGTACAAGTCAAATTTTGGATTAGCAATCAAAGCTCCAGAAAAATATTCTAAATTATAATCTCTGTTTTGGGATGAAGAGGAGGTAAATATACAGGAAAACAGGATTCACTACCATTCAAAATGTCAAATTCCAAGCATAAAATTACCATATTGGCCCAGCAATTCCACTCCTGGGTATATACCGAAAAGAATTGAAAGGGATACAGACACATACTGTACACCATGTTCACTGCAGCATTATTCACAATAGTCAAAACATGGAAACAGCTCATGCGTCCTTCAGTAAATCAATGGATAACAATATGTTATATACATACAATGAAATATTATTCAGTCATGAAAAAGGAGTCAAATTCTGATACACTCTAAAGCGTGGATGGATTTTGAAAACATTAGGATAAATCAAATAAGCCAGGCACAAAAGAGCAAATATTGTCTGATTTCACTTATATGAAATACCTAGAATAGATAAGCTCATAGAGACAGAAGGTTATAGAGTTCCTGTTTGGGATGATGAGAACATTTTGGAAGTAGATGGTGATGAAGATTGTACAACATGGTGAATATAATCAATGGCACTGAATTATACACTTAAAATGGTTAGAATGGCAAACTTTATGCTATATATGTTTTGCCACAATAAAATTAATAGTAATAACAATAAGGCACCAAAGACATGAGAGCTTGTAACTGTAACTTTAGAGACAGATAGATAGCTGCAATGGTGTCGGCTCCAACTCACAGAGACCTTACATACAACAGAACAAAATATTGCCTGGTCCTGCATCATTCTCAAAATCACAGGCATGTTCAAGTCCATCATCTCAGCTATTGTGTCAATCCATATTACCAAGGGTCTCCCTCACCCTCACTGGCCTCTACTTCATGGAACATGATGTCTTCCTGTAGCATTTGATCCCTCTTGATGACATGTACAAAGCAAGTTGTTGTGATTTATAAGCTTTTTATTGGCTAATTTTCAGAAGTAGATCACCAGGCCTTTGTTACAAGTCTGTCTTAGTCTATAACTTCCTCTGAAACCTGTTCATGGGTGACCCTGCTGGTATTTAACATACTGGTAGTATAGCTTCCAGAATCAACAGTAACATGCAAGTCACCATAGTGGAACAAAGTGACATACAGGTGTGGGACTCTAAAATATTTAATAACACATACACAACATAAGAGAAAAAATAAACATATGCCATATTTACAATAAAAGAGCTTTACCTCAGCCAAGATATCTCTGTCTAGATACAGGCCTGTGTAAATATGCCCCCTTTTCTCTAACACCATTGTTCTGTTCACTTAGTCTCTGATTTAGAAAAGCAGTTGACTTTGGTTTGCAATGTTACATAAGGAGTTTGGGAGAGTGTCACATTTTATTATTTCACAAAAGACATGCTAGAATTTCTCCACAAGTGGTCTTTTTTGTAATTTTTTTTTTCTTGCTCATTAGTGTTTTTCTTCTACCAATCTAACAAGACTTGTTGATAATAAGAATCTCACCAAGTTTACATCTGATAGAAATCTCATAGCATAAACAGTCTTTAACACAAAGGTCAAAAGAAAAACAAAATTAAAGCCATTCATTAAAAAAAAAACTAAATAAAATTTGCAATAAGAACATTGTACACCTGTATATAAAGTGAATAAACCTATTATGCCACTATTTATTTTCTGAAATTACTACATTATGTCATTTGTTTTGGAAGGTTGTTATTTCCATTCTTTCATAAGATGAAATAAAGCAATGTAGTTTACATAAACAAGAAACTAAATTATTTTGATTATAAACCCTGGAGTCTTTTTAATTGAGGTTAAAAATCATAATAATCTGATTATTTTTATGGTAATTTTGGCTGATAAACTTTCAAAGACAGTTCTGAATTGGTTTCCCTGAAACATAGTTTAGAATTTGGTATGAAACAATTGTACCATACTAGATAGCACTTTATGCCAACCTGCTTAACAGGTTTTAAGTTTCACTTTGAAAATATTCTAATCAGATTCTAATTATGCAAGGAAAAAAATTGAAAAAATATTTAAATATAAGGTATTTTCAGACAATTATTCTAATTAGTTTCCTTTGTATTTTAAATACTGATTGTATTCTGGAATAAAAAAGTTTTATTGGAATAAAAAAAATTTATAGAATAAAATACTTTTAGTAAATTGACTTAAATTTGAAAATAGAAAAACGATGTTACTAAAATTTGGATTCCAAGTATGTTTAAAATTCAATATAATTATACTTGAAAATATATGAAGATTGAATAATTTATTTACTAACATACTAATTTATTCACAATTTTTTATTGAGCAAGCATGATGTGCCAGACACTGTTCCAGGCACTGAGGCTGTAGCAGTTACCAAAACAGACATACCAAATGTTCTCATGGAACTTAGGAGATGACAAACAATAAATGACTACATAATTTACTGGGCTATAATAAGAGTAGCAAAGATAAATGGAGTGGGATATGGGAGGTAGGGAGTGATGTGGTATGCTACATTCACCCCATGTGGATGATCTGGTTAAGCTTGATATTTTTCTAGTAAGGTGACATTTGAGGAGAAATTTGATGACGTGAAGGAATGAGCCATACGGACATTTGGGAAAAGAGCATTAGGCAAAGGGAGCAGCAAATGGAAAGGCCCTGCATAAAGTATTCAAGGAATACTACAGAAGCTGGTGCCATGGCAGCATACAAAGGGACAGTTTCATAGAAAACAAGGTTACAAAGATGGTCAGGGGCCATATATGTGGGGCCATGTAAGAATTTTTGCTTTTACTCAGAGATATAAGAATACTTAGGAAGGTCTGGTCAGACATGTCATCTGATCTGACTTCGTGAATAGAGGAATAGGGAAATCAGTAAGTTAGCTTTGCATAGCCTAGGATGATAGTGGGAGCAGTGGTCGTTCAGTGGTAGAATTTTTGACTTCCATGTGAGAGACCAGGTTCATTTCCCACCAGTGCACCTCACTCATAGCCACCACCTTCTGTCAGTGGTCTGCACATTGTCAAACAGGTCTTAGTAGAGCTTCCAGATTAAGAGATACTATGAAGAAAGGTCTGGTGATCTTCCAAAAATCAGCCAGTGATAACTTCATGGATCACAATGGTTGGATCAGCAACCTATCACAGGAATGCTACAGGACTGGGCAGTGTTTGGTTCCACTGTGCATGGGATTTTCATGAGCTGGGGGCTGACTTCAAGGCAGGTAACAACAGCATGATAGTAGCGAAAGTGCTGAAAAGTGGTCAGAGTCTGACAACTTCTTAAGAGAGACTGAAGGATTTTCTGATGGATTGGAGGAAATTCTGAGGGAGAAGAAGTTGAATGATTGTTATGGATTGAATTATGTCCCCCCCCAAAATGTGGGTGTATAAATGGCTGGGCCATGATTTCCAGTATTGTGTGGTTGTCCTCCATTTTGTGATTGTAATGTTATGTCAAAGAGGATTAGGGTGGGATTATAACACTCTTACCCAAGTCATATTCCTGATCCAACGTAAAGGAGTTTGCCTAAGGTGTGGCCTGCACAACCTTTTATCTCTCAAGAGATAAAAAGGAAAGGGAAGCAAGCAGAGAGTTGGGGACCTCATACCGCCAAGAAAGCAGTACTGGGAGCAGAGCGCGTCTTTTGGACCTGGGGTCCCTGCACCTGAGAAGCTCCTCGACCAGGGGAAGATTGATGACAAGGAATCTTCCTCCAGAGCCAACAGAGAGAAAGCCGTCCCCTGGAGGTGACACCCTGAATTTGGACTTGCAAACTGTGAGAGAATAAATTTCTTTGTTAAAGCCATCTACTTGTGGTATTTCTGTTATAGCATCACTTGATGACTAAGACAACGATGATCCCATCACTTATGTTTGACCAACAGGACGAATGAAATACCCAATTGTTTGAGGTGGGGAAGACTGGAAGAGGACCAGAAAAAGGATAAATAGGAATCAACACTTAAGTTTTGCCAGTTCAAGTTGGAGATGTCCTGTAGACATATAAATGGAGAGACCAGTAGGACTTTTAATAGCTCAGAGAAAATATTTCAGTTAGAGGTGGTATCTAAAGCCATGAGCTTTGGATTTCAAATTATCAGAATATTTTATCTGTTCCAGTCCTCTTTTTTTATTTAAATTTTGATATTTTCTCCCTTATAGATTTTTTAAAAAATTAATTTTGATTATTTAAAATATTGCATTAAAATATTATTAATCTTGTATGTTGAGTTTTTTGGCACCCCTTAAATTTTGTTTCCACACCCTAATCTTATCTCCTCTTACCTTCCTTGTTATAGACATGGACTTACCTCTCAGTTATTTTCTTCCAGTCCTTTAAGAATTTAATACCTAATCTGTCACTCCCTCCAACATTAATCTTGTCATCATTTTTAGAAGTGTATTTATCTTCATAAATGAGTCACTCAATACTCTGGCCTCTCAGTGCTTTGAGAGTCTCTGCGCCAATGATCTCCTCCACCCTTCCTCATATTTATATTATCATATTCTTTAGTATGATATATATAATATGTCTCTATATTATATGCTAGACTTTGTCATTTTTAATCACTTCGATCCTTCCATAATCTCAATTTCAAGCATCATTCTTTATCACCTATCTCCTATATATATTATTTCTTTTGTGGATTTATTTTCAGAAATAATGGACTTGAATAATACCTTTAAAATGGTATGTTGCTTTATTTTAAAAAAAAAGTAAATGTGATACTTGATACTGTATCACTTTTTGAAGGACCTGGATATGGAAAAGTTTTTCACAATACAAAAATGAATATTTATACAATACTTCGCAGAGTATTTTTATATTCAAACTTCAATTTAATCTTCAAAATAACCCTACCCATTAAGGTTACAGCTCCCATTTTTTTCATGAAAAGTAATCGAAGTAGAGAGAGATGAAATGACTTACCCATAGTCAAACCTAGGAAATATCAGGTCCCTTGATTACACAATTCATGCTTTCTCTATTGTTCTATGCTGTTGACATGGTTTTACACATGTAAAAAGGACAATCTACCATCTTCCTTGAAGCCACAGCTTGAAGGAAGCCAGTTCATTTAGATTGTTTTGAGCACACTGGCCTAGCTTGAAAACTTAGTTTAATTGATTCTTATTATCTAGTTTTGTGGTAATACCTTATGTGTCCATAGAACATGCTTCAGTGATGAATATGCTAACACAGAGGCGCATGGTCCAAGTAGACTCCCGGACCTGACCACCAGGGCTTCTGTTCAGTGGCACAGCTCATGTGTTTTTAACACGCCCCCCCGCCCAGGTACCCCAAACCTACAATTTGTTGATTTTAAAGTCTATTTATCTTATCACCTATACATCATCCCACATCACCCTCCTATATTTGTATTTTTAATGTTGGAATATATTCATAAGGTCCAGATATAATTTAGAAAATACATTCATATCTTATATGCTCTGGTGCAGTGAGCCAAATCCCAGTCTCAGAAGGATACTATTTGCATGATCTTTAATAAGTCTTCTGCATCTACAAAATGAGAGGATTTAGTGGGTTAAATTGATTCATAAGATCCCTATTGGCTTTAAAATTGCATTATTCTAAGTAGTTAACTTTGTTTTCTATGTGTCATGAACAATATTATGTTGAAGTTAAATAAATGATTCACTTATACTTACTGGTAAATGTATATTCCTTCTTCTCCCTTCCTGTATGTATTTATCTGTTTGTTTTCTTCTGGAGTTAGTCTAATCCTTGATAAATAATTCATTAACTCTAGGCAGTGTGTTTGTTCAGGAAACTTGCATAAAAAAGAAAATGGATTCATTCCCTCTTGATTCTATCTGAAAATTACAGCTTTCTTCCTCCATAAATATCCACCAGCCTCAGTAGGTTTGAGACAACCCATTTTGTAAAGTAGAAAATGAGAATAAATGACTTGCAAAGATTGATTTTTTGGAGGAAAAGCAACAGTTTCCTGTTTCATTATTACACTTTTTAATATAATGATAAACATTGTCATTATTGCATGTAAATTAAAATGTATCTGGTTTACCATGTGTACTAGCCATATCAGTGCATCATTATGTTTAATATTGGCAACTACCCTATGTGATTAAGGTACTATCATCATTCACATTTTAGAGATGAGAATTGAACAGCTGGTAGATTGCAAAACTAGGATTTATATATTGTTCTTTTGGACTCAAAAGCCTGAACTCAAATTATTAGATGTTTTTTTTTTCTTCGCTTTTTATTTGAAATAATTTTAAATTTACAGAAAAGTTGCAAAGATAGTAGAGTTCATACATCTCTTTATCCCAGCTTCCTCTAATGTTAACATCTTACGTAACTGTAACACAATTATTAAAGTTAAGAAAGTAACATTGATGTACTATTAACTAAACCAGGAGTAAGCACTTTTTCTATAAATAGGCACTTAGTTATTCTTTTAGGCTTGTGGGCCATATGGTTGGCCCTTTTTGTAACTAATAGACTCTGCCCTTGTCGCCTGAAAGCAGCCATAGACAATACAGAAGCAAATAGGCGTGACTGTATTCTGGCAAATTCTAAACACAGGAGGCTGGGCCAATGTGGCCCATGGGCTATAGACTACAGAACTGAATTCTAGATTTTATTCATATTTCCCTAATTTTTCCACCAAAATCCTTCTTCCATTTTAGGATCCAATCAAGGACCCCATGTTTCATTTAGAGGTCATGTCTCCTTAGTCTCCTCCCATCTGTAATGTTTGCTTCACCTTTCCTTTTCTTTTATGACCTTAATTTTTTTGAAGAGTAATGTACAAACATCTTGTAGAATTTTCCACTTTTGGGGTTTGTCTGATTTTTTTTTTTAATAATTAGATTGGCATTTTGGATTTTGGGAAAGAATACCAGAGGTGATTTACCTTTCCCACATCATATTATAACTTCTTTTAAAGTACATTAAGCTTTAAGCCATCAGTTTTAGAATTTATACAAACCTTGCATTTCTGGTTTTCATTTACTCTAGTTTCCACTCTGGTATTATATGTGGATCGTGAAAAACCATGGAGGTTGTGATATCGTGTTACTATTTATGCCTTACAGGCAATTCTAAAATGTCATGAGCTACCAATATCACAAGACTTTAGAGGGGTAAGGGCCCATGGGTGGTGCAAATGGTTTTGCTGGACAGCTAACCTAAAGGTTGGCAGTTTAAACCCATGCAGCAGTGCCTCAGAAAGGTCTGAGGATCTGCTTCTGTAAAGATAACAGCCAAGAAAATCCTACAGAGCAGTTTTACTCTCTAATACGTGCAGCCTCTGTGGCTGAAGTTGACTCAACAGCAATAGGCTTTTTTTTTGGAGTATACTACTAATATCTTTTGATAATCTGCATTTTTTATTTGCCAATATTTAATAACACCTGATGAAAATATACTCATGCATGGGAAAATAACAGGTCTCAGCAGCTTTAATTATAAAGCTACAAATTTTAATAAGTTTAAAAAAATGTAATTAAACCTAGCATGTAATGTGCCAAAAAACATCTTCTAATTGGGCTAAAAGGTTTGTCTCCAATAACTCAGTCCCAAATTTACTTTGTTCATCTGGCAAGAGAACATCTATATGAAAGTAGGAATTTATGGTGTTGATGAGTCCCAAAGCTGACTAAAAATATATTTATGCAATAATATTTTACTTAGCAATTTTAGTTTATTTTTTATTCTGGGTACCTCTTGAGTGACCACAAACATTTAAAACATTTCATCTATATTGCCTTTGTACAAGAAGTTATTGTTTTTGCTTTTTTACAGAAATCTTTTCAAGTAGACTTTTTACTGTAGTAGTCTATAAAGATAAAATGCCTTATTACTTAAAGTCAATTACACACAAATTTATTTGCATCCTATTTTTATGCACAAAAAATGTTTAACCATTTTCATTATTTTAATGTTTCCATATCTAAATTCTATTCACCTAAATCAACAAATATTTATTATTTTTAAGGAGGATTTTCTCATAATTTATAATAAGATATGATAGTTTTTACATCAGTGTCATCAGAAGTTAAAGTAGTATTTTATAGTCTAAAATTTCCACCGATTATTTTGCATACACGTTGACATGCATTTACTTATTCATCATATTTACATGGACCCATATTTACTTATTCTTCCTAAACAAATTACCTGATCTTCGACAAGTCAAAAATTAATTACATCGTATTTAACCCATACCTGTAAAGTCCCTGTGCTCCCTTGGTAAACAAGGTGACCATCTACCCATTCCCATAAACTAAAAAATTTCTGAATGAACTTGACTATTTCCTCTCATATACCACATAATTTACCTTCTCCTTATGTCCAGTCAATTCTGCATCAGATGTTTCTCTTAAATATGATAACTCTCAATATTCACTGCCACATCTTAGCTCTGTACTTCTTTATCTTCTCCTGGACTACCTCAAAACCTTCTTAACTGGTCATCCAGCTAACAGTTTCTGTTACCTGGAGCTCATTCCCCAAAATGTGATCAGACTTACTTTTTTGAGATACGGGTCCAATCATGTGACTCTTCAGAGTAGAATTTTGTTATTTTTTACCTAGGGTGAAGGATGAAGCCCAAAAAATCTTCTAAGCATGGGATATAAACCTTTCCACAATGTGCTTGCAAATATACTCTCAAAATTCAGGACCTATCATTCTCTACCCTCACCTTCTCAACTCACATAATCATAAATTTGAATGTCTTGTAACTCATAAGCTATTGCTTTTTCATGATAGCCATCTCTCTCCTATGTCTATTCAATTCTAAAGATATATTGCTGTATTATGTGTTTCCTAAAGTTATGATTAAGATGAGAGCAAATATTTTAATGTTACTTGTCTATATTTTAATTTTAATATTAATGTGGCCTGTTTAAAGATCTAGTCTGCACGTAAACTTTTATACATGTGATAGTATTTGTAATAATGTAAATATATGATGTGTTATGTCCCTAGGTGGCACAAATGGTTTGCGTTCAACCGCTAGACTAACGATGACAGTTCAAAGCGACCCAGGGGTACCACGAAAGAAAAGGTTTGTTCGGCAATCTACTTCTGTTAAAATCACAGCCAAGAAAACCTTATGGAGCAGTTCTACTCTGTAACACATGGGGTCACCACGAATCGGAATTGACTTGATAACGACAACGACATAAAGTATGTGATGGATTTCTAGCCAACCAAACCAAATCTGTTTACTGTCAAGTTGATTCTGACTCATAGAGACCTTGTAGGACAGAGTAGAACTGCCCCATAGGGTGAATTTGAGCTGCAAATCTTTTGGTTAGCTGCTGAGCTCTTAAACATGATACCACAAGGGCTCCACTGATTTCTAAAAAGATGGTGTATTACCTATATCATCTTTGCCTCAGAGAATGGATTGAGAAGAGTACACTTTTTCTATAGAGATTTTCAATACATTAAATATGAAAATAGTTTTAAAGCTTTAAAACTGAATCTAAAAGATAATCAATTCTGTACTCTCTGTCAGGATAGCACTTTGGTGATTTCTTCCACAGTTACTGGCCTGGACTCTTCATGTGTTCTATGTTTCATAGAAGATATTACATTACTGATTTTTTTTTAAAAGGGAATCAATTTAAATAAATTTCCAAATAAATTATTACATAACACCAAAAGATTTTCTAAAAAATATTCAAATTTATTATCTTAAATATTTTGTTTTGTTTTTTGCACTGATTGATATCTGCATTTGTTTTCTACTGCTGTGTATAGATTTGTCAGAAAATAAACAGCATAAAACAATACCTGTGGAGGTGGAGCCAAGATGGCAGAATAGATAGATGCTTCCAGCGAGCCCTCTTTACAGCAAAGACCCAAAAAAAAACAAGTGAAACGAGTATATTTGTGACAGACTGGGAGCCCTGAGCTTCAAAGGCATGCTTAGAAAACAAACTGAGGGGTAGGGAGAGGAAGAGACCTTTCAGAAGCAGAGAGGAGTTACTGGACCTGAATGAAGGGGAGCCCTCAGACACCGTTCCTGGAGTGGCACCACTGGTGGGCTGGTACTAGCTTTCAGCTGCAGTTTCCTAAGGGAGAAGCAGCCAGCCACACAGCCTACTCACACCTCCAGAACTGGAGAAGAATGGTACTAGTGGCAAAAGCTAAGTACTTGCGTATACTTTAACGTGCCCGCCCCCACCCCCAATCCGGCATCGGCGCCTGAATCCCTGGGCCTGAGATAGGTCCTGTTGAGCACCTAGAGACATCCTCCCAGCCTTGGAAAAGAGAAAATTTTTCAATTGGGGGAAAACATAATTTGCCAGCTCCACTAACCAGTGGAGATCAGGACAGAAGTGGCTCCTGTCCAGGCATAAACGGTCCGTGGACTTTGAGCAGTTTTCCCTTCTGCACGGACCTGTGTGGCCCTATTTCAGGAGAATAGGCCCTTGTTGGCAGACTCCAACCATTTCAGCTATGCAGTGGAGAGGTGGGTGTTCGATGTTTGACTTTGCTTTCACTATTAAACAAGGTCCTCGCCTACCCACATCAGGGACCTAAGGACTGGTAGCTCCACTCAGGTCAACCAGCCACCCGTGACAGGGGTCCAAGACTAACTGGTACCTCCTGGTCCTTACAACCAAAAACTTTGGGTGCCCATGGTCTGTCTACAGAACCCACCCACCTGCACGCTCTAGGGAACAGAGACACTTTTTTCTCACAGACACTTGGGGGTCGGTTCTCAGCCCCCTGCCTTGTTCAGAGCGTGACCCCCCTGCTGCAATCAGATACCGGTATATACGCCAATCACCCCTGCCCCTCTAAGATTGTAGGAAAGAGACTGTACCACACACTTGATGATCAGCTACCTGGACACCTGAGCTGAATTCATACAAGAAAAGTGAATGGACTCCTACACTGATATACTGGATAACAGCTCTAGCCATCTGGGGGCAGGATGTCAGAGCTCCAAAGGCAAAAATAATCAAGCTAGCTCACTCAAGCAACACATTTGGGTATATCAAAACAAAACAAGAAGCTATGACATAGTAAGCAAGCATAAACTAATACAATAACTTATAGATGGCTCAGAGAAAACAGTCAATATCAAGTCACATAAAGAAACAGACCCTGATCACCTCAACAAGCAATCAGAACAAAGAACCCAGGGATCTTCTAGATGAAAGTGTATTCCTGGAACTACCAGAGCCAGAACACAAAAGTTTAATATACAGAACCCTTCAAGATATCAGGAGGGAAATGAGGTAATACACAGAACAAGCCAAAGAACACATAGATAAAGCAATTGAAGAAATTAGAAAGATTATTCAGCAACATAATGAAAAGTTTGATAAGCTAGAAAAATCCATAGACAGACAGCAATCAGAAATTCAGAAGATTAACAATAAAATTACAGAAGTAGACTACTCAATAGAAAGTCAGAGGAGCAGAGCAAGAACTGAGCAAGTAGAAGCTAGAATTTCTGAACTTGAACATAAATCACTTGGCACTAATATATTTGAAGACAAATCAGATAAAAGAATTAAAAAAAATGAAGAAACCTTAAGAAACACGTGGGTCTCTATCAAGAGAAATAACCTATGAGTGATTGGAGTACCAGAACAGGGAGGGATAACAGAAAATACAGAGAGAATTGTTGAAGATTTGTTGGCAGAAAACTTCCCTGATATTGTGAAAGATGAGAACATATCTATCCAAGATGCTCATCGAACTCCACATAAGGGAGATGTTAAAAGAAAGTCACAAAGACATATTATAATCAAACTTGCCAAAACCAAAGATAAAGAGAGAATTACAAGAGCAGCAAGGGACAAATGAAAAGTCACCTACAGAGGAGAGCCAAGCTCAGACTACTCGGCAGAAATCATGCAGGCAAGAAGGCAATGGGATGACATATTTAAAAAATTGAAGGAAAAAAAATTGCCTGCCAAGAATCATATGTCCAGCAAAACTGTCTCTTAAATATGAAGGTGAAATTAGGACATTTCCAGAAAAACAGAAGTATACGGAATTTGTAAAAACCAAACCAAAACTACAAGAAATACTAAAGGGAGTTTTTTGGTTAGAAAATCAATAATATCAGGTATCAACCGAAGACTAGAACACAGGGCAAAGCAATCAGAAATCAACTCAGACAGGGAAATCAAAAAAATCAAAGAAAGATGATAAAGAAAAGCTCAAAACAGGGTAACAGCGATGTTATTATATAAAAGAAGACAACATTAAAACAATAAAAAGGGACTAAGAAATGTAATCATAGATTTTCCATATGCAGAGGAATACACAGCGATACAAATAAATAAAAGTTAGGTTTAAATTTAGAAAAATTGGGGTAAGTAATAAGGTAACCACAAAAGAGACAAACTATCCTACTCATCAAAATAAAATACAAGAAAAAAAATAGAGACACAGCTGAAACAAAATCAACAAAAACAAATATGAGGAAAGGACAATATATAAAGATAATCCACTCAGCACATAAAATCAAGTGGGAAAAAGAAACTCTCAACAACACACAAAAAAAGACATCAAAATGATAGCACTAAATTCATACCTATCCATAAAAATGCTGAATATAAATGGCCTAAATGCACCAATAAAGAGACAGAGAATGACAGAATGGATTAAAAACAAGATCTGTCTATCAGCTGCCTACAAGAGACAAACTTTAGACTTAGAGACACAAACAAACTAAAACTCAAAGGATGGAAAAAAATACAGGAAGCAGACAACAATAAAAAAGAGCAGGAGTAGCAATATTAATGTCTGACAAAATAGACTTTAAAGTTAAATCCATCATAAAGGATAAGGAAGGACACTACATAATGATTAAAGAGACAATATAGCGAGAAGATATAACCATATTAAATATTTATACACCCAATGACAGGGCTACAAGATACATAAAACAAACTCTAATAGCATTGAAAAGTGAGATAGCTCCACAATAATAGTAGGAGACTTCAACACACCACTTTCGGTGAAGGACAGGACATCCAGAAAGAAGCTCAATAAAGATATGGAAGATCTAAATGCCACAATCAACCAACGTGACCTCAGAGACATATACAGAACACTCCGCCCAACAGCAACCAAGTATACTTTCTTTTCTAGTGCACATGGAACATTCTCTAGAAGAGACCATATATTAGGTCATAAAGTAAGCCTTAGCAGAATCCAAACCATTGAAATATTACAAAGCATCATCTCTGACCATAAGGCCATAAAAGTGGAAATCAACAAGAGAAAAAGCAGGGAAAAGAAATCAAACACTTGGAAACTGAACAATACCCTGCTCAAAAAAGACTGGATTATAGAAGACATTAAGGGTGGAATAAAGAAATTCATAGAATCCAGTGACAATGAGAACACTATCAGAACCTTTGAGATGCAGCGAAAACAGTGCTCAGAAGTCAATTTATATCAATAAATGCACACGTCCAAAAAGAAGAAAGGGCCAAAATCAAAGAATTATCACTACAGCTTGAACAAATAGAAAGAGAGCAACAAAAGAAACCAACGGGCACCAGAAGAAAACAATAATAAAAATTAGAGCTGAACTAAATGAAACAGAAAACCAACTGGAAGAATTAACAAGACCAAAAGCTGTTTTTTTGAAAAAATCAACAAAATTGAAAAACCACTGGCCAAACTGACAAAAGAGAAGCAGGAGAAGATGCAAATAATCCAAATAAGAAATGAGATGGGCGATATTACAACAGATACAACAGAAATTAAAAGAATCATATCAGATTACTATGAAAAACTGTACTTAAATTTGAAAACCTAGAAGAAATGGATGAATTTCTAGAAACACACTACCTACCTAAACTAACACAAACAGAGGTAGAAACACTAAATAGACCCATAACAAAAGAAGAGATTTAAAAGGTAATAAAAACTCCCAACGAAAAAAAAGCCCTGGTCGGGATGGCTTCACTGCAGAGTTCTACCAAACGTTCAGAGCAGAGTTAACACCACTACTACTAAAGGTATTTCAGAGCATAGGAAAGGATGGAATACTACCAAACTCATTCTATGAAGCCACCATATCCCTGATACCAAAACCAGGTAAAGGTACCACAAGAAAAGAAAATTATAGACCTATCTCCCTCATGAATATATATGCAAAAACCCTCAACAAAATTCTAGCCAACAGAATTCAACAACATATCAAAAAAAAAAAAAAAATCACCATGACCAAGTGGGATTCATACCAGGTATGCAGGGATGGTTCAACATTAGAAAAACAATTAATGTAATCTACTACATAAATAAAACAAAAGATAAGAATCACATGATTTTATCAATTGATGCAGAAAAGGCATTTGACAAAGTTCAACACTCATTCATGGTAAAAACTCTCAGCAAAATAGGAATAGAAGGAAAATTACTCAACATAATAAACGGCATTTATGCAAAGCCAACAGCCAACATCACCCTAAGTGGAGAGAGCCTGAGAGCATTCCCACTGAGATCGGGAACCAGACAAGGAAGCTCTTTATCACCGCTCTTATTCAACATTGTGTTGGGGGTCCCAGCCAGAGCAATTAGGCTAGATAAAGAAATACAGGGCATCCAGATTGGCAAGGAAGAAGTAAAATTATCTCTATTTGTAGATTACATTATCTTATACACAGAAAACCCTGAGGAATCCTCAAGAAAACTACTGAAACTAATAGAAGAGTTCGGCAGAATATTGGGATACAAGATAAACATACAAAAATCAGTTGGATTCCTCTACACCAACAAAAAGAACATCGAAGTGGAAATCACCAAATCAATGCCATTTACAGTAGCCCCCAAGAAGATAAAATACTTATGAACCAATCTTACCAGAGATGTAAAAGACTTATACAAAGAAAACTACAGTACACTTCTGCAAGAAACCAAAAGAGACTTACATAAGTGGAAAAGCATACCTTGCTCGAGGATAGGAAAATTTAAAATTATAAAAATGTCTATTCTACCAAAAGCGATCTATACATTTAATGCAATTCCGATCCAAACCCCAACAACATTGTTTAATGAGATGGAGAAACAAATCACCAACTTCATACGGAAGGGAAAGAGGCCCCAGATAAATAAGGCATTTCTGAAAAAGAAGAACAAAGTGGGAGACCTTACTTTACCTGATTTTAGAACCTATTATACTAACACAGTAGTCAAAATAGCCTGGTACTGGTACAACAATAGATACATGGACCAATGGAACAGAATTGAGAATCCAGACATAAATCCATCCACATATGACCAGTTGATATTTGACAAAGGCCCCAAAACAGGGGGAAAAGACAGTCTTTTTAACAAATGGTGCTGGCAGAACTGGATATCCATCTGCAAAAAAATGAAACAAGATCCATACCTCACTCCATGCACAAAAACTAACTCAAAATGGATCAAAGACCTAAATATAAAATCTAAAACGATGAAGATCATGGAAGAAAAAATAGGGGCAATGTTAAAACTCAGACCCAGTGCCGTCAAGTCGATTCCAACTCATAATGACCCTATAGGGACAACGTTAGGAGCCCTAATACATGGCATAAACAGTATACAAAACATCATTAAGAATGCAGAAGAAAAACTAGACAACTAGATAACTGGGAGCTCCTAAAAATCAAACACCTATGCTTATCCAAAGACTTCACCAAAAGAGGAAAAAGACCACGTACAGACTAGGAAAAAGTTTTTAGTTATGATATTTCTGATCAGAGCCTGATCTCTAAAATCTACATGATGCTGCAAAAACTCAATTGCAAATAGACAAATAACCCAATTAAAAAATGGGCAAAAGACATGAATAGACACTTCATTAAAGAAGACATTTGGGTAGCTAACAGATATAGGAGGAAATGTTCATGATCACTAGCCATTAGAGAAATGCAGATCAAAACTGCAAAGAGATTTCATCTCAATCCAACAAGGCAGGCATTAATCCAAAAAACAGAAAATAATAAATGTTGGAGAGGCTGTGGAGAGATCGGAACATTTATACACTGCTGGTGGGAATGTCAAATGGTACAACCACTTTGGAAATCGATTTGGCGCTTCCTTAAAAAGCTAGAAATAGAACTACCATAAAAAAAAAAAAAAAAAAAAAAAACCCAGAAATCCCACTCCTTGGAATATATCCTAGAGAAATAAGAGCCTTTACAAGAACAGATACATGCACACCCATGTTTATTGCAGCACTGTTTACAAAAGCAAAAAATGGAAGCAACCAAGGTGCCCATCGACGGATGAGTGGATAAATAAATTCTGGTATATTCACACAGTGGAATACTGCGGCATCGATAAAGAACAGTGAGGAATCTGTGAAACATTTCATAACATGGAGGAACCTGGAAGACATTGTGCTCAGTGAAATTAGTCAGTTGCAAAAGGACAAATATTGTATAAGACCACTATTATAAGAACTTGAGAAATAGTTTAAACAGACAAGGAAACATTCTTTTGTGGTTATCAGAGGGGAGAGGGAGGGAGGGTGGGAGAGGGTCATTCACTCATTAGATAGTAGATAGGAACTACTTTAGGTGAAGGGAAAGACAGCACACAGTACAGGGGAGGTCAGCACAACTGGACTAAAGCAAAAGCGAAGAAGTTTCCTGAATAAACAGAACTCTTCGAAGGCCAGTGTAGCAGGGGTAGGGGTCTGGGGGCCATGGTTTCAGGGGACATCTAAGTCAATTGGCATAATAAAATCTATTAAGAGAACATTCTGCATCCCACTTTGAAGAGTGGCATCTGGGGTCTTAAACGCTAGCAAGCAGCCATCTAAGATGTATCAATTGGTCTCAACCCACCTGGGTCAAAGGAGAATGAAGAACACCAAGGACACAAGGCGATTATGACCCCAAGAGACAGAAAGGGCCACATGAACCAGCGACTACATCATCCTGAGACCAGAAGAACTAGATGGTGCCTGGCTACAACTGATGACTGCCCTGACAGTGAACACAACAGAGAACCCCTGAGGGAGCCGGAGGGCAGGCAGTGAGATACGCACCCCAAACTCTCATAAAAAGACCAGACTTAATGGTCTGACTGAGACCTGAAGGACCCCGGTGGTTATGGACCCCAGACCTTCCGTTGGCCCAAGACAGGAACCATTCCCAAAGCTAACTCTTCAGACAGGGATTGGACTGGATGGTGGGTTGGAGAGGGATGCTGGTGAGGAGTGAGCTTCTTGGATCAGGTGGACACTTGAGACTGTGTTGGTATCTCTTGCCTGGAGGGGAGATGAGAGGGTAAAGGGGGTTAAAAGCTAGTGAAATGGACACAAAAAGAGAGAGTGGAGGGAGGGAGCAGACTATCTCATTAGGGGGAGAGTAATTGGGAGTATGTAGGAAGGAGTATATAGATTTTTGTGTGAGAGACTGACTTGGTTTGTTAACTTTCACTTAAAGCACAATAAAAATTACAAACAAATGATACCCATTGCTCAATTAATTGTCACTTTCTATAGGTCAGAATTCTAGCATGACATGGATGGGTTCTATGCTAGGAATATCACAAGGCTGATATCAAGGTGTTGGAACTTCTCTGAAGTTCCTGGAGAAAAATCCACTTCCAAGTGTATTCTTGTTGTTGATGGAATTCAGCTCCTTACAGCTGTGTGACTGAGTTCTTTTTTTCTTTTCTGGCAATAAGCTACAGGTTGCTCTCAGCTCCCAGATGCTACTCACATTCCTTGTCACATGGCCCCCTCCATCTTCAAAACAGAAATGGCACTTGAATTTCTTTTCACGCTCCAAATTTCGGACATTTTCTTCTGCCACCATTTCTGCTTCGAAAGGGATAATGTGATTAGGTCAGATCCACCGGCAAAATCTCCCTTTGTTAAAGTCGGCAGTGCCATATAACATAACATAATCATGGCAGTAAAATCCATCACGTTTTCTAACCCCTGGATAATGCAGGGAGCCCTGGTGGTGCAGTGGTTAAGAGTTATGCCTGCTAACCAAAAGGTTGGCAGCTCAAATCTACCAGCTGCTCCTTGGAAACCCTATGTGGCAGTTCTACTCTGTCTTACAGGTTTGCTTTGAGTCGGAATCAACTCAACAGCAATGATTTTGATTTTATTTTGGTTTGTATAATGTACAGCTTCTACCTCAGGGATGGGAAATATTGGGGACCATCTCAAATTCTGCCTACCGGATTATCCAAAATCACTTCTAAAATGAACACCTTTTTCTGTGTTCCCAGTAAATGGAGTCTAAATTCATCCACATAACCAAGCTAGACAATTTAGATTCGTCTAATCCTTAACCCCTACTTTCCCCTATGTATAAACAAGTTTTCTAGATAATCAAAATGATTTTTTTTCACAAATACCTCTAGAGAATAATCTTTACTTTTTATCCCCATTAATAGACCCTTGCCAACTCTTATCAGACTACATCTGCTTCTCCCTATTTATACCACCAGCCTCTTGTTATTTTAAAGCATTTTCAAACTGCCATCAGATTCAACTTCCTGTAAAAACAAATCAGATTCTTTTACCTCTGTAATTAAAAATATGTTAAGGCCTCTCTTTGCTTATAATAAATTTCAAACTCCTTGACATATCAATACAAATGTGTGAGGGCAACATCCAGCACAAAACAATTTCTGGATTATAACAGGTATCTGATAAGTATTTGTTTGTTGAATTACTAAAGAATATTAGCTTTAAAAATAATCTCAATTACCTCCTCAGCTCCAGCTTCTACCGCTTTATCCCAATATGTGTTCAAATGACATTAAATGTCTCACCTTTCACAGCATACACGAGCCATTTCACACATTTTTGTCTTGACACATCTTCTTAGCTCTTCCTGTAAAGCCTTTCTCACTTTCTCTGTCTTCTCATTTCTCAAAATGTATCCCAAATGTCTCCTCCAGTGTGAACTCTTAATGATACTCCTGAATATTCTAGTTTTCTTCCTTTCCTGTGATGTAAACTACCTTGTGTAGGTATAAGTAGTATAATCATGTTGGAATAAAGTACTGTAAGGTGACAGCACACTTGGGTAAGCCTATATTTTTGACAAAAATGATGGCTTGAAAACACTTCTCCTCCTGTAGCAGATTAGGAAAAAAATGATGTATTATAAAATATGTATTCTTGACTCATATACAAGGAAGCTAACTTTTGTACTCACCAAACAATAAAAAGTTGGTGATATCTACTTAAGGGAAGAAATTGCAGCCCAGGGTATGCATAAAAGAATACTGCAAATGAGTGAAAGCAGCACTGAGAGTGACTCACACAAGAGGAAGTAGAGACCAGAAGTGGGAAAAGGTCATAGAGAATGAGTTTGACTTTACAGCAGTAGATACATCGTAACTCCCACACCAGTGCCAGTTACCAGTATAAGGGGACTCAACTTTCAGGCAAGAATAGAGGAGTTGAGAATTTACTAGGAACTGGTAATATCAGGAAAGATCAAGAATCAAATGTGCCTAAACCAACTGCCACCAATGAAACACTTCATGAAATCCCATCAAAAAGAATTAAATTCTTTTGCGATTGCAATTTTATCAAATTTATCAGTATGAACTCTCATTCATAGTTGCAGACTTTCATGTGAAAGGAATCACACTGGAAGTTCACCTATCTTTTCAAAAATGTTTCTTCCATCTATTTGTTGTTGTTGTTGTTAGGTGCTGTTGAGTCGGTTCAACTTATAATGACCCTATGCACAACAGAACGAAACATTGCCTAGTCCTGAGCCATCCTTAAAATCATTGTTATGCTTGAGCTCATTATTGCAGCCACTGTGTCAATCCACCTCTATCAGGGTCTTCCTCTTTTCTGCTGACCCTGTACTGTGCCAAGCATGATGTCCTTCTCCAGGGACTGATCCCTCCTGACAACATGTCCAAAGTATGTAAGATGCAGTCTGGCCATCCTTGCTTCCAAGGAGTACTCTGGCTGAACTTCTTCTTAGATTTGTTCATTCTTTTGGCAGTCCATGGTATATCCAACATTCTCCACCAACACCACAATTCAAAGGCGTCAATTCCTCTTCAGTCTTCCTTATTCATCGTCCAGTAAGATTGCATCCAGTATTTAGGAACACATCCCCATTCTCAAGGAATCATCCAAAAGTACTTGATACACAAAGAATTTTATTACTCAAAAATTACTTGGATAGAGGAGGGGCCAAGATGGAGGACTAGGTGGATGCTACCGCGGATCCCTCTTGCAACAAAGACTCGGAAAAACAAGTGAATCGATCACATACATAACAATCTACGAACTCTGAACAACAAACACAGATTTAGAGACGGAGAACGAACAAATACGGGGAGATAGCGATTGTTTTCAGAGCCAGGAACCAGCGTAACAGGCGGCTCCATTAACATTCGAATAGCCTGAGCCAGAGGGAGAACTCTGATAGGGATCTGACTGCATTTTTTTTTAGCGGATTTTCTGGAAAAACTAGTTTCCCAGTGATGGCTCGGAGACAGCAGTCCATATCAAACCACATAAAGAAGCAGACCATGACAGCTTCTCCAACTCCCCAAACAAAAGAATCAAAATCTTTCCCAAATGAAGATACAACAGATACAGAATATAAAAAACTAATTTACAGAATGCTTCAAGACATCACAAATGAAATTAGGCTAACTGCAGAAAAAGCCAAGGAACACACTGATAAAACAGTTGAAGAACTCAAAAAGATTATTCAAGAACCTAGTGGAAAAATTAATAAGTTGCAAGAATCCATAGAGAGACAGCATGTAGAAATCCAAAAGATTAACAATAAAATTACAGAATTAGACAACGCAATAGGAAGTCAGAGGAGCAGACTCGAGCAATTAGAATGTAGACTGGGACATCTGGAGGACCAGGGAATCAACACCAACATAGCTGAAAAAAAATCAGATAAAAGAATTAAAAAAAAAAAAAATGAAGAAACCCTAAGAATCATGTGGGACTCTATCAAGAAGGATAACTTGCGAGTGATTGGAGTCCCAGAACAGGGAGGGGGGACAGAAAACACAGAGAAAATAGTTGAAGAACTCCTGACACAAAACTTCCCTGACATCATGAAAGACCAAAGGATATCTATCCAAGATGCTCATCGAACCCCATTTAAGATTGATCCAAAAAGAAAAACACCAAGACATATTATCATCAAAACTTGCCAAAACCAAACATAAAGAGAAAATTTTAAAAGCAGCCAGGGAGAAAAGAAAGGTTTCCTTCAAGGGAGAATCAATAAGAATAAGTTCAGACTACTCAGCAGAAACCATGCAGGCAAGAAGGGAATGGGACGACGTATACAGAGCACTGAAGGAGAAAAACTGCCAACCAAGGATCATATATCCAGCAAAACTCTCTCTGAAATATGAAGGAGAAATTAAGATATTTACAGATAAATACAAGTTTAGAGAATTTGCAAAAACCAAACCAAGACTACAGGAAATGCTAAAGGAGATTGTTTGGTGAGATGACCAATAATATCAGGTACCAGCACAATACAAGGTCACAAAACAGAACGTCCTGATATTAACTCAAATAGGGAAAGCACAAAAACAAACAAATTAAGATTAATTCTAAAAAATAAATAAATAAATAAATAAAATAATACACATAACGGAATCATGGATATCAATAGGTAAAAGATCGCAATAATCAAAAAGAGGGACTAAATATAGGAGGCATTGAACTGCCAGATGAAGACTGATACAAGGCGATATAGAACAATACAAGTTAGGTTTTTACTTAGAAAAATAGGGGTAAATAATAAGGTAACCACAAAAAGGAATATCAACTCCATAACTCAAGAAAAAAGCCAAGAAAAACATAAAGACTGAACTAACATAAAGTTAAACATTATGAAAATGAGGATCCCACAATCTACTAAGAAAAGCGTCTCAGCACAAAAAAGTATGTGGAAAAATGAAATGGCCAACAACACACATGAAAAGGCATCAAAATGACAGCACTAAAAACTTATTTATCTATAATTACTCTGAATGTCAATGGACTAAATGCACCAATAAAGAGACAGAGAGTCACGGACTGGATAAAGAAACACGATCCATCTACATGCTGCCTATAAGAGACACACCTTAGACTTAGAGACACAAACAAACTAAAACTCAAAGGATGGAAAAAAATATATCAAGCAAACAATAAGCAAAAAAGAAGAGGAGTAGCAATATTAATTTCTGACAAAATAGACTTTAGACTTACATCCACCACAAAGGATAAAGAAGGACACTATATAATGATAAAAGGGACAATTGATCAGGAAGACATAACCATATTAAATATTTACGCACCCAATGACAGGGCTGCAAGATACATAAATCAAATTTTAACAGAATTGAAAAGTGAGATAGACACCTCCACATTTATAGTAGGAGACTTCAGCACACCACTTTCAGAGGACAGGACATCCAGTAAGAAGCTCAATAGAGACACGGAAGACCTACTTACAACAATCAACCAACTTGACCTCATTGACTTATACAGAACACTCCACCCAACTGCTGCAAAATATACTTTTTTTCTAGTGCACATGGAACATTCTCTAGAATAGACCACATATTAGGTCATAAAACAAATCTTTGCAGAGTCCAAAACATCGAAATATTACAAAGCATCTTCTCAGACCACAAGGCAATGAAACTAGAAATCAATAACAGAAAAACTGGGGAAAAGAAATCAAATATTTGGAAAATGAACAATACCCTCATGAAAAAAGACTGGGTTATAGAAGACATCAAGGAGGGAATAAGGAAATTCATAGAATGCAACGAGAATGAAAATACTTCCTATCAAAACCTCTGGGACACAGCAAAAGCAGTGCTCAGAGGCCAATTTATATCGATAAATGCACACATACAAAAAGAAGAAACAGCCAAAATCAGAGAATTGTCCCTACAACTTGAACAAATAGAAAGTGAGCAACAAAAGAACCCATCAGGCACCAGAAGAAAACAAATAATAAAAATTAGAGCTGAACTAAATGAATTAGAGAACAGAAAAACAATCAAAAGAATTAACAAAGCCAAAAGCTGGTTCTTTGAAAAAATTAACAAAATTGATAAACCATTGGCTAGACTGACTAAAGAAATACAGGAAAGGAAACAAATAACCCAAATAAGAAACAGAAAGACCACATCACAACAGAACCAAATGAAATTTAAAGAATCATTTTAGATTACTACGAAAAATTGTACTCTAACAAATTTGAAAACCTAGAAGAAATGGATGAATTCCTGGAAAAACACTACCTACCTAAAGTAACACATTCAGAAGTAGAACAACTAAATAGACCCATAACAAACAAAAGAGACTGAAACGGTAATCAAAAAACTTCCAAGAAAAAAAAGTCCTGGCCCGGACGGCTTCACTGCAGAGTTCTACCAAACCTTCAGAGAAGAGTTAACACCTCTACTACTGAAGGTATTTCAAAGCATAGAAAACGATGGAATACTACCCAACTCATTCTATGAAGCTACCATCTCCCTGATACCAAAACCAGGTAAAGACATTACAAAAAAAGAAAATTTTAGACCTATATCCCTCATGAACATAGATGCAAAAATCCTCAACAAAATTCTAGCCAATAGAATCCAACAACACATCAAAAAAATAATTCACCCTGATCAAGTGGGATTTATACCAGGTATGCAAGGCTGGTTTAATATCAGAAAAACCATTAATGTAATCTATCACATAAATAAAACAAAAGATAAAAACCACATGATCTTATCAATAGATGCAGAAAAGGCATTTGACAAAGTTCACCCATTTATGATAAAAACTCTTACCAAAATAGGAATTGAAGGAAAATTCCTCAACATAATAAAGGGCATCTATGCAAAGCCAACAGCCAATATCACTCTAAATGGAGAGAACCTGAAAGCATTTCCCTTGAGAACGGAAACCAGACAAGGATGCCCTTTATCACCGCTCTTATTCAACATCGTATTTGAAGTCCTAGCCAGGGCAATTAGGCTAGACAAAGAAATAAAGGGTATCCGGATTGGCAAGGAGGAAGTAAAGCTATCACTATTTGCAGATGACATGATCTTATACATAGAAAACCCTAAGGTATCCTCCAGAAAACTACTGAAACTAATAGAAGAGTTTGGCAGAGTCTCAGGTTATAAAATAAACATACAAAAATCACTTGGATTCCTCTACATCAACAAAAAGAACACCGAAGAGGAAATAACCAAATCAATACCATTCACAGTAGCCCCCAAGAAGATAAAATACTTAGGAATAAATCTTACCAAGGATGTAAAAGACCTATACAAAGAAAACTACAAAGCTCTACTACAAGAAATTCAAAAGGACATACTTAAGTGGAAAAACATACCCTGCTCATGGATAGGAAGACTTAACACAGTAAAAATGTCTATTCTACCAAAAGCCATTTATACATATAATGCACTTCCGATCCAAATTCCAATGTCATATTTTAAGGGGATAGAGAAACAAATCACCAAATTCATATGGAAGGGAAAGAACCCCCGGATAAGCAAAGCATTACTAAAAAAGAAGAAGAAAGTGGGAGGCCTCACTCTACCTGATTTCAGAACCTATTATACAGCTACAGTAGTCAAAACAGCCTGGTACTGGTACAACAGGCACATAGACCAATGGAACAGAATTGAGAATCCAGATATAAATCCATCCATGTATGAGCAGCTGATATTTGACAAAGGACCAGTGTCAATTAATTGGGGAAAAGAAAGTCTTTTTAACAAATGGTGCTGGCATAACTGGATATCCATCTGCAAAAGAATGGAACAGGACCCATACCTCACACCATGCACAAAAACTAACTCCAAGTGGATCAAAGACCTAAACATAAAGACTAAAACGATAAAGATCATGGAAGAAAAAATTGGGACAACCCTAGGAGCCCTAATACAGGGCATAAACAGAATACAAAACATTACCAAAAATGATGAAGAGAAATCCGATAACTGGGAGCTCCTAAAAATCAAACACCTATGCTCATCTAAAGACTCCACCAAAAGAGTAAAAAGACCACCTACAGACTGGGAAAGAATTTTCAGCTATGACATCTCAGACCAGCGCCTGATCTCTAAAATCTACATGATTCTGTCAAAACTCAACCACAAAAAGACAAACAACCCAATCAAGAAGTGGGCAAAAGATATGAACACACATTTCACTAAAGAAGATATTCAGGCAGCCAACAGATACATGAGAAAATGCTCCCGATCATTAGCCATAAGAGAAATGCAAATTAAAACTACGATGAGATTCCATCTCACACCAACTAGACTGGCATTAATCCAAAAAACACAAAATAATAAATGTTGGAGAGGCTGCGGAGAGACTGGAACTCTCATACACTGCTGGTGGGAATGTCAAATGGTACAATCACTTTGGAAATCCATCTGGCGTTATCTTAAACAGTTAGAAATAGAACTACCATACAACCCAGAAATCCCACTCCTCGGAATATACCCTAGAGATACAAGAGCCTTCACACAAACAGATATATGCACACCCATGTTTATTGCAGCACTGTTTACAATAGCAAAAAGCTGGAAGCAACCAAGGTGTCCATTAGTTGATGAATGGGTAAATAAATTGTGGTATATTCACACAATGGAATACTACGCATCGATAAAGAACAGTGACGAATCTCTGAAACATTTCATAACATGGAGGAATCTGGAAGGCATTATGCTGAGCGAAATGAGTCAGAGGCAAAAGGACAAATATTGTATAAGACCACTATTATAAGATCTTGAGAAATAGAAAAAACTGAGAAGAACACATACTTTTGTGGTTACGGAGGGGGGAGGGAGGGAGGGAGGGAGAGGGCTTTTTATTGATCAGTCAGTAGATAAGAACTGCTTTGGGTGACGGGAAAGACAACACTCAATACAAGGAAGGTCAGCCCAATTGGACGGGACTAAAAACAAAGAGGTTTCCAGGATAAAATGAAAGCTTCAAAGGTCAGCGGAGCAGGGGTGGGGGTCTGGGGAACATGGTTTGAGGGGACCTCTAAGTCAATTGGCAAAATAATTCTATTATGAAAACATTTTGCATCCCACTTTGAAATGTGGCGTCTGGGGTCCTAAATGCTAACAAGCGGCCATCTAAGATGCATCAATTGGTCTCAACCCACCTGGAGCAAAGGAAAAAGAAGAACACCAAGGTCACACGACAACTAAGAACCCAAGAGACAGAAAGGGCCACATGAACCAGAGACCTACATCATCCTGAGACCAGAAGAACTAGTTGGTGCCTGGCCACAATCGATGACTGCACTGTCAGGGAGCACAACAGAGAACTCCTGAGGGAGCAAGAGATCAGTGGGATGCAGACCCCAAATTCTCATAAAAAGACCATACTTAATGGTCTGACTGCGACTAGAGGAATCCCGGCAGCAATGCTCCCCAGACCTTCTGTTGGCACAGGACAGGAACCATCCCCGAAGACAACTCATCGGACATGAAAGGGACTGGTCAACGGCGGGGGGAGAGATGCTGATGAAGAGTGAGCTAATTAAATCAGGTGGACACTGGAGAGTGTGTTGGCAACTCTTGACTGGAGAGGGGATGGGAAGACGGAGAGAGAGGGAAGATGGCAAAATTGGCATGAAACGAGAGACTGAAAGGGCTGACTCAATAAGGGGAGAGCAAGTGGGAGAAGGGAGTAAGATGTAGTAAACTTACATGTGACAGACTGATTGGATTTGTAAATGTTCACTTGAAGCTTAATAAAAGTTAATTAAAAAAAAAAATTACTTGGATAAATCTGGCCAAAAGATTGAAGTCTACACTGAACAGCCAGAGTGGACATTTAAAAACAAATCATGTCACTCACCTGCTTAGAATATTCAAATGCACTTGGCATAAACCCAACTTCCTTTTCATGACTGATGAAGCACTATATAACCAGACCTTTCTTACTTATCCATCTCTTCTCCATTACTCATGTTCCCCCTTGACTCCTCCAAGCACCCTGTGTTGCAAACTTGCCAGCCTCCACTTTGTTCTGGTGCACAGCAAGATCTTTCTGGTCTTAATACCTTAGCATAAACCTTTCCCTGGTCTGGCAAGCATTTCCCCAGATCTCTTCATGACTGTCTACCTCTAGCATTCGGGTAGGGTCTTCCCAACCATTAGATCTACTCCATCAAAATCTAGTTCACATTCTTTTTTATTTTCTTCATATCACCATCCAAAACTATTTTCTTCATTTATTTACTAGTTCATTTGTCTGCTTCAACTAGAACTCTAAGAAAGAACTCTGACTTATTCAGAAGAGTATAATACCTAGAACAGTGCTTAACACTCAATAGACACTCAATAACTCTTAGTTGCATGACTGAATATACGAGGATGTTAACTATTCCCTTTGGCTTCTTAATTATTTTTATGTACTGTCTTTAGGTCTTTTGCTCTTGCGTGAGAGTCAGTCCATTTCTCTTTATATTCTTAATTTTTCTTTGAAGTTTCCACAAGATATCATCATTGCTTATTTTCTCAAACCAAAGTTCCCACCAGTCTAAGTCAAATATTGTCAGTTGAGAATTTAATGACACAAATGATTAATATCAATTTCTTCAAATTAATTTCTCCTCATACTGAGAGTCCCTTCCTTGGCCTCTTGCAAAGTAAGTTATTGGAGAAAAAAAATAAAGTTCAAGATCAAAAGATTTTAGGAAAAATTTTTCAGTTTAGATTCTTAGATTTTTGCCATAAAGTTCAAAATTTTGATCTCCGGGAACCTTCCGTCCCCACTCCATCTTTCATCCCAGTCCTTCTTTCATTATTATTGAGGACCAACCATATGTTAGACACCATTCTAGACTCTTGGGTTACAGAAGTGAACGAAGTCTCTGGCCTCACAAAGCTTATCTCTGAGTGGGTGAAGACAGCGAATAAGTAAAAATAAGTAAATATGCTTTCCATAATATGGATATAAGTACATTACCCAACCCAGTGCCCTCGAGTCGATGTATAAGTACACTGGAGATGTTAAAAAAAAAAAAAAATGACAAGGGAAATAATAAATGTGGAAGTTGACTGTATACTAATTAATATCAGATGTTCAAAGATAGACTCAACTCATAGTGGGCAGAACACTGGAAGACATAAGGCTGTAATTCACCCATGTATATGGAGAAAGAGCATTCCACGCAGGGGAAATAGCCAGTGGAAAAGTCTTGAGTAAAATGCGAGGGTGTCTGTTATATTCAAGAAATAACATGGAGGTTAGGGTGGGGCAGAGTGAAATGAGTGAAAGAAAGTGATAGATGATGAGGTCAGAAATATCAAAGTAGAGAAGGTATATAATAAATAGTCTTCTTGACAATTTTAAGAACTTGCCTTTAAATCTGAGTAACATGATGGCAAGCTAAGGAAGGGTAAAATAGAGTAGTTACATAGTGTGACTTATTTCAGATGGGTTATTCTGGATGTTATGCTGAAAACGTATTCCTCCCCCTTTTAGACTGAGAGTCCTCCAATTATTCAAGTTTCAAGTAGACAAGCAAATACTCAGTTGCCCAGGGGGAGGCTTGTACCTTGTTAAAATAGGTACAACATAGTATCTAGTTCTTTGGTTGAGCCATTTGAAATTTAAAATAATCAACACTTTTTGACTTGCAAAGTAGCAAATTCACATGCTTTAAACTAATAGTTACTAAATAATATTAAAAATATGCTTTTAATAGATATCTTCCGCTGATGTTTCAGTAGTTTTATTTTTTTCACAAATGTCCTGCCAATTATTATTTTTCATTATGGTTAATCTCCAAACTCATGTATCTATACCTATTAATAATTTTTCTGAATTTAAGAGATTATTCCTCCTTTGCTTCCTCTGTGAACCCATGATGCTTAAGTGTCTAAATTTGGGTAAGGAATATAAAGAATTTAAGCGTGGAATACAATTTACAACAAGTTTTAAGACACCATACCAAGGTAATATTTTCCCAACAAATAAGATGAATTGTGAACACCTCAATTTCTAGAGTCTGCTTGATTTACCCTGCCTTCATTAACACCTGTAAAGTGTTGCAAATACACCTTCCTCTCAAACATCAGTGGTTAGTTAGAAGAACGATTAGTGTTGTTTCAATTAAATCATAATTATGGGGTAAATATTGCTAAAATAAGTTGTTGTGTGCCAACAAGTGTATTCCAACTCATAGAGACTCAATAGGACAGGGTAAAAACGCCACATAGGGTTTCCTAGGCAGTAATCTTAAGAAGGTAGCCAGGTGTTTTCTCCCAAGGAGATATTGGTGGATTTGAACTGCTGGCCTTTCAGTTGGCAACTGAATGATTAATCATCGCACCACCAGGGCTTCTTTAAAATAATTTAGGGGGTAGTAAAATTTTGATAAAGCAATGAGATTCTTCAGAAGATAGTATGTAAGAAATTTTTTCAAAAATAGCCAAAGTTTTATTCACATGTTCTTTCTCCTTACTAATTTTTATTTTACCAAGATTAAAATCTATTGTAGAATAAGTTATGACAAACAGGTGAACATTACCACAAAATAAGGAGAATTATGATTCTATGATAGTATTATAGAAGATAATTGCAGTCTAGCTTCCACTAAGCAAGAGAAATGCGATTCATTATATTTTCCTTCAAAAGTGTTTAGTTTATGCTGTCAAATGATGAGCCACACTTGAAAGAATAATTTCCAAAGGAGAATTTTACTCTCCTAGAGTTAAAATTGCATACTATGGAGTAAGTCTGCTGTGCATAAGAAGGATAAAGAGATTCTCCAATAATAACTATGGGTTAGCAATACATAACCCTGAAATATAATATTTCTGTGTCACGCATGTCAACAAAATGACTATTAATGGGCTAATGCTACAGGGATTTTTTATTGCCACTAATGTAAGCTTTATTTATTTATTTTTAATAAAATTAATTAAGTTCCCTGACAAGTAGTTTCATGAGGCATGCACCCAAACTAATTAAACCTGTTTTCTTAGGGACTTATGACTTATGGTTGATTGACTTCATAACTGAATTACATACTAATCTCCTAGGGTTTTAAATGCTTACATTTTTGATTTTACAGTATTACTCTTATCAGATATCTTTAGGAATGTTCATAGAAACAACTGTTATTTCAAGAGTAGAGATTTAAAATAGCCCCAGTACTGTAACAATATTCTACATTATAACCGTGGAAATCCTTGATGTGTACGAGACTCTCTAGTAGGGTAACGCCACAATGCATAAGAGCCACAACTATCATTAGACTCTAAGTCATCCAAAGGTAGGAAGTACAGCTACACACACAAAAGTCACAGAAAAATAAGAACAATGAGATGAATATGCAAATTCTGGAATAAGTTTCATGGCTTAAAAGTTTTGATAATTGAGAAGGCGAAAATACCTACTGTTTCCAGCTACTGAAAAGATATTTTATATAATCATGTCTTAAACCCTCATATGCAGGAGCTATACAAAGCAGTTGTCCTATATCAAGAATTTAATAATACAGATGCTCTAATTTAGAAATTCTATGATCAGGTTTTCCTTTCCGTTTACATTATAAAAGTGAATTTAATTTAAGATTATCTGAAACATTGCATTTTAAATCATGCCCTGTGTACTATTTTCCTCTAGTAGTTCTCTGTTTATTAAAATTTGATTTTGTGCTGTCTTGTGGAATATCAACACTTTCTCACTTGGATCACCAATTACAAACTCCATAGATATTAGATATAGTACATAGTTCTCATATCTTTATTATTTATTTGGTTTAGTTCATTAATTAAGCTCTTAATTCAGGCCTGGCTTTCTGCCATCTAGGCTTGCTCGCTTCTTATTTTCAAGCACTGAAGAATCTTCCTATTCTTAATTCTACATTTCACCACCTGCCTTTCTCCCAGTCACCATCTAGGATACATGTATCGTTTCCTCTCAGGGGAAGAAATATGGGCCTGTTCTACTCAGCTGCACACATCAGGGCCCAGGAAAACTACTGGCCCTCAGTTACAAGCCCTGACCTAAAATCAATCGTCTCCTATATTCAGCCCAAAGATCTGCCGTTAAATGTGTGTCTTTAAATCCAGGACTTTCTGGGACAGAAAAAAAAGTATTTTAGCTATCTGGAAAGTGTATGTCTCTCCAGTATTTCCAAGGTTCTTTCAGATACACATAGAACAAAACAATTCTTTTTTTTTTCTTACTGTACTTTAGATGAAGGATTACAGAACAAACTAATTTCTCATTAAGCAGTTAGTACACATATTGTTTTGTGACATTAGTTAACAACCCCACGACATGTCAACACTCTCCCCTTTTCAAACTTGGGTTCCCTATTACCAGCTTTCCTGTCCCCTCCTGCCTCCTTGACTTTGCCCCTGGGCTGGTGTGCCCCTTTAGTCTTGTTTTGTTTTACAGGCCTGTCTAATCTTCGGCTGAAGGGCGAACCTCAGGAGTGACTTCATTACTGAGCTAAAAGGGTGTCGGAGAGCCATGCTCTCAGAGTTTTTCCAGTCTCTGTCAGGCCAGTAAGTCTGGTCTCTTTTAGGAACAAAACAATTCTGACCCCAAAATGTTGGCTTGCTTTCACTTTTTTTTTGCATAGCAAGTTAAAGATTTAATAGACATTTGAAAACCATTTAACAAATCAAATAGTGGTGGATGTGAGCTTACTTCTAGAGAAAAGTAAACAGATTGAAGTGTCCTGCTCTTTCAGCTTATAGACCAGTGAAGAAGAGCAGTGTCCAGCGGGATTGCTTGCCTCACCACCATCAACAGCTACATAGCACTGAGCACATGTGTACACTGAGCACATGTATATGCAGTGAGAGGTCACGTGAACACACACGTACCACGGTCAGAGCTACTGGGTGTGCCATTAACCATTTGCTTTAGGTAGGTTTCTACCCCTAAGAGCCAGCTAACTGGGGGATGTCCTTCTTTCTGGCTTATGCCAGAAAGCTATATATAGAAGCACAAGGCCCTGAACTGTAAGCAAACTCATACAAACCATGATCTTTAGAAATACCAAAATTTACTAAAGATTAGGGAAGGATACAAGCAAACAGCAGGCATAAATACAGTATCACAGCACTGTTCTCTTGAAGGGATCTAAGTTATCACATTAAGCTTAAAAATATATATATACACCTTTTTCTACCCAGGGACACGTTTGGTTTCAGAGTAACAGATGAGATATAATGATGTGTATAGTACAAGTTAAAGCAAAGTGAGTCACTCAGATTTTGACTTCTTTGTGTTTATACTTCATTATTTACTCAGGTTGAGAGCCTATATCAACCTTGCTTCCTCAGCCAACTGTGTCCCATAAGTCCATAATTCCAGCTTTACTTAAATAAAGCAAGCTAGACAGACCAGATATATCCTGCTAAAAACATTTCTACATGAGGATTTCCTTGGGTATATTTTTGCTAGGAAATCTAATCACAGTGTTTACAAGGAGGTTTAGTTAAAGTCAGTGTTTCTTATGTCCTGAGGAGTGAGGAGCAAGGTATAGAACTGCTTTGGATACTTCTAATCTCACAGAACCTCGTGAAAATTACACATCCAAACTCTAGCTTCAGATTCTCTGAATACAAATCTAAGCTCCACTGTCAGCTATGCGACATTGGGCAAATTGCATGATCTCTGAAAAATATTAGTGCCTTATCTATGACGTGGGATTAATATGTAGTTCATACAGTTATTGATGATTAAATGAGCCAGTCTTGTAAGATCACTTCACAGTGTCCTCAATAGAAAGATAAAATACAGATAAAAAACCAGTATTATATAAATGTGGTAAATAATTAAACTATGTAAGTGCTGTCTTTTATTTGTTTGTTTTATTATTTATTGTGCAGATGTATCTTCATCCCCTAGATCAGTAACATTGTGAACATTATGTGTTATGTTGTTACGGGCTATCTAGTCAGTTCCCAATATGTATGGATGGTCAAATAAATAAAGCTTAAGGACCAGGGCTCCACCACTTTTTCTGGGTTGCTCTGCAAGATTATCTACTGTCTTAAAGTTGGAATTCTACTAGCATGTCCATACATACATTACAAAGTTTAATAAACTTTACTACACACATATGTATATATAAAAATATGTAATTCAACAATGCATATACAATTATTATATATATGTGTGTGTGTGTATATGTATATAATTATGCACATAATTACTCAAACCATGTACTGCATTGGATAAATCTGCTGTAAAAGGTGTCACTTGGAGGACTAACATGTGCCTAACCCAAGCCGTGATATTATCAATTGCCTTGTATGGATTCAAAAGCTGACCAATGAATAAGGAGGACCAAAGAAAAATTGATGCCTCTGAATGATGGTATTGATGAAGAATTTTGAATACAGCATGGACTTCCAGAAGAACAAACAAGTCTGTCTTGGGAGAAATACAGACATAGTGCTCCTGGGAAGTGAAGAAGGCGAGACCTCATCTCACATACTTTGGACATGTTATCAGGAGGGACCAGTCCCTGGAGAATGACATCATGCTTGGTAAGACAGAGGGTCAGCTAAAAAGAGGAAGACCCTCGGACAATGGATTGACACAGTGGCTGCAACAATGGGCTCAAATACAGCAATGATTTTGAGAATGGCATAGGGCTGGGCAGCATTTGTTAGGTTGTACATAGGGTCGCTATGAGTTGGAACCAACTCAACGGCATATGACAACAACATATAATTACCATATACATATAATAATTGTATGTATTATATAACTTACATAATGGTATACTATTTTGCAACTTATATTACATTTTTTAAATGTGTCCATCTCAATACAGGATTCCATATCTTTTTTAATATCTAATATTTGTTATATAAAAATACTGAATTTCATATATTCCCCTACTGGTAAAAAACCAGATTATATCTAAATTTTCTCTGCTATAAGAAATAATATTATGAACATCTTTGCGTATCTTTGTGGACATATGGTTTGCTAAGATATATACCAAAAAAAAGTGCTATGATTGGAAATTAAAGGATCTTTGTTCTCAGTTTTTTTGTTGTTCTCAGTTTTACTAGGTATTGCCAAAGTGGTGTCCTAAGTTATTATCACAACCCACTTCCACAACAATGTATGTAAGTTTTCTGCAATCACTACATACTTATCTGTATTTATTATCATAAGACTTTTTTAATTTTTTGGCAGTCTAGGAGGGAACATTATTCTATATTCTGTTATTTTGCATCTCCTTAATTATTAAAAATGTTAAGCCTCTCTACCATTGTTAAACCAAAAAACCAAACCCATTGCCATTGAGTCTATTCCAACTCATAGAAATCCTATAGGACAGAGTATAACTGCTCCATAGGGTTTCCAGGGAGTGGCTTGTGCATTCAAAATGTCGACCTTTTCATTAGCAGCTGAGCTCATAACCACTGCACCACCAGGGCTCCCTAGCATTGTTACTGTCCCTGAATCTCTGTTTTCTGTGTATTACATGTGCATATCATCTGCCTGTTTTTCCACTGGGTTGTGTATCTTTTCCTTATTGGTTCATACGTTCAGTGTTGAATTCTGAACCCAGCCTTTAAAGGTTATTGTTACACTTGTAAATATCTTTTTCTAGTCTCTACCTTATTTTTAACTGTGTTTATGTACTAATGTTTTATAGAGCTTTTAAATTTAATGTAATTAAAATTTATCAAGCTGTACCATGATGATTTATGCTTTTAATGTCATGCTAAAGAAAACTTTTATTATTCCAATACCATAAAGATATTATTCTATATAGTCATAGTCATAGTAGTGAGTTTTTATTAGTTTACATTTTTAACAATATGAGAATACAAGTTGTATTTTTTGTTACTTAATTTGCATTTACCCCACCAGTGCAAAAGTTGAAAATCTATTTAGAAAATTGTTAGATTCTTGGATTTGCTCCAAAAAGGTTATTTATATATGCCCTCTTACTACAGACTTTATTTTTCTGGTCAATTTGTAAGAGCTCTTTGTATATTACATGCCTTAACTCTTTGTCTAGTATCTATATGGTTAATATTTTATCCATAGCGGGATTTTTATATTTACTTTGCATATTGTGTCTTTTAGCATGTAGAATTTTAAAATTTAATGTGGTCAACATGTTTACCTTTCCTCTCATGGGTCTAAATTTCCTACTTTAACGAGAACAATTTCTCCTACTCCTACATTGTGTGTATTATTACTACATTTCTTGCAGTATTTTAATTATTTTATGTTTAATATTTAATTATTTGATCTACCTACATTTTATCATTTTATGTGGTGAGAGTGCACTTTTATTTCTTCCAGATGGATAGCCAGTTGTCTCACCACATTTTATTAAGCAATGCATTCTTTTCCTACTGAATTAAACTATTACCTTTGTGAATTGTTAACTTCTTTTATGAAATACAAGGGTAAAGTGTTAACAGAACACTTACACTTAACCAGTTGTTCTCAAAACAGGGAAAGATAAAGAAATTGCATATTTTTGCCTATTTCTGCAGTCTGAAATTGACTAAACATACAATCAAGATGTATTGATAATTACTGGTGGTTAGAATGCAAAAGTTAGAAACAAAAAAGAAGGATCTGTAGTTGGAAAATATGGCCTTGGTGATAGGAACAATATCAGAGATCACATGATAGAATTTTGCAAGACCAATGACTTGTTTATTGTATATGCCTTTTCAACAACAAAAATGATTACTATACACATGGACCTTTCCAGATGGAAAACACAGGAATGAAATTGACTACATCTGTAGAAAGACGATGGGAGAGCTCAATATCATCATTCAGAACTTGGCCTGGGGCAGACAGTAGAACAGACATCAGCTGCATATATGCAAGTTTAAGTCGAAGCTGAAGAAAACTGAAACAAGTCCATGAGAGCCAAAATACGACTTTGAGTATATACCACCTGAATTTGGAGACCATCTTAAGAATAGGTTGATTGAACATTAATGACCAAAAACCAGATAAGTTATGGGGTGATGTCAAGGACATAATACACGAAAAAAGCAAGAGGTCATTAAAAAGACAAGAAAGAAAAAAAGCACCAAAATGGATGTCAGAAGAGACTCTAAAATTTGGTCTTAGCCATAGAGTAGCTAAAGTGAATGGAAGAAATGTGAAGTAAAAGAGTTAAACAGAAGGTTTCAAAGGGCAGCTCAGGAAAACAAAGTAAAGTATCATAATGACATGCGCAAAAGGCTGGATTTAGAAAACCAAAAGGGAAAAACACTTTTGGCATTTCTCAAGCTGAAAGAACTAAAGAAAAAACTCAAGCCTAAAACTGCAATCTTGAAGGATTCCATGGGCAAAATATTGAATGATGTAAGAAGCATCAAAAGAAGACAGAAGGAATAGAGACTGTACCTACCAGAAAGAATTGGTTCATGCTCAACCATTTCAAGGGGTGGCATATGATCAAGAACCAATGATATTGCATTGGCTACAACATGGGGCTCAAACACAGCAATAATTGTGATGATGGCACAAGACTGGGCAGTGTTTCCTTCTGTTGTACATAGGGTCGCTATGCGTCAGAACCGTCTCAGTTGCATCTAACAGCAACAACAACAACAAGGGTAAAGTGTTAATAGAATTCTTACACTTTATCAGTTGTTCTCAAACAGGGGTAATTTTTGTCCCCCCTCCCCACCCCGCCCCAGGAACATTTGGCAATGCCTGGAGATATTTTTGGCTGTCACAACCTAGGTGGTGTTACTGCAATCTAATGGCTATTTGCCAGGGATGCTGTTAAGTACCTGCAATACACAGGGCAATCCCTCTCCCTCAACAAAGAATTATCCAGCTCTAAACCCAGGGACTTCTGGAGGTGTAATCCTGGATTTTTTTTCTTACAACACAGCTCTGTGGTATGTGCTGAATTAGTGTTTAGATTGTACCCGGTTACCAGAATTGTTAATAGTGAAATGCCTCATGAATGAGCTGTGGCTGCAATTGGATAGAGTCAAGCTGGCAAGTGCTCTCAAAGAAGCTATGCGACAAATACGAATAAACGATAAGAAAACAGTGGAGGTGGTAGTTTCTCTGAACTGAATTTGTCCATGCAGGTTTTAAACATATTTCTTACAATCAACTGTGCCCCATGGAGTGGAAGGGCCTATAAGTTGAGCTTGACAAATTGTGAAACCTACTGATCCGGCTGCTGATAGACTGCGAGCCCAATTGCCTGTGTATACTATCAAGCTAAGGAAACTTAAAATGTGTTTTGTCTTGTAAGTCTTTTCATGAATTTCAAACAAATGAGCAACTGACTGAATCAGTAGTCATGTCAGTGCATAATTGTTTCTAATTCTGAATTCTCTCCTCTGTGACATTAATTTTCATATCCTTTCATCAAAAAGTTATTGATCTGATTTCTTTGATTTTAGAGTATATTCTGATATTTGATGTCAAGTGCCTTGCCTACTCTTATCATTTTCATTGTTTTCCTAGGTATTCTCTTGAATTTATTTTCCATTTGAACATTAATTTTATTCTACCTAATTCCAAAAGGTTAATAACATGTACAAAGCCTGGAGATAGAAACTAAAAGGGAAGAGCACACTTGGCATTTCTCAAGCTGAAAGAACTCAAGAAAAAATTCAAGCCTCCAGTTGTAATATTGAAGCATTCTATGGCCAAAATATTAAAGGATGCAGGAAACATAAAAAGAAGATGGAAAACACACACAGAGTGAATATGCCAAAAAGAATTGGTTGACATTCAATCATTTCAGGAGGTTGTGTATGATCAGAAACCAATGGTACTGAAGGAAGAAGCCCAAGCTGCACTGAAGGCATTGGCAAAAAAACAGGCTTCAGGAATTGATGGAATACCGATTGAGATATTCCAACAAACAGATGCAGCACTAGAAGTGCTCATTCATCTCTGCCAAGAAATTTGGAAGACAACTGTCTGTCTGACAACCACTGGAAGAGAGCCATATTCATGCCCATTCCAAAGAAAGGTGATCTAACAGAATGCAGAAATTTTGGAACAATATCATTAACATCACACACAAGTAAAATTTTGCTGATGATAATTCAAAAATGGTTGCAGCAATATATTGACAGGGAACTGTCAGTATTCAAGCTGGATTTAGAAGAGGATGTAGAACAAGGTATATCATTTCAGATGTCAGAAGGATCTTGGCTGAAAGAAGAGACTACCAGAAGGACATTTACCTGTGTTTTCTTGACTATGCAAAAACTTTTGACTATGTGGATCATAACAAATTATGGATAACATTGCAAATAGTGGGAATTCCAGAGAACTTAATTGTGCTCATGAGGAAACTCTAGGTACACGAAGAGGCAGTCATTAGAACAGAACTGAGGGGATACTGGGTGGTTTAAAATCAGAAAAGTTGTGGGTCAGGGTTGTATCCTTTCACTATACTTATTCAATTTGTAATTTGAGAAACTGGATGACATGAAGAAGAACACGGCATTAGGATTGGAGGAATACTCATTAACAACCTGTATTATGCAAATGACACAACCTTGCTTGCTGAAAGTGAAGAGGACTTGAAGCACTTACTAATGAACACCAAAGACTATAGTCTTCAGTATGGATTACACCTAAACATATAACAAAATTTCTCACAACTGGACTGATAAGTAACATCATAATAAACGGAGAAAAGATTGAAGTTGTCAAGAATTTCATTTTACTTGAATTCACAATCAATGCCCATGGAAGCAGCTGTTAAGAAATCAAATGATGCATTGTTTTGGGCAAATTTGCTGCAAAAAACTTCTTTGAAGTGTTGAAAAGCAAACATGCCACTTTGAGGACTAAGGTGCACCTGACCCAAGCCATTGCATTTCCAATCACCACGTATACATGTGAAAGCTGAACAATGAATAAGGAAGACTGAAGAAGAATTGATGCCTTTGAATTATGGTGTTGGTGAAAAATATTGAATATACCATGGACTGTAAAAAGGATGAACAAATCTGTCTTGGAAGAAGCACAAACAGAATGCTCTGTAGAAGCAAGGATTTCAAGATTACTTACATACTTTGAACATGTCATCAGGAAGGATCAGTCCCTGGAGAAGGACATTATGCTTGGTAAAGTAGAGGGTCAGCAAAAAAGAGATAGACCCTCAAGAGATGGATTGACACAGTGGCTACAACAATGGGCTCAAGCATAACAATTGTGAGGATGAGGCAGGACCAGGCAGTGTTTCTTTCCGTTGTACATAGGGTCGCTGAGTCGGAACTGACTAGACGGCAACTAACAAGAACAATTCCAAAAGCAAAAAAAAAAAAAAAAGGAAAATAAAAAGTGTAGAATTCTAGCTGAGATTGCATTGAATTATATATTATTGTTAGAAAATTGACATTTTTTTTGTCATTTAGTTCCCTTCCCAGAACAGGATTTATTTTCATTTGTTCAATGTATTTATGTCAATTAATATTTTATCATATTCTCCATACAATTTCTGGCCTCTTTAGATCTAATCCAAGCATTCATGGAGCTAAACCTACTTTAAAATAGTGCATGTGTGTGGTTTAATGAAAACCCTGGTGGTGTAGTGGTTAAATGCTACAGCTGCTAACCAAAGGGTTGGCAGTTCGAATCTGCCAGGTGCTCCTCGGAAACACTATGGGGCAGTTCTACTCTGTCCTATACAGTCACTATGAGTCAGAATTGACTTGATGGCACTGGGTTTAGTTTTTTTTTGGGGGGTGGACCTTTCATTTAGACCTATGCGTCTTTATTTATAAGTGATTTTTGCCCATGATCTTCCTCTATCATTTGATCCTTATTCTATTGGTTCCTGAAAATCCTGTTAGAAAAATGATGAGTAATTTTATATTGAAGAGCAAAAACACCAAACCTGTTGCCATCCAGTCGATTCTGACTCATAGGGATTCCACGTGTTACAGTTTAGAACTGCTCCATAGAGTTTTCTTGGCTGTGACCTTAAATGAAGTAAATTGCCAAAACTCTTCAGTGGTACTACTGGGTGGGTTTAAAATGGCAACCTTTAGGTTAGTAATTCAGTGCAAACTATTTGTGCAACCTAGGGACCTTTTATATGAGACATTACTTTTAAATTTATAAATTTGATGGGAAGAAAATTTTAGCACTTTTTTTTTTTTTTTTTTTTGCTGCTGTGGTTATTATTGTTGTTAGGTGTCATCCAGTCAGTTCTGACTCAGATCAACCCTGTATGTACAACAGAATGAAGCACTGCCTGGTCTTGTGCCATCCTCACAATGGTTGCTATGCTTGAGCCCATCGTTGCAGCCACTGTGTCAATCCATCTAGTTGAAGGTCTTCCTTTTTTTCTCTGACCCTCCACTTTACAAAACATAATGTCCAGGGACTGGTCCTGTCTTAGTCACCTAGTGCTGCTATAACAGAAATACCACAAGTGGGTGGCTTTAACAAAGAGAAGTTTATTCTCTCACAATCCAGTAGGCTAGAAGTCTGAATTTAGGTCTTCACCTCCAGCAGAAGGCTTTGTCTCTCTGTTGGCTTTGGAGGGAGGTTCTTGTCATCAGTTTTCCTTTGGTCTGGGAGCATCTCAGTGCAGGAACCTCAGGTCCAAAGGAAGCACTCTGCTCCCAGTGCTGCTTTCTTGGTGGTATGAAGTCCCCCTTCTCTGCTAGCTTCCCTTTCCTTTTATCTCTTGAGAGATAAAAGGTGGTGCAGGCCACCCCCAGGGAAACTCCCTTTACATTGGATCAGGAATGTGACCTGCTAAGGGTGTTACAATCCCACCCTAATCCTCCTTAACATAAAATTACGGTCACAAAATGGAGGACAACCACAAAATACTGGGAATTATGGCCCAGACAATTTGATACATATTTTTGTGGAGATACAATTCAGTCTATGACAGGTCCCTCCTGATAACATGTCCAAAGTACGTGAGACCAAGTCTCGTCATCCTCCCTTCTAAAGAGCAATCTGGCTCTACTTCTTCCAAGACAAATATGTTCGTTCTCTGGCAGTCCATGGTATATTCAGTATTCTTCGTCAACACCATAATTCAAAGGCATCAATTCTTCTTCTGTCTCCTTTATTCATTGCCAATTTTCACATGTATATGAGGCGAATGGAAACACCATGGCTTGGGTCAGGTGCACTTTAGTCCTGAAAGTGATGCCTTTGCTTTTTAATGCTTTGAAGAGCCCTTTTGGAGCAAAGTTGTTTGATTTCTTGATTGCTGCTTCCATGGACATTGATTGTGGATCCAAGTAAACTGAAATCCTTGACAACTTCAATATTTTCTCCACTTATCATGTTGTTGTTTATTGGTCCAGTTGTGAGAATTTTTTTTTTTCTATGTTGAGGCATAATCCATAGTGAAAGCTGTAGCCATTGATGTTCATCAGTAAGTGCTTCAAGCCTTCTTTGCTTTCAGTAAGCAAGGTTGTGTCATCTGTATATCTCAGGTTGTCAATGAGTCTTTCTCCGATCTCGATGCTGCATTCTTCTTCATATAGTTCAGCTTCTGGGATTATTTGCTTAGCATACAGATTGAATAAGTATAGTGAAAGCACACCATGTTTATGCACACCTTTCCTGACTTTGAATCAGACAGTATCCCCTTGTTCTGTTCAAATGACTACCTCTTGGTCTATATACAGGTTCCTCATGAGCACAGTTAGGTGTTCAGGTTTTTTTGCTAATATTCTGAATTTTCCCAATACATGAACAATCAATACATGTATACTGAACATGCATTTAAGACAATATACTGTTGAGGTTATAGCCTGACCTGCATAGAAAGTAAAACTGGCACCTGGGCCTTGTTATCATGATTGAATTAACCATCCATTAATAAGCCCATCTCAACTACATGGATTACAACATTAGCAGGGGCAAAAATTTATTATTCCAATAAAAATTTACAATGTTTTTAAATTCCAAACAAGTTGCATTTTTAAAATAAATTCAAGAACTGGTGCCTCTGTTTCAGGTTTTTCAGATACAATTTTAATTATAGTGGCCTTTTTTTTTTTTTAAGATATGTTGGGTTTAAGATATGTATATTATTTAAATATTTTCGTACTTTAATAGTTCATTTTATTTTGGCTGTTGTTGAAAATGTACACAGAATATACACCAATTATACAATTTCTACATGTACGATTCAGCAACATCAATTACATTCTTCAAGTTGTGCAACCATTATATTTATAGAATGTAAACCTCTGAATTTTCTAGAAAAAAAATAATTTCTTAATCATCGAGCACAATAAGTAGTGGGAAGCAAAACCAACATGAGTGCTGCCAAAGTGTTTTCATGTGCTGTAGAAGTAACCTGACACTTTTAACCTTCTAAATTGGAAGCTATAATATGAAAGGGCTAACCCAACCGAGATCTAAATAGCATGTCTTAAAACTGTCATTCAGTTATTGGCTTTATATAGCTTCATGTAGACAAGACTGAAGGCTCTACTGATTGAAAATGCCATGATTATTCAAAAGTTGAGATAAAGAAGGAGAGAACTTAAAGCAATTATGATGTATATGAATCACTGATGTAAATTCATCCCAATTTCAATGACATCCTAAGCCTGAAAATCACCGGGGGAGCTAATGAAAGCCCATATATCCTGAAAATTATATTTTAAAAATCATTTGCAATCACTTCAGTGCGGGTGGTATCAGAGTACATTTTGAGAAACACTGCATTAAAAGCTGCAGATATATTGGTTTGCAAAAATTGATAACCACATATTAACATGCATCTTTCCTATAGAAATCACTTTCTGGTTCCCGCATATTTAAACGACTACATTACAAGAGCTTGGGAAAATCATAATGGTGAATACGATAGTTTAGAATAGATTATATTTACATTTAATGTATTCTGTATGAATTACACAGAGGTCCATTTTTTAAATTGGCAATTCAGGCATAGATGTTCTTCTTATTAACCATAAGACTCAATTAAGCAGAACAACTCAATCCTCAAATGCTTTGAAAAAAGAATAATTTCTTCTACAAAAAATTAAATAAAAAGGCTGTAAGGGAACTCAGGCAGCTGTTTTAACTTTTTTAGATGTATGTGTGTGTGTGGTAATTATGTGTAGTAAAATAATAAGATGACTCAAATTATATCAATTACTACTACTGATCCATAGATTTAGAGACATGTGCTTACAATCCATGGAGATCAAACATGGGAATCACTGTTAAGTCCTAAGGAAGAAAGAGTTATGCTATAGCTCATTCCAACTTTTTATCCTTATTTTAAAGACATGGGATCTATGCCAGCTAGGTAAGTTAACGACAATCACTGTTGTTTTCTGTGGTGGCTAGAATTATGTCTCATACCTTACGTTACATAAATGTTAGATCCCAATGAGCAGCACTGTCATGGGTGACAGGAAGCGATTTATATTATCTTTTGATTTGCAGTCACCTCATATTAATTGCTCTATGTAGAGGTTAGGGAAAGTAATAACACCAGGAACAATGCATTTGGAGGATTTTATTTTTCCTTGAGCAGCTCTTGGTAGTAGATGATTTACAAACTCTGGCGGATTATCCAAAGTAAATTATCGAACGAGTTAGAAACTGGGTGGCAGAGGAGAAGATCCATTACATTCCTTCAGAGCTACACTAGCTGAAGGCTTGCTAGACATAGAAAAGAGGAACTGTCCTCAGCTATATGCTCTGTAGTTTTAGATTTGAGAGCAAGACTCTACCAGCCACCAAGGGAACAGGAAGGTGTGAAGTGTTTTCCCAGAAGCCTGTCTGCTGATCAGATAAGAATGAATAAAACATCTCTGCATTTAAAATTATGTCTGGTTATTGTTGTTGTTGTTGTGTGCCCTTGAATTGATTCTGACTCATAGATGCCCATAATTCAGCCTCTTTTAATTTTCCTCTCAAATACAGAAAAAAGACTTCAAAAGAAAAAAATAAATAGTAGGCTGAGACAGTAAGAAAAATGTAAGATTATAGGAGTACGTTCCACTAATTGCAACATTCATAAAACTGAAATTAAAATCTCAGTTATGTCACATTCCTTGTCATATTAAGAGAAACTAAGAACTCCTAACTGATGTTTTTCTCTTTTCACTATTTTGCTTCTGATCAGAGATCCCAGGTTTATGTCAAAGATAAAATTGGGCAGCTGTCCCTCTGTTATGTGGGTATTGATTTTCAGATGGTAAGAATATGCAGTCTATCCAAGTGTACAGTTCATTCTATTTTTTTTTTTTTTATTCTAGGATTATGATTCCTGAAAAACAACATACTAGCAAGCATGTTGGTGGGTGTGGCACACTGAGACCTTGGCAGTCTCATTACAGTGAGTAAATATATTTTTTGCTGAAGTTCCTGGATGGAGACAGAGACTGAAAATGCACTAGTATTATGGCATACTGTGGATGGAGTCTATGAAAAAAAGCAAAAAGCCACACAACCCCACACCAGCCCACCTCCCCAAAAAAGATGTTTAGATGAAGACAGGAAAAATCTGAGGCTATGGAAAAGAAAATGCTACAAAATCACCAAAACCAGAAAAAAAGAAAGATTTTCATAAAATTGACAATAAAAATAAAAATGGTAGCATATAAAAATTCTATCTTTGTAACAAAGCTAAAAAATAAACAACAGATGAGAAAGACACCTGCTACATGATGACAGTCAAATGTCAATGACTTCATCATCACCTAGAAAATCATTACAATGGGACACACACAAAAAAAAGAATTTTGGTAGTAAAGCAACAATGGCAAAAACAAAACTCATTGCTTTCGAGTCGATTCCAACTCATAGTGACCCTATAGGACAGAGTAGAACTGCCCCATAGGGTTTCCAAGGAGTGCATTGTGGATTCCAACTGCCGTCCCTTTGGTTAGCAGCCTGAGTTCTCATACCAGTGCGACACCAGGGCTCCATTGCAACAATGTAGTCCACTACAAATAACCAAAATTACTAATTCATAAGTGTAGAAATAAATGTGGCCAAAAACATAATGTAATATCTTACCTTTCTTGACCCTCTCTCCATCTTCTCTACCCCAGCCTCTAACAAATGTTGGTGCTTCTAATTTTAATGTGTTATAATAAAAACAGCACAGGTTTTGGAGTCCTAAATGCACATATCCATTTCACTGCATGTGGGTTATGTGATAATTGGCATTGAACTTAACCTTTCAAAACCTGGGTTCTCTCAGGCTTTACATATAAAGATATGTTGGTTGGATTAAAATATGTATTTTTAAAGTGTCTATAGTATAAACATGAGTTTTTTTCTTTTGTTTTGATTTTTGTGTGCTTGTAGTTGTGTTTGCTAGGTGTATGTGTTCTTTATTTGGGAGGTGGTGTCTGCCCTGAATATCTTTTCCCTTTTGGATACAGAATTAATCACTTCCTTTTTTTGGAACTTCCCTTTCTCCACTCAATTGGCTATTCGTCATTTAGACCCATGTATTTCAACAGATTGGTAGGCATGTGACATCCACAAAGAATCAAGGAACCTGTTCCAGAACATAAATCAGCATCAAAAAATCATTGCTATGAAAAAGAAAAGTCAGCTGAACCAAAGAGTATGCTCTGTTACATGTGATGTTCCTACTGGCACAAGCTCACTATCTGCTTTCAGAAAAATAACAACAGTGGGCAGACTTCTGCTGGCTCATAGATACACTTTGGATATCACTGACCTAAAGCTACCTTCCCCAAGTTCGAGGGCTGTAGGTGTATGACCCAAGTTAGACCCAAAGTATTCTTATTTTACAGATACCACTCATACCACATGATAATATGGAAATTGGTTTAGAGAGGGCCTCTTTCTCCTTTTGACGTTGTGGGAAGTAAAAATAACATAAATCAGAAGTTGCAAGAGGAACATTAAAGAAAGTTAAGTAAAACAGGTTTCCCAAAGAACAGTAATGCATTTGAATTATGGTGTTGGCAAAGAATATTGAATATACCGTGGACTGCCAGAAGAACAAACAAATCTGTCTTGGAAGAAGTGCAGACAGAATGTTTCTTAGAACTGAGGATATCAAGACTTTATCTCACTTACTATGAATATGTTATCAAGAGGGACAAATCCCTGGAGAATAATATCATGCTTGATAAAGTACAGGATCAGTAAAAAAGAGGAAGATCCTTGATCAGATGGATCAATACAGTGGCTGCAACAATGGGCTCAAACATAGCAATGATAGCGAGGATGGCTCAGGTCCAGGCAGCGTTTCGCTCTGTTGTACATAGGGTTCCTATGAGTCAGCACTGACTGGACAGTACCTAACAACAAACAACAACAAATGGTAAAGAAACCCAGGTGACACAAGTGGTTTATGATAAGCTGCTAACCTGAAGGTTGGTGGTTCAAACCTACTTAGTAGCTCCAAGATGGAAAGGCCTGGAAATCTACTTCTGTAAAGATTACAGCCAAGTAAACCCTGTGGAGCAGTCCTATTCAGTCACACATGAGATTACAATGAGTTGGGGGCGACTTGATAACAGCTAACAACAATAAACAACAGTAAAAGTGTATATATCAAATACAGAGGATTTGAAATGAATATTACTAAAGTTGATATCAGGTATTCCTTTTCTTCACTTTTCAAATTCGAATGATTTATAACCTAAAATATATTTTTAGCAATGGATTTCATCTTTAAGCAATATTCCTTATAAGGAAACATTTAGAAAACTAAATGAAAAACAGATATAAGTAGAGTTATCCTGATTAATGTGGCAGTGGTGCCTCCAGAGCCTGCATTTCTTGTGCCCTTGTTGTCACCCTTATCCACCAATACACCCTCAAGTTGGCTGCCATCTTGGAATAATTTGAACATCACTGAACAGAGTGATTTAAAAGCCTGTTCTAGCTTTAAAAAATCTATAATTCATTTTCTTTACCATAAGAACTGTTAGCCTCATTAATTTGTCAGAAGGACCTCACAACGGCAAAAGAACATTAGGAAAGCACATTTATTAGGAAAATATTTCTCTAAAATACACATTTTCTTTCACTTAAGAATGGATGAGATATACGGAAGATGTGTTTGTTTCCTTAGAATAAAATATGGTTAAAGGACAGGATGAGAATATTTTTCTCCAAATCCAATCTGCTCAGATCAATGGAATGGCAATAAATCTATCCTATTTAGTCCCAACTTGAAATGTGGCCTTACGAGTGAGCATTTAGTTGGTTAATTTTTCAGACTTTGCACACTCTCACCATAAAAGCAGATTTCAACTTTCCAAATGACTTTCAGATCACTAATTCTACTGCCAGCTGTTGCAATACAACTTGAGTTTTTGGCTGTGACAGGCATTATTGTGTGCTCAAGTATTTATAATCTGGCATGGTTTTATAACAGGTGCTACTGAGTAAAGAGAGATTAAGCATTATGAGACATTACAGGTGCTAAAGTATCACTGAAATGAAAAATCCACTGCCTTTCATTGAAATATACTTGCCTCTTGGCACCTATGACTTTTTAGCTATAGTTTATTAAATTATGCACAAATCTTTGGTTGACTTGGCAATTGGTTTTGAAAAGCTGCCTAATTTCAGTCTCAATGAAAACATGTGGTTTAATACCCTCAAGTTATTTATGCATAAAGAGCCTTGGCTCTACTATAGCTAAACCTAAAGAAAACTGAAAACTCTTGAAATAAATAAGTAAATAAAATAAAAAGATTTGGAGAACTGTTTGTTCCAAATAAAATAGTTTCAAAGGAATCCATGAAAGAATGCTGAAAATAATAATTTGGGTTTGTTAAGTTTTTTTTTTTTTTTGGTGAAATGAGAAAAATTTTGAAACCCATTAGAGTGTTGGTGCAGAATATTATTACATAGATTTTCCCACTGTCCCTTATGCAAATGTTGACTTTGTAGATTGGTTTGAAGTTTTGAGTTTTCATACCTCCACGTCACTTTTCACTTTATAACTCCAGAAAGAGAAACAAAGGAAACTTCACGAAAACACTTGGCTACTCAGAGATATAATTTTTTTTTTTTTTTAAAGCAAACTTCTAAATGGCATCAGTATACTCATATATGAAGGGCAATCACATTTGTGCCATGAAAGTTAGAGTTGGCAATAGAATTTTTTCTCAAAATGACATTTTAACGTAAGTTTTAAAACATATTTGAATCAAAACCGTGTATATATACCATAAAGCATGTATGCATTCAGTTTTCCATTAAAAAGTCATTAATTTCTATTTTACTAAACATTAAGGAAAAAATAGCCACTGAATCCTTCCCTTGCTTCAAAATTTTCAATGAATTTTTATTTTCTTTACTATAAAATGAAATGCCTATCAATAGCAAATACAATTTTTCATGATCTTTCCCTTGTCTACCCCTTCATCCTCTTCTCTAACCACTCCCTCCCTTAAATTCTATATTCAGGCATTTCCTGAACGAATTGTTCATATTGTTTCCTATGCCTAAACCCCCCTTAAGTGCCAATCTCTACCTTAATGATTCCTGATCTTTCTTTAGGTATCATCTAGAAATATCTTTTTTATTCTGGGAAGCCTCCTCTATCATACCGTCTCTACACCCTATCCTCACCTCCCTTCAACCAGCATAGGTTCATTCCACCCAATATTCCTGTCCACTTAAATGTGTTTTCCATTCTGTTCTTCCTGAGTCTGTCACACTCACCTACCACATTAATTGTAATTATTTCTTGACTCTCTATTTCATCATAAGAATCCCCAGTTCCTCAAAGATGGAATCTGTGCCTTATTCATCTTTGAATTCCTAGTACCACTCTTGGCGACCGGCACAAAGATTTACTCATTAATTGTGAATAAATACAAAAATGGAAAAATATACACTGCTCTCCTTCTCCAACATCAGGGTTGTCTGCACAAGGGGTAAAAAATTCTTCTATTGTTTGTTTTCTGCTCACACAAACTGATCTGCTCTAAGGTACTCCTGAAGAGAAGTAAATCAGAAGCTTCCTCAGACACTAACAAGCTCATCAATGAATTCACAGATGGCTCCTGCATTTATTTCTTAAGTTTAAAAAGAAAAGTATATTGCCCTGCATAAAAAAATAAGTAAGAACTTAGTGTTTAAATGGGGAGGGAATATGAGAAGAGAGAAGATGAGAGGGATAAGAGGAGAGACCAGGCAGCCTGGCATGAGGCTGGACCTAGGGATAAAGTATCTCATGAATGAATCCTGCTGATGAGGTAAGCAAATTATGATCTGTTACGGAAATTTCTGCTTCCAGTTATAAGTTGTTTACGTTGCTCCAAGTTAACTCGTTTTTATTCTGAAACCTTAGGTTAGGACCATCACAAAATAGAAATATCTTCTGAAGGTCTTTGTTTTATGTGGCTTCTGTATATACGAGAGAAACAGGGCTGAGTGTCAAGTTAGGGCAAAGCAGAGAGACAGAAACAGCCTCAGGAGGTGAGACACAGAGGATATTCAGCAGCATCAGAATGTGGAAGCTAAATGTGCCATGAAATTATAAACCCCCAGGAATTAAAATCTGGGGAAGGTCATTGGACAGCAGTATGGCTTAAGAAGCTTGGATTTATCAGTGTGTGTATTTAAAAAAAAAAAAAAATTTTTTTTTTTGTATGTGGATGTGTGTGTAAAAATAGAGTGATTTGAGCTTACTTCTAAAACACAAATGACTCAAATTGATGCATCTATAATTGGTATTGATGAATGATCACTAAATTAACATCAAAAACTACATATAATTTACTCTATCTGATACACTGTCAAAGATTGCTAACTATTATTAGTAATATTAGTACTGAAATTTACCTACCTGTAAAATAATAATTTAAAAATACCTCAAACACCTGTTAAATATTATTCTATTATAAATATGAATGTCTTGGCTTTAAGAAATAAATAGAAAAGCTAAATACCAATTGATTTTTTAACAGCAAAAATGAGAAAATTATAAATCCATCCTCCTACTTAAAGTTTAAAAGAGTAACAAAAATATTAATTTTTAATTGTATTTTTTTTTTCTGTAAGCTCACACTAACCTTATAGCTTTATTCCAATATAATTTAACAACCTCTAAAATGTGTTAGTGGCGTTTTCCTATATGGTATACTACATTTTATTTATAAATAATTTAAAATAAGAAGCTAAGTCTGGTGGCAGTAGAGATTTTTTACAACACTATTTTATTTTTTTAAGCTAATCTATGAAATAAGTAGGGTCCTTTGCTCATGTGGTTATTGCACAGACCGGCAACTTCTACACAAAGAGAATTAGTATTTGAAATTGCTTTAGTAAAGGATTGAATTCCAGGAAAATCAACCATAGAAAAAATATCCCCTTCATAATTCTAATATTAGAGAATGGAAGAAATGCTTGCTACAAGATAGACTAACTATGCAGCTCATTGCTTTTTCTGTAATGGTTTCTCTTTGGTGCACTTGATTTGACCAGTTCATGATGTGTCAGGATGAATCATGTTATAATGGTACCCTTGTGAAATTTCATAAATTCTAGCATGTTTACGTGCTTTTTAGCATTGGTATTAAGCTTAAGAGTTTTCAAATTACATTTTAGGGGACCTGGATTCTCTCCACCTCTCTTGAACTTCCTAGTTGTAATTAGATCACATTTTGCCACGTAACTTGAGTCATATACAGCTGTAAGCAACTAAGCAAATTGGAAATATATATATATATGCATATAATCTCCCGCAATTTGAGGTATCAAGTGCTTACCTTCAAAAAATTAACATATCAGCACCCTCAGTAGTAGCCTATCCAGTTTCATCACTTTAATCAATGACACAGTAGTGAAGTTAATAGTTCATTGACATTGTAATCACCATGAGGTTTGGAGCTGTTATAATACACATAATCATGTAATTAGCTTTTTTGAAAAACTATTTGTATCATTCTCAATGAGAAACATATTTTAATTTATACTCAGAAAAAATAGACTTACAAGGAAAAATACCCCTAACATAGTGAAAATTCCCATTAAAACACACACCCCCCAAGATATTTCAGTTAAACATCCCATAAATAGGGAATTTAATTTTTTTCCTTCCCTCCTCCAATATCTTCTATTTCAGTTACTGTGACTATTTAACAAATCACCTCAAACCCAGTGGCATAAACCCACTACTTTATACGCAGTCATCTGGGTTGACAGTACACCACCTGATTAATGTAGTCGAGATTCTTACAGCCAGAATGGGCAAAGAAGTTACCCTGCAGAAGATTACTTTCATCAGGCGGAATGTGCTACAACACAAGGAGCCTCCTTACTGTGGGCTAGTCTCTGTGCAAAGCTCTAAATAGGAATCAACATGGATGCCAGTTTGGGAGCTGTCAGTAGGAGATGAGTTGATAGGCAATACTAGCTATTAAAAGAAGAACTTGTGAATTGAGTGGGGAAGCCACAGTACTTCAGAGAAGATAAGAAACACTGTCAACTGGCAGGACCTGATAAGGAGAGCCTGAATAACAATGATTTATCAGGAGTTTTCTCACATACAGGAGTTTTAAAGTTTCAAAGCAGAAAGTCAGTACCATTGCCTCCTAAGTACAATCATTTAGATATCTGCAAGTTCTACCATGCACTATCAAAGAAGATCTTCCGTTGCCATTGCATGCAAAATACTGAGACTTTCACCCTTTGCGTATTTTGCTTTACAAATCTTAATTGCTTTATATTTTACTGTTTAAAAAATGCAGAGCTAAAAACATGGTCAAACATTCAAAAGCTTTTAGGAAAACGTGGCTTTCTAAAGCTTGGTGTCTATTTGGGTATTTTCATTGATTTGACATGCTCTGCTATCCCAGGAAATATGCCAGGTTGTGCTGTCCCTGTTTTTGTACTTGGTGCCTCCTTCTGGTAAGCAAGCTGCTATCATTTCTGCCAGACACCTGTAAGCAGTTTGCCAAAATGCAGATTTTAATTCTGGAAGTTTATAAAGGTAAAAAAAAAAAAAAAAAGCCACCTGGAATTTCTTTTTTTAAAAAATAAATAAATTTAAGAGAGAATATTCTTTTCTTTTTATTGAATAAATTCATAAAACTATTTCAGCATCACTAAAATTTTATCTACTGGACATACAGTATCAGAAAGTTGAAACAATAGCCTGGGTAATTAGAGATAAGTGAATCTTGTCAAATCTAAAAGGAAGCTTTTATCACCTCTACTTTGTTTTTTTTTGTTTTGTTTTAGGTCTGGGCTATAATTATACAAATTGAATTCTGAATTGCATCTAAGATATCTTCAGGGCCTTATAGTGTAACAATTTTCTTTAATTTAGCTAGAACTTAGTGTCATGTTTTAGTCAGAATTTTTTTTTTTTTTTTTTTTGCCTTGAAGAAAGTAGTCCTACTCCAGAAAGCAGAAGTAAATGGAAAGCTATTGTTAAGATTTAAATAAGATAATAAGGAGTTAACATGCTGGTGGAAATGCAAGAAATGAGCTAGGGTTCATAAAGAATTGAGTTAAAAGTTACTTTTGGAGGGCAGGGCCAAGATGGCTGACTAGGTAGAAGCTACCTCGGATCCTTCTTACAACAAAGACTCGGAAAAACAAGTGAATCAATCACATACATGACAATCTACGAGCCCTGACCATCAAACACAGATCTAAAGAGTTGACCTGAGTGACAGAGGCTGAGAACAAGCAACCATGGGGAAGCAACGACTGTTTTCAGAGACTGGAGCCAGCAACCCAGTCAGAAAACTTTGGTGCCGGGCTTTGGACTGGGTGCAGGGGAGCTGAGCACGGCATCCTGAGACGGCGCAAAGACGGGATGCAGCCCTAGCCCCCAGAAGTGACCTCAGGGGAAGCCCAGCCAGTGCAGGCAGGCAGTGCAGTGACGCAGCTGACAGGAGGAGAAGTCACTGGGAGGCAGTGACTGGTTCTGGAGCCTGGAGTGCAGCGTCCCATCCAGGGAACCTTGGTGCTGGGCTTTGGACTGGGAGCTGAGGAAATGACCACAGCTTCTGAGACAGTACAAGCACAGGATGCCGGCCTGACCCTCGGGGGCAATCTTGACCCAGCCAGGGCACATAGGGCACACACAACTCAGAAATCTCAGATAAAACAGTCATCACCAAGCAAGATAAGTAACTTTGTCTATCTTCCCGGGTGCTACTCTCACCTATCTATCTGATCCCTCCCCTCCCCTTCCCAGGCAGCTTCATTAACATTGGAATTTCCTAAGCCAGAGAGTGAAGTGCTCTGCGTTTTTTTTTTGTTGTTGTTTTTGTTTTTTTTTGTCTTTTTGGTCTTTTCCTAACCCATTCTCCTGGCCTGAGAGAAGCAGCTACAAAAAACCCACGGAACAAAAATCCTTCCCTGACTTCCTGAAATTGGACTAAAGATACAGAACCAGCTCCAGCCAAGCATATGAAATCCACAGTCTTGGGCTTTCATCCCTACAGGGAACTAGGTGGTTATTATAATGTAAAGGCAATTCTGATAGGGATCTGACTGTAATTGTTTTAGCCCATTACTGGAAAGACAAGTTTCCCAGGTCTGATATCTCTGCCTATTCAACAGAGCCCTCACTGACCCACAACAGGGAACTGAGGGCTGAAGCTCCCCCCAGACCACCTAGCCTCTTGCCTTTGGGGTTTAAGGAAGGTGACACCTACCAATCTGTAGAGGTACTTGCATTGGGGGCCTAAGGTACAGCTGCACAGCCCACCCACCAAGGTGCTTTAGGAATAGAGACACACCTACCTCACTGGCACTTGGGGGAAGCCTGTCAGCATCCTGCCACACCTCCCCCCCCCAGAGTATGAAACCCTGCTGCTACTAGAATGTGGTGCGCACAAATATCACCACTACTTCTCTAGATGGATAGGTGACAGTCTGCACCACACACTTGATGACCCAAAATCAGATTCTACGCAAGAATAATGAATGGACTCTTAGGCTTATATATCTGGTAACAGCCCAAACCAGCTGGTAATAGGACATAAGTGAGTCAAGGGCTACAACAATCAAGACAGCCCAATCTAGTAGCCCATCTACGTATATTGAAAGAAAACAAAACAAGATAAGATTCAGTGAGCAAATATAGAATAAATCACTACAATATCTTAGAGATGGCTTGGAGACAGCAGTCAATATCAAACCACATAAAGAAGCAGACCATGATTGCTTCTACAACTCCCCAAACTAAAGAATCAAAATCTTTCCCAAATGAAGATACGATCCTGGAATTGCCAGATACAGAATACAAAAAACTAATTTACAGAATGCTTCAAGACATCAGGGATGACCTCAGGAATGAAATAAGGCAATCTACAGAAAAAGCCAAGGAACACACTGAGAAAGCAGTTGAAGAATTCAAAAAGACTATTCAAGTACATAGTGGAAAAATTAATAAGTTGCAAGAATCCATAGAGAGACAGCATGCAGAAATCCAAAAGATTAACAATAAAATTACAGAATTAGACAACACAATAGGAAGTCAGAGGAGCAGACTCGAACAATTGGAATGCAGAGTGGGAAATCTGGAGGACCAGGGAATTGACACCAACATAGCTGAAAAAAAATCAGATAAAAGAATTTTAAAAAAGGAAGAAACCCTAAGAATCATGTGGGACTCTATCAAGAAGAGTAACTTGTGTGTGATTGGAGTCCCAGAACAGGGAGGGATAACAGAAAACACAGAAGGAATAGTTGAAGATCTGTTAGCAGAAAGCTTCCCTGACATCATGAAAGACGAAAGGATATCTATCCAAGATGCTTATCAAACCCCATTTAAGATTGATCCAAAAAGAAAATCACCAAGACATATTATCATCAAACTTGCTAAAACCAAAGACAAAGAGAAAATTTTAAAAGCAGCCGGGGATAAAAGAAAGGTCTCCTACAAAGGAGAATCAATAAGTTCAGACTACTCAGCAGAAACCATGCAGTCAAGAAGGCAATGGGATAACATATACAGAGCACTGAAGGAGAAAAACTGCCAGCCAAGGATCGTATATCCAGCAAAACTCTCTCTGAAATACGAAGGCAAAATTAAGACATTTACAGATAAACACAAGCTTAGAGAATTTGCAAAAACCAAACCAAAGCTACAAGAAATACTAAAGGAAATTGTTTGGTCAGAAAAGCAATCATATCAGATACCAGCATAACACAAGGTCACAGAACAGAGCATCCTGATATCAATTCAAATAGAGAAATCACAAAAACAAATTCAGATTAATTAAAAAAAAAAAACGCTCAAAAGAGGGAACCATTGAAGTCAACATGTAAAAGATCACGATAAGGAGGAACTAAATACAGATGGCATAGAACTGCCATATGGAGAAGGATACAAGGCGATATAGGACATTACAAGTTAGGTTTTTACTTAGAAAAATAGGGGTAAATATTAAGGTAACCACAAAGAGGTATAACAACTCCATAACTCAAAATAAAAACCAAGAAAAACATAACGACTCAGCAAACATAAAGTCAAATACTATGAAAAGTAGGAATACATAATTTACAAAGAAAAACGTCTCAGAACAAAAAAATAAGTGGAAAAATGAAATTGTCAACAACACACAAAAAGGCATCAAAATGACAGCACTAAACACATACTTATCTATAATTAAGCTGAATGTAAATGGAGTAAACACACCAGTAAAGAGACAGAGAGTCTCAGACTGGATAAAGAAACACGATCCGTCTATATGCTGCCTACAAGGGACACACCTTAGACTTAGAGACAAAAACAAACTAAAACTCAAAGGATGGAAAAAAATATATCAAGCAAACAATAAGCAAAAAAGAGCAGGAGTAGCAATATTAATTTCTGTCAAAAGAGACTTTAAAGTTAAATCCACCACAAACGATAAAGAAGGACACTACATAATGACAAAAGGGACAATTGACCAGGAAGATATAGCCATATTAAATATTTATGCACCCAATGACAAGGCTGCAACATACATAAAACAAACTTTAACAGAAGTGAAAAGTGAGATAGACACCTCCACAATTATAGTAGGAGACTTCAACACACCACTTTTGGAGAAGGACAGGACATCCAGTAAGAAGCTCAATAGAGACATAGAAGACCTAATTGCTACAATCAACCAACTTGACCTCATTGACTTATACAGAACACTCCACCCAACTGCTGCAAAGAATACTTTTTTTCTAGCACACATGGAACATTCTCTAGACTAGACCACATATTAGGTCTTAAAACAAACCTTTGAAGAATCCAAAACATCGAAATATTACAAAGCATCTTCTCAGACCACAAGGCCATAAAAGTAGAAATCAGTAACAGACAAATTAGGGAAAAGAAATCCAATACTTGGAAACTGAACAATACCCTCCTGAAAAAAGACTGGGTTATAGAAGACGTTAAGGAGGGAATAAAGAAATTCATAGAATGCAACGAGAATGAAAACACTTCTCATCAAAACCTCTGGGACCTAAAGCAGTGCTCAGAGGTCAATTTATATTGATAAATGCACACATACAAAAAGAAGAAAGAGCCAAAAGCAGAGAACTGTCCCTACAACTTGAACAAATAGAAAGCGAGCAACAAAAGAATCCATCAGGCACCAGAAGAAAACAAATAATAAAAATTAGAGCTGAACTAAATGAATTAGAGAACAGAAAAACAATTGAAAGAATTAAAAAGCCAAAAGCTGGTTCTTTGAAAAAATTAACAAAATTCATAAACCGTTGGCTGGACTGACTAAAGAAATACAGGAAAGGAAACAAATAACCCGAATAAAAAACAAGATGGGCCATATCACAACAGACCCAACTTAAATTAAAAGAGTCATATCAGATTATTACGAAAAATTGTACTCTAACAAATTTGCAAACCTAGAAGAAATGGATGAATTCCTAGAAAAACACTACCTACCTAAACTAACACAATCAGAAGTAGAATAACTAAATAGACTCATAACAAAAAAAGACATTGAAAAGGTAATCAAAAAACTCCCAACAACAACAACAAAAAAAAGCCTGGCCCAGACGGCTTTACTGCAGAGTTCTACCAAACTTTCAGAGAAGAGTTAACACCACTATTACTAAAGGTATTTCAAAGCATAGAAAATGATGGAATACTACCTAACTCATTCTATAAAGCCACCATATCCCTGATACCAAAACCAGGTAAAGACACCACAAAAAAAGAAAATTATAGACCTATATCCCTCATGAACATAGATGCAAAAATCCTCAACAAAATTCTAGCCAATAGTATTCAACAACATATCAAAAAAATAATCCACCACGACCAAGTGGGATTTATACCAGGTATGCAAGGCTGGTTTAATATTAGAAAAACCATTAATGTAATCCACCATATAAATAAAAGACAAAAACCACATGATCTTATCAATTGATGCAGAAAAGGCATTTGACAAAGTCCAACACCCATTCATGATAAAAACTCTCAGCAAAATAGGAATTGAAGGAAAAGTCCTCAACATAATAAAGGGCATCTACACAAAGCCAACAGCCAACATCACTCGACATGGAGAGAGCCTGAAAGCATTTCTCTTGAGAACGGGAACCAGACAAGGATGCCCTTTATCACAGCTCTTATTCAACATTGTGCTAGAGGTCCTACCCAGAACAATTAGGCTAGGCAAAGAAATAAAGGTCATCCGGATTGACAAGGAAGAAGTAAAATTATCTCTATTTGCAGATGACATAATCTTATACACAGAAAACCCTAAGGAATCCTCCAGAAAACTACTGAAACTAATAGAAGAGTTTGGCAGAGTCTCAGGTTATAAGATAAACATACAAAAATCACTTGGATTCCTCTACATCAACAAAAAGAACACCGAAGAGGAAATAACCAAATCAATACCATTCACAGTAGCCCCCAAGAAGATAAAATACTTAGGAATAAATCTTACCAAAGATATAAAAGACCTATACAAAGAAAACTACAAAGTATAAGTGCAAGAAACTAAAAGGGACCTACATAAGTGGAAAAACATACCTTGCTCATGGATAGGAAGATTTAACATAGTAAAAATGTCTATTCTACCAATAGCCATCTATACATACAACGCACTTCCGATCCAAATTCCAATGACATTTTTTAAAGTGATGGAGAAACAAATCACCAACTTCATATGGAAGGGAAAGAAGCCCCTGGATAAGGAAAGTATTACTGAAAAAGAAGAAGAAAGTGGGAGGCCTCACTCTACCTGAGTTTAGAACATATTACACAGCCACAATAGTCAAAACAGCCTGGTACTGGTACAACAGGCACAGAGACCAATGGAACAGAATTGAGAACACAGATATAAATCCATCCACATCTGAGCAGCTGATATTTGACAAAGGCCCAGTGTCACTTAATTGGGGAAAAGATAGTCTTTTTAACAAATGGTGCTGGCATAACTGGATATCTGTTTGCAAAAAAATGAAACAGGACCCATACCTCACACCATGCACAAAAACTAACTCCAAGTGGATCAAAGACCTAAACATAAAGACTAAAACGATAAAAATCATGGAAGAAAAAATAGGGACAACGTTAGGAGCCCTAATACAAGGCATAAACAGAATACAAAACGTTACCAAAAATGACGAAGAGAAACCAGATAACTGGGAACTCCTAAAAATCAAACACCTACGGTCATCTAAAGACTTCACCAAAAGAGGAAAAAGACCACCTACAGATTGGGAAAAAATTTTCAGCTACGACATCTCTGACCAGCGCCTGATCTCTAAAATCTACATGATTCTGTTAAAACTTAACCACAAAAATACAAACAACCCAATCAAAAAGTGGGCAAAAGATATGAACACACACTTCACTAAAGAAGATATTCAGGCAGCTAACAGATACATGAGAAAATGCTCTCGATCATTAGCCATTAGAGAAATGTAAATTAAAACTAGGATGAGATTCCATCTCACTCCAACAAGGCTGGCATTAATACAAAAAACACAAAATAATAAATGTTGGAGAGGCTGCGGAGAGATTGGAACTCTCATACACTGCTGGTGGGAATGTAAAATGGTACAACCACTTTGGAAATCTATCCGGCATTTTCTTAAACAGTTAGAAATAGAACTACCATACAACCCAGAAATCCCACTCCTCAGAATATACCCTAGAGAAATAAGAGCCTTTACATGAACAGATATATGCACACCCATGTTTATTGCAGCTCTGTTTACAATAGCAAAAAGCTGGAAGCAAACAAGGTGTCCATCAACGGATGAATGGTTAAATAAAATTGTGGTATATTCACACAATGGAATACTACACATCGATAAAGAACAGTGAGGAATCTGTGAAACATTTCATAACATGGAGGAACCTGGAAGGCATTATGCTGAGTGAAATTAGTCAGAGGCAAAAGGACAAATATTGTATAAGACCACTATTATAAGATCTTGAGAAATAATATAAACTGAGAAGAACACATTCTTTTGTGGTTACAAGGGAGGGAGGGTGGGAGAGGGTTATTTACTGATTAGTTAGTAGATAAGAACTACTTTAGGTGAAGGGAAGGACAATACTCAATACAGGGAAGGTCAGCTCAACTGGACTGGACCAAAAGCAAAGAAGTTTCCGGGATAAACTGAATGCTTCGAAGGTCAGCGGAGCAAGAGCAGGGTTTGGGGGACTATGGCTTAAGGGGGTTTCTAAGTCAATTGGCAAAATAATTCTATTATGAAAACTTTCTGCATCCCACTTTGAACTGTGGCATCTGGGGTCTTAAATGCTAACAAGTGGCCATCTAAGATGCATCAATTGGTCTCAACCCACCTGGATCAAAGGAGAATGAAGAACACCAAGGTCACACGATAACTATGAGCCCAAGAGACAGAAAGGGCCACATGAAACAGAGACTTACATCATCCTGAGACCAGAAGAACTAGATGGTGTCTGGCCACAATCAATGACTGCCCTGACAGGGAGCACAACAGAGAACCCCTGAGGGAGCAGAATAGTGGGATACAGACCCCAAGTTCTCATAAAAAGACCAGACTTAATGGTCTGACTGAGACTAGAAGATCCCGGCGGTCATGGTCCCCAAACCTTCTGTTGGCCCAGGACAGGAACCATTCCTGAAGACAACTCATCAGACATGGAAGGGACTGGACAATGGGTTGGAGAGAGATGGTGGTGAAGAGTGAGCTACTTGTATCAGGTGGACCCTTGAGACTGTGTTGGCATCTCCTGTCTGGAGGGGAGATGGGAGGGTAGAGAGGTTTAGAAACTGGCAAAAGAGTCACGAAAGGAGAGACTGGAAGGAGGGAGCGGGCTGACTCATTAGGGGGAGAGTAAATGGGAGTATAGAGTAAGGTGTATATAAGCTTATATGTGACAGTCTGACTTGATTTGTAAACTTTCACTTAAAGCACAATAAAAATTATTTTTAAAAAAAAGTTAATTTTGGTTTCAAAGCATTTCTAGGGACATAAGGAGTTTTAAGGAGCTGGGATTTGAAGACACTGATTCCAGAACTTGGCCATTACTGTGACTTGACAATACTTGACATCTGCCTCTTTTTGCCCTACTTCCGAACACCTTCTACTCAGCATGTAACCAATGAATAGGGTTTCCTCTACTTTTTCAGCATCTAGTGAAGAATTTATGAGATGTTCCTCAGTTAGTGAGACTTAGAGCAAATACGTAACTAGCAAATATGTACGTCATTTTCCTTTCTGATAGTTTTAAAACAAGTTATCTGTGTCTTAATTTTGTTTTTCATAACTAGACTAAATCTAAAACTTGAAAATAACGTATATAAATGATTGCAAATGAAAGTAGAAATATGGCATGGGGGAAACCGTTTTCAATCTAATTTCATCAAGAAAAATTTAAAGTAAAATCAAATACATCTACTTCCATGATGCATCTGTAACTTATGGGCCTACTTGTTAAATGTTACATGTTAAAAGGTATTTTAAAAAGTTTTTCTTAGAAAATAGAAAGTAAAAGCCTACCACTGTGTCCAAGGAAACTCCATTTTTCTTCACTACACTACATTTTACATATTTGAAAGAAAATATTTATCATATTATACATTTGAAAACAACATCGACATTTCTGTATGTATATCTAAATAAAGAAATTTGCATTTCTATCACCATTAATCTTCTTCGAAAGGGTTTCAACCATGTTTCTAAATCCAACTACATTAACTTCCATACAAATACAGAATACTTTCTAACATATTATCCTCTATTTAATAAAATGTACATTCCCTTTGTCATATTTAAGAGACATGCTCCTTCAAACAAGGATCAAGGAAGACTTCATAATAAATAACATTTATTATCTCTGACTTCCATAATTAAAGAATGTGTATCCATTATTTTAAAAAAATTGAAAAATTCAGACAAGTGTAAATAAGAAATAGAAATTATTTAAAAATCCCACTACCATCAAATATACAGGTATCTGAAGCCAGAAGCATAGCATGATATACTTGTTGTTAGCTGCCATTGAGTTGGCACCTGACTCATGGCAACAATGATTTTCAAAAGTAGATCACCAGGCCTTTCTTCCAAGTCTTTATTAATCTAGAATTTCCACTGAAATGTGTTCAGCATCACAGCAGCACAAAAGCCTCCAATGATAGATGAGTGGTGGCTGCGGTGAAGTGCATTGGTCGGGAATTGAACTTGAGTCTCCCATATGGAAAAATTCTGCCATTGAACCACCTCTCTCTGTATGATATACTACACTCACTGTTTTTCTTTTTCCTTTGAAAATCTGTGATATTCCTTCACTATAGTGCTTCTTTAAATGCCACATATTAGCTTCCAATGTAACTATACTTACATATTCTATTTTACAACCCATTTTCAGAGCTAACTTACTAGATTGGAAACCAAACTTCTTAAGTTGTCTCTTAAATTATCTTCTTCTTTAGATTTTCTCTTTCCATTGTTGTACTGGTTCAATTTCCTTAGGTGCAGTGATAGAATCATGTTTAGTCTCCATTTACTTTCCAAAAGTCATATTGATTCTTCCCTGTGTCTGTCCTGACTTTCTCTAGCATAGAACTTGAACCCATCTCGTGTTCAGTACTTGGGAGATAAACTCTCTTCCAAGAACTTAAAAATAAAGCATGTAAAATTGCCCTCTGAGAGTTAAAAACAAGACAAATATGATATTAGAGATCTGTCAAATGAACTAAAAGTCACCAAATGGCACTACTCAACTACCAGGCAACTAAGAGTTAACCATGGCTGCTGTTTAAAGATAACTTCATACCCAAGGAAGGAAGGAATCCTTGCAAGACTGAAGAGTAACAACAACAACAAAAAAAGTAGAGAACTAACATATTGTTATGAAAAAGCATCCGCACGTTATGATTGTGTGACTTTCTAATAATGTTATGCTGGAGCGTTGTCTAACAAGCTTTGTCTAACAAGATGATGCTTGAGAATTATCTGACAATAGAGGATGTCACTTTGTTTATTCACTATTTATACTGATTAGGCCCAGGACAGTTTATATCTCTGCAGTATCAGAAATTAGCCTGTAGAAAATGGATAAGCTCAATGATTTATCTGCCCAATAGAAAAAATAATCCCTAAGGTTATGGTTTCATTGTCCTATAGTACATTAATCAGTTTTTATATAATTTAGCAATATTATTTCAGCATTCCTTTTTTAACTATGTAAAATTCTAATTATTATATCCTCTTTTAAACTTAGGAAACCATGGTGGCATAGTGGTTAAGAGCTATGAGTGCTAATCAAAAGGTTGGCAGTTCAAATTCGCCAGGTGCTCTTTGGAAACCGTGTGGAGCAGTTCTACTCTGTCCTATAGGGTCACTAAGAGCCAGAATCAACTAGACAGCAACGGGTTTTTGTTTTCTTTTAAACTAGATTTTTTAATCCTGCACATTCTCTCATTTAGGAGTTAAACCTTGGCAATAATATCTCTATTATGGAAAATGATACACCAGACTACCAGTGACTGATATCAGTAAAAGTATGAATCATTCAACTTCTCTTGTTTTGATTCTAGTTGTTTCGATTATCATTTGTCTTCCCACATGAAATGCTTGCTGGGAAAGAATGTGCTGACCAAATAATCCAACTGTGTGGCCCCTGGATTTAGTGTAAGAAAGTCCATTCCTGGGGGATAAATATATTTCAGCTGTGGTTGCAAACTCTGCTCTCTAAACCCATAGATATGGACCATGACCAAATCGGTAAGTTTCTGCTGGAAACCTATCATTCTTCCTTAACCCAAAGGTGCCTTAGTGAGTTGATGACTATCCTGTTAAGAAAAAAAATCACCCTCAACCGGACCTGGGAAAGAACTTTTGTTATGTGTGATAGGATTCACAGTCTACTTCTGGGAAGAAATCTGTATTCATAATAAACTGTTTAAATGAGTTTTTGATAGATGTATATGGAATTGAGAATTTGTGGACATTTTCAATCTCCTCATATGCATGTGAAACCTGGACAATGAATAAGGAAGACCAAAGAAGAATTGTCACCTTTGAATTATGGTGTTGTGAAGAATATTGAATATACCATGGACTGCAGAAGAACAAACAAATCTGTCTTGGAAGAAGTAGAACCAGAATGCTCTTAGAAGCAAGGACGGGAAGACTTTGTCTCATGTACTTTGGACATGTTATCAGGACAGACCAGTCCCTGGAGGACATCACATTTGGTATAGAGGGTCAACAAAAAAGAGGAAGACCCCCTAAAGAGACAGACTGACACAGTAGCTGCAAGAATGGGCTCATGCATAACGACTATTGTGAAGATGGCGCAGGACCGGGCAGTGTTTTGTTCCATTGTACATAGGGTTGCTATGTGTCAGAACCAACATGACAGCACCTAATAACAAGTTGCCCATTCTCAACTGAATTTGAGCCTGGAATATTTAACCTTTACCCAGATATTCTTTTCTTCTTAAATCTACTCCACTGTAATAATGGTTATTTAACCTCTTTTCCCTAAACATATCTCTGCAAAGACAGGCTTATTTGAATTTGTCTGCTAAAGCCCTTTTTCTTGCAGCAAAATTGTAACAAACTTCTGATGGTTTGAAGACTATTTCTTTCACTTTCTTTATAGCCAGTCCTTCCTGACCAAGAACTCCCTAGCTTCTTTCTATTCTATTTACAGTAACATAGTTATTTTTTTTTAATCCCTTACATAATGTCACTTCATTGATTAAAATATTTATGGTCCATCGTTGCCTACCTAAGTGATACAAGCCAGTAACACAACATTCAAACTTTGAGCCATACTCCCAACCTGAGCCTTCACTACAAGTATTCTATGCAAAACAAATGGGATCACTAGCTATTCACTCAATGATGCTCTGTATCCCCCTACCCCCACCAATGGTCTTACTTTCTTTATGCTTTTACCTTAACATTCCTCTTTTACCCCATTTTCATTTGTTCATATTTTATACGTAAATTAGAACTAAATGCTACCTCCTCAATTTTTTCTGAATCTTCCTAACCAGAAGTAATTTCTTTCTTTTCTAAAAAATATTAATCCACTAATATATTTAACCAATATTTATTAAGGACCTAATATTTGTCAGATGATATTCTAAGCACTGGGGATACAGATCATACGTTTATGGAGCTCATATTAAAGTGCAGACAATAGATAATTAAAAGGCAAGCACATTAATAGTACGATTTAGAGTCTAATACCTGCTAAGACAAAAAATAAGCAAAATAGAGAAAAAAGAGTTTAAGTGGGAGGTAGAATGGGGTTTCATGAACAGCCTCCCAGGAAGGTGATACTTGAGGAGAGAGCCAAATGAGGTGAGAAAATCTGTAATGGGACTTCTGAAAAGAACATTGCAGGCACAGTTAGAGCTAGAGTATAAGCCCTTTGGTGGAAATGAGCTTGGCATGTTCCAAGAAATGCAGATTCCACTTTCTTAAGAGATTTTGTTCTTGATAAAGAAATCAGTCACTATAACAAAAAAAGGTCACAAATCCTTCAGTTATGGAAAAAAATTATATCATAAGGAAACTGATAGATCCTTAATGTTTTACTGGACAGTCACTGCATCAACTTTGAAATATATGTTATCAGAAATCTTTAAGATTAATATTTTGAAGTGTGCAATCTTATGTCTGGAATATCTGCTTTTTCTGAATCTAACAAGTTTTCCCTCCTGTGAATATAACAAGACAATTGTCAGAGAGGATCTTTATTGGTATCTGAGTCAAATAAAACTTATAGTTAGATGGATTAAAACACAAGGGTGTGAAGGATTCCCTCTAACATGCAGATTTTAGTAAATGATAATGTATTATGTTAAATTTTAATCCCATCATCTTATTTTCTGTATCACTTTCTATCACAGTTGTGGGAGTATATTTCTCTCTAGGTCATGAATTTTTTGAGGTCTGAGGCCATCTTTCATTTGTCTTGGTAACTGCTTATTACACCCTATCTTGCCCAAGAATGATTCTCAATACCTATCTGTTGAATAATGAAATATATATTTATGCACCCTTCATGAGGAAATGTTTTGCAATATTAGAGATTCTAAATATATTTTCTGTTTTAGCATTTATTAGTCAGAAGTTTTACAAAGATTGTATTGTTTGCTATTGTCAACTCAGCACTCAGCAGTCCTGGCCTGTAACAGACTGTCAACAAGTGGGTTTTGAATACCGAATGAAAATTTCCCAGACTTTATACAACTAAATGAGTGTTAGTCTTCATAGCAATCAACCTGGGAATCCATTTGCTTCTTCCAACGATGAAGCCCTTTCTTAAAGGAATTCTTAAAAAAAAAAAATTGACTTCTGAGGCAGGGCCAAGATGACGGAACAGACAGATGCTTCTCGCGAGCCCTCTTGCAAGAAAACCCGAAAAAAACAAGTGAAACGAGTATATTTATGACAAGCTAGGAGCCCTGAACATCAAAGGCAAGGTTAGAAAATGAACTGAGGGGAAGTGGGAGGAAGAGATGGTTCAGAAGCAGAGAGGAGTTACCAGACATGAATCAGTGGGATCCCTCAGGTACCATTCCCAGGAGCAGCTGCAACAGGCTAGTGATAGCATTCAGCCGCAGTTTCCTCAGGGAGAAGGAGCCAGCCACACAGCCTACTCACACGTCCGGAACGAGAGAAGAACAGCGATCTCAGCAAAAGCTAAGTATGTGTGTATATTTTACCACAACCCCAGCTGCCAAGCTGGCTTCAGCGGCTGTTGATTTCTCTGGGCCTGAGATAGGCCCTGTTGAGTACCTAAAGCCATACTCCAGGCCCTGGAGAAGGAATAAATTCGTAACTGAGGGAAAAGATAGTTCGCCAGCTCAGGACAGAAGCGGCTTCCGCCAGGCATAAATGGTCCATGAACTTTGAGTACCTTTCCCCTCTGGACGGACATGTGTGGGCCTGTTTCAGAGAATAAGCCCTTGTTCGCAGACTAAAACTGTTTCAGCTGTGCGGTGGAGAGGTGGGTGTTTGATGTCTGACACCACTTTGCCTATTAAACAGGGTCCTCACCTACCCACATCAGGGGCCTACAGACTGGTGGCTCCACTCAGGTCACTCAGCCACGGGCGAGAGGGGGAAAAGAAAGAAAACACTTGGAAACTGAAAAATACCCTGCTCAAAAAAGACTGGATTATGGAAGTCATTAAGGATGGAATTAAAAAATGCATAGAATCTAATGAGAATTAAAATACTTCCTACAAGAACCTTTGGGATGCAGCGAAAGCGGTGCTCAGAGGTAAATTTATATCAATAAATGCACACATCCAAAAAGAAGACAGGGCCAAAATCAAGGAATTATCCCTACAACTTGAACAAATAGAAACAGAGCAAAAAAAGAAACCCTCAGGCACCAGAAGAAAACAAATAATAAAAATTAGAGCTGAACTAAATGAAATAGAAAACCGAAAAACAATTGAAAGAATTAATAAGACCAAAAGCTGGTTCTTTGAAAAAATCAACAAAATTGATAAACCATTGGCCAAACTGGCAAAAGAAAAACAGGAGAGAAAACAAATAAACTGAATAAGAAATGACATAGGTGATATTACAACAGACTTAACTGAAATTAAAAGAATCATATCAGATTTCTATGAAAAATTGTACTCTAACAAATTTGAAAACTAGAAGAAAAAGATGAATTCCTAGAAACACACTACCTACCTAAACAAACACAAACAGAGGTAGAACAACTAAATAGACCCAAACTAAGAAGAGATTGAAAGGCTAATCAAAAACTCCTAACAAAAAAAAAGCCCTGGCACAGACGGCTTCACCGCAGAGTTAGTTCTACCAAACTTTCAGAGAAGAGTTAACATCACTACTACTAAAGGTATTTCAGAGCATACAAAAGGATGGAATACTTGCAAAATCATTCTGTGTAGCCAGCATATCCCTGATACCAAGACCAGGTAAAGACACTACAAAAAAAAAAAAAAAAGAAAATTACAGACCTATATCCTTCATGAACTTAGATGCAAAACTCCTCAACAAAATTCTAGTCAACAGAATTCAACAACATGTCAAAAAAATAATTCACCAAGACCAAGTGGGATTCATACCAGGTATGCAGGGATGGTTCAACATTAGAAAAACAATTAATGTAATCCATCACATAAATAAAACAAAAGACAAGAATAACATGATTTTATCAATTGATGCAGAAAAGGCATTTCACAAAGTTGAACACCCATTCATGATAAAAATTCTCAGCAAAATAGGAATAAAAGGAAAATTCCTCAATGCAATAAAGGGCATTTATACAAAGCCAATAGCCAACATCATCCTAAATGAAGAGAGCCTGAAAGCATTCCTCTTGAAATCAGGAACAAGACAAGGATGCCCTTTAACACTACTCTTAGTCAACACTGTGCTGGAGGTCCTAGCCAGAGCAATTAGGCTTGATAAAGAAATAAAGGGCATCCAGATTGGCAGGGAAGAAGTAAAGGTATCTCTATTTGCAGATAACATGATCTTATGCACAGAAAACCCTAAGGAATCCTTAAAAAAAAACTATTGAAACTAATAGAAGAGTTCAGCAGAGTATCAGGATACAGGACAAACATAAAAATCAGTTGGATTCCTCTACACCAACAAAAAGAACATCGAAGAGGAAATCACCAAATCAATACCATAGATGGTAGTCTCCAAGAAGATAAAATGCTTCGGAATAAATCTTACCAGAGTTGCAAAAGACTTATACAAAGAAAACTACAATACACTTCTGCAAGAAACCAAAAGAGACGTACATAAGTGAAAAAACATGCCTTGCTCATAGATAGGAAGACTTAACATTGTAAAAATGTCTATTCTACCAAAAGCCATCTATAGATACAATGCAATTCTGATCCAAATTCCAACAACATTTTTTCATGAGATGGAGAAACAAATCACCAACTTCACATGGAAGGGAAAGAGGCCCCGGATAAGTAAAGCATTACTAAAAAGAAGAACAAAGTGGGAGGCCTCATTCTACCTGATTTTGGAACCTATTATACTGCCACAGTAATCAAAACAGCTTGGTACTGGTACAACAGCAGATACATAGACCAATGGAACAGAATTGAGAATCCAGACATAAATCCATCCACATACGAGCAGTTGATATTTGACAAAGGCTCCAAATCAGTTAAATGGGGGAAAAGACAGTCTTTTTAACAAATGGTGCTGGCTTAACTGGATATCCATCTGCAAAAAAATGAAACAAGACCCATACCTCACACCATGCAGAGAAACAAACTCTAAATGGATCAAAGACCTAAATATAAAATCTAAAATGACAAAGATCATGGAAGAAAAAATAGGGACAACCTTAGGAACTCTAATACATGGCATAAACAGTATACAAAACATTAATAACAATGCAGAAGAAAAACTACATAACTGGGAGCTCCTAAAAATCAAACACCTATGCTCATCCAAAGACTTCACCAGAAGAGTAAGAAGATTACCTACAAATAGGAAAAAGTTTTTAGCTATGACATTTCCGATCAGCACCTGATCTCTAAAATCTACATGATACCGCAAAACTTCAAGTACAAAAAGACAAATAACCCAATTAAAAAATGGGCAAAAGATATGAACCGACACTTCACTAAAGAAGACATTCAAGTAGCTAACAGATACATGGGGAAATGCTCACGATCATTAGCCTTTAGAGAAACGCAAATCAAAATTACAATGAGATTCAATCTCACTCCAACAAGGCTAGCATTAATCCAAAAACAGAAAATAATAAATGTTGGAGAGGTTGTAGAGAGACTGGAACACTTATACACTGCTGGTACAACCTTTTGGAAATTTATTTGGCCCTTTCTTAAAAAGCTAGAAATAGAATACCATAGGATCCAGCAATCCCACTCCTTGGAATATATCCTAGAGAAATAAGAGCCTTTATACGAACAGATAATGCACACCCTTGTTCACTGCAGCACTGTTTACAATAGCAAAATGATGGAAGCAACCAAGTTGCCCATCAACGAATAATGGAAAAATAAATTATGGTATATTCACACAATGGAATGCTATGCATCAATAAAGAACAGTGAATCTGTGAAACATTTTATAACATGGAGGAATCTGGAAGGCATTATGCTGAGTTAAACTAGTCAGTTGCAAAAGGACAAATATTGTATAAGACCACTATTATAAGAACTGGAGAAATAGTTTAAACAGAGAAGAAAATATTATTTGATTGTTATGAAAGGGGGGAGGGAGGGAGGGTTGGAGGGGATATTCACTAATTAGATAGTTGATGAGAACTACTTTAGGTGAGGGGAAAGACAACACACAATACAGGAGAGGTTAGCACAACTAGACTAAACCAAAAGCAAAGAATTTTCCTGAATAAACTGAATGCTTTGAAGGCCAGCATAGCAGTGCTGGGGGTTTGGGGACCGTGGTTTCAGGGGACATCTAAGTCAATTGGCATAATAAAATCTATTAAGGAAACATTCTGCATCCCACTTTGGAGAGTGGTGTCTGGGGTCTTAAATGCTAGCAAGTGGACATCTAAGACGTATCAATTGGTCTCAAACCACCCGGACCAAAGGAGAATGAAGAACACCAAGGACACAAGGTAATTATGAGCCCAAGAGACAGAAAGGGCCACATAAACCAGAGACAACATCAGCCTGAGACCAGAAGAACTAGATGATGCCCAGCTACAACTGATGACTGCCCTGACAGGGAACATAACAAAGAATCCCTGAGGGAGCTGGAGAGCAGTGGGATGCAGGCCCCAAATTCTCATAAAAAGACCAGACTTAATGGTCTGACTGAGACTAAAAGGACCCCGGTGGTCATGGGCCTCAGATCTTCTGTTAGCCCAGGACAGGAACCATTCCCAAAGCCAACTCTTCAGACAGGGATTGGTCTGGACAATGGGATAGAAAAAGTTGCTGGTGAAGAATGAGCTTCTTGAATCAAGTAGACACTTGAGACTATGCTGGCATCTCCTATCTGGAGGGGAGATGAGAAGGTAGAGGAGGTTAGAAGCTGGCAGAATGGACATGAAAGAGAGAGTAGAGGGAAGAAGCGGGCTGTTTCATTAGGGGGAGAGCAATTAGGAGTATATAACAAGGTGTATATAAATTTTTGTATGACAGACTGACTTGATTTGTAAACTTTCACTTAAAGCACAATAAAAAATTTTAAAAAATTGACTTCTGAGTCAGATTACAAGTTTTACAATATCGGCCTTGCTTCTTTACAGATACACCTGATCATGTAATAACTAGAGTCACTGACTTTAAATTCCCCAAAAAAGAAAACTTTCCACCAGTAGAATAATTGCTATAATGATATAATAAAGTAATAGTTGAGCAGCTGCTCAAAGTTAAATGGAAAAGTATATATTTATATGTAAAAATTTAGATTTTAAAAACAATTATGGGTACACTAATGAGGAAACCAGCTCCTCCATAACACAACAGCGCGAGCTATGGTGTTGGCAAAGAATATTGAATATATCATGGACTGCCAGAAGAACCAACCAATCTATTTTGGAAAAAGTATAGCCAGAATGCTCCTTAGAAGGGAGAATGGTAAGACTTTGCCTCATGTAATTTGGACATGTTATCAGGAGGTACCAGTCCTTGGGGGAGGACATCATGCTTAGTAGAGGATTAGCTAAAAAGTGTAAGACCCTCAATGACATGGGTTGACACAGTGGCTGCAACAATGGGCAAAAACATAGCAACAATTGTGAGGATAGCACAGGACTGGGCAGGTTTCTTTCTGTTGTACGTAAGGCCGTATGAATAGAAATTGACTCCATGGCACCTAACAACAGCAAAAACAAAAAAAACCTGTCAGTCCACCACCCATCTGTCAGCTTGTCATACTGTGGTGGCTTATCTGTTGCTGTGATGCTGGAAGGTATTCCACCAGTATTTCAAATATCAGCAGGGTCACCCATGGTGGACACATTTGACAGAGCTTCCAGACTAGGACAGATTAGGAAGGGCTGATGAAATATTTCTGAAAATTAGCCAGTGAAAATACTGTAGATCACAACACAATATTGTCTAATATATTGCTAGAAGATGAGCCTCCTAGATTGGAAGGCAACAGTGGATTCGAGCATGCTGGCGATCATGGGGATGGCATGAGACTGAGCAGAGTTTTGTTATGTTGTACATGGAGTCATCATGGGTAGGAGCTGACTCAAGGCAACTAGCAACAGCACAGCTAACAGTAGAAGGAATAAGTTTCAACGGAACATTTGCTTGAACAACATAACTATTATCAAGTGTGTATTTTCAGCACCATTTCAAAGAACCCTTTTGACCTTTACTAACTCCGGCCCATTTCTCCTTCTTTGAAGAGTATCAGGAGGCATCTCTTCCTCTCCCAAAGAGCAACAAAGTCTCGTCTGCCTGCTAATCACAGGGCGATTGGTGGAAAGGTCCTCAGGTTTCATACACATACAAAATAGAAAAGCCTGTAATCCTGAAGAGTTACAGAACCAAGGTATAGTGGTAGCTATTAAATACTTATTTCCTTACTGAAATGCAGTTCTAAAGCATGGCAATGTGTTGTTTTTCAATTTTGCATCTCTGATCTTTATTTTTTCCATAAAAACCTGTGTTCTAATAGGCACATGATCAACACGTAATATATTCTAAAGTATATGTGAGATCTCGCTGTCTACAGCATCTCAAGGGTCATTAGCAATTCTTAATCATCAGATTTATGTGCACCAACCAAATACTCCCACAAATGTTGCCTTTTGCCTCCACCAGATATGTTTTAATCAGATTGTAAATCAGGGTGAGTTTAGTCAAGGGACTCATTTTCCTCAGGCAGTGATTGCATTAGCTGTCACAACTGGAGCCTAAAGTCATGTACTTTGGGTAACATTTTTCCTTGATCCAGTTCTGTTCCTGCCTTTGGCAATATCAGCAGCTGTGATTAGTATAATTACCCCCAGGTGACGAAACTTAGCATTTCATTTTGGGGGAAAAACAAAGGGCAGTGAAAAGAGATGGAAGGCTTAATATGTGTAAAATGTTTATGACATGCCCAAGTACCATGCAGCTAAAAGAACAAACATCATCTAATCCCACCTGCCCACCGTGAGAGCAGAAAGCACCATATTATGGGTCATCACTCAGGCAATAGCGCATTAGTGCTTCTTTTTCTCCCCCAGTAATTTGAGTCACATTGGGAAAAAAAGAAAAAAAAAGTTGTGGTTATTTCAAATCGTTTCCTAACCTCAGTGCTGCTGAATGCTATGTTGGTGTTCTTTTTATGGTTGCCTTTGTTTCTTATTCCTTTTCAGATCAAGGAGAAATCAATGCTTAAAAACAACCTCTTCAAGATTGACGTTTATTTTGTAATCCAAAACAAAAAATCATTTAAAAAAATCTGGCATATCGCCTAAAAAGAGAAATGCTAATTGCTTTGAAACTTAAATCACTTGTTTGTTTTCTTAGTTAGCGGGCAACCCAGTATAACCTCACACACATGCGCCACATTCATTTCTAAATAATATGAACGAAGGGTTTCACTGTTTAAATAAAGCAAGGCAAGTGGCTTCGTGTGTAAAACGTGCCGGCACCCTCTGAGATGCTGGCAGTCAGCACAAACATAGCAGCCATTACATTTTGTGTGTTCAGTTTTAAGGGCCCTCTTCTGGGGCCAAGGGCTCAATTACAAAGGTTTGCTTTTCATTTCCCTTTATTTTAGTGGGATCCTTCCCTCCCTTACACAAAATTCAACAGTCTTTTCTTGGCTAATATTGTTGGAGGGAGTTGACCTATTTTACATGCTTTAAATATGAGTGAAGCTTCCTGTTAGATCTGTTATGAGAAGTTTTTGTGGAACAGGTTAAGACACGCCACCCGCAGCCCTTAAATCCTAAAGAGGTATTAAAAAGTCCAATTTAGTTCATAACTCTACATCAATTTAAAGTGGAGCCTTTTGATTTGCAAGGACAAAATTGATTTTAGAAGGTGTTTACTTTTATTTGTGTAGAATCCACCCACCTACCTCGCTGGCCTTGCTGATGCTATACTCTTTTCCCATTCACCTGTAGGCACACACATAAAAATTTGACCCTCTGAAAATAGGCTAATAAATGCTCCCATATCCTCACCCTCAGCTTTGTCATACTGTAAACGGCTTAGTGAAAACAGGAACTTGAGGTCTCAGTCACAGGTGAACTTGGGGGCAAGAATCAAAGGGTGAAAGGGTTGATTGGACATTGGGTAGCAAAATCTGCTTCGATCTTTTGATATCTCCTCCTTGACAATATGACCTGGAGGCCAAAGTTCACCTGGGCTGCAGCAGCCTTGCCCCTCCATGCCAATACTTGGTGATGCAATACAAACCCTGGGGGATTTCTCCTGCCACTAGACTACTCAGGGGGTTGCACAAATGAAGAATCAAAAACAATGCCACTTTTCTCAGTATCCTTTAATGCAGCAGTGCATTTCACTCTATTCAGCAGAGGTTATAGCTCCTATGAATACCACAATGGCCTCTAACATGAAAGTTGTGTCCTTTTAATGACTAGATTACACTCACAAGGTAAAATTGTCTTCACCTTGTGAGTATAAGCAACATCAGTGTCTAATACAGGCAAAAAGAGGTAAAGTCCCTTTGATGCTCAAATATTGTTCCATCTTACAAGACAGTCCAATTGAAAACATTTGGAAGTGAAAAATATCTTTAATTGATGCATAAGCCATGGATCACTCTTTGTGTACAATGAGGTCCAACCAGTTTAGACAGGTAGGTAGGTAGATTGATAGAATTGTAAACTATGAGGGGTGGGGGATGAGTGGGTAGGAATATGAAATCTTTTACATGCTTCCCAATCACTGACTTCAACTATGCTATATTAATGTCATTACTCTTCTCAAAACCCTGTACTAACTCCCCATTACACTCAGATGTAATGACAATGCCTTTACAAGAGTCTAAAATGACAGCATCATCTCAATCCTCTCCTCCATGCCCTGATTCCTTTTTTTACTCTTATCTCCTACTACCATTCCCTAATCTCCTTGCTCTTACTTCAGCATGATATCTTGGAACTTTGTACCAGCTATTCCTTCTTTCTGGAATATTCTTCTCCTAATCACCCACATAACTAAAGCTCTTCAATTTTTGCTTAAATCTCATTCTCCAGTTGAGGTCCACCCTGGCCACCTTATTTAAAAATAAAATTGCTCCTGCCATTAAATACCTAATTTCCTTTACCATGAAATAGTCTTTCCTTCCTTCCTTCCTTCCTTCTTTCTTCCCTTCCTTCCTCCTTTCCTTTCTTTCTTTTTGCTGTATCATTACACTTTCTAACAAAGAATGCAATTTACTTATTTTTATATTTATTATGTATCTGTCTTCCCCAACTTGCAGTGATTCATGAAAACAGGGAATTTTTTTTTTTTATTCTTTGATCTATCTAAAGCACCTAGGACAATCTTGGCATAAAGTACATGCTCAATAATCTTTGTTGAATAAATAAATGAATGATTTTTTCTGTCCTTTCAGAATGTTTGATTGATGCCATCATTTCCAGTCATTTCCAGGTAAAATAAAAGACCAGACCAATTTAATAAGGCTTAAAATTTCAATCCTATATTCTTTTTTATGGCCAACTTTTACTAGGCTTCAGCCTGAGGGATTTTGAGTGAGACCATTGTGATCTATTCTTTCACTCCTTCTGCGATACTCTTATGTGTCAACTTGGCTAGGCTATATTCTCTCACTTATCCAATCAAACATTAATCTAAGTGTTACTGTAGAGGTATTTTGTAGATGTGATTAACATCCATAATTAGTTCACTTAAAGTGAGAAATAGTATCATAGGTAATCTGGTGAGTTTGATCCAATCAGTTGAAAAGACTTAAGAGCAAAACTGAGCTTTCCCTGAAAAAGAAGAAGTGTCACCTGTGGACAGCATCTTCCATTCATGTCCAAGAGAGTTCCAGGCTTCCCTTCATATGGCCAGCCCTAAAGATTTCAGACAGACTTGCCTAGCCAGCACCTGAAAACACATAAGTCAATTCTTTGCAATCAAATTCATTTTTTCTCTCTCTCTTTCATAAACACACACATATATACTATCTATCTATGTATCTATCTATGTATCTATCTATCATCTATCTATCTACCTATCTATCTATCTATCTATTGACAATCTATATCTATACTACTGCTTCCCTTTTTCTGGTGGAATCGTCCCTCCTTTATTGCCTTCCCCTTCAGTGTATTGAGGCCACTGGAGTAGGGATGAAAGAGAAGAGGAAAAGTTTTCTCTTTTTATTTCTTTTAACCTACTAGGTATTGTTGTAGTTTAATTTGCTCACACAAATAAATTATTACTGTCTTTGCTGTGACAGACTAGGTATTTAAATTCTGCATGTAGCACACAAGCAAGCTTTTAGGTGCCTTGCTGCAGGGATATTCCTTCTGCATATTCACACTGAAGGGAAATGTCATCTGACTTAATATTTCTGGACTACTTCAACCACTCTCAACAGACATCCTCCCCATAGTTTTTGGCTTCTGAGGTTTCTTCTCCTAGAATGCTTTCCTCTTGGGCCAGTACTGCAAGATGGTTGAAGGGTAGCTATTTTCATGGCACACACAGCAAGTTCATAAATCTTTGACTCATCACACGGTGGGAGGGCCGATTGCTCTAAGATCTTCCTTCTCTTCACCTGGCCATATTTCTGCAGTGTTTTCTTCTGTTCAGATAGGTAGAGAAAAAAAATACAATTTTGCTACCAACATCCAACTTGAGAATATGTTACCATTATATCCATCTCATAGCCATCTCAGTCTTCATAATGGATTTTCTTAATAACCTATTTTTTCACGGGGTGAGGGTGAGAAGTGGAAGTACACAACAGCAGGAGAAAAGACACAGAAATTCCACTATTGACTCCTGCTTCTCACCATTATTAAGCTATAGAACTCTGGATATATTGACCCAGGAAGGGAAGTCATGGTGTGATGATGTAATAGTATTAGAGACATGTCTGCAGTCTCTGCAAATCCTGAGATGTGTCAGCTGACTTGTCTTGGGACTGTCTTTAGAATATGGGCTACTTTGCTCCATTTGTCTTTAGATTTGAGCCTTTAGCAAAGCCCCAGGCAAAAACAGGAAAAGTTTCATTGACTGTCTTGCTATAAGGTTCATCCATAAACAAAGGACTTAATTTTGGGATGATAATTTGTAGATCTTTTTTTTTTTTTTCATAATCCCAGATACTTTCTTTATAAGTGATATCTGGAAAAATACTGTTATTGAAATAATTGTGCACCGTACTGTCAATGCAGCAGAGAGCATAATTTATTTTTAATACGTAAGTGGGATCATGTCACTTCTTTGTTCAAAGTAAAAGTGCACCAGGTAATAATGATAACAGGTACCTTCCATATCCTCTCCAAAGGGTATCCTGAGCATCTTGTTCAAATTACATATGGAGGGAAAAAAATCTTGTCTATGTGGAATCTGGTCTGTCTACAGTAATTCCTTTTTCCTGGGATTGCGTTTTGGTAAAAACACAAATACCTTTAAGATTACAAAACTATTTTCTGCCATCAACATGTAAAGAAATTAACCAGAGCATTAAGTTTTCTGTGAGTAAATAGCAATGGCACGTAGAAATGGCTCTTTCTATTTTTTTTCATTGTCATATGTCTGATTCAGGTAGGCAATAACATTGCACAGCAGGAAGAAATGCTGTATTAGCCATCTTTGCAATTCTGCCAAGGTTATTACGAAGGTCTTTTTCAAACCCCCTTAACTATGCAGTAATTGTTTTTGTGATTTTCCATTGATGTGTGAAGAACTCTGGTATCTGTCACCTATTGTTTCCTTGTGTCATTATGAAATGCGAAGTCTTGAAGAGCTTTGAAAAACCTGATGAGGTTGGCAGAAGGTGAAGGTGAAAAATTTGGAATCAGCCTATATTTAAAAAAAACTATTCTGTGGGAGAGAGAACAACACTGTCATAAAAACAAATATGCACTCAGCTCTCTTTTCAAGTATCCCAAGGTGGTTGGAGGTCATGGAACAGTTTGGGAGTACTTTTGTTGACAATAGAAAAAAAGTTATCAAGAGAAGAGATAGTCATTCAAACTTCTTCTGATATTCTTTTCAAAAGGAAAACAAAATCATTTCCCAAAACAAAAAATGAATTAATCCAGTTCATTCCCCAGTCTTTCTAAATTCAACTACAAATAGATTCTATTTCAAAATTAAATTGCCAGTGCTCAGTGTGGATACTATATTGTTTTAAAGTCAAAATCGTAATGTGGCCAAGGTGAAACTGGTGTTTCTTTCTCCTTCACCAATTTCTTTCAAGGTAGAGCAAGTTATTTGATATGTGAATTTGGTATTGCCATTTGGACATGCATGGCACAACTCTTCTTCTTTCTTTATATTGAGACCCTGTCTAGCCACCAAATTAAAAAAAAAAATCAAACCCACTTCCATCGAGTCAATTCCAACTCATAGCAACCCTGTAGGACATAGTTGAACTGTCTCATAAGTTTTCCAAGGTTTTGAATCTTTATGGAGGCAGACTGCCAACATCTTTCTCCCATGGAGAAGCTGGTGGATTCAAGCTGCTGACCTTTTGGTTAGAACCCAAGTGCTTAAGCACTGCTCCACCAGGGTTCCTTAGTCTACCCACAGGAAACATGATTCTTGTTTGTTCCACCTTGTTGTAAGTTTTACAGGGACAAAGACTAGACCATAAGGAAGTTTGTAGTGTGTAATTCTGTATAGCATTAGGCAAGTCATTATTGCTACACACCTACCTTCTTCTGTATCAACAGTGTGTATATATATACACACACACACACACACACACACATACATATATATATACCCACAAAAAACAAATATATATATATATATATAATTACCTCCATCTGCCTGCTGTTTTATTTTGTTTCCTAAATGTTCAGACCATGAGAGGGAGAGGGGAAGAAGGCCACAGCTTTTTGTTTCTCCTTCAAACTTCAATGGGCAAATTGTGTTTTTATTTTCTGAAAGCTTAATTTACAAAACATTGGGGCTCTATATACAAACATATGTGTGATAATGTCTATTTTTAAAAGTGTTTATTATTTTTAACATTTAAATATTTATTTAGATTTATAATGGCTGAATATTTGTTCCTACAAAATAACAGGGCTCCTATTAATTTATATATTTATTTAATTTGCATTCATTAAATACACAATAGGGAATTAAGAAATTTCCATTCAAATAATAACCCAGCATTCAACTTGGAAAAGTTAAAAACTTGTACCTCTTGGATATATGAATGAATGCAATAAGTCACTTCATCTTCAACATAAGTCCAACTACTTGAATTTGTTTCCCACAGTTGCTAAGACTAATTTTCTATACACTATAAACAATGATCTCAAACATAGCAATGATTGTGAGGATGATAAAGCACTGGGCAACATTTTGTTCTGCTATACTAAGGCCTCGGAAAGTCAGAGTTGACTCGATGACACATAACGACAACAACAACAATCTTTTTAATGAACCCATTGCCATTGAGTCAATTCCAACTCTTAGCGACCCTATAGGATAGAGAAGAACTGCCCCATAGGGTTTCCAAGGAGTGGCTGGTGGGTTTGAACTGCCGACCTTTGGGTAGTAGCCGAACTCTTAACCACTATGCCACAAGGGCTCCAATTTTTTTTTTTTAATAGAAAACTTGAAAGGTAATCAATACTTCTACTTTTTTCCAAAAGGAGGGGAGTAAAGGACTTAAGTATATCTACTCCCTACTTCATAAATCTCAACAATAAAGTCCTTATCATTATTCTATAGAATTTCAGTTCAACTATAACAAGAAAAAAATTTTTTTTTCTGATATCTGCTTAAATTCCATCTTCCTTCCAAGCCCATATTTTTCTTTTTAAATATATATATAATCTATTCAATTTTACTCAAGTAAACTGCAGGTTTTAATGCAGTTAATTAGAGGCCTATATAATACCTAGAAAGGCTAGATAACAAAAGGTCAATAAAATCATTATCAAAAATCTCAACCTGAAACACCAAAGTAGATAGTTCTCAGAAGCTGACAAAGTTGCTAACAAAAATCTCCAAGAACTTCTGGAAACAATTCTGAGAAGAATTGTCTGAATGGTTGAATGGTGTTTGTATAGCTCCTACTCCCCACATTAAAGCAGACAGAGTCAACAGATAGTAAAACCAAAAACTTACAGAAAATATTTATAAAAAAATCTAGATTATGAAGGATACTCATGAGCTCTAAAATAAAAGCAGGTGAAGATAAACTGTCAATAACCACAAGACCTACATGGTATCAGAGCCTGCTTCAGAGGAGTGATAGGAAAGCAGCAGAACCTGCTGACAGACTTGAGAACAGGAGAATGTCAAAATAGCCAAAGTAAACTCCCAGCAACTGAAACTGGGAGGGAAACTGCTCAACTGAATAACATTGTTGTTGTTAGGTGCTGTCAAGTTGACTTGATTTTCAACTCTTAGCAATCCCATATGACAGAGTAGGGCTTCCTCAGAAGTTTTCTTACAAAAGCAGATTGCAAGATCTATCTCCCATGGAAGAGTTGGGCGGTTTTGAACTGCCAACATTTCAGTTAGCAGCTAAGCACTTAACCATCATGCCACCAAGGCTCCTTATTTGAATAATGTGTAAATGCAAAGTTCCCTCAGTAATGTCTGAAGATGCTAAAGCAGAGTACAACATATGAAATCTCAAATCTGACTATTGAGGGATCCTTTACAAGACAGGCTTCTCACTGAGAGAAATTTCCTGGCAGTGGAAAAAAAAATTAGGCAGAAGAGGGATAATAGAGACAAAGGAAAAAGAAGATCTAGATAAAAGTAAGGGAGGCAAAATAATCAAGCATGTCAGAATGCAAGCTGCCATATTTCTGAGGAGTACATTAAAAGAAAAGAAAAAGGGGACTCTGCGATGCCAAGGAAAAACTATCTTGAGTGACAATTTCTTCTACAATTTAGAAAAATAATTTCACATTAAAAATATAAGATGTGAAAGGATGGAAAAAATATTCCATGCAAATAATAACCAAAGAGAACTGGGGTGGCAATCTTAGTATTAGACAAAGTAGACTTTAAGATACAATCTGTTAGAAGAGCTAGAAATGGACATTATATAACTATAAAAGGGTCAACTCATTAAGAAGATTTAAGAATCATAAATATACACCAAATATCAGAGCATCTAAACATATAAAGCAAACACTGATAGAATTGAAGGGAGAAATAGAAAACACTATAATAAGAGTTGGAGATTTTCAGTACATCACTTTCAATATTGGACTGAACATCTAGGAAGATCAACAGGGAAATAGGACCCGAATGACACTATAAATCATCTAGACTTAATACATATATATAGAACACTCCATCCAACAACAGCACAATATATATTCTACTCTAGTGCACATGGATCATTCTCCAGAATAGACCATATGTTAGGTCACAAAGCAAGTCTTGATAAATTTTAAAAGACTGAAATCATACAAAATATTTTCTCTGACCACAACAGAATGAAGCTAGAAATCAATAACAGAAAATAATAATAATAACTTGGAAAATACACAAACTTATGGAAATTAAACAACACATTATTAAACTACGAATGGCTCAAAGAAGAAATCACAAAATTCTTAGAGTCAAATGAAAATGAAAGCAGAACATATGAAACTTATGGGATGCAGTGAAGGCAGTACTCACAGAAACTTACAGCAATAAATGCTTACATGAAAAAAGAAAGATCTCAAATCAATAGCTTAACTCTACAAATACAGGAGCTAGAAAGAGAAGAGCAAACTAAGCATAAATCTACCGGAGGAGAGGAAATAACAAACATCAGAGCAGAAATGAATAAAATTGAAAACAGAAAAGCAATAATCAACAAAACCAAAAGTTAGTTCTTTGAAAGGATCAATAAAATTGACTAATCCTTAACTGACAAAGAAAAAAGGAGAAAAGATGAAAATAACAAAAATAAGAAGTGAAAGAGGGGACATTACAACTGATCTGATAGAAATAAAGAGAATTATGAGAATATTATGAACAACTGGAATATTACCTAATTCATTCCATGAAGCCAACATAACGCTGATATCAAAACTAGACAAAGATACCACAACAAAAGAAAATTACAGACCAATATCTCTTATGAATACTGGTGAACAGAATCCAACAGCATACTTAAAAAAGTCATACACCATGGCAAGTGGAATTTATTCCAGGAACTCAGGGATGGTTCAACATTAGAAAATCAACCAATGTAATACACCACATCAATAATACAAAGGAAAAGAATCCCCTGATTATCTCTATGGATGCAGAAAAAGTATTTGATAAAATCTAACAGCCTTTCTTGATTAAAAAAAAAACCCTCAGGAAGACTGGAATAGAAGGGAAATTCTTCAATATGATTGAGGGGATATACGAAGAGCCAACAGCCAATATTATACTTAATGGAGAAAGACTGAGCTCTTTCCCCTTGAAATTGAGAACAAGATAAGGGAACCCAATCTCATCACTTCTATTTGATATTGTGTTGGAAGTCCTGGTCAGACCAATAAGACAAGAAAAAGATATCAAGATTAGAAAAGAGGAAGTAAAGTTATTTGGTGACATGATCCTATATGTAGAAAATCCCAAAGAGTTCACAAGAAAACTTCTAGAGCTAATTGAGGAATTTAACAAAGTTGCAGGGTATAAGGTCAACAAACAAAAATCAGTAGGGTTTCTGTACATGAGAAATGAGAAATCTTAAAGAGAAACTAGGGAAACATTCCATTTGCAATAGCATCTAAGAGTAAAATCTGAGAAAATTTGAACAGTGATATGAAGGACTTATGCAATGAAAAGTATAAAATACTGCTGAAAGAGATTAAGACTTAAATGAATGGAAAGATGTTCCTGGACTGAAATAATATCATTAAGATGCCAATACTGCGCAAAGCAATCTATACATTCAATGCAATCCCTATCAAGATTCCAACAGACTTCTACACAGAAATGCAAAAGCCAATCCTCAACTTTATATGGAATGGCAGACCCCTGAATAGCTAAAGCAATGTTAAAAGAAAAGATCAAAGTAGGAGGACTCACACTTTCTTATTTTAAAACATATTATACGGCTACAGTAATCAAAAAAGCCTAGTGCTGTTTTATCAATAGACACATAGACCAATTGAACGGTATTTAGAATCCAGAAATAAACCTACAAATCTATGGTCAAATGATTTTTACAAGGGTGCTAAATCCATTAGATGGGGAAAGAAGAGTCTCTTCAATAAATAGCATTGGGAGGAATGGATTTCCACATGCAGGAAAATGAAATAGGATCTATGCCTCACACCATACAAAAAAAAAAAAAAATTGATTAAGAATCTAAATATGAAAACTAAAACCATAAAATTCTTAGAAGAGGCACAGCCAAGATGGCAGAATAGACAGATTCTGCCGGCGAGCCCTCTTTACAACAAAGGCCGGAAAAAACAAGTGAAACAAGTACATTTCTGACAAGCTGGGATCTCTGAGCTTAAAAGGAAAGCTTAGAAAATAAACTGAGGGGCAGAGGGAGGCAGAGACCATTCAGAAGTGGAGAGGAGTTACCAGACCTGAATCACGGGGAGCCCTCAGGCACCATTCCCAGAGTGGTGGGGGCGAGCTGGTACTAGTGTTTGGCTGCAGTTTCCTCAGGGAGAAGCAGCCAGCCACACAGCCTACTCACAATTCCGGAACCTGAGAAGAACGGCGCTCTCAGCAAAAGCTAAGTACTTGGGTATATTTTACCACGCCCCCCCCCACCCCCAACCCAGCTTCAGTGTCTGAGTTTCCTGGGCCTGAGACAGGCACTGTTGAGCACCTAGAGCCATGCTCCCAGCCTTGGGAAAGGAAAAAATTTGCAATTGGGGGAAAACGTAATTTGTCAGCTCCACTAACTGGGGGAGCTCAAGACAGAAGAGGGCCCTGTCCAGGCATTAAATCATCCATTGACTGTGAGCACCTTTCCCTTCTGCATGGACCTGTGGGGGTCTACTCCGGGAAATAGGTCCTTGTTGGCAGACTCCACCATTTCAGCTGTGCAGTGGAGAGTTGGGTGTTTGATGTTTGACATTGCTTTGCCTATTAAACAAGGTCCTCACCTACCCACATCAGGGACCCAAGGATTGGTAGCTCCACTCAGGTCACCCAGCCACCTGCAACAGGGGTCCAAAGGTAACTGGTACCTCGCAGTCCTTACAACCAAAAACTTTGGGTGCCCACAGTCCATCTGCAGAACCCACCCACCTGCCTGCTCTAAAGAACAGGGACATGCTATGTTCAGAGACACTCGGGGGTCGGTTCTCAGCCCCCTGCCTTGTTCGGAGTGTGACCCCCTGCTGCAATCACATACCAGTATATACGCCAATCACCCCTGCCCCTCTCAGACTTGTAGAACAGAGCCTGTCCCACACATTTGATGATCAGCTACCTGGAAACCTGAGCTGAATTCACACAAGAAAACTGAATGGACTCCTAGATTCATATACCTGGTAACAGCTCTAGCTATCTGAGGACAGGACATCAGAGCTCCAAAGAAGAAAGTCAGCTAGCTCACTCAAGCAACCCATTTGGGTATACTGAAACAAAACAAAGCAAGAAGCTACAAAACAATAAGCAAGCATAAACTAATACAGTAACTTATAGATGGCTCAGAGACAATAGTCAATATCAAGTCACATAAAGAAACAGACCATGATCACCTCAAAAGGCTCTCAAAACAAAGAATCCAGGGATCTTCTAGATGAAAGTGCATTCCTGGAATTACCAGAGCCAGAACACAAAAGTTTAATATACAGAACCCTTTAAAAAAAAATTTTTTTTTAAGACATCAGGATGGAGATGAGGCAATATATAGAACAAGCCAAGGAACTCACAAGTAAAGCAACTGAAGAAATTAGAAAGATTATTCAGCAACATAATGAAAAGTTTGATAAGCTAGAAAAATCCATAGACAGACAGCAATCAGAAATTCAGAAGATTAACAATAAAATTACAGAAGTAGACAATTCAATAGAAAGTCAGAGGAGCAGAATTGAGGACGTAGAAGCTAGAATTTCAGAACTCGAAGATAAATCACTTGGCACTAATATATTTGAAGGAAAATCAGATAAAAGAATTTAAAAAATGAAGAAACCTTAAGAATCATGTGGGACTCTATCAAGAGAAATAACCTATGAGTGATTGGAGTACCAGAACAGGAAGGGATAACAGAAAATACAGAGAAAATTGTTGAAGATTTGTTGGCAGAAAACTTCCCTGATATCGTGAAAGATGAGAAGATATCTATTCAAGATGCTCATCAAACTCCACATAAGGGAGATGTTAAAAGAAAGGCACGAAGACATATTATAATCAAACTTGCCAATACCAAAGATAAAAAGAGAATTATAAGAGCAGAGAGGGATAAACAAAAAGTCACCTACAAGGGAGAGCCAATAAGAATAAGCTTGGACTACTCAAAAGAAACCATGCAGGCAAGAAGGCAATGGGATGACATATTTAAAAAATTGAAGGAAAAAAATTGCCTGCCAAGAATCATATATCCAGCAAAACTGTCTCTTAAATATGAAGGTGAAACTAAGACATTTCCAGATAAACACAAGTTGAGGGAATTCATAAAAACCAAACCAAAACTACAACAAATAATAAAGGGAGTTCTTTGGTTAGAAAATCAATAATATCAGATATCAACCCAAGACTACAACACTGGGCAGAGCAACCAGAAGTCAACCCAGACAGGGAAATCCAAAAAAACAAAGATTATTAAAAAAAAAAAAAAGCTCAAAACAGGGTAACAGCAATGTTATTATATAAAAGAAGACAACATTAATATAATAAAGATGGAGGCGGGGCCAAGATGGCTGACTAGGTAGAAGCTACTTCGGATCCCTCTTGTAACAAAGACTCAGAAAAACAAGTGAATCGATCACATACATGACAATCTACGAACCCTGACCATCAAACACAGATCTTAAGAGTTGATCTGAGTAACAGGGGAGAGAAAAGCTGTGCCCTGAAGCAGCGACCAACTCTGGAACTGGTGTCCCGCTCTACAGTCTTGAGCCCTTGCGGTTCCCTGGTGCTGAGTGGAGGGGCTGATTGCAGCTTGCTGAGGCAGAGCGGGCACAGGAAACAGCCCTAACCCCTAGGCCCCTGAGGTAACCTTGGTAAAGACTCAGCCAGTGCGAGAAGGCTGCACATTGACACGGCTAACGAGAGAACGAGCAACCATGGGGAAGGAGCGGCAGTGTTCGGAGGCTGGAACCAGCGTCCCGGTCAGAAAACCCTGGCACCAGGCCTTGGACTGGGCAGAGGGGAGATGAGCACAGCTTACTGAGATGGCGCAAACAGGGGACACAGGCCTAGCTCCCTGAAGTGACCTCAGGGGAAGCCCAGCCAGTGCATGCAGGCAGTGCAGAGACGTGGCTGACAGGAAGAGAAGTCACTGGGAGGCAGCGACTGGTTTTGGAGCCTGGAGTGTGGCGTTTCAGCCAGGGAGCCTTGGCACTGGGCTTTGGACTGGGAGCAGAGGAGCTGACCACGGCTTCTGAGACAGCACAAGCACAGGACCCTGGCCTGACCCTTGGGGGCAATCTTAACCCAGCCAGCACACACAGGCTACACGCCCCTTGGGAATCTCAGATAAAACAGTCATCACCAAGCAAAATAAGTAACTTCGTCTATATTGCTGGGTGCTACTCTCTCCTGTCTATCTGATCCCTCCCCTTCCTGCCCCAGGTGGCTTCATTAACATTGGAATTTCCTGGGCCAGGGAGTGAAGTGCTCTGTGGGTTTTTTTGTTTTGTTTTGATTTGTTTTTTTGTCTTTCCTAAGCCATTCTCCTGGCCTGAGAGAAGCAGCTACAAAAACTCAGGGACCAAAAATCCTTCCCTGACTTCCCTAAATTGGAGTAAAAACACAGAACCAGCTCCAGCCAAGCAAATGAGATCCACAGTCTTGGGCTTTCATCCCTATGGGGAACAACGTGGCTATTTTAATGCAAAGGCAATTCTGATAGTGATCTGACTGTAATTGTTTAAGATCACTGGAAAGACAAGTTTTTCCGGTCTGATATCTCTACCTATTAAACAGAGCCCTCATTGATCCACAGTGGGAACTGAGGACTGAAGCTCCATCCAAACCACCTAGCCACCTGCCAAAAGGGTCTGAGGATACTGACACCTACCAATCTTTAGAGGTACATGCATTGGGTGCCTAAGGTACAGCTGCAGAGCCCACCCACCAAAGTGCTTTAGGAATAGAGACACACCTATCTCACTGGCACATGGGGGAAGGATGTCAGCATCCTGCCTATCCTCCCGGAGTGTGACTTCCTGCTGCTACTAGAATCTGATGCACACAACTATCACCACTATTCTCTAAGTGAGGAGTTGACAGTCTACACCACACATTGGTGACCCCAAATCAGATTCTATTCAAGAATAGTGAATGGACTCTTAGGCTTATATATCTGGTAACAGCCCAAACCACCTGGTAATAGGGCATAAGTGATTCAAAGGCTACAACAATCAAGACAGTGCAATCTAGTAGCCCATCTGCATATATTGAAAGAAAACAAAACAAGATAAGACTCGGTGAGCAAATATAAAATAAATCATTACAATATCTTATAGATGGCTCAGAGACAGCAGTCGATATCAAACCACATAAAGAAGCAGACCATGACTGCTTCTACAACTCCCCAAATTAAAGAATCAAAATCTTTCCCAAATGAAGATACAATCCTGGAATTGCCAGATGCAGAATATAAAAAACTAACTTACAGAATGCTTCAAGACATCAGAGATGACCTCAGAAATGAAATAAGGCAATCTACAGAAAAAGCCAAGGAACACACTGAGAAAGCAGTTGAAGAAATCAAAAAGATTATTCAAGAACATAGTGGAAAAATTAATAAGCTGCAAGAATCCATAGAGAGCATTCAGAAATCCAAAAAATTAACAGTTAAATTACAGAATTAGACCACTTAATACGAAGTCAGAAGAGCAGAATCGAGCAATTGGAATGCAGAGTGGGGGAGGTGGAGGATAAGGCAATTGACACCAATATAGCTGAAGAAAAATCTGATAAAAGAGTTTAAAAAAATGAAGAAACCCTAACAATCATGTGGGACTCTATCAAGAAGAATAACTTGTGTGTGATTGGAGGTCCAGAACAGGGAGGGATAACAGAAAATACAGAGAGAAGAGTTGAAGATCTGTTGAGAGAAAACTTGCCTGGCATCATGAAAGACGAAAAGATATCTATAAGATTGATCCAAAAAGAAAATCACCAAGGCATATTATCATCAAACTTGCCAAAACCAAAGGTAAAGAGAAAATTTTTAAAGACAGCCAGAGATAAAAGAAAAGTGTCCCACAAAGGGGAATCAATAAGAATAACTTCAGACTACTCGGCAGAAACCATGCAGTCAAGAAGGCAATGGGATGACGTATATAGAGCACTGAAGGTGAAAAACTGCTAATCAAGGATCATACATCCAGCAAAACTCTCTCTCAAATACGAAGGTGAAATTAAAACATTTACACACAAACTCAAGCTTAGAGAATTTGCAAAAACCAAACCAAAGCTACAAGAATTACTAAAGGAAATTGTTTGATCAGACAATCAATAATATCAGATACCAACACAACACAAGGTCACAGAACAGAACATCCTGATATCAACTCAAATAAGGAAATCACAAAAACAAATTAAGATTAATTTTAAAAAGAAAAAAATGCTCAAAACAGGGAATCATTGAAGTCATTATGTAAAAGATCACAATAATCAAAAAGAGGGACTAAATACAGGAGGCATAGATCTTCCATATGGAGAGGAAAACAAGGCGATATAGGACGATACAAGTTAGGTTTTTACTTAGAAAAATAGGGGTAAAAATTAAGGTAACCACAAAGAGGTCTAACAATTCCATAATTCAAGATAAAAACATAACGAATCAGCAAACATAAATTCAACTACTATGGAAATGAGGAACACACAATTTACAAAGAAAAACATCTCAGCACAAAAAAGTAAGTGGAAAAATGAAATTGTCAACAACACACACAAAAAGGCATCAAAATGATAGCACTAAAAAATACATACTTATCTATAATTACACTGAATGTAAATGGACTAAATGCACCAGTAAAGAGACAGAGAGTCTCAGACTGGATAAAGAAACACAATCCATCTATATGCTGCCTACAAGAGACATACCTTAGACTTAGAGACATAAACAAACTAAAACTCAAAGGATGGAAAAAAAAATTTATCAAGCAAACAATAAGCAAAAAAGAGCAGGAGTAGCAATATTAATTTCTGACAAAATAGAATTTAAAGTTAAATCCACCACAAAGGATAAAGAAGGACACTACATAATGATTAAAGGGACAATTACCAGGAAGATATAACCATATTAAATATTTATGCACCCAATGACAGGGCTGCAAGATACATAAAACAAACTTTAACAGAAATGAAAAGTGAGATAGCCACTTCCACAATTATAATAGGAGACTTCAACACACTGCTTTCGGAGAAGGATAGGACTTCCAGTAAGAAGCTCAACAGAGACATGGAAGACCTAATTGCTACAATCAACGAACTTGACCTCATAGACTTACACAGAACACTCCACCCACAGCTGCCAAGTATACTTTTTTTTTCTAGTGCACATGAAACATTCTCTAGAATAGATCACATATTAGTTCATAAAACAAACCTTTGCAGAATCCAAAACATTGAAATATTACAAAGCATCTTCTCAGACCACAAGGCCATGAAAGTAGGAATCAATAACAGAAAAATTAGGGAAAAGAAATCAAATACTTGGAAACTGAACAATACCCTGCTCAAAAAAAACTGGGTTATAAAAGACATTAAGGATGGAATAAAGAAATTCACAGAATGCAACGAGAATGAAAACACTTTCTATCAAGACCTCTGGAACACAGCAAAACCAGTGCTCATAGGCCAATTTATATTGATAAATGCACACATACATAAAGAAGAGCCAAAATTAGAGAACTGTCCCTACAACTTGAACAAATAGAAAGTGAGCAAAAAAAGAATACATCAGGCACCATAAGAAACCAAATAATAAAAATTAGAGCTGAACTAAATGAAATAAAAAAAGAACAGAAAAACAATTGAAAGAATTAACAAAGCCAAGAGCTGGTCCTTTGAAAAAATTAACAAAATTGATAAACCATTGGCCAGACTGACTAAAAAATACAGGAAAGGAAACAAATAACCAGAATAAGAAATGAGATGGGCCATATCACAAAAGACCCAACTGAAATTAAAAGAATCATTTCAGATTATTACGAAAAATTGTACTCTGACAAATTTGCAATCTTAGAAGAAATGGATGAATTCCTAGAAAAACACTACCTACGTAAACTAACACAATCAGAAGTAGAACAACTAAATAGACCCATAACAAAAAAAGAGAAAAGGTAAACAAAAAACTCCCAAGAAAAAAAGCCTGGCCCGGATGGCTTCACTGCAGAGTTCTACCAAACTTTCAGAGAAGAGTTAACATCACTACTACTGAAAGTATTTCAAAGCATAGAAAATGATGGAATACTTCCTAACACATTCTATGAAGCCAGCATATCCCTGATATCAAAACCAGGTAAAGACACCACAAAAAAAAGAAAATTATAGACCTATATCCCTCATGAACATAGATGCAAAAATCCTCAACAAAATTCTAGCCAATAGAATTCAACAACATATCAAAAAAATAATCCACCATGACCAAGTGGGATTTATACCAGGTACTCAAGGTTGGTTCAATATTAGAAACACCATTAATGTAATCCACCATATAAATAAAAGACAAAAACCACATCATCTTATCAATTGATGAAGAAAAGGCATTTGACAAAGTCCAACACCCATTCATGATAAAAACTCTGACCAAAATAGGAATTGAAGGAAAATTCCTCAACATAATAAAGGGCATCTACACAAAGCCAACAGCCGACATCACCCTAAATGGAGAGAGCCTGAAAGCATTTCCCTTGAGAACGGGAACCAGACAAGGATGCCCTTTATCACCGCTCTTATTCAACAGTGTGCTAGAGGTCCTAGCCAGAGCAATTAGGCTAGACAAAGAAATAAACGGCATCTGGATTGGCAAGGACGAAGTAAAATTATCTCTACTTGCAGATGACATGATCTTGTACACAGAAAACCCTAAGGAATCCTCCAGAAAACTATTGAAACTAATAGAAGAGTTTGGCAGAGTTTCAGATTACAAGAAAAACTTACAAAAATCACTTGGATTCCTCTACATCAACAAAAAGAACATCAAAGAGGAAATCACCAAATCAATACCATTCACAGTAGCCCCCAAGAAGATAAAATACTTAGGAATAAATCTTACCAAAGATGTAAAAGGCCTATACAAAGAAAACTACAAAGTACTAGTGTAAGAAACCAAAAGGGACTTACATAAGTGGAAAAACATACCTTGCTCATGGATAGGAAGACTTAACATAGTAAAAATGTCTATCCTACCAAAAGCCATCTATATATACAATGCACTTCCGATCCAAATTCCAATAACATTTTTTAAAGTGTTGGAGAAACAAATCACCAACTTCATATGGAAGGGAAAGAAGCCCCTGGATAAGTAAAGCATTACTGAAAAAGAAGAAGAAAGTGGGAGGCCTCACTCTACCTGAGTTTAGAACATATTATACAGCCACAGTAGTCAAAATAGCCTGGTACTGGTACAACAACAGGCACGTAGTCCAATGGAACAGAATTGAGAACCCAGATATAAATCCATCCACATCTGAGCAGCTGATATTTGACAAAGGCCCAGTGTCACTTAATTGGGGAAAATATAGTCTTTTTAACAAATGGTGCTGGCATAACTGGATATCCGTTTGCAAAAAAAATAAAACAGGACCCATACCTCACACCATGCACAAAAACTAACTCCAAGTGGATCAAAGACCTAAACATAAAGACTAAAACGGTAAAGATCATGGAAGAAAAAAAATAGGGACAACGTTAGGAGCCCTAATTCAAGGCATAAACAGAATACAAAATATTACCAAAAATGATGAAGAGAAACCGGAATACTGGGAGCTCCTAAAAATCAAACACCTATGCTCATCTAAAGACTTCACCAAAAGAGTAAAAAGACCACCTACAGATTGGGAAAAATTTTTCAGCTATGACATCTCCGACCAGCACCTGATCTCTAAAATCTATATGATTCTGTTAAAACTCAATCACAAAAAGACAAACAACCCAATTAAAAATTGGGCAAAGGATATGAACACGCAGTTCACCAAAGAAGATATTCAGGCGGCTAACAGATACATGAGGAAATGCTCTCGATCATTAGCCATTAGAGAAATGCAAACTAAAATCATGATGAGATTCCATCTCACTCCAACATGGCTGGCATTAATCCAAAAAACACAAAATAATAAATGTTGGAGAGGCTGCGGAGAGATTGGAACTCTTACACACTGCTGGTGGGAATGTAAAATGGTACAACCACTTTGGAAATCTATCTGGCATTTTCTTAAAAAGTTAGAAATAGAACTACCATACAACCCAGAACTCCCACTCCTCAGAATATACCCTAGAGAAATAAGAGCCTTTACATGAACAGATATATGCACACCCATGTTTACCGTAGCACTGTATACAATAGCAAAAAGCTGGAAGCAACCAAGGTGTCCATCAACGGACGAATGGATAAATAAATTATGGTATATTCACACAATGGAATAATATGCATCAATAAAGAACAGTGAGGAATCTGTGAAACATTTCATAACATGGAGGAATCTGGAAGGCATTATGCTGAGTGAAATTAGTCAGAGGCAAAAGGACGAATATTGTATAAGACCACTATTATAAGATCTTGAGAAATAGTATAAACTGAGAACACTTTCTTTTGTGGTTACAAGAGGGGGGAGGGAGGGAGGGTGGGAGAGGGTTATTTACTGATTAGATAGTAGATAAGAACTATTTTAGGTGAAGGGAAGGACAATACTCAGTACAGGGAAGGTCAGCTCAACTGGACTGGACCAAAAGCAAAGAAGTTTCCAGGATAAACTGAATGCTTCGAAGGTCAGCGGAGCAAGGGTTTTGGTTTGGGGACTATGGCTTCAGGGGACATCTAAGTCAATTGGCAAAATAAATTCTATTAAGAAAACATTCTGCATCCCACTTTGAAGTGTGGCATCTGGGGTCTTAAATGCTAACAAGCAGCCATCTAAGATGCATCAATTGGTCTCAACCCACCTGGATCAAAGGAGAATGAAGAACACCAAGGTCACAAGATAATTATGAGCCCAGGAGACAGAAAGTGCCACATGAACCAGAGACTTACATCATCCTGAGACCAGAAGAACTAGATGGTGCCTGGCCACAACCAATGACTGCCCTGACAGGGAGCACAACAGAGAACCCCTGAGGGAGCAGGAGAACAGTGGGATGCAGACCCCAAATTCTCATAAAAAGACCAGACTTAATGGTCTGACTGAGACTGGAAGAATCCCGGCAGTCATGGTCCCCAAACCTTCTGTTGGCCCAGGACAGGATCCATTCCTGAAGACAACTCATCAGACATGGAAGGGACTGGACAATGGGTTGGAGAGAGATGCTGATGAGGAGTGAGCTACTTGTATCAGGTGGACACTTGAGACTGTGTTGGCATCTCCTGTCTGGAGGGGAAATGGGAGGGTAGAGAGGGTTAGAAACTGGAAAAGAGTCACTAAAGGAGAGACTGGAAGGAGGGATTGGGCTGACTCATTAAAAAAAAAAAAGAGTAAATGGGAGTATGTAGTAAGGTGTATATAAGTTTATATGTGAGAGACTGATTTGATTTGTATACTTTCACTTAAAGCACAATAAAAATTATTTTTAAAAAAAACTAATAAAGGGAAAAAAAGATATTTCCATCACCCCCCAAAAAAATAAATAAAAGATAATAAAGAGGGACTAAGAAATGTAATCATACACCTTTCATATGGAGAGGAAGTTACGGCGATACAAAGAAATAAATGTTAGGTTTAAATTGAGAAAAATAGGGGTAAATAATAAGGTAACCACAAAAGAGACAAACTATCCTACTTGCCAAAACAAAATACAAGAAAAAAATAGAGACTCAGCAGAAACAAAATCAACAGCAACAAATACAAGGAAAGGACAATATATAAAGATAATCTACTCAGCACATAAAATTAAGTGTGAAAAAGAAACTATCAACAACACACAAAAAAAGACATCAAAATAATAGCACTAAATTCACACCTATCCATAATTACACTGAATGTAAATGGACTAAATGCACAAATAAAGAGACAGAGAGTGGCAGAATGGATTAAAAAACAAGATCCGTGTATATGCTGCCTACAAGAGACACGCCTTAGACTTAGAGACACAAGGTAAAACTCAAAGGATGGAAAAAAATATATCAAGCAAACAACAATCAAAAAAGAGCAGGAGTGGCAATATTAATTTCTGACAAAATAGACTTTAAAGTTAAATCCATCATAAAGGATAAGGAAGGACACTATATAATGATTAAAGAGACAATATATCAAGAAGATATAACCGCATTAAATATTTATGGACCCAATGACAGGGCTGCAAGATACATAAAATTCTTAGAAGAAAATACAGGGCAATGCTGTTGGGCCTAGCTTTTGAAAATGGGTTACCTAACAAAAGCACAAACAGCAAAAAACTAAATAAATGGGACCTCATGAAAACTAAAAACTTCTGTCATCAAAAGACTTTACCAAAAATGTGAGAAGACAAGCTACCAACTGTGAAAATATCTTCAGAAACCATACATCCCATAAGAATCTAATAACCAAAATATATATAAAACTTCAACAATTTAACATCAAAAAGACAAATAGCCCAACCATAAAATGGGCAAAGAACTTGAATAGACGTTTCACAAAAGAGGACATTAAAATGACCGCCAAATACATGAAAAGATGCTCAACATCATAAGCCATCAGAGAGATGCAAATCAAAACCACAGGGAAATACCATTTCACTCCCACCAAGATGGCTAAGGAACCTTGGTGGCACAGTGATTAACACCCCAGCTGCTAACCAAAAAGTCGGTAGTCAAATCCACCAGCCACTACCTAGAAATCCTATGAGACAGTTCTACTCTGTCCTATAGGATGGCTATGAGTCGGAATCAACTGGAGGGCAACATCTGTTTGTTTTTAAGATGGATAAGGGAGAAAAACACAGAAAATAACAAACGGCAAAAGTGTGGGGAAATTGGAACCCTTATCCCTTGCTGGTGGAAATACAAATGGTACACCTGTTGTGGAACAGTATGGCAGTTCCTCAAAATACTAAAAATAGAACTACCATCCAAACCCATTGTGGTAGAGTCAATTCTGACTCATAGAGACCCTATAGGACAGAATAGAACTGCCCCAGAGTGTTTCCAAGGAAAGACTGGTGAATTCAAACTGCTGAACTCTTGGTTAGCAGCTGTAGCTCTAAACTACTGCACCACCAGGACTCCAGAACTATCATATGGCCTAGCAACTCCAGTCCTAGGTATACACCCAAAAGATGTAAAGATACTTGTACACCCATACTCACTGCAGTAGTATTCACAATAGCCAAAAGTTGGAAATAACTTAAATGCCCATCAAAGGATGAATGGATAAACAAAATGTACTATGTACATATAATCGAATACTACTCAGCCAGTAAGAGAAATGAGGTTTTTGGTACATGCTACAGTATAGACGGAGCTTGAAGACATTATGCTGAGTGAAATAAGTCAATCGCAGAAGGACAAATACTGTATGACCTCACTTATTAAAAAACACAAAAACTAGCAAATGTATAGAGACCAAAGTTTATAAGTGCTTACCAGGAGTGAGAGAGAGGGGGACAGGAGGTGGAGTTATTGCTTATGGAGTACTGAGTTTCAGTTTATGGTGATTGAAAGATCATGTTGATTAAGGGTAATTGCTTAATCATAGCCAATTAATGTAATTGTTGTCAATAAGTTGTATATCTGTATAAAGTTGAATTGACAAAAGTTGTGTGATACACAACCACACACTGTAAGGGATTTTGTTCCTTGGTTTGGAGGTTTAGAGTCATGATTTCATGGGACATCCATTTAATTGGCCTATTAACATAACTAAAACAAAAATCCTCACACTGGACCAATAAGGAAACACTGGTGGCATAGCAGTTAAGAGCTATGGCTGCTAACCAAAAGGTTGGCAGTTCAAATCCAGCAGGCATTCCTTGGAAACCCTACGGGGCAGTTCTACTCTGTCCTACAGGGTCTCTGGGAGTCAGAATACACTCGACAGCAATGGGCTTTTTTTTGGTGTTGAACCGATAAATAATGTCATGATAAAGAAAAAACTGAAGTTGTCAAGGATTTCATTTTACTTGGATCAACAATGAATATCAAGCAGCAGTCAAGAAATCAAACAATGTACTCCATTGGGCAAATCTGCTGCAAAGACCTCTTTAAAGTGTTAAAAAGCAAAGATGTCACTTTGAAGACTAAGGTGCGCCTGACTCAAGCCATGGTATTTTCAATCACCTCATGTGTGTGTGAAAGCTGGACAACGGATAAGGAAGACCAAAGAAGAATTGACGCATTTGAACTATGGTGCTGGTGAAGAATATTGAATATATCATGGACTGCCAGAAGAATGAACAATTCTGTCTTGGAAGTAGTACAGCTAGAATGCTCCTTAGAAGTAAAGATGGCAAGACTTCGTTTCACATAGTTTGGACATGTTATCAGGAAGGACCATTCCCTAGAGAAGGACATCACGCTTGGCAAAGTAGAAGATCAGTGAAAAAGAGGAAGCTCCTTGATGAGATGGATTGACCCAGTGGCTGCACCAATGGGCTCAAACATGGCAACAATTGTAAGGATGGCACAAGACCAGGCAGAATTTCATTCTGTTGTACATAGGGTTCTATGAGTTGGAACTGACTCAATGGTACATAACAACATTAACATGTTTAGTGCTTCTATTCTACCTCCTGGTCTGTTGCACAGTACATGGGGTCTTAAAAGCCTGCAAGTGGCCATCCAAGGCACAGTAATTGATCTCTATTTTCCTGTTGCAACAGAGAAAAAAGGAGAATCAGGAATAGGAGGAGAAAATGGAATGTGTGGATTATTGCCTCCATGAACAACTGCCTTCTTTGCCATGAGACCAGAAGAACTAGATCGTGCTTGGCTACCATTACTGAACATTTTGATGAAAGATTCTATAGAAGGATCCTAATCAGAAGGGGGAAAATGTGGAATGGAATTACAAATTCTCATGGACTTCTGACTCTCTGAAGCTATGAAAGCTGGCTGAACCTCTGAAACTATTGTCCTGAGATAATCTTTAAATCTTAAACCAAAAATATTCCCTGAAGTGTCTGCTTTTAAAACCAAACAATTGTTTAATTTAACTAATAAAGAATGTCCGCCTTGAGCATTATGCTCTGTTAAGATCTTTCTATATGGAATCAAAATGACAACAGAAACTGTAGGATTGATTAGGTAGGAACCTTAGGGGGCAGTGAGTTTATGTTAATGGAGGAGGAACAGTTTAGAAAAGGAAGGTGAGAATGGTTGTGGAATTTGAAGAATGTGATCAGTATCACTGAGTTGTTCATGTATAAGCATTTTAATTGGTGTATATTTTGTTGTGTTAATTCTCAATGACAAGAAAAAATGAACTATAAAAAAATTAAAAAATAGGTAACTGAAAAAATAAGCTTAAGAAAGTATTGCAGTAAAATCTTAGGCAAATAAAAAAGAGAATATGGAACAAAATGTCATTACCACAAACACTGAAATAAAACCAGAAAGACATGTCCATGAAATAAATGAAAACAAAATCGTGACTGATAAATAATTTTTAAACCTAATGACGCAGTGGTTAAGAGCCTGGCCACTAGCCAAAAGGTTGACAGTTCAAATTCACCAGCCTGTCCTTGGAAACACTATGGGCAGTTCTACTCTGACCTGTAGGGTTGCGATGAGTCGGAATTGACTTGACGGCAATGGGTTTTTTTTGAAGAACTCTAGAAAATAATCAGAAATAAAGGTAAAAAATAATAACTTAGCTAGAAGCATTTCTAAAGAAAATAAACACAGCATTAAGGAATCTAGGGGGTGAAATATTTTAATTTTTAAAATCAGTAACAAAAAGAAAATGATAAAAATGGTTGGAAGAAAATAACAAATGTTGAAGATAGGCAAAGAGGATCCAACATATTTATGGCAGACACCTGGATGAAAAATACAAATAAGGGAACAAAAAAAAATACTGAAAATTATAATTCAAAATAATAATAAAACGTACATTAAAAAGAACTCCACACAACTAAGAATATCAACCTGGTGTTGGTAGTTGCTTAAAGCTGGCTCCAACTAAAAGAATCAAACCTTGCCCAGCCCTGGGCCATCTTCATGATCATTTGTATGTTTGAGTCCATCATTGCAGCTGTTGTCACTTCATCTCACTGAGGATTTCCATCATCTTTTTGGCCCTCTACTTTACTAAAAAAAACCCCAGTGTCATCGAGTCAATTCTGACTCATAGCGACCCTATAGGACAGAGTAGAACTGCCCCATAGAGTTTCCAGGGAGTGCCTGGTGGATTCAAACTGCCAACCCTTTGGCTAGCAGCTGCAGCACTTAACCACTATCCCACCAGGGTTTCCACTTTAATAAAAATGATGTCCTTTTCTAGCAACTGGTCTTTCTTGATGACATGTCCAAAGTAAGCAAGTTGAAGTCTCACAGGTCTCAGTTCTTAGGAAATACTGGTTTTATTTCTTTAAGACTGATTCGTTTGTTCATCTGGCACTCCACAATATATTGAATATTCTTCACCAACACCACAATTCCAACACATAAATCCTTCTCCTATCTTCCTTTTTCATAATCCAACTTTCACATGCATATGAGGCAATTAAAAAGATCATGGCTTGGGTCAGATGTACCTTAGTCATCACAGTGGCATCTTTGCTTTTAAAAATTTTAAAGAGGTCATTTTCAGTAGATTAACCAATGCAATAGGTCATTTTTTTTTTTTTTTTTTTAACTGTGCTTTATGTTGGTTGGGTTAGGTGAAGCTTTACAGGGCAAATTAACTTCTTGTCATTTGATTTCTTGATTCTGCTTTCATGGATGTTAACTGTTCATTTAAGTGCATGAAATCCTGACAACTTCAATTTCTTCTCCATTTATCATGATGTTGTTTATCAATCCAGTTGTGAGGATTTTCATTTTCTTCATATTTGAGTGTAATTCATATGAAAGGCTGTAGTCTTTTACCTTCCTCAGTAAGTGCTTCAAGTCTTCTTCATTTTCAGCAAGCAAGGTTGTATTATCTGCATATTATAGGCTGTGACTGAGTCTTCCTCCAATGCCAGTGCTGCATTCTTCATATAGTCTGGCTTCTCAGTTTATTTGTTCACCATATAGATTGAATAAGTGAGCTGAAAGGATACAAACATGCCACATGCTTTTTCCAATTCTGAACCATGCAGTATCTCCTTGTTTTGTTCAAACAACTGCCCCTTGGTTCACGTACAGATTCCACATGAGCACAGTTAAGTGTTCTGAAGTTCCCATTCTTCACAAGGTTATCCATAATTTGTTGTAACACATGGTCAAATTCCTTTGTATAATTAATAAGACACAGGTAAACATCTTTATGGTATTCTGTGCTTTCAGCCAGGATCCATTTTACAACAGCAATATCCCTCATTCCACATTCTCTTCTGAATCTAGTTTGTACTTCTGGCCATTCCCTGTCAATGTATGACTGCAGTTATTTTTGAGTTATCCTTAGCAGACTTTTGCTAGCATGTGATATTAATAATATTGTTTAATAATTTCCACGTTCTGTTTGATTGCTTTTCTTTGGAAAGGGCAAAAATGTAGATCTCTTCAAGCTGGTTGCCCAGGTAGTAGTCTTCCAAATTCTTGACATAGACGAATAAGTGCTTCCAGCATTTCATCTGTTTGTTGAAACATCTCAGTTGGCATTCTGTCAGTTCCTAGAGCCTTGTTTTTCACCAATGCCTTCAGCGCAGCTTGAACTTCTTCCTTCAGTACCAGTAGTTCTTAATCACATGCTACCCCCTGAAATGATTTCAACCAATTTGTCAAAATATTTAAAAAACACTCCACATAACTGGGAATACTAACCTAGAATGAGCAAAAGCAAGTCACCTTCTAGTAAAATTACTGGTCTTTAAAAATAAAAATGCACTGGACAACCTAGGGAAAAAGAGCAAGTGCCTGATAAGGAAAACAGTAGCTGGATTATCATGAGACTTCATAACAGCAGTGCAATATGCCAAAAAAAAAAAAAATGGAATAACATTTAAAATACTCAAAAATCCCTTTTTTTTTTTTTTACTTCCAGAGAAAATGACTTTCATATAAAGGTAGAGCTCAGCATTCATCACCAAGCAAAAATTCACAAATTATTATTCCTTTGGTCCTTTCCTGAAGGGTCTACTAGACAGCAAGTTGCAGACCATCAGTGTGACTGGGAAAAATGTTGATATAGGACTGGTAATGAACACTAAATACACAGTTACTTTTTGAACTAAGACTAAATGAGAATAAAAGGTAGAGAATAAAATAAGTAATGGCTATTTATTCAAAAGGGTATATATAGTCAACTATGAACAATGGGTTGCGAATTGGCAAGGTATATGAAAAAAATGTTAACTGATTTCTGAGTCACATCTGTGATGGTAATGTTAAAAAAAAAAAAAAACCCACTGCCGTTGAGTCGATTCCGACTCATAAAAAAAAAAAAAATAGTGAGCCTATATATGGTAGTGTTAGTATTGTTAATTCAAGGTGTTTGTGAGCTTGATGTAGGACGTAAGAAATGATCAAACGTGGGATTTTCTAATGTCATCATCTCCTACGCCCTTGTGAACTAGCCATTTCTAGGTGGAACTAAAGAGATGTAAATGTAATACAGAGAAGCCTGAGTAAATATCCTGCTATCCTGAATTTGATTTTGGCAATATTATTGTTTAATTATGTAATATTGTATTACATACACACATATACACACACATGCACACACACACACAACTCTAAGCTCTATCAATTGAAAAAGGGCTAGAAGAAATGAGAAACCCAGGAAGGAAACTAGGGCCGCTTAGAGAAATGGTGGATTTCAGGTATGGAGCAGCAAATGTACAAGATGAGCCTGCAATATCTTGTATTATTAAGCTATCAAATATACGTAGAATCATGTGAAAAAAAGGCTAATATTAAAAGACACCCACTGGTCAAACATGGAAAAAATTGAGTATCAATAAGAATAATTATTGCAATGATTGAAACTCATCAAAAACTTGTACATTAATGAGGGTTTTTTCTTTTCTTTCCTTTTTAATTTATTTTTGAGAATAATGAGGAAACTGATTCACCAGTTGACAAGTAACAATACATGAATGCCCTAATTTTTCTATATGAGGTGTACATTGGATAACCAGATAATAATTTGGAAGTATCATTGCATAGAATTGCTCTAAGCTGATAAATTTAAAAGCAATAATAAAACTAGAATACTATCACTTTGAAATCTCAATGAATTACTGGATCTAGGCGTTTAAAATTTACAGCTTTAATTGACATAGTAGAGGCAGCCTGACATTATATGTCTTCTGATGAAAAAAACACACTGCCATTGAGTTGATTCTGACTCATAGTGACCCTATATGCTTAGGCTTGTCAAAAAAATAGAACCGGAGTCAAAATAAGCCTTTGAATTTACCTGCCAATCGGCAGGAAAATGGTGGACAGAAGTACATTTTGAACTGCACAATGAGCTATACAATCGACAATATTCAGAGTACAGGAAATTCTACAGTTTGAGCTTTTTGACATACGTCTTGAATTGCATCAAAAATAATCAATCAGCAACACACAGACTGTAGGGTAAAGGAAGGAATGAAGGACAAACCTGTAGAATAATACAAACTTAAAGATCAAATTTTTAAAAGGGAGGGGCAAAGTGAAACTATATCTATAGTAATCAAAATTAAGAATGCAGTAGTACATTTGTACTGCCAGAGCCTAACATTGTATACGACATATGAATAGTCCTTAAAATTAATTTGTTTGTGTGAATGCGTGTTTGTGTGAAAGAGATAGTGTGTGTGTGTTTGAGAAGAGTAGCGGTTTCATGTGTATATTTGTGTACTGTTATATTATTGATGATGATTGGTAGTTGTTTTTCCCTGATTAAACATTAATTGTGTTGGTGAAGAAGAGATAAATACACATCTTCCTTCAATATGAGGAAGCATTCACTATTGCTAGATTATAGCACTAAATTTTTCCCCAGGTATTTCTCATATATATTAAGACACTAAGCCACTCATATCACTGAAAGCAATCAGGCTCCAGCTGGTCATCTGGGGACACAGCTATCCCACATTGCAGGAGCTGCACTTACCATAACAAGAAACATTATATAAAAAGAATGCAGAGATCTTATAAAGAGTGATCATTAGAAAACCCCCCAGGGAGGCTTTCAGGGACATTACCCCATGCAACCTCTGTTTGTGATTTTAAGAAAGGTATCATTTATGAAGAGATTTAGAAAGAAATTATTTATTGTTTAGATGTTAGAAAAATAGCACAGAAAGGGAATTCTGTTTCACTGGAATTCCTGGTTCCCTTCAATCTACTTCCATCCTTTTCTGTCAAATCAACCGTATTTCCTAGAGACTCTGGGAATTCTCTTAATGACTCTGAGATATAGCTCTGGGCCCCAGCTAATTAAAAACTCATGCCACCTGCCACTAAGTCACCATTTTCAGTTGCTGCTCCAATGACTGTTGCAAAGTTCTAGAACTGTCACTCTCTTTTAGGCTACAAATGAAATCTGCTTGTCTTCATTCTGAGAACCTCATCAACCAGGGACTCCCAACATTATTCCATACCCAGCAGCTGATAGCTTAAAAATAATAATTAATTAAAAAGATTATTAACTGAAAAACTACATAACTTAAAAAATTGTTAACAATACATATCACAATGGCTGGCACAGAGCAAGTACTCAATATATATTGAATAGATAAATGAGTAGTTGGATGTTTGGATACATGGATAAATGGATGTTTAGTTGGCTGGCTACCTGGCTGGATAGATTGTTGAGGAAATAAAGCTTTTAAAACTCATAATAATAAAATAAAATTGCTCAGAAGATGGAAAAAGTGCAGTATCTAATATCTCTCTAGACTAGTGATTTAAAACCATTATGAGTACATTTAATCAATAGATGTTAATTTATTCACAAATTATGTTCATATAATATTCTCCAGTGTATTACATGCACTTTAAAATATTTTAAGATATTTTTAAAGACAAATATTACATTTAAATAAGATACATATTATACTATTCAATTTCCACACCATATAGGCCATGTTGTACAATGTCCGGGGCGTGTGCATTCTATATTGGAAGTCCTAAATCTGAACAGTGAATTTGGAGGTTAGTCACCTTGTCTACTCTTTGTAAACAAAAGATCTGGCAAGGGTAGGATAACCATGAAGAAAGCAAATTTCTTATCCTAGGACACTGAATAATTTACACCAGAGGTCCAATTAATTAAACACGAGTTCTTAAGATTTGTATTTATCATAGGTTTCTTTGAGAGTCTTGTAAAGCCTATGCATCAAATATATATTTTAAAGAAATTATATTTGAATGAAGTTATTAAAGTATTTTAATTGTAATATAGCAAAATAATAGATGAACTTTATTAATTAAATATTACTATCATGTATTGGATCTCATAACTACCATTATTTTAAAGTAGCAGCATTTCCAGATATCTGTAACTGCAATGTCATATGAAAATATCTGATTTAAAGTATAAATACTTCTGTGGGTTTTTGTCAAAATTTATGTTAAAAGAAAAGCTAAATTTCAATTAAAGAATTGTAAAAATAAAGATGTATTTTTTTCCATCTAGTTCAGAGATCTTCTAAATTCTATTCAAGGATTTTTGGGGGTCTTAGGCACTCAAGTTAAGAACTTCTGAATTAAACTAATTTATAGAGGCCTCTATCCCGGTAAGAGAGAGAAGTTACCTTAAGTCCAACTTTAATCAGTTTATTATTGTAACATATATATCTATAATATTCATTATGTTTGAAATATTAAAAAGTATTTTATTTAAATATTTCAGATGTGTCCAAATAGCAAATCAAATAATATTAATAATTAACATGTATTTGTTATGATCTTAATATTTCTTCAACATATGGCAGGAAAAAAACTTTAATTTTATGGTATTATTCTAATATTCCATAACAAGGAGAACATCTCAGTTGAGTTTGCATTATATTTAATGACTTGAAAAAGCAATTTCCTTTTCAAAAAGTTCAATTATTTTTCCTAATCTCTCTTTTGTTTGAATGGAATTACTCCCTAGCCAATTTAAGTTTTATTACATTTCTAAGTATATACGTTTTTCTACAGCTGAAATCAGGCCATTGGGCCTAACAGATCATGGAGTATCATAGAACTTTCTACCCTCGTATTACTAATCTACTTATTTTGTTGCTCATTTGCTCTAACATGCTGAAGATCTTCAGGGACAAGCAAAGAGCTATAAGATAAAGTTGGAAACTGTTGTGTAGTATTTTCTGTAATATTGCATGATTTATTCTTTTGAGGGCTTTCTTGCTAAGACTGAAAAATAGATTTAAATTACCTCTGGCTTTCTTTCCATTAGAAGTCATAGAATTACTTCACGGATCTTTGAAGTACTAACCTGGTGGCTTTAAGCAAGTTACTTTTATCCTCTGCAAAATGACAATAACAAAATCACTTAACAATTTCCTGGGAGAATCAACATTAGTGAAACTTTTCTACCTTGTAAAACATCATTCTTGGTTCTTTCTGGCATTATAAACTATTATCATTCATTTATGCATTCAATGAATATTTATTGAATGCTCTCTGTGGTACAGTAGCTATGGAAAACAATTTGATAATTTCTCAAAATGTTAAATATAGAATTACCATAAATCAAAATCCATTGCCATGGAGTTGATTCTGACTCATAGCAATAGGATAGAGTAGAAGACCCATAGGGTTTCCAAGGCTGTAAATCTTTACAGAAGCAGACTGCCACATCCTTCTCCCATGGAGCAGCTGATGGGTTCAAAACACGGATCTTTCGGTTAGCAGTTGAGCACTTTAACCGCTGTGCGACCAGGGCTCCTTAGAATTATCATATGACCTTGCAATTCCACGTCTATGTATATACCCAAAATAACTGAAAACAGGGACTCAAACAAATACTTGTACACAAGTGTTTGTTGCCGCATTATTCCCAATAGGCAAAAGGTGGAAACAACTCAAAAGTCCATCAGTGGATGAAGAGATTAAAAAAAAAAAAAAAAAGTGGTGTATACATATAATGGAATATTATTTAGTCAAAAAATGGAATAAAGTATTGAAACATGATTTGATGTAGCATGAATGAACACCAAAAACATTTGAGTATTGGGCTTTATTTGGGGATGATGATAATACAGAGGTGGTGGTTGCACAGCATTTTAAATGTACTAAGTGCTACTGAATTTTTAACCTCAAAATGGTTAATTTTATGTTATGTGAATCTTACCTCAAGATATATGTATACATATATGTATATGTGCATATATGTATATATATATATAGCAGGACCAAACTGACAAATACCCATTGCCATCCAGTCGATTCCAACTCATAGCGACCCTGTAGGACAGAGTACAATTGCCCCATAGGGTTTCCAAGGAATGCCTGGTGGATTCAAATTGCCAGCCCTCTGGTTAGCAGGCATAGCTTTAATTACTAGGCCACAAACATTTCCAAAGTGACAGATAGGTTTTATAAAATCTAACATTCATACTCTACCATACTGTGGTTTGTCTGTTCATCCTCTATGGATATTCCTAATGATTTCTTTATCCAGTTAGCTTCAAGTGTTTCTTCCAGCCTCAAAAAGAGTGAAATCTTGAGGTGCCTCATTCACTGATGTATATGTTTCAAACAACTGCACTAAGTAATTATTAGCATCCTTTTTACAGGACAATAATTCATTAAACTATCTCCATTTTTTTTTTTTTATTATAAGAAAGAACAAAAGGTGCATACCAATTACTGGTTGCTGTAGAGTCAATTCCCAAATCATGGCAACCCCACGTGTGCCAGAGTACAACTGCACTCCACACGGTTTTCAGTGGCTGATTTTTGAGAAACTTTCTTCAAAACTTCTGAGGAGTAGAAGCGAACCTCCAACCTTTCAGTTAGCAGCTGATCTAATTAACCATTATGTTGCGTAAGGCTCTGTATATGTAGTATTTCCACAATGGAATAATGCATTAATTCATATTCAAAGTACTGAGATTCTGTATTCTAATTGACTTACCTTCAAGCTTGCAATCTATATAGCCCACAGTCATCTGCGTTTTCCCCAACGATATTCATCAGGATGTTGGCAGATAGGAGCAAGATACATTGCTTTTGTACTGACATTCTCAGACATCAAAAAATCTTTATAGAGCTATTTTGCCTAGTTTTCAAGAAAATACTATCTATCTGATTTGAAAGATTTTATACTCATAAAAATTGGCTGATGTTTTATCATTGCTTAAAATTCTATAATAGACATATATATGCATGTCGTGATTAAAATATTGCTTTCCCTACAATGAATATTTGGTTTGATTATTCTGAAAAATGAGGAAAAATCTTCTTTGGGCAAGTGAAAAAAAAAAATGCATTATTCCCTGTGTGCATTTGGGGAAGTTATTGAACTTCTCTGAACCCAAATACCATTATACCTGCCTTGTAATGTAGAAACTAAATAATGTAATCGACATCTTAATCAACATCTTCAAATGAAATAATGTAGGTAGAGACATTCTGTAAATTTTAAGTCCATAAGGCAAATGTAGGCTTATGAAATGGTGACTATTTCAATTGTATTTGTTGACGCCATTTAACTTACACTCTAAAGCACAGTCAATATGGTCTTATTTTATGCCTATTACAGAGACCAAAGCTTACACAAATAGGATATTAATAGCTCTGTTCTTTTCTTTGGCAGGTCCTCATTGGCAAGCAGGCATTTCAACACAGAAGACACAGAACTGTGAAGCAATTGTATCTGTCACAAAGAATCAATGAGGCAGAAGTTAGGTTTAAAATAGGATCAGGCTGGTAGTCCCTCATGCATCCTCTTCCACCTTCCACTAAAATACACATAAAAGGCATAACATTTTCAAAATCCCCAATGCAGAAAACTATGACTGACAGCCAGCCAGTTGCCAGAACGTGGGAAGGATTTCCTCTAGCTAGTAGGCTGAGGGAAATGGATTGGAAAACAGCTGACTGTCTGCCTGTGCTAGGCTATACTTGTCAGACTGCCTGAAAGTAGGTAAGAAGAGATTTATGTTCTTCTCCATTGTACATTATTGTCATTAAGAACCAAAATAAAATAAACAAACAAAAGACCAAGGACTGTACAATATCAGGAAACTACCTGTCTTGGAAGAAGTCTAGCCAGAATGCTCCTTGGAAGTGAGGGTGGCGAGATTTTGTCTCACTTTGGACATGTTATCAGGAGGGACCCGTCCCTGGAGAAGGACATCATCCTTGGTAAAGCAGACCCTCAATGAGATGGACTGACACAGTAGCTGCAACAATGGACTCAAACATAGCAATGATTGTGAGGATGGTGCAGGGCTGGGCAGCTTTTTGTTCTGTTGTGCACAGGGTCACTGTGAGTGGGAACCAACTCTATAGCACCTAACAACAACAACAATATCTCCTTTTGGTATGAGTGTTGTTTTTAACTAACTAAAGACTGATCCTCCATACCCTTTCTGTGCAACCCTTTTCACCATCCAAAAGGATGGGGCAACTCCCAGGAAGTTTAGCAAGCTGGGGCACAGATGACTAAAAGTAGTCTATTTCATTCTGGGAGACAAACTCCTTCCCAATTCCCAGCAAAATTACCTGGGAAATTCCACTGCAGGATTCTATGTGGTGTCTTAGTTTCCTAGTGCTGATGTGTAACAGAAAAAAACACAAATGGGTGGCTTTAAAGAACTGAAATTTATTTTCTCACAGTTTAGGAGTCTAGAAGTCTGAATTCAGGGCAACACCTACAGTAGAAGACTCTGTTCAGCTCTGGGGGAAGATCTTTGTCTCAGCTTTTGTAGATCTTGCTGTCCTCAATGCCTTGGCAAACCTTCATGTGACATTTATCTTCCCCAGTTTGTGATTTCTGTCCATGTTGCTGCTTCTAGCTCAGAATTGATTAGATTTAGGGCACACCTTACACTGATACGGTCTCATTAATGTGACAAAGAAAACTCTCTTCCCAAATGAGATTACATCTACAGATATAGGGGTTAGAATTCCAACACATATTTTGGGGGGAACAAAATTTAATCTATAATATGTAGGAAACCTAAATACAGATTCCTCTTTCCCATTTGTAGAGACTCTAAATTCAATAGAACTGTAGAAAGATCTGAGGACCAATATTATAACATGGAGCCCCGCTGGCACAGTGGTTAAGAGCTCAGGCTGCCAACCAAAATGTCAGCAGTTTGAATCCACTAGCCTCTCCCTGGAAACCCTATGGGGCAGTTCTACTCTGTCCTACAGGGTTACTTTGAATCAAAATCAACTCAATGGCAACATGTATTTTTGGTTTAAATTATAGCATATCTTCCAAGGGACCAGAGGAATTGCCCTGTGTGGGAGTCATTGATTTAAGGCTCATGACTTATAATTCCAGCATCCTTTTCCTTGGTTACTATGTTCTCTGAAATCACAAAATCACTTTCCTTTTTTTTTTTTTTTTTAATCTATCACAAATCAGTTCTTTCTTGATGATGAAAACTAAGTTCAGTGTAGCATTTCCCCTGGATGCATTGTCCACTTTGTCAGCAGCAATGAAATTTTCAGCAGGCTAAATGGAAAGTTATCAAAACTGGTTTAAGTATGGTGGAATTTCTCATATTTCAGTATAGTTGAAAGTTCACTGCCATATCATCACCTAGTATCTTGAGTTTGTGGTAACTCCTTTTTTTTTTTTTCCTTTTGTAGTTTTATTTAAATCTTCCATTTGCTTTCAGCTCAACTTTCACCTTCATTTTTTTCTTTTCTCCAGAGTGATATATTCTACTAACATGCATTGCTACCTCTCTTTATTCTGTTAAAATTATTTTCTAAGAAGATACATCCTTCCATTGCTATATTCCAATTATGTGTCACACTTCATCAAATATCAGTGATATGTATGAGATTTTCTTTATACTGTTTTGATAAAATTTTCTGTTGACTTTGTTTATTATCATACTCTGTATATTTGATTAAAGACATCTGTGGCTTTTCAAAAATCCACTCTGGTATGCTTTCTTTGAGAGGAGAATATCAAAGATGTGTATTACTTTAAGTAAGAAGAGAAGTGAGTGCATTCTGGATTTTAATATTTATTTAACAAGGAAGCAATAGTAATTATCATAAGTCAACTTGTCATAGAAAGACTGTAGCTTGTGGCCTTTTATCAATGGAAGTGATCTCTGCCATAAAATCAAGTTAACCTTGTGGTAGAATTTTAAGTGCTATTTGATTTCTCAAATTACATCAGAACTCTAATTCTATCATTGTGGACATGTGGAGACACTGACATAATGGCAATCAACTTAGCAAACACAACTTAATTAATGAAAACAATTTTTGCTAATATCAGGGAGCTACTGGTATGGTCCCAGAGAGACCAAATACTTTGACCGAATATCACTTGATAATATACTGATTGTAAGATAATAGAACTTCAAAATCAAGATTGAACAGGTCTGCTATACTCTTTTATTTAATGATATTTTATTAATTAAAAAGTAATATTTTATAAAACCCAAGCACAATTTTTAACACATGGAAGAATGCAGATTTGGAAGTAATGCAACCTCACAATATATTTATTTTAAATTTTCTATTCAAAATGTTTGAAAGAAATACTACTGAATTGAACTGTGTCCTAGTTACGTAGACAGTCACGGCCCTAAAGAAAACGTGATTGATTAATTTGAACAAATATACTTAGACATTTACATGTGTTTTTTTTTTCCTTTTGAATTATTCATTTAAGGAAGCTATTAATGTAATTTCATAGAGATGTTATTACTCAAAATACTTAGGTAACATCTTGAGCATTGCTCTCCATGTGTAAAGCCCATGTATTTAAATTTCCATAGTGGTGAAAAAATATCTGTCCCCTGAGAGCTGATTTCATTTTGAAAATATCTCAGAATCCTCTGGAGGCAAGTGTGAGGAATAAATTTGATGATCAGGCTCAACATTAGCAACTGAGTCAGTGATAACTCTAAAGTAATGAAAACTAATTTGGTTGCATGGCTCATAATCTGCTTTCACAGCAATTCTTCCTCCAAAATAAAATTACAAAATAATTTGGGAATGGTAGCATTTTTAAGTAAGTATAGAAACTTCCAAATATAAATTTCCATTGGATATGGAAGTTTGAGTGTAATATGTAAAACAAATCTTATCACTGTAGAGTCAATTCCATAACTCCTAATATGATGCCTGGCATGTAGTTGCAACAACGAATGCTAGTGGAACTAATGAATTGGCATATAAATCAATCAAAAGATCTATTATAGGGAAAAAAGCAAAATACTACTGTTCTTTTAAAGATATTTTCTAAAATAATCCATAGTACAAATACTTCATTTATACTACTGTTGCTTATAGTACTTATACTTACCTATACTTTCATTTCTATTCATGGTACTTATATTGATAGTACCTATATTTTGTACTTAAGACAGAATTTTTATTAAGAAAATATAAACAATTTAATAAACAATTGTCATGGCCCATGTGTGAATACTCGCCCTTTGGTTAATATGCAGTGCTGTGATAGGCTTACTGAATTCTCTTGCTAAATAAGTAAAACCTTTTAAAAGTTATTTAATCTCAGCTGTAATTTTCAGATATTTTCAATAATTGGTGGCACCTGCTTGCCTGTGTAGTTTAACCTCTCCCTTGCCAAAAATGCTCAGGCACGAGCATTTTTAACTGCTTAGGCACGAGCATTTTTAACTGCTTGCCCTTCCTTGGCCTTTGGATATGAGTTCTTCTCTGCATATATGGTATCATCCACCTGACAATTCCTACTCATCTCTTAAGACTCAACCCTAATACTATTTTCTCTGCAAGATTATAACAAAATCACTCAGATGGTAAAAAAAAAAAAGGCATGGAGGCAGTGTCTGACCTCTTCCAACTTCACAAGAGGGAAAGAGAATCAAGATCAATAGCCCAAGGCTGATTCCTATGAGGTGGAATTAGACATGCCTCCTTACATTTTTTTACCTCTCTCCACCATCTCTACCAATTCTGACACCAACCGTTCCTCCCACAGCACTCTCTACTTCTCTGCTGGTTTCAATAATTCATTACAATGGCCACACAGAACTCACAGACCATATTCACAATTATGGGGTTTATTCAGAAAGTAACAGGTTAAAATTTGGGCTCAGGAATGCTCAGGATACAGTTCCTCCAACAGGGCAGCCTCTGCCTAGCTGTGCTTGCAGGCACACCTCTTCCTGGCCCTCAGTCTCTCTGCCCAAAGGCACTCGGCTTTCTTGCTCCATGGGCCAGGAAGCCCACTGCAACATCTGTCCTGCCGGTCTCACCTTCCTGCCTCTGGGGTGGATTGTTTCAAGCCCAGCAGGATGGTAAAACTGACCAATCCGCTTAAAAAAAAAAAAACAAACTTGTTGAACTGCCCCATAGGGTTTCTAAGGAGCACTTGGTGGATTCAAACTGCCAGCCATTCATAGCTCTTAACCATACACCTCCAGAGTTTCTGATCAATCACTTTGGTGGGTCACAATTACCTTATCTGCACATCCCCGCCCAATAACCTGGGTGGGAGTTACAAGACCACGGCAAGAAAGGCCACAGAAAAGCAATCCATCCTGAAAGGGTAGTAGAAAAACCCTGAATTTGTGGCCAGCAGGTCAAAAGTAAGGATGTTGTGTGGAATACTGAGTTTGCAGTTGACATCTGCCTATTTAATAGTGCACTTTTAACTTGTGAGGCCTGACCTAGCTCCTGGAAGCTAAGAGAGAACAAACGCGCCTCCTAGATAGCTCTTGTGAGAGATGATTGAGAAGCGGAGAGTAGGGACTTGATTAATTCTCCCATTTTGGGGGCTGCAATTACACTGACTTTTATCTGCAAACTAGCACATAGTAGGTGTTCAGCGAATATCTATGGAATAATTAAATGAAACAGACTTTATCTGAAAACTCTCAATAATGTTTTAAAACCTGAAATATTTATGAAACATTCATCACTTACCATCATTACACTCTGAAAAAACCAATTTAAATAATCAACCCACAGTGAAATCTCTCTAAATATATCTACAGTTTAGACCATAATTTGGTATAATATTATTATTATAAAAACCACTCTTAAAGTATCATAATGCTGGGTAATTGGCTCATTGATGAGAAAACTTTCAATTATTCATTGATTCATTAAAAAATATTTATTGAGAACCTACATATGTAGAAATTTGTGTATCTTTAAAGAATTATTTTTTAATGACTTGTACCTCAAAGTAATATACTCTCTTTGTCCATCTTATATCATCCAGAAATGAAGATTCAAATGCCTTTTTGAAATCAATACCTCAACTACCATCTATTCAGAATGAAGTCATCCTAGAAAAAAAGAAGGCAAGAAAGAAGGAAAAAAAAAAGGGAGGGGCCGAGAGGGAGAAAAAGGAGATAAAGTGGGTCTGCAGTTAAAGAAAAGAGAGATTGAGAGGGTTTGTGTACTAGCAGGAAAGAAAATGGTGATTTTAGTTGAAGACATCAAGTGCTGTGATTGATCACTCCACTCACCAGACAAGCAGAAGCTCTTTTACTATGGTTGTTGTTAGCTGCAGGCTAGCCCCTGACTCATGGAGATACCGTGCAAAACAGAATGAAAAGCTTCCCTGTCCCGCACCATCCCAATGATCGGTTGCAGATTGGACCATTGTGATCCATAGTGTTTATCTTGGCTAATTTTCAGAAGTTTAGTCATTATAAAAAGTTAAACTTGACATTCAGGAAAAGAGAAATAAGTGAACAAAAGAGGTAATACAACAGTGGAAAAGCAGAGAGAATAAACAGAAAGTTCCAGGAAATGGGGAGAAAAGTAGCAAATAGCAGATATTCCAACAAATGGAAAGAAGTAGAGTGAATAATGGAATTTTTCTGTATTCTGACTATTTCAGTAACTTTTAAATATTTTGGAATTGGGCTACTGCTATAATATATGTGATAGGGGAAAAAGAAAACCAGTCAAACAAGGGCATCTATTTCATTATTTTTGTGATGTTTTGTGGGTGGTTTTGGGACACTAAAAATTATTAAATATTCACTACATGCCAGATATTGTGTAAAGTGTTTCTTCTGGTTATTGTTGTTAGGTGCCCTCAAGTCAGTGATGACTGATAGCGACTCTATATATACAACAGAATTAAACACTGCCTAGTTCTGTGCCATCCTCACAATCATTGCTATGCTTAAGCCCATCGTTGTAGCCACCGTGTTAATGGGTCTCATTGAGAGTCTTCCTCTTTGACCCTCTACTCTAACAAGAAAAATGTCATCTTCAGGGACTGGTCCTTCCTGATATCATGTCCAAAGTACATGAGACGAAGTCTCACCACTTTTTGGTTCCAATGAGCATTCTGGCTGTACTTCTTCCAAGACACATTTGTTAGTTCTTCTGGTAGTTCATGGTATATTCAATATTCTTCACCAACACCATAATTCAAAGGAATCAATTTTTCTTTGGTCTTCCTTATTCATTTTCCACCTTTCACATGCATAAGAGGCGATTGAAAACACCGTGGCTTGGGTCAGGCTCATCAGAGTCCTTAAAGTAACATCTTTGCTTTTTAAGACTTTAAAGAGATCTTTTGTAGCAGATTTGCTCAATGCAAAGTCTCATTTTATTTTTTGACTGCTGCTTCCATGGGTGTTAATTGTGGATCCAAGTAAAATGAAATCCTTTTAAGACTTAAATATTTCTCCTTTTATCATGATGTTGTTTATTGGTCCATTTGTGAGGCTTTTTCTGCAAAGAGCCGGAGATGGAAAACCAAAAGGGAAAAACATGCTCAGCGTTTCTCAAGCTGAAATAACTGAAGAAAAAACTCAAGCATTGAGTTGCAATAGTGAAGGATTCTATGGGGGAAAATGTTAAATGATGCAGGAAGCATCAAAAGAAGATGGAAGGAATACACAGAGTCATTATACCAAAAAGAATTAGTCGATGTTCAACCATTTCAAGAGATGGCATATGATCAGGAACCGATGGTACTGAAGGAAGAAGTCCAAGCTGCTCTGAAGGCATTGGTGAAAAACAAGGCTCCAGGAATTGATGGAATATTAATTGAGATGTTTTAACAAACAGATGCAGCGCTGGAGGTGCTCACTCGTCTATGCCAAGAAATTTGGAAGACAGCTTCCTGGCCAACTGACTGGAAGAGATCCATATTTATGCCTATTCCCAAGAAATGTTATCCAACCAAATGTGGAAATTATAGAACAGTATCATTAATATCACATGCAAGCAAAATTTTGCTGAAGATCATTCAAAAATGGCTGCAACAGTATATTGACAGGGAACTGCCAGAAATTCAGGCCAGTTTCAGAAGAGGACGTGGAACCAGGGATATCATTGCTGATATCAAATGGATCCTAGCTGAAAGAAGAGAATACCAGAAGGATGTTTACCTGTGTTTTATTGACTATGCAAAGGCATTCGAATGTGTGGATCATAACAAATTATGGATAACATTGCGAAGAATGGGAATTCCAGAACACTGTGCTTATGAGAAACCTTTACATAGATCAAGAGGCAGTTGTTTGGCCAGAACAAGGGGATACTGATTGGTTGAAAGTCAGGAAAGGTGTGCGTCAGGGTTGTATTCTTTCACCATACCTATTCAATCTGTATGTTGAACAAATAATATGAGAAGCTGGACTATATGAAGAAGAACAGGGCATCAGGATTGGAGGAAGACTCATTAACAATCTGCGTTATGCAGATGGCACACCTGGCTTGCTGAAAGTGAAGAGGACTTGAAGCACTTACTAAGAAAAATCAAAGACCACAGCCTTCAGTATGGATTGCACCTCAACATAAAGAAATCAAAAATCCTCACAACTGGAGCAACGAGCAACATCATGATAAACAGAGAAAAGATTGAAATTGTCAAGGATTTCATTTTCCTTGGATCCACAATTAACAGCCATGGAAGCAGCAGTCAAGAAATCAAAAGACACATTGCATTGGGTAAATCTGCTGCAAAGGACCTCTTTAAAGTGTTGAAGAGCAAAGATGTCACCTTGAAGATTAAGGTGTGCCTGATCCCAGCCATGGTATTTTCAATAGCATCATATGCACGTGAAAGCTGGACAATGAATAAGGAAGACCGAAGAAGAATTGACACCTTTGAATTCTGGTGTTGGCAAAGAATATTGAATATACCATGGACTGCCAAAAGAACAAACAAATCTGTCTTGGAAGAAGTAAAACCAGAATGCTCCTTAGAAGCAAGGATGGTGAGACTATGTCTTATATACTTTGGACATGTTGTCAGGAGGGATCGGTCCCTGGAGAAGGATATCGGGCTTGGCAGAGTACATGGTCAGCAGAAAAGAGGAAGGCCTCAACGAGCTGGATTGATACAGTGACTGCAACAATGAGCTCAGGCATAACAATGATTGTAAGGATGGCTCAGGACCGGGCAGTATTTCCTTCTGTTGTGCATAGGGTCGCTATGAGTTGGAACTGACTCGATAGTACATAACAACGACAGCATGTTGAGGTGTAATCCATAGTGAAGGCTGTGGTCGTCAATCTTCATCAGTAAGTGCTTCAAGTCCTCTTCACTTTCAGCAAGCAAGGATGTGTCATCTGCATAATGCAGGTTGTTAATGAGTTTTCCTCCAATCCTATGCCCCGTTCTTCTTCATATAGTCCAGCATCTTCATACAGTTTGAATAGGTATGATGAAAAGATACAACCCCTGACGCACACCTTTCCTGACTTTAAGCCACGCAGTGTCCGCTTGTTCTGTCCTGGAACAACTGCCTCTTCATCTATGTACAGGTTCCTCATGAACACAATTAAGTGTTCTAGAATTCCCATTTTTTTTAGAATTCCCATTCTTTGCAATACTATCCATACAGTCAAACGCCTTTGTATAGTCAATAAAACACAGGTAATCATCCTTCTAGAATTCTCTGCTTTCCGCCGGGACCCGTCTGACATCAACAATGTTATCCGTTGTTCCACATCCTCTTCTGAATTCAGCTTGAATTTCTGGCAGCTCCTTGTTGATGTACTGCTGCAACTGCTTTTGAATGTTCTTCGGCAAAGTTTTACTTGTTTGTGATATCAATGGTATTGTTTGATAATTTTCACATTCGTTGGATGACCTTTCTTTGAAAGGGGTACAAATATGGATCTCTTCTACTGAGTTGGCCTCTTCCAAATTTCTTGGCATAGAGGAGTGAGCACTCCATTGCTGCATCTGTTTGTTGAAACATTTCAACTGATATTCTGTCAATTCCTGGATCCTTGTTTTCCACCAATGCCTTCAGTGAAAGTTGGACCTCTTCCTTCAATACCATCGGTTCTTGATCATATGCTATCTCCTGAAATGGTTGAATGTTAACCAATTATTTTTGGAAGTGATTCTGTATACTCCTTCCATTTTCTTTTGATGCTTCCTACATCATTTAGTATTTTCTCCATAGAATCCTTCAATATTGCAACTTGAGTTGAATTTTTTTGTCAGTTCTCTCAGCTTGAGAATTGTTGAGCATGTTTTTCCTTTTTAGTTTTCTATCTCCAGGTCTTTGCACATTTCTTTATAATAATTTACTTTGTCTTCTCAAGCCACCATTTTGTGTCTTATGTTCAGCTATTTTCCTTCATCATTTCCTCCTTTCACTTGAACCACTCTACATTCAAGAGTAACTTTTAGAATCTCTTCTTATGGTTAGCTCTTCACAAATCCCCCCCTAAATTATTCCTAAAATGAGAAGAGACTGAATTTCCTTCCAAGGAAGAACTAGAAACGCAATCTTTCTAGAGTCCTAAACATCTAGTAATTTTTCTTAAAAATGTATGTTAAGTTCTAATTTTATTCCACAAAATATCTATGGTAACTTCAAAATAAAATTAATGCTAAAGAAAAATATACGATCAAATCAATAAATGCAGGAAAAGCATTTGACAAAATTCAAACACATTTATGGTAAAAACTCTCAGCAACCTAGGAATGGGTATAACTTCCTCAACTTAATAAAGAACATGTACCAAAATCCTGCAGCTGATGTCATACTAGAAGCCTCTGGATGGCACAAATATTTAAGTGCAGGGCTACTCACCAAAAGAAAGATTTGGTGATCTGCTTCTGAAAAGTCACAACTATGAAAACTCTATGGTTCACAGTTCTACTTTGAAACACATAGTAACCAGGTATTGAAATTAACTTAAAGGCAATTGTTTTTTGTTTTTTTGACATCATACTTAGTGGTGAGGAGCTAGATGGTCCCCTACCTCGTCACTGGGAATAACACAGGGATCTACCCTCTCATCTCTCCTATTCAAAATTGTGCTGGAAGTTCTAGATTATACAGTAAGACCGGAAAAGGAAGTAAAAGGCAACAGATTGGAAGAAAAGAAATAAAACTGTATTTATTTGATTTTGATCATATGAGTTTACATGTAAAAAATCCCAAAGAATTGACAGAAAAACCCCTGGAACTGATAAGCAATCAGAGCAAAGTTGCAGGATACAAGTTTAATATACAAAAGTTAATTGCCTTCCTATATGCCAGGAATGAAAAATTGCAGTTTGAAGTAAAAAACATGACACCATTTACGTTAGCACCAAAAAAAAAATGAAATACTTAAGATGTATATTAGGAAAACTGCAAATCTGATTAAAAAAAAAAAATCAAAGATCTAAATAAGTGGAGAGATTGTCTATGTTGATAGATAGTTTTAATATTATTAAGATGTCAATTCTTTCCAACTAAATCTACAGACTCTAGGCAACCACAATCAAAATACAATGGATATTGACAAGCTGATTCTAAAGTTTATGTGGAAAGGTAAAAGTCTAGAAAACCAACACAGTACTGAAGAAAGACAGAGTTGGGGGACTGAAAATAGCCAAATTCAAGACTTATTATAAAGCTATAGTGATCAAGACAGTGTGGTCTTGATGAAGGAAAAGACAAATAGATCAGTGGAATAGAATTGTGAACCCAGGAAATAAAACAACAACAACAACAACAAAAATTGCTATCAGGTTGATTTTGACTTATGGTGACCCAATGTGTTTTAGAGCAGAACTGCCCTCCATAGGATTTTCAATGACGATTTTATAGGAGTAGATCACAAGGCCTCTCCTTTCCAGCACCACTAAGTGGTTTCAAATCAAACTGCCATCCTTTCAGTTAGCAGCCAGTGCATTAATTGTTTATACCAGCCAGGGACACCTGGCAAGAGTAGGGGAGAGGTAAATAATGTTGGGCCTTGTGGACCATTGTGACTTTTACTAACATGAAGAGCCACTGCAGGATTTTCAACAGAGGAGGAACATAAGAAGAGACTGGTAAGGGAGGTGTGTGAGTGGAGTAAAAACAGCAAGACCCATTAAGAAGGTAGCCACAGTAATTCTGATGAGAGATAATGGAACCTCAGACCAGGGTAGAAACATTGGATGTGTTGAGAAGTAGTCAGTTTCTAGGTATATTAGCAATGTCTTCTTAATATAAGCAACCCATTCCTGAATGTCAGACTTTTTTACACAAAAATGCTATTTCTCTGTGGTGTTTGGGGTCTTAAATGCTAACAAGTGGCCATCTAAGATGCATCAATTGGTCTCAACCCACCTGGATCAAAGGAGAATGAGGAACACCAAGGTCACACGATAACTATGAGCCCAAGAGACAGAAAGGGCCACGTGAGCCAGAGACTTACATCATCCTGAGACCAGAAGAACTAGATGGTGCCCGGCCACAACCGATGACTGCCCTGACAGGGAGCACAACAGAGAACCCCTGAGGGAGCATGAGATCAGTGGGATGCAGACCCCAAATTCTCATAAAAAGACCAGACTTAATGGTCTGACTGAGACTAGAGGAATCCCGGCGGTCATGGTCCCCAAAACTTCTGTTGGCCCAGGACAGGAACCATTCCCAAAAACAACTCATCAGACATGGAAGGGACTGGACAATGGGTTGGAGAGAGATGCTGACGAAGAGTGAGCTACTTGTATCAGGTGGACACTTGAGACTGTGTTGGCATCTCCTGTCTGGAGGGGAGATAGGAGGGTAGAGGGGGTTAGAAACTGGCAAAATTGTCACGAAACGAGAGACTGGAAGGGCTGACTCATTAGGGGGAGAGTAAGTTGGAGTATGGAGTAAGGTGTATATAAGCTTATATGTGACAGACTGACTTGATTTGTAAACGTTCACTTAAAGCTCAATAAAAATTATTTTAAAAAATGCTATTTCTCATTATTTTAAATTCTTAAAATCATAATGCATTACCAAAAATTTATCAACTAAAACACAGTAAAAAAAAAAACTGTATGTGATTAATATATGATCATGTCAGGGCGCAAAATGCTTCGGGATCACCAGGTAATTAATATAGATGTTGAAAAGATTTGTTTTGTCAGTTATTTCACCTGTTAGCACCAGGAAAATCAAAGGCAGCACATTTCCTGTATTGAAACTCTCTTTAAATATCTCCACACAATTCTGACATTTTACAAATTGTATTTGGAATGCATTCAAGATTTTTCCCACATACCATTTTGTTAAAATGTTCACTTAAAATGTTGTGTTAAATTATTTGCTAAAATATTTTGTTAAAATGTTAAAAATGTGTTATATAATTGGCTTTTGGGGATGTAGGTATAATTTTTTTCCTATGTAAAATTTATCTGAAAGATGTAGTTTTCAGAAATACGCATAATCCCTGAAGTTTGACTTAAAAATCAAGAGGCACTTGTTTTACTAGGAAAACATTAATCAAGGAGATGTTCTGCAGGGTATGCCCGTATTTTGAGCACCCAGCCAACGGAATTTCCTGATGGTCTGGGTATGGAGTGTAAGGGAAAGGCAAGAGTTAAGGATAACTCTAAGATATTTGGCCTTAGCAAATAAGAAACACAGAATTGTTATCACATGGGGTGGGGAAGGCTGTGGGGTGAAATAGATTCATGTGTTGTGGGCAAGTGTGCACATCAGGATTTTCGTTTGGAGTACTGTCTTAGTCATCTAGTGCTGCTATAACAGAAATACCACAAGTGGATGGCTTTAACAAAGAGATATTTATTCTCTCACAGTCTAGTAGGCTAGAAGTCCAAATTCAGGGAGTCATCTCCAGGGGAAGGGTTTCTCTCTCTGTTGGCTCTGGAAGAAGGTCCTTCTCATCAATTTTCTCTTGTCTGGGAGCATCTCTGTGCAGGAACCTCAGTTTCAAAGGACACGCTCTGCTCCCAGAGCTGGTTTCTTGGTGGTATAGGTCCCCCTCTCTGCTCACTTCCCTTTCCTTTTTATCTCTTGAGAGAAAAAAAGGTGGTGCAGGCCACACCCGAGGGAAACTCCCTTTACATTGGATCAGGGATGTGACCTGGGGAGATAGGGTTACAATCCCACCCTAATGTTCTTTAACATAAAATTACAATCACAAAATGGAGGACAACCACGCAATACTGGGAATCATGGCCTGACCAAGTTGACACATATTTTGAGGGACACAATTCAATCCATGAAAGATATATTTAATTGGAAATACCTACTAACATCTAATAGAGATGTCAAGTAGATTAATATTCTAGAGTGGAGAAAACAAGAACATTTGGGGGCTCGAGATATATATTTGAGATTCTTTGGCATGTGGATTGTTTTTAAGGTCATGAAACAGGGTGAAATCACCAAAGGAATAACAGAATATAGCAGGGAAAAGAGGAACAAGTAGTGAACACACTAATATTAAATGCCTGAAGAAGAGGAAGACCCATCCAGAGGAGACTGTGATAGGCTCCCAAGAACGTCTGTCTTAATCCCCATAACCTGTGACTATGCTATGTTATAAGGAAAAGGGGAATTATGATCACAGATGAATTTAAGGTTGCTAATCAGATACCCTTAAAATAGTGAGATTATACTGGATTATCTGAGTTGGCTCAATGTAATCCCAATGGTTCCTAAAAGTGGAAGTGGGTAAAAGAAGAGTCAGAGTCAGAGTTGATACAATGTAGGAAAGACTCAAGATACCATTGCTGGCTTTGAAAATAGAAGGGGTCCACAAGCCAAGGAATGAGGGCAACCTCTAAAAGCTGGAAAAGGTAGAATATGGATTCTCCCATAGAGCATCCAGAAAGAATGCAGCCCTGCCTACACCTGGATGTTTGCCCAGTAAGTCCTATTTTCTGACTTCCAGAACTGTAAGATAATCAATTTGTGTTGTTTTAAGCCACTAAATTTCTGATTATTTGTTACAGTAGCAATAGAACACTAATACAAGGACCAAGAATGAGTGAACACTGTAATAGGAAAAAAACCAAGGGAGTGAGAATCCAAGTGGAGACCATGCAACATACATTCTTAATCTTTATCTGTTTCGGTTTCCTCATTTGTTCAAATACGTTAAAAACATTTGTGCCACAGTATCTTATACCATTCCCCTGAAATTTTTGCCTCATCAGACAGTACATTACAAAAAATAAATTTCCACCAAAAGGGTTTTTTGTGGAAACAAGCCCAATTCAAATATCAACAGTGCCATGTCCTAGCCACTTGACCTAGGTCCTTAAAAATAAACATAAAAACACCGATCACTAACACTTGTTGAGTGCTTGCAAAACACTATGCATGTATTAATTCATTTAGTCTTTCAATAATCCCATGAGTTAGGTACTTTTATTGCTCAATTTTTTTTCAGATGAGAACCATTCTGACCTTCTGAACATCTGTAAAATAAAGAAGTTAATATAGTATCACAGAAAACCTTCAAACTGAAAGGTAAAGTGGGTTTTTAATGAGAGATATCAGGGGAAAACACAGTCTGTAGATTTCTGAAGGAAAAAAAGCTGCAAGAAAGATGCATAATATGATGCTTGCTAGTGACAAAGCAGGAAAACTAGCTTTGCCTGAATTTGTGACAAAGAAACTGCCAGTAAAAGGAAATAACTTTGCAGGAAATGAATTTACTTTGCCTCTCTCTATTCACTGACTTGTATCTGAACATTTAGGGATGCTATGTGTTTTTTATGTGCTTAGAGGATAGGGCAAGGCGGTAATCCCTAGAGGATGAGCCTGTGGATTTCATGAAGGCAGAAATTAAGGGCACAGGAGACTGAAAAGGGAGGAAGTATAGCAGTAACGGCAGAAAGAAACAATAGAAGTTGACTTAGACGTGAACCTGAAAGGAAATTTCTGGTCACCTGCATAAATTAAGTGGTTACTGTTTTCTAGGCTTGGTCTTGGAAAGCACTATTCTCCTGACCCTAATGAAGGGTCTAGCATGAGTTGGGGGAATACTGACATATTGTTTGAAAGCCTGGAAGACCTGTGAATGTCGCAGCCTAAACGAAGAAGCAAATACCTCCCAAAGACTCATAGGTTAAGGTGGCAACAGAGTAAATAAAAAGCAATGATTTCAGTTCGTGTAAAAACAGTTTACAGAGATCATGGAGTGTTCTTAGTTTTGATATTCAGCCTATATTCTTATTATTTGATATGTGCATTGTTCATCATTTTTTGATAAACTTATCTCTCTAATGCTACTTTTTCATAAGACTGCATGTACCTTATTTCAAATGAAAAATGTTGGAAACAGGAATATGCCACCTGATGGTATGCCATAAACTAATTACACAGAAAATATTAATGCAAAATTACACTGAGATGGTTGTTACAATAATATCTATACCATAGAGCTTGTAATTAAAATTAGAGATACTGTGGATAAAGTATCTATTTTAACAGGCTTGTAGCACTTAATAAATGCAGTTATTAGTATTATTAAAGAAAAAGTATTATTTCAAGTACAGGCAGTCCCCAGGTTGCAAACGAGATCGGTTCCTAACTGTGTCTGTCTTTAAGTAAAATTTGCAGGTAAGTTGGAACAGGCGCGTATGGTTCTTATTTAGCCTTACTCTAGTGCAAGAAAAAGCTCGAAGCCTTTTCAACGACTGAAGAAGCTGCACATGCATCAAGTGAAGGTGATTGTGATGAAGAATTTGTTGTGAGGAGCCCTTGGTTCAATCGTTTCAAAAAAAAAAAAAAAGTGAGGGCAAATTTACATAACGCTAAAGTACAAGTTTTCCATAGCTCAGATGTTCTTAACCTGGAGACTGACTGTATAACAGAATTTGTAATTGCAAAAGTCTGTCTTGTAATTATAATAAAACCCTAAAATCCAACTTCATGGATTAAATAAATAACCATTAAAAATTCCTTCTTCAGGAAGAATCATATCCGGAAATAAATTCACCCAGAAATTCTATGCCAAAATATTGTAGGAGTAACTGTCTAACTCAGGTCCCTGGGTGCTGCAAGCAGTTTGCACTCAGTTTGGTAACATTTAGCCGAAAGGTTGGCAGTTCAAGCTCACTTAGTAGTTTCACAGAAGGAAGGCCAAGCAATCTGCTTACATAAAGATTATAGCCGAGAAAACTCTATGGAGCTCAGTTCTACTCTGACACACATGGGGTTGCCATGAGTCAAACTGACTTGACTGCAGCGGGTTTGGTTTTGTTTCGACTGTCCAACTGCTGGACCCTTCTTACCTGCTAGGTACATTCCTAATAGATCCTCCAACCTCAACCTCAGGTTTATCATGGACTTTTCCTTATAGGTCTCTCTTATACATACTGACAGATGTAAGTCTGCTTGTGTTTCATCAGAGGATTTCTAACATTCAACATACTAAAATACTTGCTGTTGTTATCCCATTTGCCAAGTACAAAACTGTTGGAATATACATTTTCTGGCATGCTTGTGACTGCTTTTTTTTTTTTTTTTAAATTCATATAAATGCATGGGGCAATGTTCATCTCTCTTCTTTATTTTAGACCCTGTGTTCGCAGTCTACATGCAAAATGTGAGTGCAGTAAAAAGCTCCACTCTACACATTTATAAAATCAAGTCACCTCGTCCCTTCTCTTATATGGCATATTGTTTCCAGTCAAAGCAGTAAGTGTGATTGCTGAAGCAAAAACCTGCACCTGTGACCATTTACAAAAATCACACATTGGTATGTACTGAAAATCAGAATATTCATGAGCTGTGTTGGATATTTTTTCAAAGCTACTGCAAACCCAGAGGCTGTAGAAACAGCCCATATTTTGCATCTAATATTCTGTCAAAGAAACACACAAATTGGCCTTTCCTTACCCACTGTAGTTACCATTTTCAGAATGTGATGCCTTTGTCAAAGATAAGATAGGGAAATAAAAGCGCTGCCTGCCAAGTCAATATTCCCACTGTCTTCTCTCATTAGTATTCTGTAGGTTGGTATTCTTTTCCCCTCCTTGAAGAATCGTTGTCACTTTTCACACTGTAACATCCAGCCATCAACTTTTCCATAAATGCAATCACACGAGGCACTTCTTCATCTGCATGTGTCAAAAGGGAAATGTAAAAGATGTCTATTTCATGACATAATAACATTTTACAAATTTCATAATGGATTTCTGCCACCTTTGGGGATTTTTCTTTGTCTCAGGTTGATGCAGTAGCTGGGACTTCTGTAGGTGTTTGCTGCTTTGTGTTTTATTTTCAGCTTTTTTAACTTTTTTTTTTTTTTTTAATTATCTCTCTTGCTAAGGCATCTCTCTGGAAGCTGGTTTAGATATCTTTATTTCTTTATCTGTGCTATATAAATATACCTTTATTCTGAAACTTTAATTTCTTAGGCTGAATATTAAGGTATAAAAAGGGGACTTCAAAATAATTTAAAGTCTAACCTATCTAACCTACAATGAAATCCCAGTTTCAATAAAAAAGTGCTTTATTTTCACTTGACAAACATAGCCTCTGGAGACCTGCTATCAGACCTAGCATTAGATAATTGAGACCACTGTGTACCGTTGTATTGCATGTGTCCTTCAGAATTACTAAGGGACAGGTAAACCTAATGTATGAATCAGGTATTTTCATTCCATTACTGGTTTCTGGTGAGTACTGAAATTATACATGTCAAGTACATAGCCCAAAGCTTGACACACAGGAAGTGGTTGTATTAGTCTTCTATTGCTGTTATGATAAATTACCACAAATTTATTCTCCTACAGTTCAGGAGATCAAAAATTCAAGATCAGTTTCCCTAGGCAATAGTCAAAATGTCAATAGGGTTAGTTCCTTCTGCAGACTCTTAGGGTAAAATCCTTCTCTTTCTTTTTTTTTTCCCTAACTTTGCTTTTCTGCATTCCTTACATTCCTTGGCTAATAGTCCCTTTTCCATCTTCAAAGACAGTAGTATAAGATCTTCAAATTTCTCTATACCTCCATGCTCTCACATCACTCTGTCTCTCTGATCTCCTGCCTCCCCATGGGATTACATTTGGAACTACCATAACAATCCAGGATAATTTCTTCATGTCAATATTCTTAACTTAATCACATCTCCAAAGTCGTTTTTGCCATGTATGGTGTTCACAGGTTTCAGGCATTAGGATGTGAACATCTTGAGAGGACATTCTCCAACCTAACACAGTAGCCAGTAAGTGTTATCATTTATTGTTATCAGCAGCAGTAGTACATAAATGAAATGACTGCGGTGTAGGTAGTACTGGAATTAGTAGTAATAATAAGTTACAGTAAACTTATGGATGAAATGATGCACTTTAAAACACGCCACCTCTCCATAGATATCTTTCTTACTACCTTAAAATGGAACGTTAAATTTCTAACCTTAATTTCAATCCTTTGATTTAACACTTCTTAGACAGCTAGCATATTAATCCATCAACTTCTCACATGATTTAATAAAGAGATAATATAAAGAGTGATAAATACTTCCTCTTTACATCACTGGAGTCTAATAAATCCTGGAAGTAATGGTGCACAAGATAAGTACATTTTTATGGGAGACAAGGAGAGATGAAATTGGAAATGTAAAGATTAAAATGTTACCTACCCTAAGAAAAAAACCCTAAGAGGTAAGAAAAAAGAGAACAAAGAAGAGGAGGAAGGAAGAAAGAAGAGGAGGAAGAAGAGAATATTTACTGTTTATTTTTAAAGGTGAAAATATACACAACAAAACATACACCAGTTCAAAAGTTTCCACAGCCATAGTGCATTGACACTGATAACATTTTTAAGTTGTACAACTACTCTCGCTATCCTCTCCCAAATTATTCCACCATCATTATCATAACTCAATGACCCTTTAGCAAAAATTGCCCCCTATCTCATATTCCTGGTAACCACTAATAATCTATGGTTTCTATATATTGCTTATTTCATATAAGTGATATACATTATTTCTGCTTTTGTGATTGACTTATTTTGCTCAGTATGATGTTTTCTTTCTATGGTTGAGTAACGTTCCATTATATGTATATACCATATTTTGTTTATTCATTCACCTGTTATTTTCGCCATTTGGCTGTTGTGAAAAGTGCTGCAAGGACCATTGGTGAATAGATTTCCATTTGTGTTTTGCTTTTATTTTTTCAGGGTAAATAGCTAGGGTTGGGATTGCTGGGTCATATGATAACTCTATATTCAACTTTTTGAGGAACCAAAAATCTGTTTTCCACAGTGGCTGTGTGTAATATTTTGTATTTCCAGGAGCAATGAATGAGAGTCCCAGTTTTTTCACAACCTTATCAACACCAATTTTTTTCCATTTGTTTTGTGTTGTTCTGTGTTTATCATTGCCATTCAAATGGGAATAAGATGATACCTCTTTGTGGTTTTAATTTGCATCTCCCTGCTGGCTAATGACTTTAAGCATCCTTTCAGTGTTTCTTAGCCATTTGTATATCCTCTTGGGATAGGATAGTTCTTGGCTCATTTTTTGATTGAGTTGTTTGTCTTTTTGCTGTTAAGTTGTAGGCTTTTTTTTTTATGTTTTGATATTAGACTCTTATCAGATACAAGGTTCCCAAAATTTTTGAGTTTTTAAAACGTGCCAGTCACTATTCTTAGCACTTTCTTTAATTCATTCTGTTAATGATCACATCCCACACGTCTGTCAGTTTGTCCTACTGTGGCAGCTTATGTATTGCTATGATGCTGGAAGGTATGCCACTGGCATTTCAAATACCAGTAGGGTTGCCCATGGCAGACAAGTTTCAGCTGACCTTCCAGATGAAGACAGACTAGGAAGAAGGCCTTGGTGATCTGCTTCTGAAAAAAATTAGCCAGTGGAAACCTTATGAATAGCTGCAGAACATTGATTGATAAAGTGCCGGAAGATGAGCCCCTCAGGTTGGAAGCACTCACAATACAACTGGGGAAGAGCTGCCTCCTCAGAGTAGTTTTTATTGTTGTTGTTAGGTGCCATTGAGTCAGTTATGACTCACAGAGGCCCTACAGATAACAGAATGAAATGCTGCCGGGTCCTGCATCACCCTCAAAATCGTTGTTATGCTTGAGTCCATTGTTGCAGCCACTGTGTCAATCCATCTCGTTAAGAGTCTTTCTCTTTTTCACTGACCCTCTGTTTTACCAAGTATGGTGTCCTCCTCCAGGGACTGATCCCTCCTGATAACGTGACCAAAGTATGTAAGATGTAGTCTTATCATCTTTGCTTCTAGGGAGGTATCTGCCTGTACTTCTTCCAAGACAGATTTGTTTGTTCTTTTGGCAGTCTATGGTATATTTAACATTCTTTCTTCACCAAGACCACAATTCAAAATCATCAATTCTTCTTCAGTCTTCCTTATTCATCATCCAGCTTTCGCATGCATATGAGGCAATTGAAAACATCATGGCTTGAATCAGGCACACCTTAATCCTCAAGGTGATATCTTTGCTTTTTTACACTTTAAAGAGGTCTTTTGCAGCAGCTTTGCCCAATTCAATGTGTCATTTGATGTCTTTGCTGTTTCCATGGACATTGATAGATTTCAAGTAAAATGAAATCCTTGACAGCATCAATATTTTCTGTTTATCCTGAAGTTGCTTATTGGTCCAGTTGTGAGGATTTTCGTTTTCTTTATGGTGAGGTGTAATCCATACTGAAGGCTGTGGTCTTTGATCTTCATCAGTAAGTGCTTCAAGTCCTCTTCACTTTCAGCAAGAAGGTTGTGTCATCTGCATAACGCAGGTTGTTAATGAGTCTTCCTCCAATCCCGATGCCCCATTCTTCTTCACATAAGTCTAGCTTCTCTGATTGTTTGCTCAGCATACAGATTGAATAAGCATAGTGAAAGGATACAGCCTCTTCTGACTTTAAACCATGCAGTTTCCACTTGTTCTGTTCAAATGACTGCCTCTTGATCTATGTATAGGTTCCTCATGAGCACGATTAAGTGTTCTGGAATTACCATTCATCGCAATGATATCCATAATTTGTTATGATCCACATAGTCGATTGCACTTTCTTAGTCAATTAAAGACAGTTAAACATCTTTCCGGTGTTCTCTGCTTTCAGCCAAGATCCATCAGACATCAGTAATGATATCCCTGGCTCCACGTCCTCTTCTGAATCCAGCTCAAATATCTGGCTGTTTCCTGTCGATTTAATGCTGCAGCCACTTTTGAATGATCTTCAGAAAAATTTTACTTGCTTGTGATAGTAATGATATTGCTTGATAATTTCCAGATTTGGTTGGATCCCCCTTTTTTGGAATAGGCCTAAATATGGGTCTCTTCCAGTTGGTTGGCCAGGTAGCAGTCTTCCGAATTTCTTGGCATAGGCGAGCAAGCACTTCCAGTGCTGCTTCTGTTTGTTGAAACACTTCAGTTGGTATTCTGTAAACTCCTGGAGCCTTGTTTTTCACCAATGCCTTCAGTGTTGCTTGGACCTCTTCCTTCAGTACCTCCGGAAATGGTTGAACATCAACCAATTCTTTTTACTACAATGACTCTGGTATTCCTTCCGTCTTCTTTTGATGTCCTGTGCTATTTAATATTTTCCTCATAGAATCCTTCAATACTACAACTAGAGGCTTGAATTTTTTCTTTGGTTCTTTCAGCTTGAGAAAACCCAATGTGTTCTTCCTTTTTGGTGTTCTAACTGTAGGTCTTTGCACATGTCATTACAATACTTTGCTTTCTCTTCTAGAACCATCCTTTGGAATCTTCTGTTCAGCACTTTTACTTCATCATTTCTTCCTTTTACTTTAGCTACTTGATGTTCAAGAGTAAGTTTCAAAGTCTCTTCTGACATCCATTTTGGTCTTTGTTTTCTTTCCTGTGTTTTTAGTGACCTTTAGCTTTCTTCATGTATGATGTCCTTGATGTCATCCCACAACTCATCTGGTCTTTGGTCATTAGCGTTCAACATGTCAAATCTATTCTTGAGATGGTCTCTAAATTTAGGTAGGATATACTCCAGGTTGTATTCTGGCTGTCATGGACTTGTTCTGATTTTCTTCAACTTCAACTTGAAACTGCATATGAGCAATTAATGGTCTATTCTGCGATCAGTCCTGGCCTCGTTCTGACTGATCATATTGAGCTTTTCAGAATACACAGTCAGTTTGATTCCTGTGTATTCCATCCAGCTAGGTCCATGTGTATAGTCACAATTTATGTCGGTGAAAAAAGGTATTTGCAATAAAGAAGTCGTTGGTCTTGAAAAATTCTGTCATGCGAATGCAGGCATCATTTCTATCACCAAGGCCATATATTCAAACTACTGATCTTTCTTCTTTTTTTCCAGCTTTCACATTCCAGCCACTAGAAATTATTAGTGGATCCTGATTTCATGTTCCATCAATTTCAAATGGAAGAAGTTGGTAAAAATCTTCAACTTCTTCATCTTTGGCCTTAGTGCTTGGTGGGTAATTTGAATAATAGTCGCATTAACTGGCCTTCCTTGTAGACATATGGATATTATCCTATTGCTCACAGCATTGTACTTCAGGATAGATCTTGAAATGTCATTTTTGACGATGAATGCAATGACATTCCTCTTCAAGTTGTCATTCCCAGCATAGTAGACCGTATGATTGTCCAATTCAAAATGACCAATAGCAATCCATCTGAGCGCAGTAATACCTAGAATATTGATGTTTATGCATTCCATTTCATTTTTGATGATTTCCAATTTTCCTAGATTCATACTTCCTACATTCCAGGTTCTAATTATTAATCAATGTTTGGAGCTGTTTCTTCTCATTTTGAGTCATGCCACATCAGCAAGTGAAGGTCCTGAAAGGTTGACTCCATCCATGTCATTAAGCTTGACTCTAATTTTAGGAGGCAGCTCTTCCCCAATTGTATTTTTAGTGCCTTTCAACCTAAAGGGCTCATCTTCGGTATGATATCAAACAATGTTCAGCTGCTATTCCTAAGGTTTTCAATGGCTAATTCACTTCAGAAGTAGACTGCCGGGTCTTTCATCCTAGTCTGTCTTATTCTGGAAGCTCAGCTGAAACCTGTCTGCCATGAGTGACCCTACTGGTATTTGAATACCTGTGGCATAGCTTCCAGCATCACAGCAACACACAAGCCCCCACAGTACAACAAACTGACAGACACATGGAAGCCTCAAAGTAGAGTTAATCTTAATGAAGTGGATGGAGTCAAGATTTCGGGACCTACATTTCCTGATGTGGCACGACTCAAAATGAGAAGAAACAGCTTCAAACATCCATTAATAATATTAATGTGGAATGTATGAAGTATGAATCTAAGAAAAGTAGAAGTCATCAAAAATTAAATGGAACACATAAAGATTGATATCCTAGGCATTACTGAGCTGAAATGGACCGGTAGTGGCCATTTTGAATCAGACAATCGTATTGGATGCTATGCCGACAATGACAAATTGAAGATGAAAGGCTTTACGTTCGTTGTCAAAAAGAACATTTCAAGTCCTACCCTGAAATACAATGCTGTCAGTGATAGAATAATATCCATATGACTACAAGTAAGATCATTTAATGAGACTATTATTTAAATTTATGCTCCAACTGTTAATGCCAAAGATGAGGAAATCAAAGATTTTTTACCAACTTCTGCAGTCTGACATGGATCAAACACACAATTAAGAAGCACTGATAATTATTGGTGATAGGAATGTGAAAGTTGGAAACAAAGAAGAAGAAACAGTGGTTGGAAAATATGATCTTGGTGACAGAAACAATGCCAAAGATTGCATAACAGAATTTTGCAAGATCAATGACTTCTTCATCGGCAATATCTTTTTTCAACAACATAAACAATGACTATACACTTGGACCTCACCAGATAGAATACACAGGAGTCAAACTGACTACATCTGTGGAAATAGATGATGGAAAAGCTCAATATCATCAGTCTGACTAGGCCAAAGACCAACTGTGGAACGAACCATCAATTGCTCTTAAGCAAGTCCAAGTTAAAGCTAAAGAAAATTAGAACAAGCTCTTAACAGCCAAAATATGACCTTGAGTATATTTCACACGAATTTAGAGACAATCTGAAGAATAAATTTGACTCATTCAACAGTAAGGACCAAAGACCAGGTGAGTTGTGGAATGACATCAAAGACATCACACAAGAAGAAAGCTGAAGGTCATTAAGAACACAGGAAAGAAAGAAAAGACCAAAATGGATGTCAGAAGAGACTCCGGAATCTACTCTTGAACAAAGAATAGGTAAAGTGATGGAAGAAATGGTAAAGTAAAAGAGCTAAACGGAAGATTTTAAAGGGCAGTTCAAGAAGACAAAGTAAAGTCTTATGATGAAATGTCCAAAGAACTAGTGGTAGAAAACCAAAAGGGAAGAACATGCTCAGCATTTGTCAAGCTGAAAAAACTGAAGGAAAAATTCAAGCCTCGAGTTGCAGTATTGAAGGATTCCACAAGGAAATAGTAAATGACACAGGAAGCATCCAAAGAAGATGGAAGGAATACAAAGAATCACTGTCCCAAAAATAATTTGTAGACTTTCGACCATTTTGGGTGGAATATTGTCAAGAAACTATTGTGCTGAAGAAGTCCAAGCTGCACTGAAGACACTGGCAAAAAACAAGGCTCCAGGAACTGAAGGAATACTAACTGAGAAGTTTCAACGAACGGATGCAGAGTTGGAAGTGCTCACTTATCTATGCCAAGAAATTTGGAAGACAGCTACCTGGCAAACCAACAGGAAGAGATTTATATTTGTGCCCATTCCAAAGAAAGATGATCCAACAGAATGTGGAAATTATTGAACAATATCATTAATATCACTTGCAAGCAAAATTTTGCTGAAGATTATTCAAAAGCAGTTGCAGTAGTCAACAGGAAGCTTCCAGAAATTCGAGCTGGATTCAGAAGAGAACATGGAAAGAGGAATATCATTGCCAATGCCAGATGGATCCTGGCTGAAAGCAGAGAATACCAGAAAGCTGTTTTCCTGTGTTTTATTGACTATTCAAAGGCATTCATCTTTATGGATCATAACAAACTGTGAATAACATTGCAAAGAATGGGAATCTCAAAACACTTAATTGTGCTGATGAGGAACCTGTACTTAGACTAAGAGGTAGTCATTCAAACAGAACAAAGGGATACTGCGTGGTTTAAATTTACAAATGGTATGCATCTGGGATGTATCCTTTCACCACAGTTATTCAATCTGTATGCTGAGTAATTCGAGAAGATAGACTATATGAAGAATGCAGCATCAGGATTGAAGAAAAACACATTAACAACCTGCAGTGTGCAGATGACACAACCTTGCTTGCTGAAAGTGAAGAGATTTGAAACACTTACTGATGAAGATTAAAGACTACAGCCTTCAGTATGGATTGCACCTCAACATAAAGAAAACAAAAAATTCTCACACCTGAACCAATAAGCAACATCATGAGAAACAGAAAAAAGATAGAAGTTGTCAAGTTCTTCATTTTACTTGGATCCACAATCAACGCCCATTGAAGCAACAGTCAAGAAATCAAAGGATGCATTTCATTGGGCAAATCTGCTGCAAAGGACTTCTTTAAAGTGTTGGAGAACAAAGATGTCACCTTGAAGGCTAAGGTGCGCCTGACCCAAGCCATGGTATTTTCAATCACATCAATAAGCATGTGAAAGCTGGACAATGAAAAAGGAAAACAGAAGAAGAATTAATGCCTTTGAAGTATGGTGTTGGCAAAGCATATTGAATATACCATCGACAAACAAATCTGTCTTGGAAAAAATACAACCGGAATGCTTCTTAGAAGTAAAGAGGGCAAGCCTTCGTCTCACATATTTTGGACTTGTTACTAGGAGGTACCAGTCTTTGGAGAAGGACCTCATGCGTGGTCAAGCAGAGGGTCAACAAAGAAGAGGAAGATCCTCAATGGGATGGACTGACACAGTGGCTGCAACAATGGGCTCAAGCATAACAACAATTATGAGTATGGTCCAGGACCAGGAAGTGTTTCGTTCTGTTGTACACAGTGTGCGATGAGTCAGAACAGACTCCGTGACACCTAACAACAACTAAAATTATCACAGCTTTGTGGAATTTTTGTTTTTGTTAGGTGTCATTGAGTATGTTCCGACTCATAGAGACCATACAGAACAGAGTAGAAGTGTCCCGTAGTGTTTCCAAGGAGTGGCTGGTGGATTTGAACTGTCGATCTTTTGGTTAGCAGCTGAGCTCTTAACCACTATGCCACCAGGGAACCTTATGGAATAGGTGATATTATTATTTCCATTTTACAGATGATAAACTAAAACAATCAGCTAATTCATGGTAGACTGAGTATAAAAACCAGATTCTCAGCTCCAGAGCCTAGAATCTTAACCATTAAACAACAATGGAGACCTGCGGTTTGTCAAGGGGGAACGCTTGTATATTCCAGGATGTAGATAGCACACAAAGTGAGGAAATCACTGCCTGAGGATCATAGGAGAGGAAAGATAAAACAATATTTCTGTGGCACGTGTTAAGGCTCACTCATCTTTTATTAATTTTGGGAGTTTCGCTAAGTCACTTTCATCTGGAATGAGAAACATGAGAAAGAGAAGAAAGGAAAGGTATATAAAAATTGAATTATACTGGTGACTATTAGATCGTTTATCTAGTTAAAATAACTTATATTTCTGATTTTAAAGTTAGCACATGTGGGCCATGAAAATGTGGAAAAATATGGAAATGTACAGAATAAAAATTATGATATAACATGCTCCATCCCCCCCCCTTTTTTTTTTTACAAAATTCAGATGTTTGGTATCATGATGATTTTGTGAAGACAGAAGATCTAGGTTATGAAATTTAAGTAGAGTTGAACCTGAAGCCATTCATCCAGTAGATGTTTGAACATCACAGTACCTTGAGAATCTGATGAAAACTAGAAGAATGCACAGAAGTGTAATATGTTGAATATACTTTCGGGGGGGAGGTATTTACAACCCTTTCACATCCATATGAATTCAAAAGCCTCTGATCTAGATAATTAAAGTCGTTTCAATCAGCCTTTGGCATGGCAATCTGAAATGCTGCCAACATGTAGTGCTATTCCTTTGACAATTAGAACACTGGGCGGTCTTTTTTATTTTATTTTTTAATTGAGCTTTAGGTGAAAGTTTACCACTCAAGTTAATCTCTCATTCAAATATTAATACGATATTGTTTTGTGACATTGGTTGCAATCCCCACAATGTGACAGCATACTCCTCCTTTCCACCCCAGGTTCCCTGTGTCCATTTGTCCAACTCCTGTCCCTTCCTGCCTTCTCATCCTGCTTTCTGACGGGAGCTGCCCATTTGGTCTCATATATTTGATTGAACTAAGAAGGAAGTTCCTTGTGTTTATTACTTTTTGTTTTATAGGCCTGTCTAATCTTTGTCTGAAAAGTGGGTTTCAGGGATGGTTTCAGTTCTGGGTTAATAGAGCTTCTGGGGTCCATAGTTTCAGAGGTTCCTGCAGTCTCCGTCAGACCATTAAGTCTGGTCTTTTTACGTGAATTTGAATTCTGTTCTACAATTTTCTCCTGTTCTGTCTGGGACTTTCTGTTGTGTTCCCTCTCAGGATGGTCATTGGTGGTAGCTGGGTACCATCTAGTTCTTCTGGCCTCAGGGTGATGGAGTCCCTAGTCCATTTTGTTCTAGTCCCTAGTCCTTTGGGCTAGTGTTTTCCCTGTGTCTTTCGTTTTCTTCACTCTTCTTTGCTCCAGGTTGGATGGGACCAATAGATGTTTATCTTAGATGGCCACTCCCAAGCTTTTAAGACCCCAGATGCTACTCACTAAAGTGGGATGGGGAACATTTTCTTTATAAACTGTGTTATGCCAATTGACCTAGGTGTCCCCTGAAACTGTGGTGCCCAGGCCCCAGACCCAGGAATTAGATCCCTCAGAGCGTTTGGGTGTGTCTAGGAAACTTCATTTTTGCTTTGGTCCAGTTGTGGTGACTTCCCCTGTATTGAGTGTTGTACTGCCCTTCACCGAAGTTGACACTTGTCTACTATCTAGTTAGTGTTTTACCCTTTCCCTTCCTCCCCATTCTCCTAACCATCAACAAATGCTTTTTTCTGTGTGTAAACCTTTTCTTGAGTTCTTATAATAGTGGTCTTATACAACATTTGTCTTTTTGTGGTTGACTTATTTCACTTAGCATAATGCCCTTCAGATTCTTCCATGTTGTGAGATGTTTCAAGAATCCATCATTGTTCTTTATCATCACACAGAATTCCATTGTGTGTATGTACCATAATTTGTTTATCCATTTGTGTATTGATGGGCACCTAGGTTGTTTCCATGTTTTTGCTATTGTGAACAGTGGTGCAGTGAACATGGGTGCACATATATCTATCCAGGTGACAGCTCTTATTTCTCTAGGATATAGTCCAAGGAGTGGAATTGCAGGATTGCATGGTACTTCTATTTCCATCTTTTTTAAGGAAGCTCCAAATCCTTTTCCAAAGTGGTTGTACCATTTTATATTACCTCCAGCAGTGCCTAAGTGTTCTGATCTCTCCACAGCCTCTCCAACATTGATTATTTTGTGTTTTTTGGATTAATGCCAGCATTGTTGGTGTGAGATGCTATCTCATTGTAGTTTTGATTTGCAGTTCTCTACTGGCTAATGATCTTGAGCATTTCCTCATGTGTCTGTTAGCTGCCTGAATGTCTTCTTTGGTGAGGTATCTGTTCATATCCTTTGCCTATTTTTTATTTGAATTATTTGTCTTTTTGTTGTTTAGATGTTGTAGTATCTTGTAGATTTTAGAGTTTAGAACTTTACTGGTTATATTAAAGCCAATTTTTTTTTTTTTCCCCAGTCTGTAGGTTGTCTTTTTACTCTTCTGGTGAAGTCTTTAGACGAGCATAAGTGTTTGATTTTTAGGAACTCCCAGTTATCTACTTTCTTTTCTGGTGTTTGTGCATTGTTAGTCATGGTTTGTGTACTATTTTTGCCATGTATTATGGCCCCTTGTCCTTATTTTTTCTTCTATGATCTTTAACCTTTTAGATTTTATATCTAGGTCTTTGATCCATTTTGAGTCAGCTTTTGTGTATAGTGTGAGGTATGGGTCCTGTTTAACTTTTTTGCAGATGGATATCCAGTTATGCCAGCACCATTTATGAAGGAAACTTCCTTTTCCTGATTTAACAGACTTTGGGCCTCTGTCAAATATCAGCTGCTCATAAAAAAAAAAGGTAGGTGCGTGGATTTATGACTTGGTTCTCAATTGTGTTCCACTGGTCCATGCATCCGTTGTACCAGTACCAGGATGTTTTGACTACCTTGGTGGTATAATAGGTTCTAAAACCAGGTAATGTGAGACCTCCCCCTTTGTTCTTCTTCTTCAGTAAAGCTTTTCTTATTCGGGGCCTCTTCCCTTTCCATATAAAGTTGGCGATTTGTTTCTCCATCTCATTAAAGAATGCCTTTGAAATTTAGATTGGGATTGCATTGTGTCTGTAGATAGCTTTGGGTAGAATTGACGTGTTCACAATGTTGAGTCTTCCTATCCATGAGCAAAGTATGTTTTTCCACTTATGTAGGTCTCTTGGTTTCTTGCAGTAATGTCTTGTAGTTTTCTTTGTATAGGTCTTTAAGGTCTGTAGTTATATTTATTTCTAAGTACTTCATCTTCTTGGGGGCTATTGTAAATGGTATTGATTTGGTGATTTCCTTTTTGAAGTTCCTTTTGTTGGTGTAGGAGAATCCAACTACTTTTTGTATGTTTTTCTTGTATCCCGATATTTTGCTGAAATCTTCTATTAATTCCAGTAGTTTTCTTGTGGATTCTTTGGGGGTTTTTTGTATGAGATCGATATCATCTGTGAATAGGGTTACTTTTACTTTTTCCTTATCAATTTGGATGACCTTTATTTCTTTTTCTTGCCTTATTGCTCTGACTAGGACCTCTAACACAATGTTGAATAAGAGTGGTGATAAAGAGCATCCTTGTCTGGCTCCTGTTCTCAAGGGGAATGCTTTCATACTCTATTTAGAAAGATGTTGGCCATTGGCTTTGTATAAATGCCCTTTATTATGTTGAGGAATTTTCTTTCAATTCCTATTTTGCTGAGAGTTTTTATCATGAGTGGGTGTTGGACTTTGTCAAATGCCTTTTCTGCATCTATTGATAAGATCATGTGGTTCTTATCTTCTATTTATGTAATGGATTACACTGATTGTTTTTCTAATGTTGAAGCTTTCCTGCATACCTGGTATGAATCCCACTGGGTCATGATGAATTATTTTTTTGATATGCTGTTGAATTCTATTGGCCAGAATTTTGTTGAGAATTTTTGCATTTATGTTCATGAGAGATATTGGTTTGTAATTTTCTTTTTTTGTGGTGTCTTTACCTGTTTTGGTGTCAGGGTTCTGCTGGCTTCATAGAATGAGGTTGGAAGTATTCCTTCCTTTTCCATGTTCTGAAATATTTTTAGTAGTGCTAGTGTTAACCCTTCGCTGAAAGTTTGGTAGAATTCTCCATTGAATCCACCAGTGCCAAGGCTTTTTTTGTTTGGATATATATATTTTTTAAATTACCTCTTCAATCTCCTCTTTTGTTATGGGATTATTTAGTTTTTCTACCTTGGTTTGTGTTAGTTTAGGTAGGTGGTGTCTTTCTAGAAATTTGTCCCTTTTCTCAGGGATTTCAAATTTTTTGGTGTACAGTGTTTCCTAGTATTCTGTTATGATCCTTTTTATTTCTGTTTTAATATTGCCTATCTCATTTCTTAGCTTATTTGCTTCCTCTCCTGTTTTTCTTTTGTCAGTTTGGACAATGCTTTGTCGATTTTGTCGATCTTTTCAAAGAATCAATCTTTGGTCTTGTTGACTCAATTGTATATTCTCTATTTCATTAATTTCTGCTCTAACCTTTATTATTTCCTTTCTCTTGGTGCCCGAGGGCTTCTTTTGCTGCTCTGTATTTGTTTGAGTTGTAAAGTGGATATTTTCATTTTTGACCTATCGTCTTTTAGGGTGTGTGCATTCATTGCTATAAATTGACCTCTAAGCACTGCTTTTGCTGTGTCTCAAAGGTTCTGGTAAGATGCGTTTTCATTCTCATTTGATTCTATGAATTTCTTTATTTTGTCTTTGATTTCTTCTATAATCCAATAGTTTTTGAGCAAAGTGTTGTTCAGTTTCAATTTTTTTTCCTTGCTGTTTCTGTTATTGAGTTCTACTTTTATGGCTTTATGGTCAGAAAGATGCTTCGTAACATTTCAATATTTTGGATTCTGTTATGGCTTGCTTTGTGGCCTAACGTGGTCTATTCTGGAGAATGTCCTATGTGTGTTAGAAAAGAATGTATACTTGGCTGCTGTTAGGTGGACTGTTCTGTATATGTCTATGAGGTCAAGTTGATTGATTATGGCATTTAGATCTTCTATGTCTTCATTGAATTACTTTCTCGATGTTCCACCCTTCATCGAAAGCGGTGTGTTTAAGTCTCCTACTATTATTTTAGAGCTGTCCATCTTTCTTTTCAATGCTGTTAGAGTTTGCTTTATATATTTTGAAGCCCTGTCATTGGATGTGTATATATTTACTAGGGTTATGTCCTCCTGGTATATTGACACTTTTATTGTTATATAGTGTCCTTCCTTATCTTTTGTAGTAGATTTTGCTTTAAAGTGTATTTTGTCAGAGATTAATATTGCCACTCCTGCTCTTTTTTGGTGGTTGTTTGCTTTATATTTTTTCTATCCTTTGCGTATTAGTTTGTTTATGACTTTTTGTCTAAGGTGTCTCTTGTAGACAACATATAGACAGGTCGTGTCTTTTTAATTCATTCTGTTGCTCTGTCTCTTTACTGGTGCATTTAGTCCATTTACATTCAGTCTAATTATTGATAGGTATGAGTTTATCGCTATCATTTTGATGCTTTTTTTTTTTTCTTGTGGTATGGACAGTTTCTTTGTTCTGCTTTATTTTCTGTGCTGAGTTATTTTTGTTTATGAATTTTCTTTTCATCTCTTCCATTATTATTGATTTTGTGTTTGTCGAGTCTTTATGTTTTTCTTTTTTATTTTGATGGGTCAGTTTGTTAGCTTTCTTTCTGGTTACCTTGAACTTTATCTTTATTTTTCTGTGCTTAGCTAATGTTTTATTTCTTGATGTTGCCTTAACTTCCTCTCCATATTCATGTTCTATGACTACACTGCTTATTCACTCTTCTTTTTTTTTGATGTTGTTATAGTTTACATATTGATGTCTCTGGTTGTCCTCATTTTAGTCTTTTAGCTTTGATGTGTTTTTGTGAATACCCTGTCTGGGTTGCTAACTGATTGATCTCTCCTGTGTCCTACTCTTAAATTGTTGTCTGATGTTGGTTCTCTAACTGGAGGACTCCCTTTAATATTTCTTGTAATTTTGGTTTGATTTTTACAAATTCCCTTAAGTTCCGCTTATCTGGAAATGACCTAATTACGCTACTGTATTTGAGAGACAATTTTGCTGGATATGTAAGTCTTGACTGGCAATTTTTTTTTCCTTCAAGGCTCTATATGTATGTCATTCCATTGCCTTCTTGCATACATGGTTTCTGATAAGTAGTCAAAAAAAAAAAAAAGTAGTCAAAGCTTTGTTATATTGGTTCTCCTTTGTAGATGACTTGTTTATCCCTAGCTGGTCTCAAGATTCTATTTGTTTTTGGCAAGTTTGATTATGACATGTCTTGGTGACTTTCTTTTGGGGTCTACTCTTTTTGGGTTCATCGAGCTTTTTGGGTGGGTATCTTTTCATCTTTCAAGATATTAGCAAATTTTCAACAATTCTCTCTGTGCTTTCAACAGTTCTCCCCTGTTCTGGTATTCCAATCACTTGCAGATTTTTTCTCTTGATAGTATACTACATAATTCTTAGGCTTCCGTCATTTTTTTTAATTCTTTTTTCTTATTTTTCCTCGAATAAATTGGTATCAAGGGATTAGTCTTTAATCTCACTAATTCTGACTTCTATTGCCTCAATTCTGCTCCTATTAGCGTCTATTGAGTTGTCTAATTCTGAAATTTTATTGTTAATCATTTGGATTTCTAGTTGCTGTCTCTGTATGGTTTCTAGCAGTCTGCTTATTCTGTTGTTTTGTTCTTGTATTGTTTTCCTGAATTCTTTTGTTGCTTTGTCTGTGTTCCTAGGCTTGAACTGAGCTTTGGCTAATATCCCTCCTGATCTCTTGGAGAGCTCTGTATATTATTTTGAATTCTTCCTCAGGTAGTTTCATTGCCTTATCTTCCTCCAGAAGGTTTTCTGGTTCATTATTGTGGTCACTTCCTGGAGTCATGTTGATCTGCTTTTTTACATGATTTGATATTGACTGTTGTCTCCAAGGCATCATAAGTTATTATATTTATTTATTCTATGTTTGTTTACTTCATCCTGGCTTTTAGTTTTGTTTTGTTTTGATATGCCCATGAAGGCTGGGTGTGTGAGCTACCTTGGTTGTTGGTGCCTTTGAAGCTGTCATGTCCTGTCTCAGGGTGGTCAGAGCAGCTACTAGATATGTGAGCCCAGGAGCCTGTTCACTTTTCTTGCAGGGGTTGGTTATTCAAGGCACAGGTGTCCAGGTCATCTGTTACCAAGTGTCTGGTGCAGACTCTTACCTACAGTCCTAGGCAGGCAGAGCTGCATTGGGGTGTTTGGAGCAGACACAGTTGCCTGGCTTCAGTGGGGAGCTATGTGTGGGGCAAAGCAGTGGGCTGATGGCTGTGCCCTTATGCCTCAATGGAGGGCATGTCCCTGTTCCCTGGAGCATGTAGTGGTATTGCAGCTGGTCCTTGGGTACTTGATGCTGTTGGCTGGAGGGACTGGGAGGCACCGCTAATTCTCAGACCCCTGTCAGGGGTGGCTAGATGGAGTGGGTGGTACCTCTGGCCCTCAGGCTCCCAGTGTGGGTGAGTGAGGTACCTGCTTAGGGGGTTAGGGTGGTGTCAAATACCACAAATCTGCAGCTTCCCATTGGCTGCTGCAGATGAAAACAGGCTTCTGGTGTATGCTCTGTTCTTTATGCTACCACCCGTGTGGTAGGTTAGAAGCTTACGCTTAACTTTCACAGGTCTCAAGTCACTCCAACTTGGTTCTAGAGATACATGTAGATTCACTGCTGCTTGGCTGCACCCGATGTGGTGGGGCTCCTCTTTGAATGTTGCTGCTTGCCTCAACCTGTGTGCCCTGCCACAGACTCAGCAGGGTGCTGGCAACCTTACAATCTGTACTTCTCTGCCGCTTTTTAATTGTCTCTCCTTCCACCTGCGGCTCAGGCTGTTTCTTCAGCTTTGTCTTTGACAATGAGGGTTCCTAGATTGTCATATACAATTGTTTCACTTGTTTTTTGGGGTCTTTCATCAAAAGTGCTTCCTTCCCCTTACCCACTTCCCACTCCACTCCATTCCTACACTGGTCAGTAAGAGTCTATTTCACCACCTTGGCCTTGCCTCCAAGAGGTTTTATTTTAATGGATAGTTTGTCAATATTTCCGAATATGCTCTTTTAGAAGAATATAGCCTGTTGTTAGATGTGTATTTATATATGCTCCTCTCTATAAGGAAATTAAAAGAAATAAAGTGGAATACTAGGAATTAGTAGTTCCAATTTGAGATTTACATTTCACTACTTGCACAATTAGGAATAACCGAGTGATGTAAATGGCTAAGTGCTAGACTACTAACTGAAAGGTTGGCAGTTCAAACCCGCCCTAAGGTGCCTCGGAAGTAAGGCCTGGCAAACTGCTTCTGAAAAGTCACAGCCTTGAAAATCCTATGGAGCATTTCTACTCTGCACACTTTGGGTCACTATGAGTCAGAACTGACTTGACAACATCTTTAATAATTTGTTTTAAAAATGGTGTTTTGTCATTTTAATATATTCTCATTGCTTAAATAGAATAATTATAGAAAAGTGAAAAGAAGGGAAAAATATACATAATCTAACAAACTAGTGATCAATTCTTTGGATTATTATTCTTTTTCTTTTTAATACATATATAATTAAAATTACACTGTATATATGGACTTGTGTATTATGCATCTTTAAAGTAAATATATACCATGAGCATTTTTCGTATCAGCAAATATTCTCTGGAATCATTTTTGAATAAAATTGTTTTGTATATAAGTACTAAAATTGATTTAGTCAATGCCAATTTAGTTATACTTAAACTATTGCCATTATGGAGCCCTGGTGGCCAAGTGGTTAAGAGTTCAGGCAGCTAATCAAAAGTTCAGCGGTTTGAATCCACCAGCTGCTTCTTGAAAACCCTATGGAGCAGTTCTACCCTGGCCTATAGGGTCTCTATGAGTCGTAATCAACTTGATGGCGCACAACAACAACATTGCCATTATGAATGAATTATTGTATCAGTCAGCGTTCACCAGAGAAATTGAAGTAATAGGATTTTATTTATATATGTTATGTATTTATGCATTATAAAGAATTGGCTCACAAGATTGTGAGGTCTGACAAGTCCAAAATTCGTACGGTAGACTGGCAAGCTGGAAACTAGGCAGGATCTGATGCTGTAGTCTAGAAGGCAGAATTTAGTATCTTCTTCCCTGGAAAACTTCAGTTTTCATTCTTAAGGCTTCTGAACTAAGTGGGTGATGTTCACCACATTAATGAGGATAATCTCCTTTACTTAAAGTCAACCGATTGTTAATGTTAACAACATCTACAAAATACCTGCACAGCAACACCTGAACTAATGTTTTAGTATTTGGCTAATAACTGGGTACTTTAGGGCATAGCCGAGTTGACACTAACTATAAAACTAACCATCATATCCATATGTAAATGAATCATATATATGTAGCAAATATTTCTGTTTATAGATAAAAATTCATGTCGTTTTCTAGAAATGGATTGCACTAAGACTTCATTAAAGAATCTACCTATATTTTCCCCCAAAATATATATATATTTACTTTGTTTAATTTAGTTTGTTTTTACTTATGTGCACATGTAGAATAAAAGCTGAAAAATCTTCTCAACCAATGTGGGCAGCAGTGGTTCAGGGGTAGAATTCTTGACTTCCACGGAGGAGACACAATTTCGATTCCCAGTCAATGCACTTCATGCACTGCCACCACTTGTCTGTCAGCGGAGGCTTGTGTGTTGCTATGATACCGAACAGGCTTCAGTGGAGCTTACAGACTAAGAAGAACTAGGAAAAAGGCCTGATAATCTACTTCTGAAAACCAGTCAATGATCACAGTGTTTGACAGCAATTGACCACGGGGATAGGGCAGGACAGAGCAGCGTTTCAATCCATTGTGCATGAGATTGTCATGAGTCAAGAGGCCAACTTAACGACAGCTAACAACAACATCAACCTTCTAACAAGACTGACAAATTCCTTCGTATGAATTAATCACAATAAACAGTTTCTATTGGGCACTGAGTACAGGTTGGAAGAGAGTCAGCTGAGAGAAATGATATTCCACACTTGTGACAAGAGTATACGGTCCAATTTATACTACTCACACGTATGAGGACTCTGAGATGATAAAATAAAATAACTTAAAGAAAACAAAAATCTTCATGATTGAACAAATAAGCAACATCGTGAAAAATGGAAAAAGTATTGAAGTTGTCGAGAATTTCATTTTATTGAGATCTACAATCAACGACAATGGAAACGGAGGTCAAGAAATCAAGCAATCTATTGCATTGGACAAATCTGCTGCAAAAGACCTCTTTAAAGTATTCGAAAGCAAAGATTTCACTTTGAGGACCAAGGTGTACCTGTCCCAAGCCATGATATTTTCAATCGCCTCATATGCATGTGAAAGCTAGACAGAGAATAAGGAAGACCGAAGAATAGATGCCTCCGACTTATGTGCTGATGAAGAATACTGAATATACCATGGACTGCCAGAAGAACATAATACACCTGTCCTAGAAGAAGTACAGCCAGAATGCTCCTTAGAAGTGAAGAGGTCAAGACTATGTCTCACTTGCTTTGGACATACTAATAAGAGGGATCAGTCTCTAGTGAGGGACATCATCCTTGGTAAAGTAGAGGTTCAGTGAAAAAGAAAAAAACCCTCAACAAGATGGCCTGACACAGTGGCTTCAATGATGGGCTCAGATTGTGAGGGTAGCACAGTACCAGGTAGAGTTTTGTTCTGTTTTACATAAGGTGGCTAGGAGTAGGAACTGACTTGATGACACCTAATAACAACAACAACGATGTCCTTGGTAGGGGAGGCACATTTGAAATTGCCCCATAGATGTGATTCCTAAACAACAGGCTCATAGAAAACTCAGTTTAACTCCCATGGAAGGTTAGATCAAAATAACAAAGAAAAACTTACAAGGCACACAGAAATAAACTACCAAAAACGAAAATCATTCAGTGCAACAACGGAACCAAGGACATCATCTCTGGTCTATAATATGGTGAAGATTAGAAAACAAGTATGTTTAAAATATCCAAAAGAATGGGAACAATAAAACAGTAGTAACATTTTTTAAAAAATGTAAATTTGAAAAAGAACAAAATAGAAAATCTGCAAATAAAAACTATAGGCAATAAAAAATGGACAAATAAATTAAACCTGACAAGAGGTATTAAGGCCTGAACTGGGTCATGGCACTTAAAATGAAGACAGGAACATGAAGTAGACATTTTAGAATACAGATATTTGGACTTAGCCACTTACAGATTGTGGGTGGTAAGATACTGAGGAAAACTGAATACAGCCTCAGGGACCTGTGAACTGTAGGTCAAAGATGACACTGAGACATTGAGCATGAGTGACAAGGAAGCTGGCAGTGCCATTCCCAGAAAAGGGAATGTATATGGAGGAGCGAATCTGGGTAGATGTTTATGATTAATTCATTATTAACAAGACGTTCAGGTAGAGATTTCTATCAGAATGCCTGAGATTAGCTCTCAGAAGGTCAGGATTGCTAAGAAGGTGTGAGTATACTGAGCCATTGGTTAAAGCCCTTGACTGCTAACTGAAAGCTTGGAGGTTCAATTCCACCCAGAGACGCCTCAGAAGAAAGGTCTGCTGATCTACTTCTGAAAAATCAGACACTGAAAACCCTTTGCAGCACAGTTTTACTTTGACAGGCATTGACCCCACAGAAACTTTTTTAAGTTTTTTTTAATTCAATCAGTTGCAATAGTTGCATCATAGCTGAAGCTATTTGACTGATATATCCAAAGAACAGTATGAGACAAGGGTGCAGGACAGGAGGAAGAGATAAGATAATGAGAAGAAATAATAGTAGTGCCAATAATAACAATCACTTACTATATGACAATCACTGTTCTGAACACTTCATATGCATTAATTCATTAATTGTCTCAACGACCTCTGTGGGCTCCATTTCACAGAAGAAGTAAAGGGACTTGAAGCATCTTTCATAGGGTCACACAGCTAGTAAGTGCTGAAGCTAGGATTTGAACTCAGGCTGTTTAGTTCAAGAATCTGGGCTCTTAAACCACTGAGCTATGATCCTTTTTGAAGAAGGAAGAGGCAGAGAAGAATACAATGCCATAGAAATAGCAGTGTGCTTTTCAAAAAGTGGTGGGTAGTCAAATGATCCAAGGCAAGCATGTCAAGAGTTGTGACAACTAAAACAACAGCGACAATAACAATAATGTCCTACAAAGTTGAGAATCTATGAGAGAACAATTTGATTTGAGTGACTGAGGCAGATGCTAGATTGCAGTGGGGGCGAGGGGTGAGGAGGAGTGAACGTTCCATAAAGTGAATAAGCACTCAGGTAATAAAAGGCAGTGAATGCGGAGACTCTTTCAAGATGTTATGCTTTGAGAAAGCCGGAAAAGGAAATAATGGTGGCATTAGGTTTAGCCGAAGGACATTTTGAAAGCAATTAAAATATATGTGTCAAATGTAGGAACACATGAAATAATTTATTGGGCACTGACTTAGCTCATTTAATCTTCAGAAAAAGCTGATAAAGTCGGTGTTATTTTCTCCACTTTACCGATGAGGCAAACGAAGCTTAGAGAAGTTACTCGATTTAACCAAATCTCTCAGCTAGTAAGAGGCGGAGCAGGGATTCAAAAGCAGCTGCTGACTCCAAATCCAAGCTTCTAACTGCTAAAATCTTAGTTAATAACATCCTGAAATATATTGAGATTAAATTAGCCACACAAAAAATTCAGTATGTTCATCAACCAAAGTAGGAGTTTGACTATAGCCACTGTCATCACAATGACTCTTAGTTCCCAAAAGTGAACCCAGAGATAAAAACAAATATTAGTTCTTGAACACTAAAGCTGAATATTTATAGGAGAAAGACATTTATATTTTACAGTTTGGTGAATATAAGCCTTTTTTTTTTTTTTTAATGTGTTGAGTTAATGGAATCAAGAGAACAATAGAAAGTTGACTGTCACTGCTGGAAAGTCCTACCCGAACCTAACATCAGGGGATTTTGCTTAAGGGGTTTTGCAAAGGCCATTCTTGACTCCAGAACAATTTAAAAAATTATAAGATTCTAAAAAAAAAAAAAGATTCTAAGGTTCCTTGAAAATCCTGAGTCTTCAGATTGTTGTGTTCACCAATCCTAAGCCATCGTTTACAGTTGGCACTGAATATAAGGTTTTCAGTTTTTTTTTAAATATTCAGAATAAAATAACAATTTGTTGGGCTTTTTAATACAAGAAAAAGAAGCTTAAATATAGGCTGCTGCTATCAGATCTTGATTTATTTGTCATTGCAAATTAAAATGTATACGGTTCCACCTATCACAGCCTTGAGGCTTTTTTTGTAGTTTAGTTTATGTTACTAACTTTACATTCAATAAGCCTCATCAAAACCTGTTTAAATATTCAGCAAAGCTTTAAGGCAATTTTTATTTGTATTAACTCTTTGGCTATTTATGCATTAAAATACAATGAAATTGATAAATTATAAATGGCACTACTGGCTTCATTGTGTGGGTAAAATCTCCACTGCATTTAACAATTCACCTGAAGCTTTTCTGTGGGATTTGAAAAAGTATTTGTTCACTATATCAGCAGTTCGGATTTGGAGAGGATTTTTAGTTTTCAATAGGGCACAAGTACAAACACTTTTACTCATTTCATTTATCCAGTTGGACACCAATGATGATAAGGTCTTCTGGCATAACTGGGGGACATTAAACTTTGCGTTGTTAGTGTGTACTTTTATGTGTATTAACTACAACTTATAACAATTAATTCTTAGGCAGATTCCCTCAGGTACTCCTTACAGGCTTTTTTGTTTTTGTTTTCAGTCTGTGGCTTTGATTTTGGAAAATAAACCACCACCAAATAGCAACAGTTTTATTTCTACTCAGATACTTGAAAAAAAATTACCAGGAAGCTCTGTGGATCCGGAAAATGCCTCAGCTCCAGAACACCTGAGATTTGGCCCTTTCTCTATCAAATGTCAAATGTTAGCCATTTGGCTTCTCTGACTCTCATTTTGGAGCCCGGGTGGCACAGTGGTTAAGAGCTCTGCTAACCAAAAAGGTGGCAGTTTGAATTCATCTGCCACTCCTTGGAAACTCTATGGGACAGTTCTGCTCTGTACTATAGGGTTGCTATGAGATGGAATCAACTCGATGGCAATGGGTTTTGTATTTTTTTTTCAACCCTCAGTTTCTCATGTAGAAATGAGGAAAGTATTTGCATGATATACCATTAGAAAATACCATTTGTGAGTATCACAACAAAATGTATAAAGGCCCTGGAAGCATAAATGATAATAACATTTCTGTTGACCACTTGTCCTCATTTCAAGGGAGCTTCCTTAAGTGAAAGGCTTCCCAGGGACTCTACAAGTATTTCTAGGAAATACAGTCTCAGGACAGGGCAGTGATGGTTCAGTGGTAGGTAGAATTCTCATCTTTCATGCGGGAGACCCAGTTCCATTCCCTGCCATTGCTTCTCAAGTGCAGCCACCACTTGTCTGCCAGTGGAGACTTGAGGGTTGCTCTATGCTGAAGAGGTTTCGGTGGAGGCTCCAGACTAGAGCAGACTAGATAAAAAAGGGCTGGTGGTCTATTTCTGAAATCAGGTAATGAAAACCCTGATCACGATGGCCCAATCACTGTGGAGTTGCCATGTGTCGAGGCGATTCAATAGCAGCTAACAACAACCCCGTCAGGAGCAGTTTCACCATGAATAAGAAACCAATAAAACAGGTTTGTTAAGCCAAAATGGAATCACGGGGTGTGTATGTGTGTTTTGATAAGTTTCTCCATAGGACAATGAATGACAACATAGATGTGAAAGATAGTATTCTTAGCCCATATAGTGCTACCACCTAAAAAAGTACTCTTTTAAAAATAGTACATGTCTAAAACAAATTGCATTGTTCCTAAGTACATATTGTTGTTGTTTTTGTGTGCCATTGAGTTGACTCAGACTCATAGCAACCCTATATAACAGAGTAGAACTTCCCCATGGAGTCTCCCAGGCTGTAATCTTTAGGGGAGCAGCTTACCAGGTCTTTTCTTCCATGGAGCAGGTAAGGGGTTTGAACCAGGGACCTTGAGCACTTAATGGTTGTGCCTCTAAATACACATTAATACAGATTAGTAATGCATATGACTTATATTTTCATTTTTATTCCACTTGGCATGCCTCTAAAAGAGCAAGACTTAACTTCCATATTTTCAGATTGTGTGTGGGTATTTTTTTTTATGGGGTGTATTCATTCACAAAAAGAAGTACTGGGCAATGGTCATTTGGCAAAGTTGGGCTCAAAGTCCCTAAGGTCAGCACAAGAATGAGCAACTGTGGAGCAACAGAAGGGAAAGAAAGGTCTCAAACATCCAGCTTCCTTCACACAGGAGCCAAAGCAACCAAAAACTGCATAGTGATTCAGTAAAAAAAGTAAAGGCAGCACTAAGACTTTAAAAAAATAAAAATAAGGCTTTTTACTGCCCCATTCAGTTAAAGAAAATGCTGTCTATTCTCATTTATTTTATTTTTTTAAATTTCTTCTGGAGCCATTATTTGAATCTTTAAAATCAAGAAAGGGGATGCTTCCCATTGTAAGTTAATTGGAGACTGCAGGGCTCACAGAAAGATGAGGCTGGAATGAGTATCAGTTTCAGAAACCAGCAAAGTGCTGCCCCATGCCTTCCACTTTGAAGCCCTCTAGAATACACATGGCTCCTGCAGGAGCCTCAAAACCCTCACCCAGATCAATCCTGAACTACTCAAAATGCCATTTCTAATCAGCATACTGTGTAAGGTTTCTTTCTTTTTTCTGCACTCAGTCATTTTTTTGTAATAGTGCTTGCTACACGATATCTCTATCTATCTGTCTATCATCTATCTACCTATATTCTTTTTTTATCTGTCTGTCTATCTATCATCTATCTATCTATATTCTTTTTCAATTAGAGTCAAGTCAGAGCTATGCTAAAAAAAAAAACCTTAATAACAGTGGAATAAAAAGAAACATTAGCTTACTAAAAGCAGTTTGAAGGAAAAAATACATTATGCAGAATCTTCTGTGACTGTTATTATAGAAAGGACAAAAAAAGCTGTAAAATGCAAAAAATCTAAGGTTTGTTCAATAGGCCACACATCTTTATTCGGAGATACATTGCTCTAAATTAATCTTCAAGGTGACAGTCCATCAAACTCTTTATCCAGCACCTTTTATGTATGTGTCCGCCCCAAAATTTCAGGAGCCAAATTGACAAATAGCCCAGCACAGCCACCGGGAAGAGGCTTCCTTCTCCCATGCTACAATTCCCACTGCAAAACATTTCAAAACGGGTCCTGTTAAATAGCTGATCTCTTCCCGCAGCAAGGATTAGATGATCAGAAAAATTTTAATTATCTCATTCTTTGATTTCCTCTGTCCTGCTTTAGATATATTTCCCCATTTCAGTTCACACCAGGGAAGGCGTCACCGACGGGGAAGAAGGGTATGCAAACCTCTGCGTGGCTTGACATCTTGTCAGAAATCTAACTTGTGTTGCGAGACAGAATGAGAACAACAAAGTTTGTCTGACACTCACCATCCCGGCAGCTAAAGAAAGATGTAACTTTTTCTATTGAAGTTGTTATTTCCCAGAAGACAGAAAGCCCTTTCGGACTCACTGCATTTAAAATGCTTCTTAGAGACCATGCACAGGGCATCATTACAAAATGAAAAATTGGTTTTTAAAGGAAATTGTGATTGGTTCCAGTTTCGTTCCACTGAGGAACGAGACCTCACTCAGCTCTGGGAGCTTTCCTTTGCGCAACCTGGCTCCAGCTAATCGAAATCCTAAATCTAAGTTTTATAAATTGTTTTTCTTTTCCTCCTCTCCCCTCTCTCTCCATGGCTCTGATACCTTAAATACCTTGACTGCAAACATAATTAATCAACTGTGGTACAAAGAAAGTGTATCATTTATAGGTAAAGTTGAAACATCTTATTTGCTGAAAGCCATTGACAAAAACCTTCTTAGAGTAAAATCAGTCATTTACACAATGGTGATAAGTAGGAAGGTGGAGAAAGACTATAACCTACTTATATTTAGGTGTAATCAATTTGAAATGGGAGACATAACTCATATTCTACCAACTGCCACTATTCATACAAGTCAAGTAAATCAGACTGAAAGTGTGGAGCTGGAAGGAAATTATGTTTGACCAAGGAGCAAATAGAATGAAGGCAAGTAAAAATTATGAATATAAATGGCAAATGATCTTAATATTGTATCATGCTGTATTATTTATGCATACCACTAGCAGATGCACTATTATTAATCCATTGGACACAAATGAAGAGCTGATTAAAGTTTTGCCATTTATTCTATCCATAAGATTGATCTTAGTCTCTTATTATCAAAACAGAACACCAACTTCCTCAATAAAATAAATCAGATTCAAGGTCTAATTGCTGATAATTTTCTGTAAAAATAGAAACAGTTTCCATTAGAGTTCCCATTTTATTTCTTTTCTGCCCAAGTGTCATCCTTTCTTCTAACTGAAAGTTGTACCATAACTTGTTTTTTTTTAACATACCAAAATTCACCGATACTGTGTTTTTTTTTTCTACACCGAACTCCAAAAACAGGAAAACATGTCCTAACATTTGTAATTCCTATGAATTTTGAAGTAGAAATTCAGGCCTAACCTGTGTGTATAAACCTTAAGAATGTATTTTGACAACTCTCGTGTTTTGTTGAATATTTAGACTTGAGAATCTCTCTCCAGAGTAGATCCAACACTGGACAGATGCCCACCCACATGGCCTTCTCTGAATGTCCCTGAAAATGACAAATGTATTTTACTAAATGAAAGTCAATTGCCTCATCCCTAAAGGTGAAAAGGAGAAAAGTAATATGAAAAGTTTACCGAATATGACTGAATTAATGATTGGGAAGCTCTCTAAAACACATTGAAGAGAAAGAAAGGACTCCATCAGAATGTCTGTGGTTTGTTTTGTTAGTCATCTTAATTGATTTTTTCACTTCAAAAAGCAAATGTGCAAAGAAGACAAAAGCAAAGAGCTACACCTCCGACATTATGCATCATTAGCTGAGCACAGCTCCGTTTTAATGTGCCTATAATTGATTTTCAGCCCCAGACAAGTACAAAGAGCACTGATGGTGAGGTACAGGGTAGCTCTGACTCTTTGAAAAATGCTTACACCATCTGAGCACTTTGGTTTAGAAGAATACATTCCCTGGGCATTTCATCTTCAGCTGTTAGAGCAAGTAAACCTCTCACCTATGTCAACAGGCACTTTGCTTCCCTGGTCATCAAGGCTAAAATCATGGTCGGGAAGATAAAGCATATAGTGCCCTCAAATACTTTGAGACCATTTGCAATTCTGAATTAAGAAAAGGGAAGGGCAGCGTTTTAATCTTCAGTTTAAGCTCCTTCTCAGTACTGAAGCTATTTTACACAAGATGTATCACTGCATGATGTCTACCTCTCACACGTTCTTTCCTCTAAAGTTTATATTTAATTTATATGTTTTCAATTATATGTGCTGTTCTCATCGATTTTACAGAAACAAAACGAAATGAAATGAAAACACTTGCTGTTTGAGGTTTTCCCTGAAATACAGGCTGTCAGAAACACTAGTCAAATCACAGCATCTCCTATTAACGTTAAACGAGATTTGTATTCAAAGATTTGTATTACCAATTTATAAACATCCTAGACTGAGGCTATTTTTGCTTAGAGGATTGGCAATGGCAGAGAAGTAGAGATGGCTGCTTTCAAAGGAAGTTCAATGCCAGTTTAAAACAACAGCACCTTTGCTGTTTTAGGTCTGTTGTTTGTAGGAGTGTGGGGGCACACACTTTTTCATTCCATTCTTGTCTCTCTCACATGGATTCTTCCTGATCCTTCTTGTGACCAACAACTTGTGTTTACTTTCCATGTTTGCTAGACTAACATTTTTTTGTAAACTGATGATTTCAGCTCCCTTATTATTCCACATTACACTGCTGCACAATGCCAGTCAAGCATTATGATTTTTTTTTCACTCCAGCTGTGTTGAACCACAAATAGCTATGAAGTAATTGACCTTGTTGTTCACTGACTTGTATGATGCTTTACTACCTACTGTTTTGTGCCACTCCCTTCACTTCATGCATCTTCTAAAGTCATGACCTTTGCAGTAGATATTACTCTCCAAGCTAGATTTAGGCCAGCAAAGCATTAAATACAATGGAACCAGCATTATGGAAATACCGAAGGCAAGCAGAGTTTTCTTGTCAAAGATCAAGGGAACTCAGGCTCCCTGCTTTCTAAAAGGAAAACAGAACAATAACTTTGGTTCATTGGAAAAGTCTACTGTATATGGTACATTTTAATCACTAAAATGATTTATTCGTTTTTGGATTTACTTGTTCACTTATTGTAAGCAAAGTTAATGTTTCCTGCTTTGGTGACCTTTCTAATCAGATAGTCAAATTGTGGTGGTAGAGAGGATTTCAAAGATTCAAAAGAATTAGGAAAAGAAGTTATAAGTAATGAAATCTACCAATGAGCTCTATCATAATCCACAACACTGTGATTGGGTATAGTGCCTTGAAACTGATAACAGTCTTTACATGATTACGAAAAGTATTACAGCAATTGTAAGAATAGTAAAAGGATTATTAGAGGATTTACAAGGGTCAGTCATGTGTTAATGATATAGTTATTGATAGAGTGATATCACAGGATATCACTGAGAAAAATTATAATTAATCTATAAATATAGATATAATTTTCATTATTAATTTATTTTTTGTACTTATTGAAAAGCACCATTTTATTTGTTGACAACTTTTAGAACAAAGTTTTATTCTCCATTTACTGCATGAGCATGTGATAATGGTAGCCCATTTAGAAGCTACCACAGACCGTAACAGCAGAATAAGAAATCCGATTTCATGAACTGGATTATTAAAAATACTAATTATATCAGTCAATTTGAGGTCAGAAAAAGAGAGCACTAAAGCCACTACGGAGAAAAGAGAAATTAGAGCTAAAGAAGTCACGGCCTGGAAGACAGATATTGGAGCATCAAAGGAAGTCACTCACCATCACAGCCTGAGCACTGACTTCAGCGGGCAGGTGAGAGTTTGCAGGAAAATTCCTTCTGCCATGCTCTTTTGACTCCTGAAGTGAACCCGAAAAGGAGAGCTTGTGGACTGGTCTTTGGAATCATATTATATATTGGAACCTCACTAGTATTTGAGGCCACTGCTGTAATGGGGAAGAAGATCTGGAAGCTGGAGAATCATCTAGACATCAGCACACTGTTTTCTGGAAGCCAAAACTTTTTGAGAGCAATGGCTTCTGCTTTACGTCTATCTTTCAAATCTCATGTAATGTCCTCTCTTGGCCAACTCTAATCAGGAACTAATATCGAAAGACAATTCTGGGGAATATTTTGTCCAGCCTTATACAGGGGTTGTAATGACAAATTGACAAAGCACAATCCAGCACAGTCCATCCATTGTTAACTTCATATCTGTCATACATCTTTTAATCATATTTAACTCTAAATAAAAACAATAGCAAAATTCTGATTCATTTTTTTGTTTTTTTTTATTTAAATAATGCAACTATTCCTCACAAAACAAAAAACATGGTAACCCTCTTCTTAAAAGAAGACACACAATGTTCCTATGTCCTTTGATCCATCTTTGAGTGTTGACAGTTCCTCTTCAAGTAGAACTAAAATTTCTCGCATGGATTTTTTTCAATCTTTCCATTTGGTGTACAACTTGAGTGGTAGTTCTTCTCAAAGTGGACTCAACTCTTTATCCGTATCCCGTAACTTATGTATTCAGGTTTAGGGCTAACCGCTATCAGTATACATTGTATTAGATGAGAAGGTGATTTAAGAAAGGGAAAATTATTTTCAATTGCCTCTGAATCTCTTTACAAGCTGAAGTGTGGAAATTGATTTATGGATTAAATTGTGTCCCCCCAAAATATGTGTCAACTTGGCTAGGCCATGTTCCCAGTATTGTGTGGTTGTCCTCCATTTTTGATCTGATTATTCTCCATTTTGTGATGTGTTGTAAACCCTAGACACTATGCTTGTGGTTATGGTCCCATTTGAGTGTGAGCTGTTCTTTATGTTAATGAGGCAGGATTGTTACTGTTGTTCTGGGTGCTCTTTAGTCAGTTCTGACTCATAGCGACCCTAAGTACAACAAACAAAACACTACCCAGTCCTGTGCCATCCCCACAATCGTTGTTACACATGAACCCATCATTGCAGCCACTGGGTCAATCCATCTCATTGAGGGTCTTCTCTTTTCCTCTGACCCTGTACTTTACCAAGCATGATGTCCTTCTCCAGGGACTGATCCCTCCTGACAATAAGGCCAAAGTATGTAAGATGCAGTCTCGCCATCCTTGCTTCTAAGGAGCATTCTGGTTGTACTTCTGCTAAGAGAGATTTGTTCATCATTTTGGCAGTCCATGGTATATTCAATATTCTTTTCCAACATCACAATTCAAAGGCATCAATTTTTCTTCGGTGTCCCTTATTCATTGTCCAGCTTTCACATGCACATGATGCAATTGAAAATACCATGGCTTGAAGTCTTGCATTTACTTTGGTATGTAAGGTACCTTTTGAAATGACACTGTGTGCCCAGAAATCTGGCCAAGTTTGGTCTGGTTATAGGTCTAGAAAGCATAGAGGTGGTGGGAGAGTGTCTTGTGAAAGTGTATCATTGCCTATTGTATTAGATTCCACAGGTCGCTGTAACAAATTACCACAAATTTGGTAAACTAAAACAATGGAAATTTATTCTCTCACAGCTCTAGAGGCCAAACTACAAAGTCAGTTTCACTGGCCAAAATCAAAGTGTCACCAGTGGTATATTCATACCAGAAGTTCTATGGGAGAATTTGTTCTTTTCTTTTACGGTAAAAACTGCCAAAGCCAGAACCTGTGTAAGGTAAAAACCTGTCAGAGAAGGAAAACACAAATATTTTCCACTAAAACAATTGCTTCAGCCTAATATTCTCTGAAAGCTGGAAACTGGAAGATACGGATAGAATCAGATAATCACTGGTATCACAGATGTGAAAGCAGAAATAGTTGTAAGAAGAACAAATCAGAGATAAAGCCTCAGTCTTCCACTTCCTTTCACATTGTCAGTGTGTGTGTGCATACTGTGCATTGTTACTGTTCTCTGAGTACGTATATTCTAACTTTATCCTAGAAAGATGTAATTTTTTCCTTTTTGTGTGAAGTAGTCATGTTTTTGAGAAGATAAAAATTTCTTAATTATTACAAGAACATATTTTCTTGTTTCCTTAAAAAAAAAAAAAAAAAAAGTTTATTCTTTCACACCCATAGGCAAGATAGTGAAAATTTATCTCTGAAACAAAAATTTGACATTGTCAAAAGAATAACCGAAAATAGACTCTTAAGGAAGCTGTAATTAAGTTCAATTGCAGCAAAATGCAAACTTACTCAATTATGAAAGAAAAGGATAAAATAATTGAAAAATACAAGAGCAGCATCAATGTAAATGTCAAGAAAGGAAGGGGTAAAAATTACTCAGAAATCCACAAATTTATTTTTGCATGTTTTTTCCAAGCCTCCCCCCAAAATGTTCCTGTTTCAGAACCTAACCTGCAAGGAAAGGTGAAGGAAATGGCAAAACTTTTAAAAATTGATGAATTTTCAGTGTCTAAAATTTTTTTTTTTTAACAGGTAACAGGTGGCTTCAGACCTTAAAAAAAAAAAAAAGCCATTGAAATGTAAGAGGGAGAGTTTGCACTCAGGAAAGAAAGAGAGGAAGTGGTCTCTACAGGGGTCCTTGACTTGGCAGTTAAACGTTAAGCCAAGGAAGTGGCCTCTAAACATTAACAGGGGGAGGTAGGAGAAAAAGGGTATAAAACCCTAAGAAAACAACTGTATTGGGACACTCAGACTCTCTATCTGAGTAGCCCGCTTGATGCTGCCTAGTCAAGTGTACTTTCGCTACTAACCCTCTGCTAGCTAATAAACCTCTGCTTGCTTGGCACTATTTGTCTCAGTGTTTGAATTCTTTCCTGCACTGAAGACAAGGGCCGAGCGTATTTTCTCTAGTAGCAGAAACACTTGCAATGTAGCTTGTGGGGAGTCAAATGAGGTTTACAAAACATGGCTCAAAACTGGTTCACAAAATTAAAAGGGATCATAAGAGGGATATGATCCTAAAGACATTGCAAATGCCAATAAGACTGCTCTGTTTTACAGGGAAATGCCTAATAAAAAGAATAAAAAAAAAAATAGTACCCTAAAAATGAAGGGGAAAATATGCTTGCAATGTTGGCTTTCAAAAGAGTGGCTTACCAAACTCTAGACTATGTATTTGGACGGGGCATTTGTGAAACCATGAAAGAGTGAGAAGAAATGATTCTTCAAGAATATAAAAATTAATAAGCTTCCAACAGAATGGAAATGGAATAAAAAAGCTTGCATTAAGGGAGAAATTTATGAAGAACTTTTAAATATACTCAACAATACAATGAAAAAACAAAATTGAAGCATTCTTTATCGTTGATAATCCTACTTGCCCTTGGTCACTGCCCCTGTACAATATTAAATTAATTTTTTTTCCACCATCTATGAAGTCAGTCCTAGAACCACTGGATTCTTAGTTATCCAGTGCTCCTGTAACAAAAAACATCACCAGCGGATGGCTTTAACAAAGAGAAATTTATTTTCTCACAGTCTAGTACGCTAGAAGTCCAAATGCAGGGCATCAGCTCCAGAGGAAGGCATTCACTCTCTGTCGGCTCTGGGGAAAGGTCCTTATTGTCAATTTTCCCCTGGTTGAGGGGCTTCTCAGGAGCAGGGACCCTGGGTCCAAAGGAAGTGCCCTGCTCCCAGCTGCTGCTCACTTGGTGGTATGAGTCCCTCTGTCTCTCTGCTTGCTTTTCTCTTCTGTATCTCAAAAGAGATTGGGTCAAGACACAATCCGATCTTGTATATTGAGTCCTACTTCATCAACATAACTGCCACCCAACCCACCTCATTAACGTCATAGAAATAGGATTTACAATAAAAAAGTATTCTACACAGGAAAATCACATCAGATCACAAAACGGTGGGCAATCACACAATACTGGAAATCCTGGCCTAGCCAAATTGATACACGTATTTCTAGGGGACAAAATTCAGTCCATGACATTTGGATAATGACAGTATCCAAAATCTTAAAGTGAACTACAGGAAGCTATTACTTCAAAAAATGATTGCCAACATTGAGATGTGCAAGAGGGCATCAGATATTTCAGGGCAAATCAATGACCTTGATGAAATTTCATTTCTTAAGCATTCATTCAAAATGACTAAGGTAAAAAACATAAGACAATGGTTTAAGAACTGCAGTTTCTTGTTTGGCAGTGGTGATTGTATACAAAACAAAACAGTTATTAAGCCCAACAACATCATGCAGATTCAGGACTCAATAAATGACATTTATAGTGGTGTTTCAGAAAACAGGGCCAGCGTCACATCTTACATTGATATCAGTGAAGAAACTGGCACAGAAATGGATGATCTGTATAAACCTACAAGAAATTGTGAACTCACAATCTAAAGATAATGATGATGAAGATAAGGAAGTCCACCATTAGAAGAGCCTGTGCCTTTAAGTCAAACACAAGTTTTCAGCTATATAAAGGCTTTAAAGGAATTTCGAAAAGTTAAAGAAGACCAAAAGGTTTTGACAAGACTACAGACTTAGAAATTTATTTCAATAATTTCACACACAAAAAAAGAAAATAAATAGTTGACATTAGACGGTTTTATTAAAAAGTGAATTTTACTTAAGTATTTGCTCAAATTTTATGTACACATATCTGTACATAATTTGAATAAACATGCAAATCATAAACAAAAAAAAAGGTTCAGTTTTTTTTTTTTTTCTCCAGTCCTATAAAATTGGAAAAAAAAAAAACTTTCTGGGTGTTTTGAGATAGAATTCTTAAGAGAGAGTGATAGAAAAGTGGTGGAAAAACTTGCAATAGCCAGAAAAACAAGGTAGTCCCAGCTGTCACAGATTTCAGTGTACTATATTCTGGTGGTTGCTGACATTCCTTGACTTGCGGTTCCATCACTTCAGTATCTGCACTCATATTCATATCATCTTCTCCTCTTCTGTGTGTGCAGTGTCTCCTTCTGCCTCTGTCTTCTGAGTACACTTGTAAAGGCATTTAGGGCACACACTGACAATCCAGAGTTATCTCATCTCAAGATCCTTAACTTTATCACATCAGCAAAGATCCTTTTATCAAACAAGCCAATATTGCAGATTCCAGAGATTAGGACCTGGTATCTTTGGAGGACATTTTTCAGCCTACTACAACTACCAAACACTTACTTATAAGTGATCACTACAGGTTCTTTAAGCAAGAGTTGGTTATCTTCCTCCTTCAGAGGCACACTGGCAAGGAAACTTGTCAGAATTTGGAGTTGCAAGGTTTATTATTATCTACCCTTATATCCCCAATCTCATCTTCAGGATCACACTTTCTACTGATTATTATCCTAACATATAATTTTAATTTGCACTCTAATTCACCCACCAACAGAAATAGATTTAGATATACTTTTAAAAATATTAAACCTGTGACTACAGGAGAGAAAGCTTTCTTTTAGCTCAATAATAGAATCTTTATATTTACTTCCTCTGGTCTTCAGCTGGAAATTTAAAACACTGATTTCACCATTTTCTTCCTTCAAGTTCCCCAATGCACTTACAAGCAACAAATCCTATGCACCTTATGTTTTTTATTTCTACTGTAGTGTTCAGTGGTAGCAGCTACATGATCATCCAGCTACACGATCATTCCAAAGAAGGGTTATCTAATGGAATGTTGAAATTGTCAATCAATATCATTATATCACACCTAGGTAAAATTTTGCTGAAGGTAATTCAAAAATGGCTGCAGCAGTACATCAACATGGAACTACCAGGAATTTAATCCAGACTCAGGAGAGGACATGAAACAAAGGATATCATTGTTGATGTCAAATGGATCTTGGCTGAAAGCAGAGAATACAAGAAAAATGTTTACCTGGGTTTTATTGATTATACAAAGGCATTCAATTGTGTGGAGTATAACAAATTACCAATAACACTGTGAAGAATGGGAATTCTAGAACACTTAATTGGGCTCATGACGAAACTGTACATAGACCAAGAGGCAGTTGTTCGAATATGAGATACTGTGTAGTTTAAAGTCAGAAAAGGTTTGTGTCAAGGTTGTATCCTTTACCACATTCATTCAATTTGAATGCCAAACAAATAATCCAAGAAGCTGGACTATATGGAGAAAACCATGGGCTCAGGATTGGAGGAAGACTCATTAAGAACCTGTGATATGCAGATGACATAACACAGCTTGGCAAAAATGAAGAGGACTTGAAGCACTTACTGACAAAGATCAAAGACTACAGCCTTCAGTATGGATTACATCTCAACACAAAGAAAACAAAAATCCTCACAACTGAACCAATAGGCAACATCATGATAAACGGAGAAAAGATTGAACTTGTCAAGGATTTCATTTTACTTGGATCCACATTCAACACCCATGGAAGAAGCACTGAAGAAATCAAACAACGCATTGAGCAAATCTGGTGCAAAGATCTCTTTAAAGTGCTAAAAAGCAAAGATGTTGCTTTAAGGACTGATGTGCACCTGATCCAAGCTATGGTATTTTCAATCATCTCGCCTGCATGCAAAAGCTGGACAATGAATAAGGAAGACCAAAGAAAAGTTGATGCCGTTGAATTATTTTATTGGTAAAGAATATTGAATATACTATGATCTGCCGGAAGAACAAACAAATCTGTCATGGAAGAAGTACAGCCAGAATGCTCCTTAGAAGCATGGATAGTGAGACTTTATCTTATGTACTTTGGACATTTTACTAGGACAAACCAGCCCCTGGGGAGTGACATCATGCTTGGTAAAGTAGAGAGTCAGCGAGAAAGAGGAGGGCCCTCAATGACGTGGATTGACAATGTGGCTGCAGCAATGAGCTCAGACGTACCAATGACTGTGAGAATGGTGCAGGACCGGGTGGTATTTCACTCTGTTGTACATAGGGTCACTAGGAGTTGCAATTGACTCTAGTACTGCTATAACATCTAGTATTGCTATAACAGGAATACCACAAGTGGATGCCTTTAACAAAGAGAAATTTATTTCCTCACAGTAAAGCAGGCTAAAAGTCCAAATTCAGGGTGTTGGCTCAGAGGAAGCCTTTCTCTGTCTGTTGGCACTGGAGGAAGGTCCTTGTCCTCAATCTTCAGCTGGTTGAGGAGCTTCTCAGGCGCAGGGACCCCGGGTCCAAAGGATGCACTCTGTTCCCAGCGCTGCTGCTTTTTTTGTTGGTATGAGGTCCCCAACTCTCTGCTTGCTTCCCTTTCCTTTTATGTCTTGAGAAATAAAAGGTGGTACAGACCACACCCCAGGGAAACTCCCTTTACATTGGAGCAGGCATGTGACCTGGAAAGGGTGTTACAATCCTACCCTAATTCTCTTTAACATAAAATTACAATCACAAAACGGAAGATAAACCCAGAATACTGGGAATCATGGCTTAACCAAGCTGATACACACATATTAGGGGAGGACATAACTCAATCCATGGCAGACACCTAACAACAGTACAACAGGTAATAATCTAAAGACTTGTCGTTTATAAGAATTTGATGCCAGGTAACTTTAAGTGATAATTTCAGTAATTATTTTGCCGTGGACTACCACTAACAAGAGGATCATGAATGACTTTAAATCTAATCATATTACAGAACCAATTCCAGAATCATATCCTCAAGGTAATGTTCCACTAAAAAAAAAAAAAAACTGGTGCGACTCTAGAACTGATTAAAAAATGTATGTATGTATATATATATATATACATATATATATATATATCACTCACAGTTCAGTCAGGAAACAGAAGTCACTAAAAATAGTGTGCGAGCAGTGGTTTAATAGAGGAATAGAATTTACAAAAATATTGGCGTAGCTAAGGAAGTCAAGTTCTGAAAAGAGAGATATAAAAGATCAGAGAAAACCTCTAACCATAACAGGTGAAATACCAGCCTAGTTGGATAGGATAGATCTTGCAGAAAAATCCCAGAAACTATGTATACCTGGTTACCAGAATGGTACTATGAAGGGTAAACTCATGCAGAAAGTCTTTGGAAGTTGTTTACTTTCTACAAAGTACAGTCAGATCCCTGGTGATTAGCTTGAAGCCTCTGTTGGTCACCAGGGCCAATAACTTGAAGGTGCTGACACCATGTCCGATGACCACAATTTTCTGAGATTAACAGCTTTTCTTCAATTTTATCTTTCAAATCACACACAAGATCCTTTCTTGGCTAACTGTAACCTGGAAACATACACGGGAAGAGATTCTTAGAAAAATTACTTACAGCCGTATAAAAAAGTGATAGTACCAAATTCACAAAACAGAATCTAACACACTAACTATATTAATAAGAAGATCTTGGGGTGGAACCAAGATGGCTGGTAGGCATTTCTGCTGATCCCTCTTGCAACAAAGACTAGAAAAAACAAGTGAATCGATTACATATATGACAATCTATGAACCCTGACCATCAAACACAGAACTAAGGAGTTGACCTGAGTGACGGGGAATGAAAAGCCACACACCGAAGCATCCAGTGCATCTGGAGTTGGCATGCTGCACTGCAGCCTTGAGCCCTTGCAGTTCCCTGGAGCCAGAGTGGTGGGGCTGATCATGGTTATTGAGATGGGGCAAGCACGGGACGCAGCCCTAACCTCCTGGAGCAATCTCGGCAGGGACCTAGCCAGCACACGCAGGCTGCACAGCGACGTGGCTGACAGAAGAATGAGAAACCACGGGGAAGCAATGACTGGTTTTGGAGCCTGGAGAGCAGCATCCCAACCAAAAGACCTTGGTGCTAACCTTTGGACTAAGTGAGGAGAGGCTGATCACGGCTTCCTAAGACGTCGCAAACATGGGACGGAGCCATAACCCTCAGGGGCAATCTCGGCGGGGATCCAGTCAGCTCACACAGGCTACAAAACCCTCTCAAATCTCAGGTAAAACACTCTGAACCAAACAAGTATCTTTGTCTATCTTGCCGTTCTCCTCTCTCCTATCTATCTGATCCTTCCCCTCCCTACCCCAGCCAGCTAAACTAACATTGGAATTGCCCAGACCAGGGAGTGAAGTGCTCTGTGGGGCTTTTTTTTTTTTTTTCCTTTTCTTTTCTAACCCATTTTCCTGGCCTGAGAAAAGCAGCAATTAACAATCAGAGGAAAGATCCTTCCCTGACTTCCCTAAACTGGAATAATACTACAGAACCAGCTCCAGCCAGGCATAAGAGATCCACAGTCTTTGGCTTTCACCCCTGCAGGGAACCAGGTGGCTATTATACTGCAAAGGCAATTCTGATAGAGATCTGGCTGTAATTGTTTTAGCTGAGCAGTGGAAAGACAAGTTTTGGAGGTCAGATACCTCTCTACCTATTAAAAAGAGCCCTCACTGATCTGCAGCAGGGAACTGAGGGCTGAAGCTCCACCCACACCACCTAGCCACCTGCTAAAGGGCACTGAGGAAAGGGAAGGCTAAAATCTTTACAGATAGAAGCATTGGGTGCCTAAGGTACAGCTGCAGAGTCAACCCCCCAGAGTGCTCTAGAGAACAGAGACACTCCTACCTCACTGGCACGTGCAGGAAGACTGTCAGCATCCTGCCAACCTCAGAGTATGACTCCCTGCTGCTACTAGAAACTGATGCATACAACCATCACCACTACTCCTCTAAGTTAATAGGTGACAGCCTACAACACACACTAGGTGATCCACTATCAGGACACCTGAGCTGATTCTATTCAAGAATAGTGAATGAACTCATAGGCTTATATACCTGGTAACAGCTCAAACCAGGTGGTAACAGGACATAATGATTCAAAGTCTACAATAATCAAGACAGCACAATCTAGTAGCCCATCTGGGTGTACTGAAACAAAAACAAAACAAGAAGATAAAACTCAGTGAGCAAATATAAAATAAATAATTACAATATCTTATAGATGGCTCAGAGACAGCAGTCAATAACAAATCACTTAAAGAAGCAGACCATGATTGCTTCTACAAACCCCCAAAGCAAAGAATCAAAGTCTTTCCAGATGAAGATACATCTCTGGAATTGCCAGATATAGAATACAAAAAATTAAAATACAGAATGCTTCAAGACATCAGGGATGACCTCAGAAATGAAATAAGGCAATCTACAGAGAAAACCAAGGAACACACTGATAAAGCAGCTGAAGAAATCAAAAACATTATTCAAGAACATAGTGAAAAATTTAATAAGCTGCAAGAATCCACAGAGAGACAGCATTCAGAAATTCAAAAGATTAACAATAAAATTACAAAATTAGACAACTCAATAGGAGGTCAGAGGAGCAGAATCGAGGAATAGCAATGCAGAGTAGGGAAGATGGAGGATAAGGCAATTGACACCAATATAGTTGAAGAAAAATCAGATAAAAGAATTAGAAAAAATGAAGAAACCCTAAGAACCATGTGGGACTGTATCTACAAGAATAACTTGTGTGTGATTGGAGTTCCAGAACAGGGAAGGATAACAGAAAATACAGAGAGAATAGTTGAAGATCTGTTGGCAGAAAGCTTCCCTGGCATCGTGAAAGATGAAAGGATATCTAGCCAAGATGCTCATCAAACCCCATACAAGATAGATCCCAAAAGAAAATCACCAAGACATATTATCATCAAACTTGCCAAAACCAAAGATGAAGAGAAAATTTTAAAAGCAGCCAGGGATAAATGAAAAGTCACCTACAAAGGAGAATCAATAAGAATAAGCTCGGATTACTCAGCAGAAACCATGCAAGCAAGAAGGCAATGGGATGACATATATAGAGCACTGAAGGAGAAAAACTGCCAGCCAAGAATCATACATCCAGCTAAACTCTCTCTCAAATATGAAGGTGAAATTAAGACATTTACAGATAAACACAAGCTTAGAGAATTTGCAAAAACCAAACCAAAGCTACACAAATTACTAAAGGAAATTCTTTGGTCAGAAAATCAATAATATCAGAACCACCACAACATAAGGTCATAGAACAGAATATTCTGATACCAATTCAAACAGGGAAATCAAAAAAATAAATAAAATAAGATTAATTAAAAAAAAATGCTTCAAACAGGAATCACTGATGTCATTATTTAAAAGATTACAGTAATCAAAAAAGAGGGACTAAATACAGAAGGCATACATCTTCCATATGGAGAGGAAACCAAGGCGATATAAGGTGATACAAGTTAGGTTTTTACTTAGAAAAATAGCGGTAAATATAAAGGTAACCACAAAGAGGTCTAACAATTCCATTCTTCAAAATAACCAAGATAAACATAAACACTCAACAAAAATAAATTCAACTACTCTGAAAAGGAGGAACACACATTCTACAAAGAAAAACTTCTCAGTACAAAAAAGTAAGTGGAAAAATGAAATTGTCAACAACACACAAAAAAAGGCATCAAAGTGACAGCACTAAGCTCATACTTATCTATAATAACACGGAATGTAAATGGAGTAAATGCACCAGTAAAGAGATAGAGAGTTGCAGACTGGATTAAGAAAACATGATCTGTCTATATGCTGCCTACAAGAGACACATCTTAGACTTAGAAACACATATAAACGAAAATTCAAAGGGTGGAAAAAATATATCAACCAAACAACAATCAAAAAAGAGCAGGAGTGGCAATATTAATTTCTGACAAAATAGACTTTAAAGTTAAATCCACCACAAAGGATAGAGAAGGACACTATATAATGCTTAAAGGGACAATTTAGCAGGAAGATATAACCATATTAAATATTTATGCACCCATCGACAGGGCTGCAAGATACATAAAACAAACTTTAAGAGAATTGAAAAGTGGGATAGACACCTCCACAATTATAGTAGGAGACTTCAACGCACCACTTTTGGTGAAGGACAGGGCATCCAGTAAGAAGCTCAATAGAGACACGTAAGATCTAATTGCTACAATCAACCAACTTGACCTCATAGGCTTACACGGAACACTCCACGCAGAGCTGCAAAGTATAATTTCTTTTCTAGTGCACATGGAACATTCTCTAGAATAGATCAAATATTGGGTCATAAAACAAGCCTTTGCAGAATCCAAAACATCAAAATATTACAAAGTTTATCTTCTCAGACCACAAGGCCATAAAGTAGAAATCAATAAAAGAAAACCAGGGAAAAGAAATCAAATACTTGGAAACTGAACAATACCCTGCTCAAAAAAGAGTGGGTTATAGAAGACATTGAGGAGGGAATAAAGAAATTCATAGAATGCAACGAGACTGAAAACACTTCCTATCAAAACCTTTGGGACACAGTGAAAGCAGTGCTCATAGGCCAATTTATATTAATAAATGCACACACACATAAAGAAGAAAGAGCCAAAAGCAGAGAACTGTCCCTACAACTTGAACAAATAAAAAATGCAAGAAAAGAATCCATCAGGCACCAGAAGAAAACAAATAATAAAAATTAGAGCTGAACTAAATGAATTAGAGAACAGAAAAACAATTGGAAGAATTAACAAAGCCAAAAGCTGCTTCTTTGAAAACATTAACAAAATTGATAAACCATTGGCCAGACTGACTAAACAAATACAGGAAAGGAAACAAATAACTCAAATAAGAAATGAGATGGGCCATATCACAACAGACCCAACTGAAATTAGAAGATTCATATCAGATTACCATGAAAAGTTGTACTCTAACAAATTTGAAAACCTAGAAGAAATGAATGAATTCCTAGAAACACACTACCTACCTAAACTAACGTAAACAGAAGCAGAAGAACTAAATAGACCCATAACAAAAAATGAGATTGAAAAGGTAATCAAAAAACTCCCAATAAAAAAAAGCCCTGGCCCGGACATCTTCACTGCAGAGTCCTACCAAACTTTCAGAGAAGGGTTAACACCACTACTACTGAAGGTATTTCAAAGCATAGAAAAGGACAGAATACTCCCTAACTCATTCTATGAAGCCACCATATCTCTGATACCAAAACCAGGTAAAGACACCACAAAAAAAGAAAATTACAGACCTATATCCTTCATGAACATAGATGCAAAAATCCTCAACAAAATTCTAGCCAATAGAACTTAACAACATATCAAAAAAATAATCCTCCATGACCAAGTGGGACTTATACCAGGTATGCAAGGATGGTTCAATATTAGAAAAAACAATTAATGTAATCCACCACATAAATAAAACAAAAGACAAAAATCACATGATCTTATCAGTTGATGCAGAAAAGGCGTTTGACAAAGTCCAACACCCATTCATGATAAAAACTCTCAGCAAAATAGGAATAGAAGGACAATTCCTCAACATAATAAAGGGCATTTATACAAAGTCAACAGCCAACATCATCCTTAATCGAGAGAGCCTGAAAGCATTTCCCCTGAGAACAGGAACCAGATGCCCTTTATCACCGCTCTTATTCAATATTGTGCTAGAGGTCCTAGCCAGAGCAATTAGGCTAGATAAAAAAATAAAGGGCATCCAGATAGGCAAGGAAGAAGTAAAATTATCTCTTTTTGCAGATGACATGATCTTATATACAGGAAACCCTAAGGAATCCTCAAGAAAACTGCTGAAACTAATAGAAGAGTTCAGCAGAGTACCAGGGTACAAAATAAAGATACAAAAATCAGTTGGATTCCTCTACATCAACAAAAAGAACATCAAAGAGGAAATCATCAAACGAATACCATTCACAATAGCCACCAGGAAGATAAAATACTTAGGAATAAAATATATATATATATATATATATTTTTTTTGATCATACCAAAGATGTAAAAGACCTGTACAAAGAAAACTACAAGATACTACTGCAAGAAACCAAAAGGGACCTACATAAGTGGAAAAACATGCTTTGCTCATAGATAGGAAGACTTTACATTGTAAAAATGTATTCTACCAAAAGCTATCTATATATGCAATGCACTTCCGATCCAAATTCCAAAGACATTTTTTAATGTGATGGAGAAACAAATCACCAACTTCATATGGAAGGGAAAAGAAGCCCCGGATAAGTAAAGCCTTACTGAAAAAGAAGAACAAAGTGGGAGGCTGCACTTGATTTTAGAACCTATTATACTGCCACAGTAGTCAAAACAGCCTGGTACTGATATAACAACAGGCACATAGACCAATGGAACAGAATTGAGAATCCAGACATAAATCTATCCACATATGAGCAGCTGGTACTTCACAAAAACCCAGTGTCAGTTAATTAGGGAAAAGACAGTCTTTTTATCAAATGGTGCTGGCATAACTGGATATCCATTTGCAAAAAAAAAATGAAACAGGACCCATACCTCACACCATGCACAAAAAATTAATCCTAATGGATCAAAGACCTAAACATAAAGTCTAAAACGATAAAGATCATGGAAGAAAAAATAGGGACTTTAGGAGCCCTATTACAAGGCATAAACAGAATACAAAACATTACTAAAAATGCCGAAGAGAAACCAGATAACTGGGAGCTCCTAAAATTCAAACACTTAAGCTCATCCAAAGACTTCACCAAAAGAGTAAAAAGACCACCTACAGACTGGGAAAAATTTTTCAGCTATGACATCTCTGACCAGTGCCTGATCTCTAAAATCTACATGATTCTGCTAAAACTGAACCACAAAATGACAAACAACCCAATTAAAAAATGGGCAAAGGATATGAACAGGCATTTCACTAAAAAAGACATTCATGCAGCTAACAGATACTTGAGGAAATGCTCACAATCATTAGCCATTAGAGAAATTCAGATCAAAACTACGAGATTCCATCTCACTCCGACAAGGCTGGCATTAATCCAAAAAACACAAAATAATAAATGTTGGAGAGGCTTTGGAGAGACTGGAACACTTATACACTGCTGGTGGGAATGTCAAATGGTACAACCACTTTGGAAATCAATTTGGCGCTTCCTTAAAAAGCTGGAAATAGAACTACCACACAACCCAGCAATTCCACTCCTGGAATATATCCCAGAGAAATAAGAGCCTTTACACAAACAGATATATGTGCACCCATGTTTACTGCAGCACTGTTTACAATAGCAAAAGGACGGAAGCAACCAAAGTGCCCATCAATGGATGAATGGAGAAAGAAATTATGGTATATTCACAAATGGAATACTATGCATTGATAAAAAACAGTGATGAATCTGTGAAACATTTCAGAGCATGGAGGAACCTGG